>NC_092115.1:14752095-15394595 GCF_045679555.1 Salvelinus alpinus
GTTTGCCGGCGCCCTGCTGCTGACTGACACGGGTGACACTTAGAGAAATTAGATCATTAGCTGGAATTACAAGGGGGTTTTGATAGCTGGGTAATGGGTTTTAATGATGGAATTTAGCATAGAGCGCCACAAGGGACAGATAGTATACACAGGCAGACAGGACATTTAATGACGTGAGAGAAGGGCCGAGTGTGGAGGAGGAGAGAGGGGACAGAGATCAGGATAGAGAGAAGAGAGAAGGAGAGTCAGATCTGGGACTGTGTTTGTGAGAGTTTAAGGAAGGGGGGAAATAATCGTCAGTACTGAGCTCCGTATCAGAAGAAGAGGAAATGTGAGGGACTTTCCAAGATGGATAACTGCACTCATTTTCAGATCCCCCGTCTGTAAAATACATTTAGTTTGTATGTGTTACAGTCAAATGTGCACACCACGGGAAATAGGCATATTCCAGCAAACTGTTTGTAGTTTTATAAGTAGCTAACTACAGTACAGAATATCATTGAGGTTCTATTGTCTGAAATTCACCAAAAGTATATTACTTTTTTGATAAGGTATAACTTCCCTTATCAATTGCATTATAATGGAATGAGACAGATGGACAATTTTAATTAGTAGGACTTTCAAAGAAACTAAACTACTTTAAGAGAAAATAACTTCAGCCCAGAGTTGGCCAACACAGCCAAGTCTTAGAGTTTTAAGTCTTAAAATGTAAGATTTCCAAATGGAAACAGATAATAACAAAAGATTCTTCAATTATAAGAGAAGATGCAGCCATAAGCCTGGCCAGAATTGCAAATGAGTCTAAAAGAGTGGCAGATAAAATACTAAAACAAATGATACTGGTATCCAGTATTTAAGATGCATACAAACTGTCAGTTGGTATGGGTATTAATCGGGTAACACTTTATTTCAACTACAGTCAAATAAACAACAGTTGTATAATGCACAACCATATAACTAGCCATGAAAGTTCAAATCAAACTTACTTTAAATGTCATTAAGTATGTTTACTATTGAACAGATAACTTTGTACAAGTTGAGTAATCACAAAGTTGTTCAATATACAATTGCAATAGATTTGAAAAAAGAGGTTATGTATCTATGCACTTTTCATTAACATTACTGTATAAAGATACTCTATACAAGTATAATAACAGTAGTGGATCTATGTATATAACCTCTGACCTCTATCTCCTACAGAGGAGGGCCTTCTGATTGGCCAGACCGCCTCTCTCCGCTAACCCCCCTGATTCACAGCAGTGGAGAACAATCCAAATCCCGTCTTGGAGACCGAGAGCCACCGCCATGCAGCCCACCGACCATCAAGCGCCAGCTCTCTCTCTCACCGCAAGGCGAGTGGAAAAGCACCCAAGAGGATAGGTGGAGAGATGAAGCCAGTTTGTCCTGGGCTCCTACTAAAAGAGACTCTCTTTGTAAGCGAGAGAACGAGGACTGACCCTGGTCCACAGTGGATCTGTTCCTAAATTGTATCATATGTATGTGTAACAGCCATAGCACTAATCATTATGAAGTAATGGAAGGTTTTTGAAAGTGTTATGTGTTACAAACAGCTTCAAGTCAAATTTAGGCACTGAAAAACGGACATAATACTTGTATACCACCTACTCTACACAGCAGGACATTACCTGGCTTCCCTTCTCTACCTCTCTTATTCCTGTAAAGTAAATACCTGAGCATTACAGATCTGAGCAATCCAGCAGAGTCCCTGTCCATATTCCCGAAAACATCTGAAACCCTCATCAAAGAGTATCTTAAATAATCCCACAGTACCCATATTTGCACATAATGGCATTTCCACCAACATTTCCCACATAATACATTTTACAGACACAAACAGATCCCACCATGTCGAACGAACAAATTATCTGTTGGCATTTATAAAATTACACCGAAACTTCCTGTTTCCATCACAGCTGTTGTGATTTTTAAAAATACGATATGACTTCACTCACATAAAAACTGTGGTTGGAAATGTGGTTTATGACTGAGATATGTGATTGTCCCACCTAGCTATCTTAAGATGAATGCACTAACTGTAAGTCGCTCTGGATAGCGTAAATTACTCAAATGCAAAATACACACACCATTGGTTGGTACACTGTTTTAATACCAGACCAGGGGAGGCAGTAATTTTAATTAATTAATTTTTATTTCACCTTTACTTAACCAGGTAGGCCAGTTGAGAACAAGTTCTCATTTACAGCTGCGACCTGGCCAAGATAAAGCAAAGCAGTGCGACAAAAACAACAACACAGAGTTACACATGGGATAAACAAACGTACAGTCAATAACACAATAGAAAAATATATGTACAGCGTGTGCAAATGTAGTAAGATTACTGAGGTAAGACAATAAATAGGCCATAGTGGCGAAATAATTACAATTTAGCATTAACACTGGAGTGATAGATGTGCAGATGATGATGTGCAAGTAGAGATACTGGGGTGTAAAAGAGCAAGATAAATAAATAACAATATGGGGATGAGGTATTTGGGTGTGCTATTTACAGATGGGCTATGTACAGGAGCAGTAATCGGTAAGCTGCTCTGACAGCTGATGCTTAAAGTTAGTGAGGGAGATATAAGTCTCTAGCTTCAGTGATTTTTGCAATTTGTTCCAGTCATTGGCAGCAGAGAACTGGAAGGAAAGGCGGCCAAAGAGGTGTTGGCTTTGGGGATGACCAGTGAAATATACCTACTGGAGCGCGTGCTATGGGTCGGTGTTGCTATGGTGATGTCTTGTTGAGCTGCTATAAGGCCAGGCCTGGGGGCCTGCAGTAGCCATATCTCAGAGAGAATCAACCAGCTCAGTGGTCCCCTCCCCAGCCTTCCCTCCCCCTGTCCGTGATCCTGTAAAGTAATAACTCTACTCGTGTCAGGGATGTAATCTGCTGCAAAAGGTGACAAATTTAACTGTTGCTCCGCTAAGTGATTCATGCTCGGTTGTGGTTCGCTGCCCTGTTGTTACTGTGGCACCCAGGTGGATCTGGGTTCTCCTGCAGATATACTTCCTGCCCAGCTTTAACTTGACCTTTAACCAATGGGAGGAGAGGCAGGATTCTGATGGGGCATTTGGACTACATAGTCTACCCATATGTCTCTAAGACATAGCTCTTGGGTTTGCGGCCATGATTATGTCCACATTAAATTGACAAATGCTAGATAATATATGTTCCCAAATACCTGGTCTGTCATGCAGTATGTTTCCAACCTATCTCAGTTGTAGCCTAATTTCCTATTATGCAACGGTTGGTTTGGAATTCCCATTGTTCGTCTGTCCTGCCCATACTACACAACACACACATTGCCAGTACGTTCATGAAAAATGCCATTGTTACCTAGCAATGTGCTACTGCTACTACTACTACTATTACTACTACTACTACTACTACTACTACTACTACTACAACTATGTAGACTGATCCACTGCCCAGCCATGCAATTTATAAACTTTAGATCTCTACTGTGTTCCTTAGTAATGAAGGTGTCAGGAGTCGGGACAAGACAGACAGGCAGCTTTTCTCAGTCAGTCGAAATCATGAATAAGCATAATTTTTTAATTGATATTTACAAAGAAATGTCAATAGAAAAACAGGTCAAACGAAACGAAATGCAGCTAGTTTGCTGTCTTTCCAGCTTCAGTCTGAAGTGATTGTGTTCGCTGTGTAATAGGCAAGCTAGCAAGGTGGCTAGAGCTTCCATAGCAACCTGAAAAGTTTTGGAACTATCAACCAGCACTTGGGCTGTTTTGCTTTACATGGCAGTCAATACTAATAGAACTAACAACCAGAGAACGCCTAAAATTGCACTTGACAACCATTGTTAGTGAATGTAGCATCACGTTTTGTTGAAAAATCTTGCTTTTTAATGCTGGTAACTCTTTGTATAAAAGCAATAATACACTTAAGTCCATGTGTTATGACATTTTTATCATGGCTGTGGTGGTCAATGAACATGTTACAGCCATGATAAAAATGTCATAACACATGGCCTCTCATGTATTATTGCTTAAGTATGTGCATCTATGACTTTGTTTCAGCAATTTCCACTTCAACCTAAACTATTGTAGACTCAAACTGGAATGAAATCATGTTGAGTATGTAGCCTACTGTTCTACTGCAAACCATAAATCTGGTGTCTTTCGGACACCAGAACTAAACAAATCAAAACAAATACATATTTTGTCAGCCTCGTGGTCTTTTTGGAGTTCTCATCCCACTTAGCTGCTGGACCTACCATCAACAGCCTCCACTGTGTCACATCATAACAAATTAGGCAGACAGGGCAACAGGGGGAGATTGCTACATTCATCATGGAATAAATAGATAATGTCATCAAAGCTGTGAAGCCCTCTCTGCTCATGTGGGTCTATGGATGGAACAGCTATATGCTAACACATCTATTACAGCTACGCTAAATTGTGTATCAAGGCAATATAGAAAACTACAGGTAACTGGTTTGCAAGGTCATTTTTGTTGGGTTATGAGATATTTTATTTTGATATAGCAGAGGTATGCTACTTTGACTCTTCACACTTATTTTGAGTGGACTGGTTCAATCAGGTCACTTTTGGGGTTATTTAATTTCTGAATTAATGTTCTACTGTGGTATTGCTTAATTTACCATTCATCTTTAACTATGATTAAGTTGGTGTACCTTTTGTACAACCGATGCAAATCCCTCAGTATCTCTCATCGGAGTTTTACAATCGAGAACTGTAGAATGGTTCGGTCCTTTTCCTCTGAACCTGTTGCATCAGCCATTATAAATGTTCTATGTTCCGACCTACCTGAACAAGGTAAGCTGTATTTTTCTTCTCTGCTAATTTTGTGATTAGAAGTGTGTAAATATCGCTCTATATCCACAAAAAACTAAGGTAATATGTTCCTTGTCATCTTAATGTATGCATGGACTCAAATTCTGCTTGTTTAGAATGTTATTTTTGTACGGGAATGTTCACCATAATCTTGAGCATGAGCTACTAGCTCGGTCGGTGTTGTTGTTAGCATTCGCTTGCAACACCGCATTCGCTCGCAACACCACATACACCATCTAAACACACCCACCCCGCACCAAAATACACAAACCCTTCTCCACACAACCCTTCAGCAGCATACCAAACCTTTTATGCCGCACATATCATTCATTACACCAAACACCGATATCCACCCAACACACACATACACACACTCCCCACTCCCAGTGCAGTGCTGATAGATGACTGATTGCTGCGGTGAGAAGGAAGATTTATTAGTGTTTATCCAGCACTCGATGGTCACCTGGGAGACCTGGGCCCAAATTCACAAACCTTATATATATTTTATATATTTTTTACTCGTTTTTCTCCCGAATTTCATGGTATCCAATTGGTAGTTACAGTCTTGTCCCATCGCTGCAACTCCCGTACGGACTCGGGAGAGGTGAAGGTCGAGAGCCGTGCGTCCTCCGAAACACAACTCAGCCAAGCCGCACTGCTTCTTGACACAGCGCCCGCTTAACCCGGAAGCCAGCTGCACCAATGTGTCGGAGGAAACACCGTGCACCTGGCGACCGTGTCAGCGTGCATTGCATCCGGCCTGCCACAGGAGTCGCTACTGCGCGATGGGACAAGAACATCTCTGCCGGCCAAACCCTTCCCTAACCCGGAAGACGCAGGGCCAATTTTGCGTCGCCCCATGGGTCGCCCGGTCGCGGACGGCTGCGACAGCGCCTGGACTCGAACCAGGATCTCTAGTGGCACAGCTAGCACTGCGATGCAGTGGCTTAGACCACTGCACAAAACCTTAAGAAGAAATGTCTTTCTTTTCTTTTTTTATAAAATAAGTGTTTTGTGAATCTGGGCTGGTGTGTGTGTTTTTATGTGTGAGGTTGGTAATACAATACATAAGTATATGTACTTCACTGAAATATACATAGGCTATACTGCATTATTGATTGATAAATTTGCATTTTCATGATGCCCAGCCCCCTTATAAGACACTGTATTTGCGGTATCGAAATAAAATGATCATACTTATATAAGCAGACATGTACATACATAGATAGATACAGTATATACCTACATACAGTACCAGTCAAATGCATTCGAGGTGAAGCTGGTTGAGAGAATGCCAAGAGTGTGCAAAGCTGTCATCAAGGCAAAGGGTGGCTACGTTGAAGAATCTCAACATTTATTTTCATTTGTTTATCACTTTTTTGGTTGCTAAATGATTCCATAAGTGTTATTTCATAGTTTTGATGCTTCACTATTATTCTACAATGTAGAAAATAGTAAAAATAATGAGTAAGTGTGTCCAAACTTTTGACTGGTACTGTACTACGTACATATTTGCATTCTTACTGAAATGAAAACAATTGAAACACAAAACAACTTTGTTGCGTGTTCCAAGCTTTGGAAATAAACTTTGCAACCAGGAGCACTTATTTTCTGAATAGCCTTTCAATTTTTTCTTCATCACTATTCCAGAATAGTTCTGGTATCTATCAAATAAGGTTACTCCTAAATCATCATGTAAAGTACAGTAAAATAAAAAAAATGCAGTTAATTCTCCATGCCCCTAAATCACAGACTGTACATTCAGTATACCAAACATTAGGAACACCTTGCTAATAATATTGAGTTGCACGCAAACAAAAAATACTGAATTGCAGTTTGGCTTAGAATACCAACTCAACTGCGAATGCAAACAGAACAAAACAGCGATACCAGTTAGGCATTATAAACAAAATATCAGATTGATAAAGGCATGACACAATCTATATTTAGACTAATTACATTAACAGTAAACGAACTCAGTAAACGAAAGGCGAATGGAGACCCAAATAACCAAAACAGCAAAACCAAAACAGACTACAGTGAGATGCAGCCATGCACAGCTGTCTTGCCAAACAAATAAATGCTTCAAATAAATAAATCCAAACAAATGCTTCAAACATAGAAAACCATGCAGCTCATGAGTACAGCAACACGTTGTGATGTGACATAATACACTTCTTTTTTTTCTTCCTTTTACCACTTTTTCTCCCCAATTGGTAGTTACAGTCTTGTCTCATCGCTGCAACTCCCATACAGATTCGGTAGAGGCAAAGGTCAAGAGTCATGCGTTCTCTGGAACACGACCCAACCAAGCCCCACTGCTTCTTGACACAATACCTGCTTAACCAGCCACACTAATGTGTCTGGGGAAATAGCGTACACCTGGCGACAGTGTCAGCGTATATGCGCCCAGCCCGCCACAGGAGTCGCTATAGCGTGATGGGACAAGGACATGCTTTCCAGCCAAACCCTCCCCTGGACGATGCTGGGCCAATTGTGCACCACCCCATGGGACTCCTGGTCGCGGCCGGTTGTGACAGAAACTGGACTCGAATCAGGATCTCTAGTGGCACAGCTAGCAACTGTGATGCAGTGCCGTAGACCACTGCGCCACTCGGGAGGCGAGGCATAATACTCTTCTGTGGATCAGAACCCACGTAATCAATTGAGCAATGCTGCCTAACATAAACACGTTTCCAATACGTACATTTACAACCAATAGGCTACCAAGACAATCATATTTTTCTACGATGAAACATACCGATATGTAGCTATACCCAGTGGCATCGTTAGGGTTCTTTTATTTAACTAGGCAAGTCAGTTAAGAACAAATTCTTATTTACAATGACAGCCTACACCAACCAAACCCGTACGACACTGGGCCAATTGTGCGGCACCCTATTGGACTCCCAATCACAGCCGGTTATGATTTGAACCAGGGTGACTGTAGTGACACCTCAAGCACTGAGATGCAGTGCCTTAGACCGCTGTGCCACTCGGGAGCCCTTGAATTGGAATTATATTGAATTTTTATAAAAAGCAACCAGCTAGATTGTTTCTTAACTTCTTTAGAAGAGTTGCAGCCTCCTTGATTCTCTGTGAAACTGCCTGAGTAATCAATCATTTCATTCTCCCGGAAATCTTCTTGTAAAATGCCCCTCGAATGCCAGTTGGATTAGTTGAACTTTCCTCGGGTGTAGCATGCTTCTTCTGTGCTGACTGAACACGTTTGCCAAAGTGGAAATTGAGTTCTCGCATATAGCTGTGGACGCCACACTCATGAGCCCTGTGATTTCATTTTGAATATTGTGTGATGTGTGTGTGGCATTGTATTGGGGCTAAACACCGGAGAGTATATTCCATCATAGACAGAGAAAGTCTACTGTCCCCCTGCCCTCCTGACTTCATCTCATCCAATGTCCCCCTCAGTGGTTACTGGTTTGAAACAAGGAACTCAGTGATGTCCACAATCGCTGACAAATACATGTGATTTCTCGCCAGCTGCCCATCATTAGCAAGTGTTGACACCGATGTTCCCATAGCACTTCAAACTTGTTTTTCTTTCCACAGTTAAGTGCATTTCAAATGCTGTTTGCTTGATGCGTGCCTAGCCAATCCTTTGATACTATCAATAGCAAGCTTCCTGTTAGAATACCCAACTTGGGTGAACGCCTTGCCTGCATTAGCACTGGAGCCAACACAGAACTTTCGACATGGGAAACAAAATGCTGCATCTGCAGTAACCGATTATAAAACCAACTCTCTTCCTATGAATCAGTTGCTATTACATGAACGTTTTTGGACAGAAAATCTGCAGCTAGGCTATCATTCTAGGCTAACCTGGGCTGGCTCCTCTGTTCCAAGATTGTCAGGAACAGAGGTGGAGGGGGCTGTGGAGCCATTATCCTGGCGGGGGCTCGTGGAAGGTTGAATAGGCTCTGCATGCGGAGTTAGCAGGAGCTCGGCAGCATCATCGATGCTGGGCTTTGCGGCGGACTCAGTGGTTTTCCATCCTTCTCCTTTTGGCTTTATTTGGGTAATTTGGCGAAGCCAAATTTTTATATCCATTGCGGCAGTAGCAGATTAGCTGGTTTGAGCTAAATAGGCTAAGGCTAATAAAACTAATGCTTTCACAGCTAGCTAAGAAGCTAACTAAACTCTGGAGAGGTGGGGCGTGAGGCAGATTTGAGTGAAGCAGCTTCAACGGTAAACCTGACCTCGCCCTCTTCCAATTATAATGTGGGGTGGTCAAAATAATGAAAAACGATCTACCAAATCTATTAATTTTAAGATGTTGATTACTTCTCCTTGGCATTAGCCTGTCATTCACCTGATGATAAGACAAGATGTGAAAACATTGTTTTTTCCCTAACGTATGATGGGGTCCCTGATTTTCCTGAGAGGGGTTCCCTGGTCAGTGGTCTAAACTAAAGTCTGGCATGAGTCTATCTATTTGTGTATAGTCTGTGATAATATTGGGTCTAAGCCCATCAGCGAGGGTGTGTATGTAACAGATGTCCAGCGAAGACAAGAAGACAGGTCACGGCAACAGTGTAACAGCTGAGATTGTACTTCGTAACTATTTTGCGTTGTGTTTTTAAAGAAAGGACTGTCCAGCCAGCCATCCCAGTTGATTAGGTTTATTCTGACGATAGACACAAGGAAGCACATTAGATGTTCAGGACAACAGTATGTTGATGGCTGCAGATCTGTAGCTTGCATGTCCATATCAGACTGGGGATTTTGTAATCAAACGTCATAACAATGACAAACATTTTACAAAATACAATAAATGCAAGTACCTGATGATAGACACAAGGAAGCACATTAGATGTGCAGGACAACAGTATATTGATGGCTGTACATTTGTGATTTGTCTGTTGTCATGGAAATAACTGAATTAGCAGGGAGCTACTGTGACCGTTACAATTAGAGCATGCTAGCTAACTCATCTCTTACAGAAATAACATACACTAAACACATCCCAGAATGCCCCCAATATCTAACAGGTACCGTACATATACAGTACACATATCAGGACATGTACAGTACATAGTGAACTCGTATACGGGCGGCAGGTAGCCTAGTGGTTAGAGCGTTGGGCATTGGACTAGTAACCGAAAGGTTGCTAGATCGAATCCCCAAACTGACAAGGTAAGAATCTGCCGTTCTGCCCCTGAACAAGGCAGTTAACCCACTGTTCCTAGGCCGTCATTGTAAATAAGAATTTGTTCTTAACTGACTTGCCTAGTTAAATCAAGATTTTAAAAAATACATTGTAAATATGAAATTAGAAACTGGGTGGTTTGAACCCTGAATGCTGATTGGCTGACAGCTTGTGGTATATCAGACCGTATACCACGGGTATGACAAAACATTTATTTTTATACAACTGGTGGTTTGGAATTCCCCATTGTTAGAGCCTATCCTGCCAATGATATATGAGACAACGCACTACCACTACTTTTACAACTACTAGCCTTAGCACCTGTAACTTGTCATGTATGGATGATTTTAAAGTTACTTTTGATTTGTTTTATCCACTAACATTTGAAGAACTGTGCCAACAAGAAGAGGAGGGGGACATGAAAGAAATGAAACAAGATGAAGAGCAAGTGGACCAGTAACCTGAGTCTAGTATTAACATTAGACATGCAGAAATCAGTGACCACGTCACAACCATAATAAAAATGTCATAACACATGGTCTCTCGTGTATTATTGCTTAAATAGAATACAGTATTTCAGAACATGACCTGCCGCTTGCATGTCAATACAGACTGGTACGTCGCGATCTCCCTAATCTGCAAGCATGACCAATGACCTTATTGATTTGTAAATTTAACCAACCAATAGGAATACATAAACATCGAATACATATTTCTGCAAGGTCTATGTGTGTGTATGTGCTCTTGTGTTTCCCTCTCCTTTTGTAAAATGCCACAGATACTCCCTTTTGGTAACCTTCCCATGGTTCAGTAGCTGTGCTCAGTGAGAGAGAGAGAGTGCTAGGGAGAAAAGAAAGAAAGAGAGAGGGACGAGAGGGTGAAAACGAGAGGGACAGGCAATCATTTATTTTTTTGCGGGCGGCTGGGAGGCGTGCAGATGAAACCCCATTTTCCTCTGATTAAGTCCTCCGAAAATATTCAATTTGTCAGTGCCATTGCTGTGGCGGCAGGCCCCGCCCCGCGCAGCCAGCCGACTGTGTCTGTTAGTGCTGCGATTTACATCGGTCACTGACAACATCATCTCACCCGCTCATGGCCTTCTTCACCCCTACCAGGCTACCTCCCTCACCCCCCTCCCACCTAAGCATCCATACCTCTTCCACTCCCCTCATTTCATCCCATCTGCGGCGCTCAGCACCCCCCAACAGCCTATTTCTGTGTGATCTGCCCTCATTGCAAGGTTGACTGCTACCAAAGAGAAGAGAGAGTAAAGGGACCTGTCCCGACTCTGTCATAGTCATTTTCAATGTCATAAATTTATATTTCCAATCTCTCCATTTTCTTCTCTCTCTCCCCCCACTCCAACCTTAGCCACTCTCCCCTGCTCTCTACCCCCACCCCATCAGGGTATTTGTCGTTTCTCCCTCCCTCTCTCGCTTCTTCTCCTAGGCTACACACCTATTGCCCATTATCCAGTCTCGCTTTGACTTGCTTTCACCAGTATAGAATGCAATTTCCCCCGGCAGCCTTTCTGATGAGAACCAAATGAAAGATCATTAATATTTTGCTTAAAAAAATTGAATTGCGTGCGTCGCCCAATTTTTTTATATCGTTTTTTTCTCATTCCCGTGCTTATCTCGAGGTAAAGTGTTCCATCACACGTTATGGCGCGCGGAGGTCGCATATGTGCAGTCTTGTTCAATAAAGATCTGCCACCCCACCCGCACCACCTAAAAAACCCGATTGCAAAAACCCGGTCTCCCCATTCAGTCCCTTAAAATGTATTTAAAGTCCAAATGGAGACAGCGGTTGAACGGGCCTTTCTGGTTCTGTCAGGGCAGGGAAGATCGAGTGGAGACGTTGGCGCTTTGCCAGACACGGACAGACTTTCTGTGTGTTTGATAAAAAATAATGAAGAATGAATGTATGAGCTGACATGGTTCCACAGGAGCGTCACACTCTGTCTTGCTCAATCTGTCTGACTAAAGAAGAGATGGGAAGTCCCAACTCCCATAGACACTGTCTTTCATGGCAAATACTCTGCTCTGGTTTAGGCAGACCAAGAACACATATATAGGCAGGTAGAATGGCTGAGATTCCAACACTTGGTAGCCAGACTTGTTTTTTGTTGCTAGGCCATTCTCATCAAATGAGAGCCATTTATCACATTAGTGCATGGATGACAGGATTGTCCATACACTGTAAAAGAAAATCTGTTGTTTTTATGGAAATTTACTGGCAACAAGATACTGTAAAAAAGGTACAATATGTTACCGTAAATACCCCCCAAGAACTGGTTTTAACAGTACGTACACTGTAATGGACTGTAAACCAAAGTTTATTTGGAATTTATGGTAACATACTGTACCTTTATTTACAGTAATTTACAGGTAACTGGCTGTACCTTTATTTACAGTAATTTACAGGTAACTGGCTGCCAGTTAGTTTTCGCCAAAACGACAGGATTATTTTTACTGTGTAACTTCCCATAATGGGATGCCAGGTTATCGAGTTGTCAGACACATTTTCCCCAAAGAGATAATAAACAAAATTTAGGGGTGCAAGTCAGTAACTTCTTGATTCCTAAAATACTCTGAACATTTGAACTGTTTGAAATCAATTCTGATTTCATTTGGGAGGAAAAATGTAATTAAAAAGTTTGATTGCTTCTGTGCGGAAGCCAATATTGTCACACAGGGTTAAACTTGATTTCTAGTCTGAGTCAAAGGGCTCTCCAGAGGGTGGTGCTGCGATCAGCCCAACGCATCACTGGGGGTAAACTGCCTGCCCTCCAGGATGTCTACAGCAAAAAAGTAATATGAAGAATATAACGTTTTCAGACCCCTTGACTTTTTCTGCAATTTGTTACATTACAGCCTTATTCTAAAATTGACAAAATCATTTTTTCTCTCATCAATCTACACCCCATAATCAGGCTGTAACGTAACAAAATGTGGAAAAAGTCAATGGGTCTGAATATTTTCCTGTTGTTTTGTTGTTTATATATATTCCGGACTCTGACATTGCTCATTCTGATATTTCTTAATTTCGGTCATTACATTTTGGGGGGCATTTGTGTGTTTTGTTTTGTATTGTTAGGTGTTTCGTTACATCTGCAATAACATCTGCCAAATATGTGTAAGAGACCAATCAAATTTGATTAGATTTTATTTGAGTTACTGCCTGTTATTTCTACTCTGCTCATTAAGCTTGTGTCTACAGGAACTATAAAGACTGCAAAGTGCAAGTTAAAGAGAAACAAATACAACAAACCAAAGGTGGGAACAGAGAGGGAGGGTGTGTGGAATGGTGAGAGAAAAGACCAGGAGTGTAGTTGTGAAATGTAATTTGGGAATCAATCAGCATCCATTAACCTGTGGGGCCATCTCTCTTGTCTTTTTCTCTATTTCTCTCCTTCAATCTTGATTTTTCTCTCTCTGTCTCCTTTGCTAAATGTTCTCTCTCTCAGCATGGCAATGTGGGTACTCACTGCTCGCCCAAGCGGCGCCCATACGCCCGCTGTTTCGCCAGCCCGTTCCCTAACCAAACTTTACCCCCCCCCCCCCCCCCCCCCACCTGCCCCCCTCCCTCACCCTGCTCATTAGCATAACATTATCATGTAATTTGCATGCCTTCAATCTCTGCTCTAATTCTCACATCTCACATCCTCTGTTCTAAAAAAAAGAACTTCCCCCGTCTGGTTAAATTATTCCCTGGCACCTGAAGGAAAGGAGGAAAGACGTGCTACAGTCCATATTAGTATGAGTGTTTATGTATGAGTGCTTGTGTGTGTGGGGGTTGTGCTAGTTATGCCAGGGGTATTTTTTGCCAGTCATTCACTCCACATTATGGTCCACACTAAGACACTAAGAAACTGTAAAAAACTGAGAGCAAAGTAAGTACAGTAATCCAATCAACACACATTCTAGACCTCTCAGCAAACAGATTGCCAGTCCTCTACCCTAATCCAAAATACTGAAGGAAAACTCCTGTAGAAATAGAGAGTGAGTCATAATTCACTTTTGACAATGTAATTCCCCTCAGTTTTCATGCCAATAAAGCTATAATTGTATTAAAGTGAACTGAAGTGGAGAGCCCTAAAGAAAGACTAATTAGCCAGGTGAATGGAGGGGGGCGGGGTCACAGTCAGGCAATTAGAACAGTGACAGCTAAGCCCGGGAGAGGAGAGAGGAGCAGTCACACTGGCGGCTGGGTGGCCAACCTCTGGCTGCACAGCACGGGTCAGATACCTGACTGAATCTCTCTTTCACTTCTTCACTCTCTTCATCCAGGAAACAATGTGAGCCTTTTTAAGTAAGCAGATGACATGGCTCTGGTGGGACAATTTTTTAAAGATACTACGTCAGATGGGGACACCTATTTTAAACAGGCCAACAACCTTCCAGAATGGTCCCGGACCGGTCAAGTGCCCCCACATCAACGTGGACAAGACAAAGGAGCTAATCATCAATGGCAACAACCTGCCAATGTCCCAACCACTCTCTCTGAATGACCAACCAGTGGAGGTGGTTGAGTGTTTCAAAGACCTATGGACACAAATTGATGACAAGCTGAGATTTACAAAGATTGCAGACTGTATTTAAATAATAACAACAATCATAATTTGCCAGCGCCTCTTTCTAATTAGGAAATTGAAGGGGTTAGGGTTCAGCCTAGATGTTCTGGAGAGGGTGTACAGCAGTCTGATGGAGAGCATCCTCACGTTCAAAATGACAGTCTGGTATGGCAATCAGAGCGTGAGGAGCAAAAGCAAACTGACCAGAATAGTAAACATGGCCAGCAAAGTAATTGGTCGACCACAGGCACAGTTGAGCAGTCTGTCCCACAAGGCAACCAAAAGGAAGACACTGGCTGTTGTTAGCGACCCCTCCCACCCTCCACACCCTCAGTTCGAGAGGCTTCCTTCTGGCCGGCACTTCAGAAGGCCCATGGCCAAGAAGAACGTGTTCAAATATGAATTTGTTACTTGTGCTGTTGGATTACTAAATGCAGCCTAAATTGTATCGGTGCCGTGAAAAAGTATTTGTCCCCGTTCAAATGTTCTCTACTTTTGCATATTTTGGATACTGATGGTATCTTTAAAAAAAAAGATCTTCAACCAAAACCTAATATTAGATAAAGGAAACCTGAGTGAACAAATAACACAACAATTACATACTTATTTCATTTATTTAATAAACAAAGTTATGCAACACCCAGTTCCCCTGTGTGAAAAAGTATTTTCCCTCTTACACTCAATAACTGGTTGTGTCTTGTCTTGGCATAGTTCTGTTATAATCTCCACCCGGCACAGCCAGAAGAGGACTGGCCACCCCTCATAGCCTGGTTCCTCTCTAGGTTTCTTCCTAGGTTTTGGCCTTTCTAGGGAGTTTTTCCTAGCCACCGTGCTTCTACACCTGCATTGCTTGCTGTTTGGGGTTTTAGGCTGGGTTTCTGTACAGCACTTTAAGATATCAGCTGATGTACGAAGGGCTATATAAAATAAACTTGATTTGATTTGATTTGATTTGTGTCACCTTTAGCTGCAATGACTCCAACCAAATGCTTCCTGTAGTTGTTGATCAGTCTCTGACATCGCTGTGGAGGAATTTTGGGCCACTCTTGCATGCAGAACTGCTGTAACTCAGCGACATTTGTGGGTTTTCAAGCATGAACTGCTCGTTTCAAGTCCTGCCACAACATCTCAATTGGGATTAGGTGTGGACTTTGACTAGGTCATTCCAAATCTTCAAATTTGTTGTTTTTTAGCCATTTTCATGTAGACATTATTGTGTGTTCTGGATCATTGTCTTGTTGCATGACCCAGCAGCGTTTCAGCTTCAGCTCACAGACGGATGATGGCCTGACATTCTCCTGTAGAATTCTCTGATACAGAGCAGAATTCATGGTTCCTTCTATTAAAAGGCAAGTTGTCCAGGTCCTGAAGCAGCAAAGCATCCCCAAACTATCACACTACCACCACCATGCTGACCGTTGGTATGAGGTTCTCACTGTGGAATGCAGTGTTTGGTTTTCACCAGTCATAATGGGACCCATGTCGTTGAAAAGTTATACTATTGAGTCATCTGTCTATAGAACATTCTTCCAAGAGTCTTTTTATTTTCATTTATTTAACCTTTATTTAACCAGGAAGGGCTCATTGAGATTTGAAATCTCTTTTTCAAGAGCGTCCTGGCCAAGATAGGCAGCAACAAGTCATTACACAATCACAGACAGACAACAAGAAAAACTACAGGTAATCTAGTAAAAAAACATAGATTTCACAAGAGTATAAGAAAATCATAAAAGAGCAAATTAAAAACATTGACAGGTCAGGGAATTTTAAATCAATTATTTAAAAACACCCATCGGAGCGAGTTCTTCAGGTTTATAAAGTATTGATGATCATCCAGGTGCTTCCAGGCAACTTTGAGTTAACTTTTTGAAGGCACTGGATGTGGATGTGATCGTTTAATGTAAGGTGATGCCAAAGAAAATGTCCATCCTGGACAGTTTTATTCTATTCTCCATTGTCACTTTCACTGAGATTTTAAAAGCATAATTTAATACTTAGCTTGAGGAAAACAATGGCAAATTGTACCGAGAGCATGATGCCATATAAAAATAGTTCCTACTCTCTTCCTACTGTATATCTATCAAATTCTTTCTTTTGAGAAAAATCAACAATTTAAAAGGTCAATGCTTTGTATGTTTAGTGGTACGGTAAATATGGTTGACTTCTTTCAGTTTTCGTTGCTATCATTTCAGAAATATCATTAGTCCACTCCATTTCCCATGCTTGCATGCCCGATCCCTTGTGTGTGTGAGAGAGAGAAAGAGGGAGTGCAAAAAAAGAGGTGAGTGAGAGAGGGAGCGAGACAGAGAGGCTTCAGAAGAGGGGAAGTGATCCATCTCTCTGACTGAGGGCTGAGCAGCATGAGTGATGACATCGCTGTGTTGATATGATATTTGTGTTCTGTTATCAATTCAAATCACCCCCTCATTCTACACACACGCATCCTCAGCCTCCACACACACACACACACACACACACACACACACACACACACACACACACACACACACACACACACACACACACACACACACACACACACACACACACACACACACACACACACACACACACACACACACACACACACACACACACACACACACACACACACACACACACACACACACACACACACCATGGAGTCATCTGTGTGACAGACAGAAGAGCAGGCACAGGCGGGCTCACTCGATGGCTCAACTCGATCACCTGTGACAGTTATGATTTGATGTTACTCTGTTGGCATGTTTGTGCAGCGCCTGTCAGAGTGGTTTAAAGGTAATTGTGTGACATTAGCCAGGAGAGAGGCGCTCTTGCTCTGTCTCGCGTCTCACCTCCGCCACCAATTCGCCAAACCGGGGGGGGCTGGTAGTTATAAATGGCCCCCATTTCCCCAACAACTCTGTTCTCCATTGTGGATCGTTTGTCGCCCCAGGGTGGGGAGTGGGAGTACTGTTGGGATATAGGTATGGGGGGCGTTGGGGGGAGGCAATGCGAGCTGTTAGTCCCAGAGGACAGCTAGCTAGCCATATGAAGATATGGAGACAAGACAAGAGACGCACTTCTAGATGGTCTGGCTATCTGTCCTACTCACCATCAGAGAACACTGTCCTCATCCATGTAATACTGTGTGGGAGTGTTTGAGTAGCGAGAGAGTGGTTGTACGTGGAGAGTTTGTTGAGAAGTTGAGAACACAGTATAGGTTGAGAACAGTACAATATAGATGGGTTGGCTGACAATGTCACGAAAAGGATGCGAGCACATCGATGTGGCCAGAAGGCGTGCGTTGTTGTGATTCTGAACAGTCAGATAGCTAGCAACAATGACAAGAAGCTGCCTTGTGGGGAATTCTAGGTGGCTCGTTTCAGCTGGTTGTATCTTGATAGCATGTCTTGTTTTGAGGTGTTTTGACTGTTGTCAGATCTATGCTAATATGGCAAAAATCCTCTAGATAGCTACGGAAAAACTGTAACAATGTATTTGAGAGACAACAAGTGCTCATTGTGCAAATGTATTTATGTTATCAATAAACATTGGAGACTAAATATAGTTTACATGTTGTCAACAGTCTATGCCAACCCAGTCTGTTCTGCCCCATAGTTGCGCACGCCACAGTTTTGTTGCTAAACAACCAACCCATCTATAGGTTGTGCTGCAGGCTGTTGAGGTCTTTTTCTACTTAAGTTTACACTTTTTAGTTGAAGAACTTTAACATGCGCTTAAGCAGTCAGTCCGTGTATCTGTTTTTATACCTCCAAAAGTGGAGTTTGAACCCACCAATAACCTTCCTCGCCACTTACATCGACCGACTGCTCTTATTTAAGTTGTGGCGCTCCGTTAGAGTGCATATCCCCTCCCAGCCCCCCACCATATACCCTCATTCTAAATATTAATGACTGTCAATAGGCTGTGTCTCGTCTCCTCTCTCCCTGTGGGCAGCCTGGCTGGTGATCTAGCCCAGTCATTAAGCACAGCACAGCGTGTGAACAAACATCCCTAATCACAGCCTCTTAAAGACTCCTAATGAGTCTGAGCTAATTAGCCTGCCCAAAGTCAATCTTTTCTCTCCCCAATCTGTTTGCCTAATTTGTCTGATATAGATTAGTGGACGAATGGGGAAGCATAGGCAGGGGGTGTTTGTGTGTGTGTGTTTGTCACTTCATTGGTAATTTGTCTGTCATTGATGCGAATGGAAAACAGACTGAGCTTTCCTTGTGTCACTTGCCCTAAACCTGTGGTCTCTGGGTTATAACACCTTCCAGATTCATCACCAACCCTCTACTGTAGTACCGTCCCTCAGAATAATGTGCAAATCTAGTATGTACGTATCTAACTGCTGCCTCTGTAAGCGATAATCGGCATTCTGAGCCATGATGCATCACAACGAAATATCCCTCTTTTGGCCATCCAGTCGATTAGAGGCCTTCTCAGCATGTCCTCGCCATCGGCTAAAACCCCTTTCTATAATCACTGTATCCCCCCCCCCCCCCCCCCTCTGTCTCAAAGTTTACCCCTGAGAGACCTCAGGCTCAGGCTCTAAACCACAAACCCTTCACTAAAATCTGATAAGAGTCCTGGTGCTATTGTGAGGCGATTTTCCCCTCGGAAGTCCGTCCATGGTCCTTCCACTGTACTTCCCGACCGGCGTGGATTGTCTGCAATAAACTCCAATCCTCCTTAAAATGAGAGTAAAGAAGAAAAAAAGAAAAAGCCAAGAGGATCATGGGACGAGTAGGCCAGAGGGAGGGAAGGGGATCCATTCGACGGAGGGGAAAGTGGACTTAGCAACTTAGCCCCCCCTTTCCTCTTCTTTTAAATTAATGTCAGACTGCACTTCCTCCCCTGGCCACCAGGCAGTGCTGCAGCAGTGCGGTGCTGAGGTACTTAGGGGCGAGCGTTGCCGTGAACGACGGGCTGATCCATTTGTTTGTTATCTCAATCTGGGATTTGGAGAGATACAAAGCTGATTAGGCAACAAAAGCATATGGGGAGTTAAAGGACACTTAGGTAATGGGTTTTGACAGCCTCTTTGGCACGGCAGAAATCTCATCCTCTTTCTCTCTCTGCTCTAAATATGGTTGTTATTCTTTTTCTCCGCCAGCCACGGCAAGGAAGGCAGGTTTAGGACTAGGAGGATTGAAAGATATGTAGGGGGTTGTTCTGGAGAAGTATATAAAACAACTGCAATAAAAAGTAGCACATCTCTGCCTGAAGACTGCCCTGCAGTTTGAGCCAGCTATCAAACGTACTTCTGTCTTACTTCTGTCCAGGTTGTATGTATTTTGTATTTGTATTTATTAGGGATCCCCATTAGCTGTTGCTAATGCAGCAGTACTGTTCCTGGGGTCCAAACACAATAAGGCACTTACATCACACACAAATAGTTGGGCTCCCGAGTGGCACAGCGGTCTAAGCCACTGCATCTCTATGCAAAAGGCGTCACTACAGTCCCTGGTTTGAATCCAGGCTGAATCACAATTGGCCCAGCGTCTTCCGGGTTTGACCGGGGTAGGCCGTCATTGTAAATAAGAATTTCTTCTTAACTGACTTGCCTAGTAATATAAAACAGTACATAAAATTATAGCACCACTAGATATGTACAATTCAAAATGTATAACACCACCATACAACAATATTACAATGGAGGTGTGTGTGTGTGTCTCTTCACAGTCTGCTTGTTCCATAAGTTGTAGTTTTTTAAAATGTGATTTTACTGCTTGCATGAGTTACTTGATGTGGAATAGAGTTCCATGTAGTCATGGCTCTGTGTGGTACTGCGCATTCCGGAATCTGTTCTGGACTTGGGGATTGTGAAGATGCAAGATGACGCCGACAGAGATGGTCGCCTCGCTTCGTCCTAGGAAACTGCAGTATTAGGAAACTGCAGTATTTTTTATTTTTTATTTATTATTTCTTACATTGTTACCCCAGGAAATCTTAAGCATTATTACATACAGCCGGGAAGAGCTAGTGGATATAAGAGCGACGTCAACTTACCAACATTACGACTAGTAATACGACTTTCCCGAAGCGGATCCTCTGTTTGGACCACCGCCCAGGATAATGGATCTAATCTCAGAAGCCGTCCCAAGACAACGGCGCCGCAGAAGAGGCATACGGAGCGGCCTCCTGGTCAGACTCCGTATACGTGCACATCGCTCACCGCTCCTAATACTACTCACCAATGTCCAGTCTCTTGACAACAAGGTAGATGAAATTCGAGCAAGGGTTGCCTTCCAGAGAGACATCAGAGATTGTAACATTTTCTGTTTCACGGAAACATGGCTGTCTATGGATATGTTGTCGGAATCGGTTCAGCCACCGGACTTCTCCATGCATCGCGCCGACAGAGATAAACACCTCTCTGGGAAGAGGAAGGGCGGGGGTGTATGCTTCATGATTAAAGACTCATGGTGTAATCATAACAATATACAGGAACTCAAGTCCTTCTGCTCACCCGACCTAGAATTCCTCACAATCAAATGACAGCCATATTACCTTCCAAGAGAATTCTCGTCAGTTACGGTCACAGCTGTGTATATTCCCCCTCAAGCAGACACCAAGATGGCCCTTAAGGAACTTCACTGGACTCTATGTAAACTGGAAACCATATATCCTGAGGGTGCATTTATTGTAGCTGGGGATTTTAACAAAGCAAATTTGAGAACAAGGCTACCTAAATTCTATCAGTATATTGATTGCACTACTCGTGGGTGTAATACACTCGATCCACCCTAACCAGAAACCGTGAATGGATGGCGGCATTCACGCAAAACTGAAAGTGCGAACCACCACATTTAACCACGGAAAGAGGTCTGGGAATATGTGTCACGACTTCCGCCGAATATGGCTGAATATAAACAGTGTAGTTATTCCCTCCGCAATGCAATCAAACAAGCGAAATCCCAGTACAGAGACAAAGTGGAGTCGCAATTCAACGGCTCAGACACGAGACGTATGTGGCAGGGTCTACAGGAAATCACAGACTACAAAAAGAAAACCAGCCACGTCAGGGACGCCGACATCACGCTTCCTCACGAACTTAACACAATCTTTGCCCGCTTTGAGGATAATACAGTGCCACTGTCGCGGCCCGCTATCAAGAACTGCCCCCCCCCTCCTTGTCCTTGGCTGACGTGAGTAAAACATTTAAACGTGTTAACCCTCGCAAGGCTGCTGGCCCAGAGGGCATCCCTAGCCACGTCCTCAGAGCATGCGCAGACCAGCTGGCTGGTGTTTACGTACAAATTCAATCGCTCCCTATCTACAGGTCCACAGACGATGCAATCGCCATCACACTGCACACTGCCTATCCCATCTGGACAAGAGGAATACCTATGTAAGAATGCTGTTCATTGACTACAGCTCAGAATTTAGTACCATCTAAGCTCATCATCAAGCTGGAGGCCCTTTGCCTCAACCCCGCCCTGTGCAATTGGGTCCTGGACTTCCTGACGGGCCGCCCCCAGGTGGTGAAGGTAGGAAATAACATCTCCACCTCGCTGACCCTCAACACTGTGGCCCCACAAGGGTGCGTGCTCAGCCCCCTCCTGTACTCCTTGTTCAACCACGACTGCGTGGCCATACACGCCTCCAACTCAATCATCAAGTTTACAGATGACACAACAGTAGTGGGCTTGATTACCAACAATGACAAGACGGCCTACAGGGAGGAGGTGAGGGCACTCGGAGTGTGGTGTCAGGAAAACAACCTCTTACTCAACATCAACAAAACAAAGGAGATGATTGTGGACTTCAGGAAACAGCAGAGGGAGCACCCCCCTATCCACATCGACGGGACAGCAGTGGAGAAAGTGGAAAGTTTTAAGTTCCTCTGCGTACACATCAACGACAAACTGAAATGGTCTGAAGAAAGGCGAGAGCTAAAAGTCAAGATTTAGGCCTTTCTCCGAGGCCTAAACCCCGGCCTGGTCGAGCTGTTTGACCAAGGCCTCCCTCCTAACAGTAAGCCTGGATTAATAATACTCTTCCTCTACAGGCTGAAGAAATGTGGCTTGTCACCCAAAACTCTGACTAACTTTTACAGATCTACAATCGAGAGCATCCTGTTGGGCTCCGCCCTCAACCGCAAGGCTCTCCAGAGTGGGGTGCAGTCTGCACAACGCCTCACCGGGGGCAAACAACCTGCCCTCCATGACACCTACAGCACCCGATGTCACAGGAGCCACTACCTGTTTACACTGCTACCATCCAGAAGGTGAGGTCAGTACAGGTGCATCAAAGCTGGGGCCGAGAGACTGAAGAACAGCTTCTATCTCAAGGCCATCAGACTGCTAAACAGCAATCACTAACTCAGAGAGGCTGCTGCCTACATTGAGACCCAATCACTGGCCACTTTAACAAATGGATCACTAGTCACTTTAAACAATGCCACTTTAAATAAGGCCACTTTAATAATGTTTACATATCTTACATTACTCATACCATATGTGTATACTGTATTTTATACCATCTATTGCACCTTGCCTATGCCGCTCGGCCATCGCTCATCCATATATTTATATATACATATTCTCATTCACCCATTTTAGATCTGTGTGTATTAGGTAGTTGTTGGGGGATTTTTTAGATATTACTGCACTGTCAGAACTAGAAGCACAAGCCTTTTGCTACACTTGCATTAACATCTGCTAACCATGTGTATGTGACCAATAAAATTGTATTTGATTTGAAGAGACCCCTTGTGGCATGCCTTGTGGGGTATGCATAGGTATCTGAGCTGTGTGCCAGGAGACATTGAGCAGTGCTGCTCTGTTCTGGCCCAACTGTAATTTTCCTCTGTCCTTCTTAGTGGCACTTGACCATATGACTGGGCAGTAGTCCAGGTGCGACAAAACTAGGGCCTGTAGGACTTGTTTTGTTTATGGCGATGTCAAGAAAGCAGAGCAGCACTTTATTACGGGCAGACCTCTCCCCATCTTAGCTACAGTTGCATCCATATGTTTTGACCATGACAGTTGACAATCCAGGGTTACACCAAGCAGTTTAGTCCCCACAATGTGCTCATTTTCCACATTATTCATTACAATATTTAGTTGAGGTTTAGTGTTTAGTTAATAGTTTGTCCCAAATACAATGCTTTTAGTTTTTGATATATTTAGGACTAGTTTATTACTTTCCACCCATTCTAAAACTAATTGCAGCTCTTTGTTAAGTGTTGCAATGATTTTACTTGCTGTGGTAGCTGACGTGTATAATGCTAAGTCATCATCATACATAGACACACACAGACTTTACTCAGTGCCAGTGGCAGGTCATTAGTAGAGACTGAAAAATGTAAGGGGCCTAGACAACTGCTCTGAGGAATGCCCGACTCTACCTGGATTATGTTGGAGAGGCTTCCATTAAAGAACACCCTCTGTGTTTTGTTAGACAGGTAACTCTCAATCCACGATATAGCAGGGATGTAAAGCCATAACACATACATTTTTCCAAAGTCAGTTGTTAATTTGTTTACAGTGAAATAGCATTATATCTGGTCAAACACCATTTTTCCAAAAGTTTAATAAGCGTGGGTATCAGGCTGATTGGTCAGCTGTTTGAGCCAGAAAAGGGTGCTTTGCTATTCTTGGATAGCGGAATTACTTTTGCTTCCCTCCAGGCCTGACACTTTCCTGTAGGCTTAGATTGAAGAGATGGCAATGAATCTACTTAAAAAAAGGAAATACAATGCATAATAAATGACCTGATAGAACAGCTGTTTTTAATTAATTAATGACATTGCATGTGTCACTTCTAACCTCTCCCAGGAAATCATTCTTACAGTATGATAACAATATTCAAGCTACACACTGGTTGAATAAATATTGTTTCCACGTCATTTCAATGAAATTACGTTGAATTGACGTCTTTGCCCAGCGGGTATGCTCCATCCCTTCATGTACTAAATTGAAAACAAAGAGCATTAACCTTTACCGAACCTCAACCCCGTATCCGGGATCACCCCCCACCCCCCACACACTGATTAGCATAGATAGCATAGCTTCAGAAGTAGATAGTAGCATCTAAATATCATTAAATCACAAGTCCAAGACACCAGATGAAAGATACAGATCTTGTGAATAAAGCCACCATTTCAGATTTTTAAAATGTTTTACAGGGAAGACAAAATATGTAAATCTATTAGCTAAACACGTTAGCAAAATACACCACTATTCTAACTCCATCAGTTTCTTACTCCTTCAGGTGCTATCACCAATTCGGCTCAACTAAGATATTGATATCCACTAACCAAGAAAAAACCTCTTCAGATGACAGTCTGATAACATATTCATGGTATAGGATAGTTTTTGTTAGAAAAAAGTGCATATTTCAGGTAGAAATCACAGTTTACAATTGCACCGACCATCGCAAATCGACTAGAATTACTAGATAGAGCAACGTGTATGACCAATTTACTCATCATAAAACATTTCATAAGAATAGACAAAGCATAGCAATGGAAAGACCCAGATCTTGTGATTCCAGACAATATTTCAGATTTTCTAAGCGTTTTACAGCGAAAACACAATAAATCGATAAGTTAGCATACTACATGTGAAAACGTTACCAGAGCATCGATTCCAGCCAAAGAGCGCTATAACGTAATCACCGCCAAAAGATATTAATTTTTTCACTAACCTTCTCAGAATTCTTCCGATGACACTCCTGTAACATCATTTTACAACATACATATACAGTTTGTTCGAAAAGGTGCATATTTAGCCATACAAAACCGTGGTTACACAATAAAAATACTAGGAAATCAAGCCTCAATATGTCTGACGTCATCTATCAGAGTGATCTAGTTTAATTAAAAGCTAATCATATACTTGACTAAAAAATACAGGGTTGACAGGAATCGAAAGACAAATTAGTTCTTAATGCAACCGCTGATTTACATTTTTAAAATTATCCTTACTTTTCAATACAGGGTTGGCCAAGTGAAGCTATACCAAACAAAATGGCGATGTATGCGTTTAAAATATTTCGACAGAAACACGGTTTATCATATTAAATATTGCTTACTTTGAGCTGATCTTCCATCATATTCTTGGGCAATGTATCCTTTCTATGTTATAAACGTCTTTTGGTCGATAGATGTCCTCTGTCCTTCGAAATGTCCACTAACAACGACCGAGACCGCGAAACGTTCCCAAAGCTAGAAAGTGCACGACAAATAAATTCCTCAGAATCGCACTAAACGGATATAAATTGATATAAAACGGTTAAAATTAACTACATTATGATGTTTTTAACAACTATAACGACTGAAAACATGACCGGAGAAATATAGCTGGTTAGAAAACGATTTGGAACGAGGCAGGTCCGATGGCCTTCACGCTTGAGGCGCACGTTGAGAAAGGGCCGTCTCTGTACATTTTGGTCATTTATAATGGCTGTGAACGTCCCATCGATTTCATTGAAAACGTGATGACGTACAGACACCCAGAGGAAGACGTAGGCAGTGTCGGTTTCTTCATAGCATTCACTGTGGCCTTATAAACAGACCCCAGATCAGAGGTAAAAATTTCTGAAATCTGAACCCTGTCATGAAAAGTGCTGTAAAAATTGTTCTGTACCACTCAGAGACAAAATTTCAACTCCTATAGAAACTATAGACTGTTTTCTATCCAATAATAACAATAATATGCATATTGTACGATCAAGAATTTAGCACGAGGCAGTTTAATTTGGAGACCCAAATATGCTAATGCGGAACAGCACCCCCTATAGTTGCAAGAAGTTTTAAACACTTCCTTGGGTGGCCAAATTAAGAGCTAATTGGTGATTCCTGCAATAATAAAGCTCCACACACTGTAAATGGCTTGGCACGGCAAAGTGCGGAAAAACACATTTATTTGTCTTCTTACAGCTTTGTTGTGTGTGTGTGTGTGTGTGTGTGTGTGTGTGTGTGTGTGTGTGTGTGTGTGTGTGTGTGTGTGTGTGTGTGTGTGTGTGTGTGTGTGTGTGTGTGTGTGTGTGTGTGTGTGTGTGTGTGTGGTGTGTGTGTGTGTGTGTGAACTATCCTAGGTGTGGTGGATGGATGGATGTATAGATGGATGGAGGGGTGAATGAATGGATGGAGGTATGGATGAATAGATTAATAGATGTAGAGTATCATTAATCCAAGTTTACTGTTAGGAGGGAGGCCTTGGTCAAACGGCTCGACCGGGCTTGGGCTTAGGCCTCAGAGAAAGGCCTAAATCTGGACTTTTAGCTCCCGCCTTTCTTCAGCTGAACTCGTAAGCTCTTTTTCTAAAGGATTGCACAAACAAATAAAGCACCCCACCTGTCACCAACACACACACAAACACAGCACAAAAACACTAGCCTTGCACCTCTCTTTCTCTCATTTCCCTCCAATTTCTTTATTTCCTTCTCTCTCCCTGTCTCCGCCCTCTCTCTCTCTCTCTCTCTGTCTCTCACACACACAAAACACATACCTACATTCATTCATACCTCACAAGGGATTTGGGGAGATATAACATTTCTATCTCAATTTAACCAAATAAACAAGAGCAGAGTTTAGAGAGACTTCATTTGAGAAAATACAGACTTCCACTCCATGCTAATGTTGAAGAAATCCGTTAAAATATGTGAAATCCAATAAATGTGTAATTTTCATGTAAGCCACTACCATGTGGACACCCCTTCAAATTTGTGGATTTGGCTATGTCAGCCACACCCATTGCTGCCAGGTGTACAAAATCCAGCACACAGCCATGCAATCTCCATAGACAAACATTGGCAGTAGAACGGCCCATACTGAAGAGCTCAATGACTTTCAAAGTGGCACCGTCATGGGATGCCACATTTCCAACATGTCAGTTTGTCAAATTTCTGCCCTGCTAGAGCTGCCTCGGTCAACTGTAAGTTCTGTTATTGTGAAGTGGAAACCTCTAGGAGCAACAATGGCTCAACCACGAAGTGGTAGGCCACAAAAGTGCACAGAACGGGACTGCCGAGTGCTTAAGTGTGTAGCGCGTAAAAATCGCCTGTCCTCAGTTGCAACACTCACTACCGAATTCCAAACTGTTCGTCGTGAGCTTCAGGAAATGGGTTTCCATGGCCGAGCAGCTGCACACAAGCCTAAAATCACAATGCGTAATGCCAAGCGTCGGCTGGGGTGGTGTAAAGCTCGCCGCCATTGGATTCTGGAGCAGTGGAAATACAAAGTTTGGTGGAGGAGGAATAATGGACTGGGGCTGTTTTTCCTGCTTTGAGCAAGCCCCTTAGTTCCAGTGAAGGGAAATCTTAACGCTGCAGCATACAATGACATTCTAGACTATTCTGTGCTTCCAACTTTGTGGTAACAGTTTGGGTAAGGCCCTTTCCTGTTTCAGCATGACAATGCCGCTGCGAACAAAGCGAGGTCCATACAGAAATGGTTTATCAAGATCGGTGTGGAAGAACTTGACTGGCCTGCACAGAGCCCTGACCTCAACCCTATCGAACATCTTTGGAATGAATTGGAATGCCGACTGCGAGCCAGACCTAATCGCCCAACATCAGTGCCCAACCTCACTAATGCTCTTGTGGCTGAATGGAAGCAAGTCCCCACAGAAATGTTCCGACATCTAGTGGAAAGCCTTTCCAGAAGAATGGACGCTGTTATAGCAGCAAAGGGGGGACCAACTCCACATTAATTCCCATTATTTTGGAATGAGATGTTCGACAAGCAAGTGTCCACATACTATATTACATTCTATTAATGATAACATTAACTCAAGTATTTGTTTACTGTTTAGTGTGATTGAGTTTAGAACTGAGTTGAAATAATGCTTGGGAAATAATCACCATTAATAGATTTCAGACAGAATACATTATTTCATCAGGCTGTGGTACACACTTAGGCCTTGTAAATAACAAGTGAAATTGCAACAGCTTCAATAGCCAACTACTCAGAATGATCGCCCCTGTTTATGAATACAAATTGAATTTCCATGGCGCCCTTGTAGCAGTCATGGCTGGTATGATTTATTCCTTAATGAATATTTTCCCGTTCAACTCGGAAGATGGGAAACCATTTTCCTGCTAAATGAGACCCAGCTTTACAGCCAAGTAGTTTTGTCACAATGTTTGGCACACCAGCATTCTTAGGGACATGATATTTCATTGTTGTTTTGGATTCAACAAAGCTGTCCACATTGCAAGTGAATGACAATTTGACATACTCAAAAGGAGTGTACAACAAACTACTTGAACTGTATGCCAACATGGATTTCCAAACATAGCAAACCTTTGACTAAAGTCTATCTAAACAGCCGACTGTAAGTGCAACCCACATTATCTAACTTGTTTATAGCACAACTTTCAGTATGACACTTTTCCTCTGCCGTTATTCGTAAATATCAGGTTGTACAGGACCAGAAACAGGAAGAGAGACAGGAGGATAGATAGGGGGAGATAGAAGGAGAGATAGGATGAGAAACAGGAAGAGACAGGAGGATAGATAGGGGGAGATAGAAGGAGAGATAGATTCACTTTTGTATAATATCTACCTCACTTGCTTTGGCAATGTTAACACATGTTTCCCATGCCAATAAAGCCCCTTGAATTGAATTGAATTGAATTGATAGGATGAGAAACAGGAAGAGACAGGAGGATAGATAGGGGGAGATAGAAGGAGAGATAGGAGGAGAGACAGGGGAGAGACAGGAAGAGAGAGAGGAAGAGAGAGAGGAAGAGAGACAGGAGGATAGATAGGAAGAGAGACAGGGGGATAGATAGGGGGAAAGACAGGAGTAGAGACAGGAAGAGAGACAGGAGGAGAGACAGAAGGATAGACAGAAGTAGAGAACCAGGGGAGATAGCTGAAGAGGTCTGAGGCAACTAAGCTACATCACTGACTGGCTAATAGAGATACCAAGGCTAGATAATTTACCAGCTAATGTTATACAGATACCAAAGCTAGATAATTTACAGGCTAATGTTATACAGATAATGTGCAATTGATCAGAGGCCTGCTAAATAATGCAGACCCAGGCTTGGGTCACGAAGAGTATTTAAATGGTATTGATAAACTAATCTGCCAAGGTGTATAATGTATTCAGTCACAAAGCTCCCCGCTACTGATCAAACAGTAGGCTTAAACTGGAAGAGCTCAGCGTTTGAAACAAAATAAAACACACAACGAGACAGAAGAATGGTTGGATGAGACAGGAGGAGAGGGAGTGACTCGTGAAGGGTTTGAGGGAAAGAAAGGAGAGAGTGAGGGTTAGATGAAGGGCTGTGCTGTCCATCCCTCCCCTGCATCGCCAGGGGACAACCGAAGGTGTAAAGTTGTTAACGAGCTCATCCACAGTGATGTCATACGGAGAGGAGGTCCATCAGGTGAATGAGACGTTTGGCTCTGTAGCCCACATCCTAAGGTGCATTGTGGGAGGACACAGAAACTTTGGGGAGATAGATGACGCACGGACACAACCCTATTCACTCACAGGTGGCTGGGAAATGGAGAGGCATAGTTAAGAAGAATTAAAGATGTCTACACATTGTTATCACTCCTCAGTAAGACTAACATGTCAATGCTATTTCCTGTGTGTACCATTTGGTCTGCATTTCTGTGTTTTGTGTATAATGACTACTTATCTACAATGTAATAACTGGAATTATAAACTGGGTGGTTTAAGCACTGAATGCTGATTGGCTGACAACCATGGTATATCAGACCGTATACCACGGGTATGACAAAACATTTATTTTTACTGCTCTAATTACGTTGGTAACCATTTTACAATAGCAATAAGGCGCCTTGGGGGTTTGTGGTATATAGCCAATGTTCCACGGCTAAGGGCTGTGTCCAGGCACTTCGCGTTGAGTCGTACATAAGAACAGCCCTTAGCCGTGGTATATTGGCCATATATATACCACACCTCCTCGGGCCTTATTGCTTAAATAGCCCTTTTCATATAGGTTCCATAGGAATGCCATGACAATGGAATCTCTAAGCGAAATGTTCATAGAATATGAATGGGTTGTGATTTACATAGTTCATACCTTCCTTCTGTGGAGATGAATTGTGATAAGGATGGATGAGATAAACATATTTGTTTCAAAGTAGAGATTAGAAAAAGAGCAATGAAATAACATGTTACATCAAGAAATGTTTCTGGTCCACATCAAATAACAACAATTATGTTGTCGAGGATATAACCAGGAATTATCAGGATTGAAGCAGTCTGAATGACAAGTCCACCAAAACAACTTGAAAGATACCCATCTTATTGTTATTATGAAGAAACTTAGGAGTAAATCTGTTATGATCATGATGATGATCAGTGTCAAATAAAGAAGAAAAACATGTTTCTCTGACCAGTGAAATGGTTGTAGCCAGTCCAAGGCCTTAGATGTTTAGTCCGGATTGTTGAGGGAGGGTTTAGGGGATTATAAAGCAGCAGGAGAAAACACTGTCTAATGCTGAAACGGAGACCCTGACATATGCACAACAACTTTAGAATAACATCATACATGTCCTACTTGAATAACAGAATGATACAAGAATAATACATGACAAGACTATCAATATTATTGTCGCTCTAAAATACTTCCAAATACTATTTGTATAATCAGATGCCTAAACAAAACAAAAAATGACATGTACTTGAACAAAGCTACTTTATACAGTACTATTAGTACTTATCCAAATGATTTGGATACATTTAAAGTTTCATGAGTTCCTCCAGCTTTCATCTTAGAATATACCGATGGATAATGGGTTTGTTGATATTTAATTTTCTGATATTCTAATATCCATTTTAAAACTACTGCCTATTTGAGCCCTCCCATCTTAGCCTGTGATGTTCCCTCTTTGCATGATAAAGAGATTTCCAGTGCAAATATCAGCCTTGAGAATATTTATGTGGACCATATTTATTCATATGTGCAATATAGGAGAGCAGAAAATTCTACTTTAAGGTCTGGTGGAAAAATAAATAAACAAAGTCAAAATAAATAGCTACAGTATTAAAGTTAAAGTTAACTATTTTAACTATTTTGGCTTTTGATATTGATACAGTACTTGTGGGAGGGCTGGCATGGCCTCCAAATGAATAACAGTAGACCTAATGCCATTTGGGTGCTTAGGAGTGTGGCCAATAGTTTAAGTAATAGCGTTAATGGCGAATTTGAAGGAGATTGATTTGAACATCAAACAGGACCTTAAAGGGAACACTTCCTTCATGGCCGTGGGTTTTAGAAGTTCTGAATTCACTTCCTCTCTGAAGGAAGGAAATCATCTTTTGGCGGCTCGGCTCCAACCAGAAAAGCCTATACTGGGAATGGGGGAGGGAGGATTGTTAGAGTAAGGCCCAGAAGAGAGAGAGTGCCCAGTAAGTAAGGTTATTGGAAAATAATTAGCCTAGCCCTGAAATCAGCAGGGATATTAAGCCCACTGGACCCAAATGCTCGCCCCGGACTCTTTTCTACAGCTAATTAAATCTGAGAAGAACCAATTAATAAGGTTCCTTCATATGGCGACTGGTGCAAATGCAATAGATGCCTTTTATTGAATTGCAGAAACTACATATTTTTTGGGAGTGCACGGTAAAAACAGAGTTGATGTAGTCATGAGAAGAAAGCTACACGAGTGTTTAAACGACACACTCAGGTGTCACTATAGGAGAGAAGCTCTTTGGTGATGTGAGTGATACTGAACAAGTAGGTTCTCTTAGTGAACTGAAAGGAATTGGGTTCCACTAAATGATCTGTTAGTTTCAGACGTTGTCAGTGATTCTTTGGTTCCTTTAACTGACACGTTCTTTGACAAAATAGGGGAGGTTGTGGTTCCTCAGCAGGCTGACCATGAGGGTGTTTGTATGTCAGGGGTTGATTTAGCTGACACGTTTCTCACTGAGCAATGGAAGGTGAGGATATTCTTCCCAGTCATGTTGTGACACGGCAGTGTCTTGTGATTGGAATCAGGAGCTTGAAGAAGTGAGTTTGGTGGAAAAGCCAGATCCACTGTTTTGTCAGGTCCGGTTGTTGAGGGGCGGTTGACAGATCCTGCAGCATGTAGGCCTACTGTGTCTCCGGAAATGGAGGAGGATATTGGTTGAATCAACATCATACAGACTCAAATCTCTGGCCACTTTAATAAATGGACATAATAAAGGTATCACTAGTCACTATAAATAACGCCACTTTAATCATGTTTACATATTATATTACTCATCTCATATGTATATACTATACCATCTACTGCATCTTGCCTATGCCGCACAGCTATCGCTCATCCATATATTTATATGTACATATTGTTATTCATCCCTTTACATTTGTGTGTATAAGATAGTTGTTGAATTTGATTTGATTGTTTCCATGTAATTTCAATAAAATTACGTTGGACCGACGTGGAATATACGTTGAATTGACGTCTGTGCCCAGTGGGGTGAGTGCTCAGGGCTGGAGAAAAGAGGCATTTGGGAGCATGGATGGTGTTCCTAGTGAGTTGGCTTAAGTTGTGGTCGATGCTTACTTGTCCCTGGTGATGGTTGCTCCAAGTCCCTTATCGATGACTACTTATCAGATGGAGCTTGGTGCTTGTGACCATGGGCCTAGTGAATGGAGTTGGTCTCTCAGTGTAGAATCAGAGGGGTTCCAGGTTGTCCCTTGGTTTGTTCAAGTCACATACTTCCCTCAGGAGAAAATGACCTGAGTGCAGAGCAGTGAATTGGATGGTTTGAGTTTTTTACTGTTGAGAGTTGAGGGTTTCTGTAGTTGGGGAAGTTTTCTGGAAAAGAAATAGAAAAAAGTATAAAAGTTAGGAACATGCTGGAAAATAGATAGTCACTACTATGTGAGTTTTTCAATGTTATTTTCAAGTTGGGAGAGGTTTTATGATATGGCGGTTAAGTTTCTGTCTCCTGGCCACATGTGCATCCAACACGGTCCTCAAATGCTGGTTTCTCACATGAACACACACATTCAGATTATAGACCCTGTAACGAGGCCTAGGGCCTGTAGACAAAGAGAGAGCAACAAATCCATAGGCTAGTTCTGGGTTTCGTAACACTGTGGATACTGGATACTCAGTTTCCTGTCATCTCTCCCCTTCCTTCTCCTTCTCCTTCTCCAGAATTCTGTACTGTTCAAATCTGCCTCAATACCGTTGAGTTGTTCTGTACTGTTCAAATCCGCCTCAATACCATTGAGTTGTTCTGTACTGTTCAAATCCCCCTCAATACCATTGAGTTGGTCTGTACTGTACTGTTCAAATCCCCTCCCCAATACCATTGAGTTGTTCCCATCCCCAAAGAGATGAATATAGAACCTGGTCCCCACTCTCCCACTCAGTGAACGCCATCCCCAGGGTGACCAAACGTCCTCTTGCTTGTCAGCCCGGCAGCAGCTGCTACCTATACCCAGGTCTGGGGCTGCTCAGGAAATCTAGCCCCAGGCTGTGAGGGAGCTGCGCAGGCCTCAGCTCCTAATCACCCCCTCCCAAGACAGCACTCATCAAGACAGCAGCTCCAACAAATCAATCTTCCTCTGACAGTTCATTTAGACTGAATTAATTTGGAATTAGAGGCCATTACGGCAATTGGAAGGCATGGATATTCCCTCAACAAGGGCTGTTATCCCTTCTTCTTTGAGAAGGAAAAGGAGAGAGAGAGAAGCCTTCGACTGGATAAGGGGTTTTCTAGCGCTGCTCAGGGGGACTGAGGTCGGGATTGGATATCAGTTGAACAAAGTCATCACTGCTCTCAATCAACATAGCAGCTAGGTGTTTTTCAGTGTTTATTTCTGTCCTCGTGCAAAATGAGCCAATAGGGTTGTCAAGAGACAAAGGGGTTGTATGAGAGTTGTATGAGGGTTGTATGAGAGTTGTATGAGGGTTGTATGAGGGTTTTATAAGAGTTGTATAAGAGTTGTATGAGGGTTGTATACGAGTTGTATGAAGGTTGTATTAGAGTTGTATGAGGGTTGTATTAGAGTTGTATGAGGGTTGTATGAGAGTTGTATGAGGGTTATATAAGAGCTGAAGTCTGTACATGATGTTGTATACATAATTCAATAAGACTTGATGTGAACGTATAAAGTTTGCATGTTCAAAATATGCATTTAACATAAGAACCAATACAAGGTTCCAAACAAATGCAAAAATAGAAGTATAGTGTTTGTTTTTTACTGCTCCAGATTATTGACTAAATCAGACTTTAAACTGGGCCTTTTGCATGTTACTCTATAGAGTGAAGGAATAGGAGTTCTCCTGCTGGGGCACATGACCCCAGAGTTTGCTTGGGGTTCACGACCTGTGACCTGCTGGTTTGATCCTTTACTGCCTGAGACAACTAAACTCCATGGAGACACCACTCTGAAAAGATAAACATCAGCTTCCCACTCAGGCTTTCAAACCACTACGCACACACACACACACACACACACATGCGCTCACACACACACACACACACACACACACACACACACACACACACACACACACACACACACACACACACACACACACACACACACACACACACACACACACACACACACACACACACACACACACACACACACACACACATACACACACACACATATTTTAATCTTTCAGCAAGGCTGGTCCAGGGACTCCCCCATGCCTGTGAATGGAATGGGGTGGGGTGGGGAGTGTCTGAATATCTCACCCACCATATTTCATTTTGGGCCAAAAAGAAAAAGCCATGGATATCTGAGCAGTTAGGCTGCTGTGGATATTAGGGATCGGGCTGGCTGTTCCTAATTCATGCAGCCCCTCCTCTTCTCCCACCATGGAGTCTGCTGCTCCTCCCCCTTCTCAGGTGAGCAACCTTTCCAGGTCGGTAAAAAGGGAATGGGACCATACTTAAACTGATTATAAATATTTCTCAAAAAAGTTAAAGGATTAGAAGATAAAATCCCCAAAATCTGAAGGAAAACTGTATTTATGATACATTATGCCCACACTTTTTTCAGAAAAGAGTCAAATTACAAATGTTTATTATTTTCTCAGAATCAGGAACATAACGCGCTGCTTCTAGTGACTGGCAACATTGCTGACTAGGTGAACGAGAGTACGGGAGAATTTCAATTGGATACTCCTTGCGTCCTTCTCAATACCCATTGAAGGAGACGGTCAGAGGGGAGGGACCTCTGGCTTTCTCATCCAACGGGTTTAGAGAAGGAGGCGAGGAGAGAGGACGGGGGGAGTATGCAATTGAGATTCTCCCTCTGAGAGCCCTTCTCCTGTTGAGCCGTGAGAGCACAGTCAATATTAACACTAACACACTCCTGTGGAAATACCTCAGAGACTTACAGGGGCAAGAGGAGGAGGAGGAGGCGTGGACACAGGCAGGCAGCTTCATAAGGAAAGAGGTAAATGCTAGGCCACTCATCATACACCCCCCCACCCCCATACACACTCGGAATCCCAAAACACTTCCAACCCCCTGCTGACATGCTCCTTCAACACCTGCCCAATATTCCCAAAGACTATTACAGCCAGGGCTTCAGCTGACAGCTTGTCGTCGTCGTCCCCCCCCCCCCCCCCCCAACTGATGATAACCAACATGCATGTTCCCGCCCCCTTTTACAAACACCATTCCATCATAAAATAGAGAAAAATAACAACATTATCATATGAACCACATAAAAAAATGCTCTGTATTTTCAATGTTGACTGGTTCTTGTTGCTATAGCTATGCTTAGTGTTCACCTTGCCTAACTGCATCTGAGGGAAAAGGATGTGTGGACATGTGAGTAACTGATGGGAGCAGCTGATAAAAGCACATCAGGTCCTGCTATCGGTTGAGAATGAAAATATTACAAATACATGTTAAAGCTCAGAGTAGACAGAGTGCCTCCATTTATCATCTTTTCAGGCAGAATGTTCCATTGATCTGTATCTTCCTCTCTCCACCTCTCTCACCCTCCCTCTCTCTCCCTCCCTCCTTCTCTCACCCGCTCTCACCCTCTCTCTCTCTCTCTCTCTCTCTCTGTACCTTACCATCTCTCTCTCTCTCTCTCTCTCTCTGTACCTTACCATCCCTCCCTCCCTCCCTCTCTCACCCTCTCTCTCTCTCTCTCTCTCTGTACCTTACCATCCCTCCCTCCCTCCCTCTCTCACCCTCTCTCTCTCTCTCTCTCTCTGTACCTTACCATCCCTCCCTCCCTCTCTCTCACCCTCTCTCTCTCTCTCTCTCGTCGGAGTGCATGCTGGGAGTGAGTCGTCAAGCAGGAGTGATTGTGAGAGCGAATGGAATTTCTTTTCACTCTATTGGGTTTTGGTATGTATATATATATATATTGATTAGTTTAGTTGTTTTAAGGGTATCTTGTTTAACTATCACTAAGCACGTATAGGGGTGGTGGGATCGTTGAGGTTGGTTTTTCGCGAGGGCACAACCAGCGGGTGGGGCTGGTTGCAATGGCCACTCGCGGAAGTGTGGAGTTTGAAAAACTTAGTCGGAGGCATGGAGTAAAGATTCCTGCTGCGGCCGGGTGTTCAGTGGAAGAATGTAGCTTGGCTGTGGGTGCTATCATTGGGTATGATAGCATCAAATCAGCCTCAAGGATGAATAGCGCTGTAGTGATATTCTTAGATTCCATTGAAAAGGTGAATAAGATAGTTGAGAGGGGTGTTGTGTTGAGGGAGACACAGACGCCGGTATTTCCGCTTATGAATCCGGCGAAGAAAGTTATACTTTCTAACGTGCCACCATTTGTTAGAGATGAAGTGTTGGAGCGAGAGTTATCTCGCCATGGTCAAATCGTATCTACAATAAAGAAGGTTCTTTTTGGATGCAAATCTCCGTTGCTGAAACATGTCGTGTCTCATAGGAGACAAGTGCATATGATTTTAAAAAAGGACGGAGATGAACTGAATTTAGCGTTCAGTTTTAAGATTGATGTATTTGATTATGTCTTCTACGCTTCTACTGAATCAATGAAATGCTTTGGCTGTGGAAAAGAGGGGCATTTGGTGCGTAGTTGTCCCGAGAATGAGCGCGCTGAGCCCGGTAGTAGCTCTAGTGCTGGTGCAACTAACGCACCACCGCGAAGGGATGAACATGCTAAGGGTGCAGGGGAAGGGAGAAGGTGGGCAGATGTGGTTGGAAAAGTAGGAGAGGAAGGCATTGTGGATACGGGGGCAATTGTGGTAGATCAGAACAAAGAGGGAGGGGAAACAGTCGGTGAGATTGCGACTGCCGTCGCTGAGGTGGTGCTGGAAAATGAAATTGGAGGTCAAGAGGAGATTGAAATAATGGAAAAGGAAGCAGATGTTTTCAAAATACCGAGGAGTAAAAGGAAGAATTTAAGGGGTGGTGAAGGGTCTAATTCTAAGAGAAAGGTAGAGATTGATAAATCAGTTGGAGATGAACAAGTTGTAGAGATGGTGGAGTTTTCTTCCGGGGAGGATAGCGAGAGTGAGTCATCTGACGCGTCACAACAATATAGCGAGATAAATGGGGTGGAAGGGAGGTATGGGATTGAGAAGATACGTCAATTTCTGAAGTTGACAAAAGGGAAGAAATATATGCAGGATTACAATGTAACTGATTTTTTCCCTGAAAGTGAATTGTTTATTGAATCAGCAAAGTTTCTGATGTCAAAAATTACAGGGGGAGGTTTGAAAAGCCCTGAAATTGCTAGACTCAAGAAAGTGGTCACGAGAGTGATAAGTGATGTAAATTCTAAAGAAAATGAAAGAGTTCAGTTGCAGTTTTAACTCTGTAAAGAGATGTGGTGGCTGTATCTTCCTCTGTATATTTTTTTCATCCATGAGCAGTTTTAAGATTTCTTCTTTAAACGTAAATGGGGCAAGAGATGGTAAAAAAAGAGCCATGGTGTATGAGTTAATTAGGGGAAAGGGAAGTGACATAAATCTTCTACAAGAAACGCATAGTAATTTGGAAAATGAAGTTATGTGGCAACAGGAGTGGGGGGGACAGTGGTGTATAGTCATAAAAACTCAAAAAGTGGGGGTGTGGCTATCTTGTTCTCAAAAGGGTTTTTGCCTTTGTCATATGAGGTTGAAGAGGTAGTTGAGGGGAGGTTATTAAAAGTTAGAGCAAGGTATGAAAACATCACTATGTGTCTGATAAATGTATATGCCCCAGTGGTGACAGTTGAGAGGGTATGATTTTTAGAGACATTATCAAATACCATTGAGAAATGTAACAAAGAAGATTATTTATTTATTGCTGGGGATTTTAACTGCACAGTCAGCGATTTAGATAGAAATCACCAAGAACCTCATATAGCCTCAAGGACTTTTTTAAAACGCCTCATTGTAACACATGAACTGTGTGATATTTGGCGGAGTCAACATGGAGGAACAAGGCAGTACACCTGGGCGCATGTGAGAGAGAACATCATCTCTATGGCCAGGTTAGATAGGTTTTATTGTTTTGAGCATCAATCTCAGGTCTGTAAATCAAGTGTGATAACCCCAGTGGGATTTTCTGATCATTGTTTAATAACAGAGGTGGTGTTCATTAACGATGTAAAACCCAAAAGCGCATACTGGCATTTTAATATAACTTTATTGAGTGATGCTCACTTCAGGAAATGTTTCAGTTTTTTCTGGGAGAGGTGGAGGTCTCAAAAGGCCAGTTTTGTATCCCTTCAACAGTGGTGGGATATAGGGAAAATCCAGATTCAACAATTCTGTAATCAATACAAAAGGAATGTCACCAAGGATATCACCAGATCAATGAAAGCCCTAGAGTTTGAAATAGTGGAACTCATGACGTTGGTTGAGACCACAGGAGATCGAGGCCATACTCAGGCCCTCAAGAGGAGAAAAGCTGCATTGGCAGACCTGCTGGGTATCAGAGCACAGGGGGCATTGGTGAGAAGTAAGTTTCAGGGAATATCTGAAATGGATTCCTCATCCAAATTTTTCTTTGGTTTAGAGAAAAAGAATGGACAAAGAAAAATTATTCATTGTCTCAAATCAGCTGTTGGACAAGAGCTCACTAGCCCTAGTGAAATTAGAAAAAGGGCAGTAGAGTTCTATGCTGAGCTCTACAAGTGTGAGTACAAAGAGGATAAAACAGTGACACAGCAGTTCTTTGATGGGCTCCCAAAGGTGGCTGCAGAAGCTCAGGTTGAGCTTGAGCAACCATTGTCTTTGCAGGATTTATACACTGCATTAAAAGGCATGGAAAATGGAAGGGCACCAGGCATTGATGGGCTTCCCGTTGACTTTTTAAAGTATTTTTGGGCTATGTTGGGAGAGGATTGGCTAGCAGTAGTTAATGATAGTTTAACCGGAGGGTTACTACCAATAAGCTGCAGAAGGGCTGTCCTCACCCTACTGCCCAAAAAGGGTGACCCTAGGGAGGTGAAGAACTGGAGGCCGGTGGCTTTATTGTGCACTGATTATAAGATATTGTCAAAGGCTTTGTCTAACAGGCTGAGGGAGGTGATGGGGCAAATCATACATACGGACCAGTCCTACTGTGTTCCTGGCAGGCAGATAGGGGATAACATTTCTCTGATTCGTGATTTTTTGGACGTCTCTAGGGCTATTGGTTTGGATGCTGGTCTAATTTCAATTGATCAGGAAAAGGCATTTGACCGAGTTGAACATCAATATTTATGGCACACGTTTGAGGCGTTTGGGTTCAGCTCTGGTTTTATTGCCATGATAAAGGTGATATATGGTGACATTGAAAGTGTATTGAAAGTTAACGGTGGTTTGAGTGCTCCTTTTAAAGTGTGTAGAGGTATTAGGCAGGGATGTTCTTTGTCAGGAATGTTATATGCCATTGCTATAGAGCCACTACTAAATAGCATTAGAAGTCGCATTGCAGGGGTGTACCTTTCAGAGGATATTCCTCCTATTCGTCTCTCAGCCTATGCTGATGATGTAGTTGTGTTAGTGAAAAATCAAGCGGAGGTGGATAGTTTGAGTCTAATGGTTGATCGTTTTAGGGGAATATCCTCTGCAAAGGTAAATTGGGAAAAGAGTTGTGCTTTACAGATTGGAGAATGGTCTGGAGGGATCATGGCTTTGCCAGGGGGGCTAGAATGGTGTAAGGGAGGTTTTAAGTATCTTGGAGTGTACCGAGGAGACAAGGGGACTATGGAAAAAAATTGGAGTGGGGTGGTTGAAATGGTGGAAGGGAGGATGAGGAGATGGCGTTGGTTACTATCTCGTATGTCATATAGGGGGCGCACTATTATAGTTAACAATGTGATTGCCTCTGCACTGTGGCATCGGTTGTCAGTTTTAGAACCACCATCTGGCCTTCTGGCTAAGATACAGGCAATTATTGTGGATTTCTTTTGGGATAAATATCACTGGGTTCCACAAAGTGTTTTGTATTTGTCAAAAGAGGAGGGGGGACAAGGTCTTGTACATCTTGCTAGTAGGGCTGCTGCTTTCCGGTTTCAGTTTATTCAAAGGTTGCTTTATGGACCGGAAAATGTGGTGTGGAGAGGGGTGGCAGGTCTTGTATTACAGAGGGTTGGAGGATTAGGTTTAAAGAAGGCTTTATTTCTGGTTGATAGTAGCCAGATTTCTAGGGAGGGAGTACCTCCGTTTTACAGAGGCCTTCTCAGAGTGTGGAGCATAATGAAGGTGTCCAGACGAACTTCAGCGGAGTCAGTGCATTGGCTGTTGGAGGAACCTCTGGTGTATGGGGCAAGACTGGATTGTACAACTGCAGCTGTTCCACATTTCTCCAAGATTCTGGTGAAGGGCAAAATCATCACCTTAAAACAGTTAATGGCCATGGCTGGGCCCGCCTTAATGGATGGAAGACGGGTGGCTGAACATTTGGGGATGAGGTCGGAAAGGATTGTCGGACAAATGCTGGGGAACTGCAGGAAGGCTCTGTCAGCGGAAGAGTGGGGTATGCTTAGTAGCCACAAGAAGAAGGTACAAGATGAAGACGTCTCATTTCCAAGACTAGGGATTACACCAAATATCCCAGAGTCAGAAAGAAAGGCGTTATTGCTGGATTTGAGAGGGTTGGAGGAGGTGGGTTTGGATGAGGTGAATGGGAAGGAATTGTATAGGGTGTGTGTCAAGGTGTTGAATAAAGATAAATTGAAAAATAGAAAAGACACTCCATGGAGGGTAAAATTGGGCATTGATGACAAGGTAAAGCCAGAATGGAGAGCACTGTACAAGCCACCGTTACAAAAGGGTGCTGGTGATATGCAATGGAGGGTTTTACATGGCATCATTGCAGTTAATGCTTTTGTATCTGTTATTAACTCAGATGTTAGAGATGGATGTCCTTTTTGTAATATAAGAGAAACCATTTTTCACTGTTTTATGGAGTGTGAGAGGATAAAACCTCTATTGGAAATGCTGGAATCTTTGTTTAAAGCTGTAGGGGAGTTTTTCAATAACACAGTTTTTATTTTGGGGTTTCGATATAGTAAGCAACAGAAAAGAAAATGTCAAATGTTACATTTTATTTTGGGACAAGCTAAGATGTCAATTTTTCTGAGTAGGAAACATAAGATAGAAACGGGATATGGGCAGGATGTAAGATGTGTTTTTAAAGGATTAGTGAAAGCAAGAATAAAAGTAGATTTTGAGTTCTTCTCAGCTGTAAAAGATCTCCTATTGTTTGAGGAGAAGTGGGCCTACGAAGGAGCGCTTTGTTTTGTAGAGGAGGGGAAATTATTTTTTGCTGATGAAATAAGTTGAATGTATATGTTATGTATTTATTTTTGTTTAGGAATTACATTTGTTGTTTCATTTCTGAAAAGGCAGTGTGTCATTATTTATGTTAACACTTGAGTATAAAATAAAGGTTTTATAAAAACTCTAAAAACTCTCTCTCTCTCTCTATACCTTACCATCCCTCCCTCCCTCCCTCTCTCACCCTCTCTCTCTCTCTCTCTGTACCTTACCATTCCTCCCTCCCTCTCTCTCTCTGTCTGCACCTTTGCTCTCACTCCCAGACCTCTTGGCAGTCCTGTTGACTTTGCCAGTTTGCTGAGTGTAGTGATGTTTTTACTCCGCTGAGCCTCTTAAAGGGGTCCCCTCCCGCATGAACACTGACACAGAGAGAAAACACACACGGTTACGAACACACGGTTACGAGTATGTGTGGTCAAGTGTACTGGAGAGTCTGCATGAGTTGAACAAAGCAAAGCACAGACAAGCTCAACCAGCCATGACCAGATCACCACACAGAGATAGATCAACGCTCTCATTCTAACAGTCAACGCAGTGTGTCCAAAAGACCAGGCTGGACTTTGCCAGGTCGTTGTTTTATGATGATCTGATGTGTGGTAGAGCCATGAGTGGTTTTTATTTAAAAAAGGATGATACTGCCAGCGTCGGTGAGTGAACGCATAGCCTGCATGTACAGTGTGGATCCCACACTGGATTTGAGTCTAAACCGTTGCTAAAATCCCAGATTTCCCAACATTTCCCAAAACGAATCCAGCGATTAGCTGGTAAACACCAACTCTATCGCTCTTAATCTTCAAATCTTGTTTGTCAGGAGAGAGCGACATCATGATGCCACTGGAAAGTCAATAAAGCTATACTCTCCACCTTTTCATATCCAAGGGGTTTTGATACTCAAATCAAATCAAATTGTATTTGTCACATGAGCCGACCTTACAGTGAAATGCTGACTTACAAGCCCTTAACCTACAATGCTTTAAGAAGTTAAAAATAATAATAAAATAAAAAAATGTAAGTAAAAATAGATAAGTAAAAGATGGCGTAGCAGTCAGACGTCTTTGTCCTGTCGTGTCCCTTGTATATATATTTTTACATATTTTTCTTCGCATATCTTTTAAAATATTTTCCTAAACCTCAACTTCTAAATACTCTCCTGCAACCCGCCTCACCCAATGTGGCGTGGATCTGCTTTTTTCTAAAGTATTTCTATTTACTTCGGATCTGGAATCCCTCAACTGAAGCTAGCCAGCTAACTACCTACCAGCTATCAGTTAGCAAACCATTGCTAGCGGTCATCAGCTAACCTTTAGCTCGGAAAGCTCTCGCCAGTTCGAACAACGTGACTCAAACCAGAGCATAACGGACCTATTTCTCTCCATATCCCCGGATTCCTACCGCAAACTCTGAACATTTTCATCTGGATCTTCGCAACTAGCTAACCGCAATCCCGGGTGACCACTCCAGGCTAGCGTTTCCATCCCGGAGCAAGCACAATTAGCCTGAAGCTAGCCCGGCCAGGGCTCCTGTGCTACCACCGAAGCCCACTCCTGGGCTACAATATCCGGACCCCTTCTACTGCCGGAACGGGGCACGGAACCCCGCCGATCCTCTACGACTGGAATACCGACATAATCTGCCCGAGGATTGCAACAGGCCCCTCAGGCGCGACGCCCGCTGAAGGCCCATTCTGCTAACCTGCTAGCTACCTAGAGCTACCTGGAACCCTACTAATTCCACGACTGGTCTATCGACGTCACCGCACGAAGAGGCAAAAACAGACTTACCCCCATTGCGACGTCCCCCAAAGGCTAACTTGCTAGCCCCGGACTGGTAACTACTAGCTTGCCTGCCCCGGTCTGCTAACTGCTAGCTTGCCTGCCTCGGTCTGCTAACTGCTAGCCCCTGCTAACTGCTAGCTTGCCAGCCCCGGTCTGCTAACTGCTAGCTTGTTTAGCCCCGGCCTACTAACTGTTAGCTTGTTAGCATCGGCCTGCTAACTGTCTGAATAGCCGTGTCCTCAGCCCAACCACTCACTGGACCCATATGTTCACTTGGCCATGCATGCCTCACTGTAATATCAATATGCCTCGTCCATTACTGTCCTGGTTAGTGATTACTGTCTTATTTCACTGTAGAGCCTCTAGCCCTGCTCAATATGCCTTAACCAACCATGTGGTTCCACCTCCTACATATGCGATGACATCACCCGGTTTAAACATCTCTAGAGACTATATCTCTCTCATCATTACTCAATGAATAGGTTTACCTACAATGTACTGTCACGTTCCTGACCTGTTTTCCTTTGTCTTGTATTTATTTTAGTTGGTCAGGGCGTGAGTTGGGTGGGTTTGTCTATGGTTGATTTTCTATGTTGGGATTTTTGTGTTCGGCCTGGTATGATTCTCAGTCAGAGGCAGCTGTCAATCGTTGTCCCTGATTGAGAATCATACTTAGGCAGCCTGGGTTTCAAGTGTGTTTTGTGGGTGTTTGTTTCCGTGTTAGTGTTTTCACCACACGGTACTGTATAGGTTTCTGCACTTCGTTTATTTGTTTTGTATTTCAGTGTTCAGTTTTCGTTATAATAAATCATTATGAACACTAACCACTCTGCGTATTGGTCCGATCCGTCTCGCCTCTCCTCGTCCGAGGAGGAGGAAGAATATGACAGCCGTTACATGTACTCACATCCTACCTTACCTTTGTCTGTACACTATGCCTTGAATCTATGCTATCATGCCCAGAAACCTGCTCCTTTTACTCTCTGTTCCGAACGTGCTAGACGGCCAGTTCGTATAGCATTTAGCCGTACCCTTATTCTACTTCTCCTCTGTTCCTCTGGTGATGTAGAGGTTAATCCAGGTCCTGCAGTGCCTAGTGAAGGGTTCTCCACTGAGAGGAACGGAGGGAAGGGTTCTCCACTGTGAGGAACGGAGGGAAGGGTTCTCCACTAAGAGGAATGGAGGGAAGGGTTCTCCACTAAGAGAACAGAAGAGTATAAAACTCTGTGGGAACAGTGTGGAACCCGGTGGCCTCCAAACTGTAAAATAATTTCAATTAACAAGGAACTGGGGGATTGGGGGTTAATCTGTCCCCAGAGAGCGAGAGAGAGTAAATTAGAGAACAAATAAAGGGGGAGAGGGAGACTGGGGATAGGATGGGTGGGGAGAGGGAGCCTGGGGAGAGGGAGACTGGGGATAGGATGGGTGGGGAGAGGGAGCCTGGGGAGAGGGAGACTGGGGATAGGATGGGTGGGGAGAGGGAGCCTGGGGAGAGGGAGACTGGGGATAGGATGGGTGGGGAGAGGGAGACTGGGGAGAGGGAGACTGGGGATAGGATGGGTGGGGAGAGGGAGACTGGGGATATGGTGGCAGATCATTTCTGTTGGCAATAACATTTAAATATGATAAATTGCTACAGAAATGAAACTGTTCTATTACACTTCAACAAATTACAGAGCAAGAAGGGATGGTTACAGAACTGACATACAGCATAATACTTCATTAAATATGTTATTTCAGACTCCTGAGTGGTGCAGTGGTCTAAGGCACTGCATCACAGTGCTAGCTGTGCCACTAGAGTTCCTGGTTCGAGTCCAGGCTCTGTTGTGACTGGGAGACTCATGGGGTGGCGTACAATTGTCCCAGCGTCGTCCAGGTTAGGGGAGGGTTTGGCCGGATGTCCTAGTCCCATCACGCTCTAGCGACTCCTGTGGTGGGCCGGGTGCATGCACACTGACATGTGTTTCCTCCAACATATTGGTGTGGCTGGCTTCTGGGTTAAGCGGGCAGTGCGGTTTGGCTGGGTTGTGTTTCAGAGGATGCATGGCTCTTAACGTTTGCCTCTCCCAAGTCCGTATGGGAGTTTCAGCTATAGTAAGGGTAGGTAACAACACATCTGCCACGCTAATCCTCAACACAGCGGCCCCTCAGGGGTGTGTGCTCAGTCCCCTCCTGTACTCAAATCACATTTTCAAATCAACTGCATTTATATAGCCCTTCTTACATCAGCTGATATCTCAAAGTGCTGTAGAGAAACCCAGCCTAAAACCCCAAACAGTGTAACTACCAATTGGGGAGAAAAAAGGGGTAGAAATAAACGTTATTTCAGAGGTGTTCATTTGGATTTTCAGTATACGATTTTACACCAGTTGAGTAACCATAAAGGATATCAAATAACAACATGATGTGACATGATACCGATCCCCTCTAGCACTGAGGAGGTTAGCAGGGATTAAAACAACACAAAACGGAAGATAATCCCACAATTTAGCCCCTCCTGGGGAATGCCTTAATTGGTTTTCAATTAAGGATTTGGGCGGGTACGGGTTAGTGTTATTTGAAAGCCATGAGCCCTCCTCCGCTCTTAAACCCCTCCTTCTACTACCTCCCCAGACTTAGACACACTCATCATTATGATGTAAATGGAAAACACACATCACAAAAAAAGAGGGAATGTTCCTGACATTTTTTGGAGGGGTCCACAGGGCTGCATTGTGGCCCCCCTTTTATTGAAAGTCTATAGAGACTGCTGGGTAATAGAGCAGTAGAGGATTAGGATCAATTTGGAAGATGATTATTGAGCCGAGCTGATAGAGGCTAAAATATCCCTTCCTCCCTTCTCATCCCTCCTTCTCACTAGCAGGGCCTGTGGACGCAGGAGCGATAATCTGGATAGGCTAATCAGGGTTTGGGGGCTATCACTTCTCACTCAGCCCCAGAGCCCTTGGCTCTGGATCACCATAATAAGGAGCAGAGGGGTGAGGGCCAGGCTGATACAGGGATAGGGCTGCCATGGGGAGCCAGCCGGGGATCACTGACTACATCTCCATGCCCCAGTGATGTGTTTTAGGTTGGGGTTTGGGTGGGTGGTGGAGGGGGTCAAATCCTCAGCTCTGGGAATCCAAAGATTGGGGAATCCAAAGGTTATGGAAAGGGATTGGTAGAGGAGGAATGGAGGTGGTGGCAGAATGGCTTATAGGGCAGAGTACGAAGAAGAAGCCCTCTTCTGTATGATAAATGACTGAGGAGGAAGCTATTGTGGAGATCTATAGACTTTGAAGTACCTTGGTTTGGGTCTGGAGACCTTTAAACTCAGCTAGGAGTCGGGAGGAGCAGGTCCAAACCTAGAGTCCTTTCCTGCAGTCAAATGACCAAATCGCCCTCTAGTGGCCTCATGGGTGGAATGTTACTAATACTGTTCATAATTTCACAACTAATAAAATAAAATAAAAAATCCATGCCGAAAATCCGGTGTTTCAAACGGTTTAGTTATATTTCAGTCTTCTGTGATGTATATAAAGTGTAATTTTGGAATGCAACCACAAAATGGAATACATTTCAACTCTATATCTGACATGGTACAGGTGTCTTCTTTTTTTTGTTGATGCCCATAACCATGTGTGTGAGGTGTATACTTTTGCTTCAAAGTAGATTTGTTTAAGACTACCAAGAATCACTCTGTGTGACCCTGATTTAGCCCACTGCAGTAAAATGTTTAAGTAGATCAACCAATACTCTTAACTGAACCTTCTCCTCCAATAAAAATCCACCTTCAGGAATCAAACCCACCATGTGATTGGCTCACAGAGATCCTCTTCTGACCAAGGCGCTTTCCATACGCCAGTTAAATGCCAGCAGGGGTTCAGTCTTGATTCCTATTCGCCAGCCAAAGGTGGCTCAACTCCTCAACCTCTTCACCATTCACCCACGCCGCCCAAATTCAGCACCCCAGTCCTTTCGCCGCCCCTTTAATTCAGTCACTTTGAAGTACCCCTGGCTGTGGCAGGGAAGGCACTCAATCAATTACGAATGAAATAATCTCTTTACGATATTCCAAGGTTTTCTTTAAGTGGAGGCAAAATGCAGGAAGAGATTACTGAACGCAAATCAGTTTTTAGCCACATCTAAAGTGACAGGAGGAGAATCAGCGCAGGCAATGCTGGGATATAAAAAAATAAAAAAGATTATGTCTAACTGTGTCACCGCAAAATCCCTTACCTGATCCGAGGCAAGAGAGGTGGAAATGGATTATTCCAAGCCACATTTATTAAAAGGACCAGGGTTATTCAAAGGGGTTTGCCTGCCGAAGAGAAAACATTCACATATAGCAAAACATCTGTGTAACCTATATTTGTGTGATATATCTGTGGAAGAACACAGGGCAAAAACAATGAGAGGCTTCTGGTCACACTTTAAATCCAACTTTACTCACTGTCACACATATATCCTGTCTCTCCATCTCACTGTCACACATATATCCTGTCTCTCCATCTCACTGTCACACATATATCCTGTCTCTCCATTTCACTGTCACACATATATCCTGTCTCTCCATCTCTCACTGTCACACATACACTACCATTCAAAAGTTTGGGCTCACTTAGAAATGTCCTTGTTTTTGAAAGAAAAGCAAATTTTTTGTCCATTAAAATAATATCAAATTGATCAGAAATACAGTGTAGACATTGTCAATGTTGTAAATTACTATTGTAGCTGGAAACGGCAGATTTTTTATGGAATATCTACATAGGCGTACATAGGCCCATTATTAGCAACCATCACTCCTGTGTTCCAATGACACGTTGTGTTAGCTAATCCAAGTTTGTCATCTTAAAAGGCTAATTGATCATTAGAAAACCCTTTTGCAATTATGTTACCACAGCTGAAAACTGTTGTACTGATTAAAGAAGAAATAAAACTGTCCTTCTTTAGTCTAGTTGAGCATTTGTGGGTTCGATTACAGGCTCAAAATGGCCAGAAACAAAGACCTTTCTTCTTAAACTCGTCAGTCTATTCTTGTTCTGAGAAATGAAGGCTATTCCATGTGAGAAATTGCCAAGAAACTGAAGATCTGGTACAACGCTGTGTACTACTCCCTTAACAGAACAGCGCAAACTGGTCTAACCAGAATAGAAAGAGGAGTGGGAGGCCCCGGTGCACAACTGAGCAATAGGACAAGTACATTAGAGTGTCTAGTTTGAGAAACAGACGCCTCACAAGTTCTCAACTGGCAGCTTCATTAAATAGTACCCGCAAAACACCAGTCTCAAAGTCAACAGTGAAGAGGCGACTCCGGGATGCTGGCCTTCTAGGCAGAGTTCTTCTGTCCAGTGTCTGTGTTCTTTTGCCCATCTTTTCTTTTATTGGCCAGTCTGAGTTATGGCTTTTTCTTTGCAACTCTCTGCCTAGATGGTTGCTGATAATGGGCCTCTGTACACCTATATAGATATTCCATAAAAAATCTGCCATTTCCAGCTATAATGGTAATTTACAACATTAACAATGTCTACACTTTATTTCTGATCAATTTGATGTTATTTTAATAGACAAAAAATGTGCATTTCTTTCAAAATTCTAAGTGACCCCAAACTTTTGAACGGTAGTGTATATCTCATCTCTCCTCTCACTGTCATACATACTGTATATCCTGTCTGTCCATCTCTGACTGTCATACACACACACATACAGTACACATGCACCCACTCCATACCTATTCGATCACACTCTTGTTATGTCTCTCTCTCACATGCACGCCCACACACACACACACACACACACACACACACACACACACACACACACACACACACACACACACACACACACACACACACACACACACACACACACACACACACACACACACACACACACACACACACACACACACACACACACACACACACACACACACACACCAAGTGGCAGGCGGGCATGCTGTGTCCTGAAGTGGCAGTAAATAGGAGCTCAGGGAAGTACATTATGACACTAATCAGCCTTCATGCCGCATTTCCCCCGAACCCCTCCTACTGAGCCTCTCCGACTGAGCCTCTCCGACTGAGCCTCTCCGACTGAGCCTCTCCGACTGAGCCTCCCTCTCATTGAGAGGGGGAACGAGGAAGGGAGTGGTGAGGAGGTGGAGGTGGAGGGGCATGGCCAACCACGTTTAACAGTGCGGGCGCTGCCACCAACCGTGACCGCAACAAGGAGCGGCTATTGCCGGGATGCAACAGGTGTGACACCAAAAAAGGTTACAGTGAGGTTGATACAAAAAGAGATAGAGAGAAGTAGACATAAAGAGATAAAGAAGTGGTAACTCAGCCTCGATGGTGTGATAACTCATCCTCAATGGTGTGGTAACTCAGCCTCGATGCTGTGGTAACTCATCCTCGATGGTGTGGTAACTCATCCTCGATGGTGTGGTAACTCAGCCTTGATGATGTGGTAACTCATCCTTGATGGTGTGGTAACTCAGCCTTGATGGTGTCGTAACTCAGCCTCGATGGTGTGGTAACTCATCCTTGATGGTGTGGTAACTCAGCCTCGATGGTGTGGTAACTCATCCTTGATGGTGTGGTAACTCAGCCTTGATGGTGTGGTAACTCATCCTCGATGGTGTGGTAACTCAGCCTCGATGGTGTGGTAACTCAGCCTCGATGGTGTGGTAACTCATCCTTGATGGTGTGGTAACTCAGCCTTGATGGTGTGGTAACTCAGCCTCGATGGTGTGGTAACTCATCCTTGATGGTGTGGTAACTCAGCCTCGATGGTGTGGTAACTCATCCTTGATGGTGTGGTAACTCAGCCTTGATGGTGTGGTAACTCATCCTCGATGGTGTGGTAACTCAGCCTCGATGGTGTGATCACTACCTTGAGACCACATAAATGCAATCTGGGTCTGGTCCTCGGGTCCCTGGATTTTGGAATCTCAATAATACACAGTTTCTCGGTAGGTCTTTGTCGAGGGCTCCTGTCATTCCTTCATCTCCGACGTAGAGTGATCAGAGAGATCATTGGTGACCTATTCAGTAAACCCAGCACTATCGGGCAGCCCTCATCACATAGCAAACCATGGCCTCATTGGCATTGGGTCTCTCCGGTCTCCGGCCTCCACTCAGGCCGTATTAGTGTTCACCTCCCTGGCCTGAAGCCCTATTTCCTCCTGACAGTTGTTTCTGCTGCTGCAAGCTCAACCATCACTCCACATTGATCGGCCCTTCATCCCCAAAGTCCTTCCTGTATACCTGGCTAACGCTGCCTCGCGCCCTCTTCATCCAGATTGAGAAATCAATAACAGAACCAAGTGGGTGGGGTCAGGGGTCGACTAGGTCCTTGACAAGTGTGTCGGGGGAGGGAGGTGTGTATGTGTGTGAAAAGGGAAAGGAATGGCCGAGGCTCTCTGCCAACCAACAGTCTTGTCAGGGATAACATTTATGACCATTGATGAGGCTAAGGTTGTGCGGGTGTGTGTCCTACCCATCCTAGATTATGGAGGCGTAATTTATAGATCGGCAGGTAAGGGTGCTCTTGAGCGGCTAGATGTTCTTTACCATTCGGCCATCAGATTTACCACCAATGCTCCTTACAGGACACATCACTGCACTCTATACTCCTCTGTAAACTGGTCCTCTCTGTATACCCGTCGCAAGACCCACTGGTTGATGCTTATTTATAAAACCCTCATATGGCCTCACTCCTCCCTATCTGAGATATTTACTGCAGCCCTCATCCTCCACATACAACGCCCGTTCTGCCAGTCACATTCTGTTAAAGGTCCCCAGAGCACACATCCCTGGGTCGCTCCTCTTTTCAGTTCGCTGCAGCTAGCGACTGGAATAAGCTGCAACAAACACTCAAACTGGACAGTTTAATCTCAATCCCTTCATTCAAAGACTCAATCATGGCCACTCTTACTGGCAGATGTGGCTGCTTTGCGTGATGTATTGTTGTCTCTACCTTCTTGCCCTTTGTGCTGTTGTCTGTGCCCAATAATGTTTGTACCATGTTTTGTTGCTACCATGTTGCTGTTATGTTGTGTTGCTACCACGCTGTGTTGTCATGTGTTGCTGCCTTGCTATGTTGTTGTCTTAGGTCTCTCTTTATGTAGTGTTGTGTTGTCTCTCTTGTTGTGATGTGTGTTTTGTCCTATATTTATATTGTAATTATTTTTGTATTTTTAATCCCAGGCCCGCGTCCCCGCAAGAGGACTTTTGCCTTTTGGTAGGCTGTCATTGTAAATATGAATTTGTTCTTAACTGACATGCCTAGTTAAATAAAGGTTAAATAAAATAAAAGGGAAATGAGGGAAATGGGAAATGAGGGAAATGTGTCAGGTAAAGACTCTACAACGGTCTGAACATTTCCCTCCATTTGACATGCCCTGGATTTCAGTATTCTGAAAAGTAAACTATCAAAGAGAAAAACATGTAATTGGTCCACCCATCCATCCATAATCCATCCATAAATCAATCAAAACCATCCATAATCCATCCATCTATAATCCATCCATCCAGCCATCATCCATCCATAATCCATCCATCCATAAATCAATCAAAACCATCCATAATCCATCCATCCAGCTATCACCCATCCATATCCATCCATCCATAATCCATAATTCATCCATCCAGCCATCATCCATCCATAATCCATCCATCCATAATCCATCCATAAATCAATCAAAACCATCCATAATCCATCCATCCATAATCCATCCATCAAGCCATCATCCATCCATAATCCATCCATCAAGCCATCATCCATCCATCCATAATCCATCCATAAATCAATCAAAACCATCCATAATCCATCCATCTATAATCCATAATTCATCCAGCCATCATCCATCCAAAATCCATCTATCCAAAATCCATCCATAAATCAATTAAAACCATCCATAATCCATCCATCCATAATCCATCCATCCAGCCATCATCCATCCATAATCCATAATCCATCCATCCATAATCTATAATCTAACCTCCAGTTCCCTCTGTAGTAGTAGTGCTGTAACCACACAGCTCTGCCGACAGCTCTCCTGATATTGCAGCAATTAGCACTTAGCGATCTCCCGCTGCTGCTCAATTTGGTCGCTCTTTTCCCACTGTTTAATTCCAAACAAGTAATCATTCACTGTAATCTCCCCAGTCCTGCTCAATCACCAGGCTTTTCTATTCAGGAATCAGCTCAGGTTGGGAGTGTGTGTGTGTGTGTGTGTGTGTGTGTGTGTGTGTGTGTGTGTGTGTGTGTGTGTGTGTGTGTGTGTGTGTGTGTGTGTGTGTGTGTGTGTGTGTGTGTGTGTGTGTGTGTGTGCGTGTGCGTGTGCGTGTGCGTGTGCGTGCGCGTGCGCGTGCGCGTGCGCGTGCGCACACGTGTGCGTGGATAAGGGTGAGTGTTAATAGCCACAGCTAAATGATGTGAGTAATTATCACTGATGTACTCCCACAGAGAGAGAGAGAGGAGTGGGGGGAGATGAGGAGGGGTTCTCCCCTCTTAACATTATGACATGATCATGGAGTGGGGAAACCCTACACATGTAACTCACTCATGAAAGAACAGGGACACATACAGTTACATTGAGAGACAATTCCACCATCTATGAATATGAAGTGAAACTTCATGATAGTAAATTAATCATTCCATAACTCTTAATTAATAGGCTGAAATAATTAATAGGCTAAAAACTGGTCTTACCAATATATTATTTTCTTGGCTTCTATATTTATTCAGAAAACTCAGAATACATTTTTGAAGCAGGTGTGTGTGCTACAGAGGTGGTGCATGTGCTACAGTAACGATGGAAGGGAGTGGGGCTGGGGAGAATCCATTTGCAATTTAAATGGGAATTGAATGACCCCATGGTGGCAGTGAATTAGCCTGCTGATCAATTGATCATGTCAAGGATAAATAGGTAAACAAACATGTCCATTAGCTCTGTACCTCCTCCTCCTACCTTGACCCTCCCTTCTGGGGGATCACTGCATACGCATGCTTTCACACACACACACACACACACACACACACACACACACACACACACACACACACACACACACACACACACACACACACACACACACACACACACACACACACACACACACACACACACACACACACACACACACACACACACACACACACACACAGTCTCCCCCCACTCCCCGCTGAGACGGACCTGCCCAGCTCTTTACACGGGCAGTTGGGCCCAGCAAGACTCCTTTGAGAGGTGTTGGAGAGGGATGGCAGAGGAGGGAGTGAGGAGGCCTCAGAGACACTACAGAGCAAGTGAAGAGGGTCCCAGAGCACAGCCATGTGGAACCAGACCTGCTGCCAGGTCTCACCCAATCTGCCCCCCAAAAAAGAGGCATCTGGGAGAGGATGAGGTATGTGTGTGTATCTAGGAGTTCCAGGGAACCCATGGGTATTGTTAATTGGTATGGAAGATGGGTTTGATGCTCAGTAATTGTGGGCAACTGCCATGACGACATATGTCTTACAGTTTGTTAAAAAGGGGGACTCTGGGGTCTAATGTGACAGTCTATTGGACTAAATGTAAGTTCCAATGCAGCACAAATTCAAGCATGACATTTATAAAAGAAGACGAAGCACTGGGATCTACAGTTCCTTCAGAAAGTATTCACACCCGTTGACTTTTTACAAATGTTGTTCTGTTACAGCCTGAATGTTTTATTTATTAAATTGAGATTTATATTACTGGCCTACACACAATACCCCATAATGTCAAAGCTTTTTTAGAAATGTTATACAAAATGTTATACATTTATAAAAAATGAAAAGCTGAAAGGTCTTGAGTCAATAAGAATTCAAACCCTTTGTTATGGCAAGCCTAAATAATTTCAGTAATAAAAATTTGCTTAATAAGTCAAATAAAAAGTTCCATGGACTATAATGGTGTTTAACATGATTTGGGAATTTCTACCTCATCTCTGTACCATACATGCATAATTATCTGTAAGGTCACTCAGTCAAGCAGTGAATTTCAAACACAGATTCAACCACAAAGACCAGGCAGGGCAAAGAAGAGCACCTATTAGTAGATGGGTAAAAAAAAGCAGACATTGAATATTCCTTTGAGCATGGTAATTACACTTTGGATGGGGTGGCAGGTAGCCTAGTGGTTAGAGTGTAGGGCCTGTAAACGAAAGATTGCTGGATCGAATCCCCGAGCTGACAAGGTTAAAAAAGTCTTTAGTTCTGCCCCTGCTCCCCAGGTGCTGTGGATGTTGATTACCGCAGCCCCCTGCACCTCTCTGATTCAGAGGGGTTGGGTTAAATGCCTCACAAGTCCTCAACTGACAGCTTCATTAAATAGTACCTGCAAAACACCAGTATCAATGTGAAGAGGCAACTCTGGGATGCTGGCCTTCTAGGCAGAGTTCCAGTGTCTGTGTTCTTCTGCCCATCTTAATCTTTTCTTTTTATTGGCCAGTCTGAGATATAGCTTTTTCTTTGCAACTCTGCCTAGAATGCCAGCATCCCGGAGTCGCCTCTTCACTGTTGACATTGAGACTGGAGTTTTGTGGGTACTATTTAATAAAGCTGCCAGTTGAGGACTTGTGAGACGCCTGTTTCTCAAACTAGACTAATGTACTTGTCCTCTTGCTCAGTTGTGCAACGGGGCCTCCCACTCCTCTTTCTATTCTGGTTAGACCAGTTTGCGCTGTTCTGTGAAGGGAGTAGTACACATCGTTGTACCAGATCTTCAGTTTCTTGGCAGTTTAAGAGTTTAAGAAGAAAGGTCTTTGTTTCTGGCCATTTTGAGCCTGTAATCGAACCCACAAATGCTGATGCTCCAGATACTCGACTACTTTAACGAAGGTCAGTTTTATTGCTTCTTTAATCAGTACAACAGTTTTCAGCTGTTAACATAATTGCAAAAGGGTTTTCTAATGACCAATTAGCCTTTGAAAATGACAAACTTGGATTAGCTTACACAAAGGGCCATTGGAACACAGGAGTAATGGTTGCTGATAATGGGCCTCTGTACACCTATGTAGATATTCCATTAAAAATCTGCCGTTTCCAGCTACAATAGTCATTTACAACATTAACAATGTCTACACTGTATTTATGATCAATTTGATGTTATTTTAATGGACGAAAAATTTGCTTTTCTTTCAAAAACAAGGACATTTCTAAGTGACCCCAAACTTTTGAATGGTAGTGTAAATTAGATATTTCTGTATTTCATTTTCAATAAATGTGCAAACATTTCTAAAAACATGTTTTCACTTTGTCATTATGGGGTATTGTGTACAGATGGGTGAGAAAAAACATATATTTATCCATTTTGGATTCAAGCTGTAACACAACAAAATGTTAAATAGATCAAGGGGTATGAAAACTATCTGAAAGCACTGTATTTAAATATTTAATTTCCACCCCAGAACAAGTCCTCCTCACCATCTTAAAAAAATGAAGTACATTTAGTGCAAATCAAAATATCGAATTTAACACCATTAAAATCCACAATTAACTAAGAAATTAGCAATTTAATAAACATATTTTCTCCTACCAGTCACCGTTGCTTAGTTCTTTTATCAGTCAGATTTCAATGTTCTATGAGAACTCTTGGGCCGGTCAATCTCTTAACATAATTTACCCTAATGGGAAACTGATAAAGACTTTCTTTGGCTTGATAGGGTTTCAAAAGATCTTGATTACCACAATATGGCAGAGGTCTGCATCAATAGCTCTAGGAGGAAAAGCACCACTGCTAAACAAAAACAATCAATGGATGCAATTGGGCTCAACAGATAAGTTAAGGTTCTGAGGAACTTTTAACCTGTATCTTTGAAAGTTGGTCCCCCGAGTTCCTTATTTTGGGTTATTTTGCTAAATCTCACCAGCTCCAGGTGGCCTCAGCTAATAGGGTAGCAGGTAGCCTAGCGATTAGAGTGTTATAATATAGTGCATACTTTACTTTTACAAAGAGCCTACTTCTGAAGCAGAATATTACCCTCAGCCTTTGAGGGCAAGGACATACAGTACCAGTCATAAGTTTGGACACACCAACTAATTTAAGGGTTTTTCTATATTTTTACTACTTTCTACATTGTAGAATTATAGTGAAGACATCAAAACTATGAAATAACACATATGGAATCATGTAGTCACCAAAACAGTATTAAACAAATCAAAATATATTTTAGATTTTAGATTCTTCAAAGCAGCCACCCTTTGCCTTGACGACAGCTTTGCACAATCTTGGCATTCTCTCAACCAGCTTCATGAGGAATGGTTTTCCAACATTATTGAAGGCGTTCCCATATATGCTGAGAACTTGTTGTCTGCTTCTCCTTCAATCTGCAGTCCAACTCATCACAAACCATCTCAATTGGGTTGAGTTCGGGTGATTCTGGAGGCCAGGTCATCTGATGCAACACTTCATCACTCTCCTTCTTGGTCATATTGCCCTTACACAGCCTGGAGGTGTGTTTCGGGTCATTGTCCTGTTGAATAACAAATGTCCCACTAAGCGCAAACCAGATAGGATTGCGTATCGCTGCCGAATGCTGTGGTAGCCTTGCTGGTTAAGTATGCCTTGAATTCTAAATAAATCACAGACAGTGCAACCAGCAAAGCACTCCCACACCATCACACTTCCTTCTCCATGCTTCACAGTGGGAACCACACATGCAGAGATCATCCGTTCATCACCTCTGCGTCTCACAAAGACACGGCGGTTGGAACTATTAAAAATCTAAAATTTGGACTCCTCAGACCAAAGGACAGATTTCCACTGGTCTAATGTCCATTGCTCGTGTTTCTTGGCCCAAGCAAGTCAATTATTCTTATTCGTGTCCTTTAGTAGTGGTTTCTTTGCAGCAATTCGACCATGAAGGCCTGATTCACGCAGTCTCCTCTGAACAGTTGATGTTGAGATGTGTCTGTTACTTGAACTCTGTGAAGCATTAATTTGGGCTGCAATCTGAGGTGCAGTTAACTCTAATGAACTCATCCTCTCCAGCAGAGGTAACTCTGGGACTTCCTTTCCTGTGGCAGTCCTCATGAGAGCCAGTTTTATCATAGTGCTTGATGGTTTTTGCGAATGCACTTGACAAAATGTTCCAGATTGACTGACCTTCATGTCTTAAAGTAATGATGGACTGTCGTTTCTCTTTGCTTATTTGAGTTGTTCTTGCCATAATATGGACTTGGTCTTTTACCAAATAGGGTTATCTTCTGTATACCACCCCTACCACCCCTACAACACAACTGATTGGCCCAAATGCATTAAGAAGGAAAGAAATTCCACAAATTAACTTTTAACAAGGCACACCTGAACTGAAATGCATTCCAGGTGACTACCTCATGAAGCTGTTTGAGAGAATGCCAAGAGTGTGCAAAGCTGTCATCAATGCAAAGGGTGGCTACTTTGAAGAATCTAAAATCTAAAATATATTTTGATTTGTTTAATACTTTTTTTGGTGACTACATGATTCCATATGTGTTATTTCATAGTTTTGATGTCTTCACTATTATTCTACAATGTAGAACATTTTTAAAATGAAGAAAAACTCTGGAATGAGTAGGTGTGTCCAAACTTTTGACTGGTACTGTATATAAATAAGAATTTGTTCTTAACTGACTTGCCTAGTTAAATAAAGGCTAAATAAAATTAAAATAAAATGGCATTTGAGAATTATAATATCTTGGATACTGTGCTATTTGGATTGCATGTCAAGTTCTATACTATACACTATTCTGTGACCACTACAAATTCTTCAGGATTGGTGCCAAAACCTTGTATCCCTACAGAGCTAGCTTCTGAAGCTAACCTTTACAGAGTCTGACCTGACCACTGTCATAGCACACCCGTAAGACAGCTATGACAGTCTTACGAGTCGCGTATTAGGCCATGGTGTCTAAAACACAGTGAATGAAATAAGAATCGAAAGCCACAATCCATAAAACGACGAGACAGTAGGTTAACACAGGATGAGGTTTTTATTTGATACAAGGCAAATAGCTTTTAAAAGGGCCATTTGTAAAACAAGGAGTTTAAACCCAGATTATAGGACAACAATAACCCAATCCCTTATGTTCATTCCCATAATACACTGTGAAGAAGAGGATTTATACTTATTGTGGCGATGCAGAGCATCAGGCAGCCTCACTGGGAAACATTTGCTCCTAAGGCCAGGTTTAATCCCTGTGTGGCGAGAAGCTGTAATTTGATGAGCCACAATGACAGAAGTATTAACACTTACCACTAAGGGAAAAAAGTAATTAAATCCACCAGTCTATGTCTGGTTGGGTGGTTGATGATGCCATTGTGACTCTTCTCAACATCCCCCCAAGAGTTTGATTGCATTGGATTGGCTTAATTGGCTCTAATGGCTAAATTGTCCTCGCTTCTCGCTTCATTAGCTTAGCGTTAGCTCTGTTTAAGTGGGAAGAGAGTCAAAGGGAGATGGTAATTGTCTGACTGTTAATGAAGGCATCACAGAGAAAGCTTCTAAATGTAACTCTTCTATAAACGTAGAACGCTGCTAAGGTCTGCTGAAATGTCCCATCGTCAAGTGTATTTTTACCTTGCAAGCTTTCGTCAGATGTATTCCTCAATATAATTTTAAAGCTGACAGTTTAGCCAAATCAACTGCAATCTGAGGTTTTAACCAAATAGATGCACTGTGACTACCTGTATTTAGGTCATAACCAGAGTGATGAATAGTGTGAACAACAGGTGGGCTGAACAGTATGATCACAGGAGTCCCAGATGAAACATCTAAGTGTTTGTTTTGTCTATATAAGATACTAGTCAAAACAAAACCCACTTTGCTACGTACGAAAGTTGCATCAAGTACAATACACAGAAATGGTCTATTCAGCACTACGACAATTATTGTATATTTTCATGTTGATCTTCTTGCTAGATCTCCTTCAAGATATCTAGCCTACCTGCTTAAATACAGGTTTTTTAAAAACTAAGCCTACATTCTCAGTGCAGAACGATCAGTCCCTTGCCTAAATTGCCTCACTATCTAGTGCAACAGGTAATACCAACTAGACGACACCCTATCCTCCACAGCCCGCACTAAACCCTCCCCACACGAGCTTCCATTCTCTAACCCAGATTATGGGTTGACATTCCAAAGAGGAGCAGATACAAAGGGATTTGGGAAAGTAAAGACAGATGTTTTAGGCGATCGACAGGGAGGGATTTTGCCTCAGGGGAGCAGAGGGATTTGGTGGGAATAGTCATCGTCAGGCAGATTGGCCCTTATACTGAACCCATCGCTTTAAATGGGGGAGGAATTTTGGACAAATTAAGATCACAGCCTTATCTGGCTATGCATATTAGCAGAGTGGGGATGAGGGCAGACCTAGCATTAATTCCCTATTTATTTATTTATTTATTTAACCAGGCAAGTCAGTTAAGAACACATTTTTATTTACAATGACGGTCTACCCGGGCCAAACCCTAACCCGGGTGATGCTGGCTCAATTGTGTGCCACCCTATGGGACTCCCAATCACGGGTAGTTGTGATACAGCCTGGAATTGAACCAGGGTCTGTAGTAATGCCTCTAGCGCTGAGACGCAGTGCCTTAGACCGCTGCGCCACTTGGGAGCCCAAACATATACACTGCTCAAAAAAATAAAGGGAACACTTAAACAACACAATGTAACTCCAAGTCAATCACACTTCTGTGAAATCAAACTGTCCACTTAGGAAGCAATACTGATTGACAATAAATGTCACATGCTGTTGTGCAAATGGAATAGACAAAAGGTGGAAATTATAGGCAATTAGCAAGACACCCCCAAAAAAGGAGTGATTCTGCAGGTGGTGACCACAGACCACTTCTCAGTTCCTATGCTTCCTGGCTGATGTTTTGGTCACTTTTGAATGCTGGCGGTGCTCTCACTCTAGTGGTAGCATGAGACGGAGTCTACAACCCACACAAGTGGCTCAGGTAGTGCAGCTCATCCAGGATGGCACATCAATGCGAACTGTGGCAAGAAGGTTTGCTGTGTCTGTCAGCGTAGTGTCCAGAGCATGGAGGCGCTACCAGGAGACAGGCCAGTACATCAGGAGACGTGGAGGAGGCCGTAGGAGGGCAACAACCCAGCAGCAGGACCGCTACCTCCGCCTTTGTGCAAGGAGGAGCACTACCAGAGCCCTGCAAAATGACTTCCAGCAGGCCACAAATGTGCATGTGTCTGCTCAAACGGTCAGAAACAGACTCCATGAGGGTGGTATGAGGGCCCGACGTCCACAGGTGGGGGTTGTGCTTACAGCCCAACACCGTGCAGGACGTTTGGCATTTGCCAGAGAACACCAATATTGGCAAATTCGCCTTTGGCGCCCTGTGCTCTTCACAGATGAGAGCAGGTTCACACTGAGCACATGAGCACGTGACAGACGTGACAGAGTCTGGAGACGCCGTGGAGAACGTTCTGCTGCCTGCACCATCCTCCAGCATGACCGGTTTGGCGGTGGGTGAGTCATGGTGTGGGGTGGCATTTCTTTGTGGGGCCGCACAGCCCTCCATGTGCTCGCCAGAGGTAGCCTGACTGCCATTAGGTACCGAGATGAGATCCTCAGAGCCCTTGTGAGACCATATGCTGACACATGCACATTTGTGGCCTGCTGGAGGTCATTTTGCAGGGCTCTGGTAGTGCTCCTCCTTGCACAAAGGCGGAGGTAGCGGTCCTGCTGCTGGGTTGTTGCCCTCCTACGGCCTCCTCCACGTCTCCTGATGTACTGGCCTGTCTCCTGGTAGCGCCTCCATGCTCTGGACACTACGCTGACAGACACAGCAAACCTTCTTGCCACAGCTCGCATTGATGTGCCATCCTGGATGAGCTGCACTACCTGAGCCACTTGTGTGGGTTGTAGACTCCGTCTCATGCTACCACTAGAGTGAGAGCACCGCCAGCATTCAAAAGTGACCAAAACATCAGCCAGGAAGCATAGGAACTGAGAAGTGGTCTGTGGTCACCACCTGCAGAATCACTCCTTTTTTGGGGGTGTCTTGCTAATTGCCTATAATTTCCACCTTTTGTCTATTCCATTTGCACAACAGCATGTGACATTTATTGTCAATCAGTGTTGCTTCCTAAGTGGACAGTTTGATTTCACAGAAGTGTGATTGACTTGGAGTTACATTGTGTTGTTTAAGTGTTCCCTTTATTTTTTTGAGCAGTGTATATAGGGTGGATATATGGCATTGTCTTCTATCAGATGGCATCATTCTAACGCGACACGCAGTTGCCAGGAGCCATCAGTGCAGACGGACGTCAAGCTATCTGACGTTAGACAATGGGACATATGGTAGATCAGGGAGCTCAAAATGTCAATTCATCCACTGTCTGTTATTGGGCTAAAGGTATGTAACAGAACCTGGTCTAATTAAGCCCCCATATGGATACTAAATAAATATGCATAATCTTATATTTACTGATATGTTATAATGGGCTCTAAAAGGCTGTTGTAGGGTCAACTCTTTCTGCACTGGTCAGAACATACCGTTTCTATCCAACCCAATAACACAAACCCTCAGTACTGCAGTTGGCTGCTCAAAATGGCTATATTACTTTACATGGAGGCCACAAATGAATAGGTGCTCTGTCTGGGGATGCTGGTATTCCCACCCTTTAGCACACCACCACCACTTCTCCTCCCTGCTGGCCTTCCCTTTATAAGTTGCTGATTCAGTACTAATCACCCAGTCAGTGATGAGGTTGAGTCCTGAGCTCTCCAATCATCCTCCTTACAGAGCCCTCTCATCCTACAGGACTAACTGGGAGTATAAAGGCTACAGCAGCTGAAATGACCTAAAAATAAGTCATTGTTTTAGATTGACTAGATATTTCTGACATTTCCAACACTTTTGGTGACTCTGAAGTGAATACTTTTAACACTAACAGGGAGGCCCTTTTTGTTGTGACAGTGCATAGGAACCCATGTAATTCAAAGTCGTAACGCCTCGCACACTTTGTGTCAGAAATAATGTTGACTCAAAATCACATACCCAGGCTGTGAGTACATACTGGAAACAGCTTTCTTGACCCTGTGGGAGAGCCAGGCTCATTTTAGTGCCTATATAACCTGATACAGAAAAATGCAACCATCTCTCAAGAGCAATGCAAACCGTAAATGACAATAAGCATACAATAACTTTATTTTGTGGTTACCAGGGGGCAATTCCATAACTGATGACAAAAGCTTGTCAGTAATGGTTAGTTTCTCCAGGAAATTCATTCCTTTGGGTCTTAGCTCCCTGTTCAACCCCAGAGTGTGTGAGATCTTTTTACCCCTCTCTGTTTTTTTTGCCCCTTTTCTTTTTTCGAAGAGAAGGTGGATTATGGCAGAGGGGCTTTTGTTTAGATAAAGCGAGGGATTAGGAAGAGATTTGCCCCCATAAAGTTGTGGGCTTGATGGGCCTTTTATCCCTCCATGTTGCTAAAGCTGTGTTGCCTCTGGATTAGGACTTTACAATGGGGCCCCTTGTGCGGAGAGATCCGGGCCAGAGAGAGAGAGAGAGACAGAGAGAGAGAGAAAGTGAGAGAGAGAGAGGGTGAGAAGGGCGTCAGAGAAGAAGGAGAGTGTGAGGAGAAAAAAGAGAGAGAGAGAAAAAATGGTGTAAAATGTACAAATAGAAAGAACCGAGGGTAGAGAAAGGGGTGAGACAGAAGGATAGAGAGACAAGGGTGAAAATAAGGGAGGGTGAGAAAAAAGAGAAAGGGATTGAGTGGAGAGAGAAAGAGGGGGCATTATTCAGCTTTTTGAGAGAACTGACAGGTTGAAAACTTTTAGTGGGGATTTGCTGAGGAGATCCTGAGATCTTGTCACCAATAAAAGGATATCACCAGGATACAGAGGAGTGGTGTTGACCATAAAACGAAAAGTGAAGGTGTTCTTTAACGCAGGTATCTAATTTGGGAAATAAGGGAGTAAGTACATGGGGTTATTAAGATGGTTTGCTAATAACGTGTCTAAGAGATAGCTCCTGGCAAATTGCTTTGTTATTCTTGTCAAAAAAAGGTCTCGTGGAAGTAGTCGACTCTAAACTACACATCAAAATGATTAATTGCCCTGGGATGAACAGATGCTGAAATACCCTTGAATGGAGCCGCGGAGGCTAAAGATGGCTGGATTGCAAACCTAATGTATTCATGAAGTTGCAGAAACATCATTAGGACTATTAATTAGCTATTAGCGAGCAGTATTCATTGTCAGTAATACATTTTTTCCCTCTTCTGTTTTTCTTCCCCCCCCCCCCAAAAAAAAGTAGCCTACTATTTCATTCGTTTTCATGTAAATAGAATTGCAGGTAATCATCCAATATGGAAATAAAGTTCCCATAACCGCGCCATTATCAACCTTTTATAGGCTGCCATCATCATATAACATAAATGTTTTCAATTGGCGAAACACTTACATGACTAGACATAATATGGAGATCAATGAATAGGACATAGGCAATTGATACATGTATAGACGATTAGGCCTAAAAGCAACTCACATCAAAATGATTTGCATGATGTAAAGGCGAGAGTAAGATAAATCGTAAACTCAAGGGTCTAAAATAACAAGTGACAAGCCGCCAAAAACCCAGGATGAACCTTAGGGATAGCTCCAGTCCCAGGACCGTGGGGTTATAATTCGGAGAGGTGAGGACACTTGGCAGGGCTCGAGAGGTATTCTTATTGGGAAGCTCTTGTGACACTTGGGCGTTTAAACCTTTCAGATGCGCCGGACAGTAGTCGCGCTAAGCCTAGCGCAAAGCAGCTTTGGAGAAGAGGCGCTGAGAAGAACGCGTTCTCGCTTTAATTGCTTTAGAAACGGTCCTCAAAAAGAGACACTGCCCAGATTTACCTCCCGTTTAAGTTCTTATTTCCATTGGTTCACAAGTTAATCCTCTTTCTTTCTCAGACCTCAAGAAGAAACCGAGTGATAGACGAAGGCAACAGAAACCAGAGAGGGACAAGAGTTTGTTTGCGGGGCAGATTGACAGTTTAGCTAAACTTTTTACAGTTGAAATGACTATACCATAACTGTAATAGTCTATGTATGGACGGTATATATCTGCAGATATATACAAAGACATAGCATAATAATCATAATAATAATAATTTTTATTATTAATACTGGTAAAAACATAAATAAAAAAGGTTATTATTGTTGTGGTGATTGAATGTTATAACGTTGGAATGACATTCAATTCAATCACGCTCATTTAGCCAAGTAGCCTATGCATCATTTAGTTAACTAAGTAAATAGTCAAAAGCTTCACTTTGACAGTTGTACAAACCCGAGCACATAATTGAACCCCCAAATAGCCTAATTTAAAGCAAAGATGAGAACCAACTTCTAAGCGTGCAACTTCATCTCCCGTCTGGATTACTGCAACTCGTTGTTGGCTGGGCTCCCTGCCTGTGCCATTAAACCCCTACAACTCATCCAGAACGCCGCAGCCCGTCTGGTGTTCAACTTTCCCAAGTTCTCTCACGTCACCCCGCTCCTCCGCTCTCTCCACTGGCTTCCAGTTGAAGCTCGCATCCGTTACAAGACCATGGTGCTTGCCTACGGAGCTGTGAGGGGAACGGCACCTCCGTACCTTCATGCTCTGATCAGGCCCTACACCCAAACAAGGGCACTGCGTTCATCCACCTCTGGCCTGCTCGCCTCCCTACCTCTGAGGAAGTACAGTTCCCGCTCAGCCCAGTCAAAACTGTTCGCTGCTCTGGCACCCCAATGGTGGAACAAACTCCCTCACGACGCCAGGTCAGCGGAGTCAATCACCACCTTCCGGAGACACCTGAAACCCCACCTCTTTAAGGAATACCTAGGATAGGATAAAGTAATCCTTCTAACCCCCCCCCTTAAAAGAGTTAGATGCACTATTGTAAAGTGGTTGTTCCACTGGATATCATAAGGTGAATGCACCAATTTGTAAGTCGCTCTGGATAAGAGCGTCTGCTAAATGACTTAAATGTAAATGTAAACTTCAGAATCAGAATTCTGTATTTGGACCATAAGGAGCAACACTAGACCTATACCACCTAATTGGAATATAGACAATATGTAACCCTTATATTACCTATTGTCTAAAGATAATGTGTAAAAACATAAAACTACGTTAAACCTATATTCTTGGAAAATCGTAATCCTGTTTACTGCACAAATGTGCTATTGGTACCAGTTTCTCCACCTTTCATATACAAAAACAAAAAAACGCATTAGGATTCATCCCATGCAAAATCATATTTCATGTGGTTTAGTTTCAGACTACAGATATTGACAGCAGTGCCTTAGAATATAATTGGAATAATAATTGTATAACATTGTTTACAGTGTGTAATTCGTGCGTAATTTCTACCCGTTTTTGAGTACCTGCAAAATATCCCTCTCTCTCTCTCTCTCTCTCTCTCTCTCTCTCTCTCTCTCTCTCTCTCTCTCTCTCTCTCTCTCTCTCTCTCTCTCTCTCTCTCTCTCTCTCTCTCTCTCTCTCTCTCTCTCTCTCTCTCTCTCTCTCTCTCTCTCTCTCTCTCTCGGACAGAAGTATGTTTCCCAAAGAAAGTTGCAGAACAGTCTATACTATATAGAGGGTGAAAATGCAATATTCTCTATTCCATAGGATATTTTGTTTGCAATTCAAATTTCTGTGGATGAGAAACATGGTCAGAGATAAAACTCCGGTTAGGATTTTCACCCTGCTTTCCCAAAGAATCTTTTATAAAATATACAAGCTTTACGTTAAAAGGCTACTATGCGCTGCCCTTAATTCCCACCTAAACGGTTTTGCTCCGGGAGAAGAAATCTTCTCTACGACCCCTTCAAGAAGAGAAGGGCATTATTGTTTTAATCCTCTTACCCGCAGTCATTTGAAGACAGGGGTTTTTGGAGGCTGAGATGGCGTCTTGTCTTCCCTATCCTAACCCAAATCCTTGAAGGCCGGGAGAGGTTCTTAAGCCACTAGCCTGGCATCTATTAGCGCTCTCTCCTCCAATGGCATGAGGAAAGCCGAAATGCAAATAAAACCAACGTATGAGGTTTTCCAAAACCCAAAACCGTATGAGGTTTTCCAAAACCCAAAGACATCCATGTACATCACTAATGCCAAAAGTATTCTGAGGAATATACATTTCATTGCACACAAAAAATACATTCAGAAATATTTGATTAAAAAAAACACAAAATAATTTTAGACCCTGCAACGACAATGTCTGTCACTGGTCATAAGAAACACTGAAGTTACCACACGGAAGTTAAAACTGGCTCCTTTGTCCATTTATAAATCAATACAATTCATTATTATAAAAGTATCAAAAATATTAGAAAATAAGTATTGAATATTGTTTTATCTTTTTAAAGATAATTGAACAGCGTTTAAATTCTGGAAATGTCATCCATCTCCCAATTAGGGGCTACTCAATTCACTGATCCAATATCCCTCAAAGGCAAGAAAAATCTAAGTATACTTGTTTTTACGTCTTGCTTTCCAGAATTTAAAGGAGTTGATACTCTTCTTAATCCATAAATTGACTGAATGTTTATCAATTCAAACGCAAATGCGAAACAAATACATGTTGACTGCATATGGGAATCCGCAGACATTATATTCTAAAGTTGATGTTTTCGAATATTGGTATGGTCATTGGCCAAACGTCCGCTACTAATGGTGGAGAAAGAGCCTCTTTATTTGATTGACAGCTTCAAGGACCACTAGAAAGCTTACATGACCTCACAGAGCACTCTTTAAAATCCCTCTTCAGCTCATGTTCCAGTAGATGGCAGCTTCCTATGTTGAGCGCGAGACGCACAGGATTCAGAGTAGCAGAGCACGCGTTTCACACAAGACAGAACTGTATGGACTTGCAGTCGTTCGTTCCCAATCTCATGAAGAGCACGAGAAACGTGGACATTATAAACAAGGAGCCATAGCAACAATACAAATCTTAATAAAATCACTTCAGAATCGGGATACACTTCCAAGCAGCACAACATCCAAAGACAACTCGGCTGACTAAGAGGTAAGAACTTTTAGGACATCTCTGGGACTGGGTCAACTTGTAACCAACCTGTCAATGCTGTTAACAACAGTATTGATACACATGTGGTGGAACAATATTTACATTATTGGTGCACACTTTAAGCGTATAATAAACCTAATGGTAATTGCACGATATGATATTATGCTTTACAAGACGTTGTCGATCAAATATCGAGCGAGCATTTACAGTATAGCGAGCACAGTAAAATTATGTTTTGGCTGCAGATGTGAAGGCAAGACTTGACATAAGTAATAAAGTAGGCCTATTCAATTGGTAAAGATTCAAGTACATTTTTGTAGAATTGAAATGAGGACATCCAAAAATGAATGCGAGATCTTGCAAAAAAATTGTATATTAAAAAATAAATCAAATTAATATGTAGATATACAGTGTTTTGTGGAAGTACTTCAGTCATTTCCATCTGGGAATTATGACGCAAGAATTTGTTGAGCGTATGAGGATTTCATGGCATGGTACTGTAACTTTTATAGGCATAACAGCTACATTTCATGTCATTTCCCTTTCATAATTATTAACATTCAGAAAAATAAAGTACATTTTCAACCCTCAGATCTATAGATTCAGATTGAATAAACTAAAAAAAAGTATGTTTCATTTTATCTTTCGTTTAACAGGGAGTCGCCATTGAGACTGGTGTCTCTTTTTAAAGGGAGCTCTGCATATACCATTTCATGGAACTATAAAATCAAAAACAATATAAAATAAGTCAAATACAAAAAACAACACAAATTGCACAGACCCATGCCATTGTGTCAATATGAAATTGCAATTACATGGTTTAAACTAATAGTAAATTAACGAATAGTTTATCAGGACTAGTGGTTTAGGCTACGTTGTTAACCCGTGTTGCCTCCGCCTCCTCACGTGAAATTCGCTAATCAAACATTTTTCTCGCGGCTATGAACAGTCTGGAATACAAAATATGACTCTGACACCCCAAAGGCAGATTGTCGCTTGCCATACACGAGTCGCCTCGGGCCGAAGGGTTTTTAGCAATAACATTTTTCCTAATTTAGTCAGATCAAAGGGTTGCAATGTACATGCCAATTTTCATAATGCTGTTTTAATAACCGAAGCTTTGAACAGTGCTGCCTGGGGCACTCAAAAACATACAGCCCGGAGAAGGGATAGGCATATGAATAGACAACAATGGCAGCTAGACAGAATAAGTAGGCTTGTGTGGTAAATATGGTAGGCCTATCATAACAGTGTAATGATCAAAAACAATAAAATGCATGAAAAACGTGAAAGTACAACATAAGAATTAGTATGAGTAAGTAGCCTCGTTCTCTTTCGCTCTACTCACGCACGTGCACATGGACGTACACACACGCGCGCACGCTGTTGAACCGCACTGTATGTCCGTCGGTGTCAGCGTTGATGATAAATGGAGAGCCTCGCACTCGAAACCTATTTGCACTTCCATTAGACGGGGAGCCAAATGGGGATCAACATGCATATTTTACCCACGGAGAAGCCATACATCTCAGCCAAAACGTTGCCCCGCGGGGCGATGGGACAAGAGACCGCGAGGGAGGGGAGGGAGGAAAGCGGGCCCATTCAACTCAAATACTTGGGGGACCAAAGTAAATGTTTAGCGAAGCACCGTCCTTCTGTCCAGGCGAATTAACCTATTCCCTCTTGCCCTGTGATCACATTCATCAGGCACTGCAGTGTAATAGGTTGGGAATAGGCACTGCGGGCGTCATTCACACACTCAGCTCCCTCATTCACACTCAGCTCCCTCGTGCACACACAGCTCCCTCGTGCACACACACAGAACATGGACAGCAGCTTCACGGTGTTATAGGTCTGATTTTATTGCTCAGATTATGAGTTGTTACAAAAAACTTTCATAATGCAAAAAGGGGAAAAAAGGCAAATTCCTATTTATTTGGATGGAGTGTTTGATTCACTCATTTGATTTAATTGTTAGTAAAACACATTTGTATTTCTTTTATTTTTACGGAGTCAATGCTGAGACCAACGTCTCCTTTCCTCCAGATGAGCCCTGTTTAGCACAACAATGCACATCAAAAAACAATATACACATTAAACTACACATCCACATTCAAATACACGTTATTATAAACAACAATACATGACAAGTAAAACGCAATGATACAAAACAGATACATTCTTTAGTAATGGTGTTATGGCCTAAAAGAGATCTCCATTTGAACGCAATCAAATATTTAAAAAAAAAACGTTGTAATAATACAACTGTCAAAATCATTCATAATATAATTTCGATAGGCCTAACATTATAAAATAACAATAGAAAATAACAGTTTACCAGGCCTATTACATTGTTGTGTAGGTTACAACTATGTAATTTAAGGTCTTACTATATCACAAATTAACATGATTAAGGGATTAAGTGACATTGTATTAAGTATTGTCAAGGGTAATGAAGTCAATGAACTTCAAGTAAAGGCTTACTTCTCAAGCATGTTAGCAATTACAGTTAATATTCAATTAAATACATCAATTTGATCCTTATCACAGACCGCATTAAGTGCAGCGTCACTTTTTTTTAAAATTGAATTGCGTGTGGATAAATGAAATTCTTGACTGAATTTGAATTATCACAGCCTCCTTAGCCTTGGGCAAGACTTGAGGCAGTTCATTCTGTTGTATAATATTCTTATGTACAATTTAATATGTATAAATTGACTGGAATAAATATGAGTCCCAATGCGCTCTTATATCAAGCTTATCTTCGAGGTTATGGTGATAGAATCAAGATAGTCAATGAGCAATTGAGCACCATGATATTTCGAAAACGACTAACTATTTGAATGACTTGAATAGGCCGACCTACATTTTCAATCAGTCGAATAACGCATGGACATATACCTTTTTTGGTTTAATTTAAATCAAAACATTCATATTATAAATATTCTTTGCCCCCAGTAACCCATAGTGAACTTCCCCAAATCAAATCAAATCGTATTTGTCACATGCGCCGAATACAACAGGTGTATTGAAATGCCTACTTTCAATCAACAATGCAGTTAAGAAAAATAAGAGTTAAGAAAATATTTACTAAATGAACTAAAGTTTAAAAAAGTAACACAATAAAATAACAATACGAGGCTAATGGCTGGAGTCTTTAGCAATTTTTAGGGCCTTCCTTTGACACCGCCTGTTATAGAGGTCCTGAATGGTAGGAAGCTTGGCCCAGTACGCACTATGCGCCATACCAGGTGGTGATGCAACCAGTCAGGATGCTCTCGATGGTGCAGCTGTAGAACTTTTTGAGGATCTGAGGATTCTGTATCGCAGATCCAGAACTGGCCAATGAAAATAGACCTAAAGGAGCACAGACACCAGTGAAGATGAAAACATTAGAGGCTACATCCCAGGCCTAGCATGTCAAAATGCTATAGTGAGGCAATTTAAGACTTTAGGAACCCTCTCCCGCTTCCAAATCTCCTGATACCTGCCATGCATGGGAATATTTATATATTTTCTCTGTGTTATAATTATAACCGCTCGAGCCTCGAAGATGTCTCTTGTCAAAGACCTCGACACTAACATGTATCTAATCGTGTCCTGAAGCATTTAATTTTATCTATGAAAATCTTAAAGGGGCAAATAATAACCAACAAAAATGCAGGATGAGATATTTGGCCTCGGAGACCTACATATAACCCACTGGCCACAGACGTCAATTCAACGTATATTCCACGTTGGTTCAACATAATTCCATTGAAATGACGTGGAAACAGCGTTGATTCAACCAGTGAGCCCAGTGGGAAGGCTTTGATTCCTTTGCTGTAAAGTTGTTCTGTCCAATAAAATGAAGGATATACTTTTAATTAGACTTATAATAAAACGTTTTTTTTTAACCTTTATTTAACTAGGCAAGTCAGTTAAGAACACATTCTTATTTACAATGACGGCCTTGGATCAGTGTGGTAACTGCCTTGTTCAGGGGCAGAATTACAGATTTTTACCTTGTCAACTCGGGATTCGATATAGCAACCTTTCGGTTACTGGCCCAACACTCTAGGCTACCTGCCACGAGAAAAGTGTTTGATTAGCGAATTTCACATAAGGAGGCGGAGGCAACACGGGTTAACAACGTAGCCTAAATATAAACCAACATGGTCCAACAAATAGTAGGCCTAGTTAAAAAGGAACTAAAGTGGCTGCTAAAATTCATAGGCTAACCGAATGAGATAATTCAGTAGACCTAGCTAAAGCATTGGTATTGACAGAATAGCCTATCATTACCGTTCAATATAATACATTTTCGTAATTTAGCAGACGCTCTTAATCAGAGCGATTGGCATACATTTTCTTACTTCTTACTTTTTATTCCCACGGTCCCCCTTGGGAATAAAACCCACATCCCTGGCATTGCAAGTGCCATGCTCTACCAACTGAGCCACACGGGACCTCTGTGATTTCAGGTTCCCATCCCGGCGTGGAACACATGTTGTTGTATCATCTCCAAAGCGTTTCATCAACGCAATGATCTCTCAACGCAGCGCTTTCAAAGGGGATTTGCGCTTTTGCTGCGATCACAGGGAAAGTAAGCAAATACATCCCTTCATAAGGCATCCGTTACGCTTTATTACGTGAACGAGTGATAATTACACCCTACCCCAATTAAAATAATTGTGTATAATTAATGGCTTGAACCAAGCGATAATTGGATATTAATGGTTAAAGTTTTTGTCCAGATATTAAAATATATTGCCCCTGAGCCATACGTCTACCTTGACGAAATGAAATGCGTCTGTATGCGATTCAAATGACCACGTCGTTGGCTATTACAAGCACCACACGACTCTGATAACTTTAACATGAACAAATTAAGTCATGGTTTGTCAAGGATTAACCAACCTTGGTTGCACAGATAAACACAAAGGTCTGCAAAACTGCAACTTTATATGAGGTGATCAAATTATGAACTGAAATATGCATAAACTGCAAGTGCTCATTGTCTACACACAACATACAAAATATCCTGAACTGTCAGATCATTAAACCAACAGTGAATTTAGACCGTTCATTACGCGCGTATCTAAAATGGGAACGTTTACGCATGTAACAATAGCCTATCAAACTCTCCAGACAGATAGCCAAATGGAAACATTCAAGCAAATGCTAACATGATCTATGCTTGTTTTCCAACAGGTAGTGGCCGTCATGCAGCACTATGGAGTGAACGGCTACTCTCTCCACGCGATGAACTCCCTGAGCGCAATGTACAGCCTGCACCAGCAGGCCGCGCAACAGGCGCAGCATGCGCCAGACTACCGACCTTCAGTGCACGCGCTCACCCTCGCGGAGAGACTGGCTGGTAATTGAGTCCAACAAACAAACTTTTACACACACTAGGCATCACCTTTGATTATCACTTTCGGACATATCCCCCTATAGGATAGGGTACCATCCAATTAATTAAACTTGCCGTGTTTCTTCTCTTCCAACGGCTGCACATTTCAAGACATCATTCTGGAGGCTCGCTACGGGTCCCAGCACCGCAAACAGCGCCGGAGCCGCACCGCGTTCACCGCACAGCAGCTCGAGGCACTGGAGAAGACCTTCCAGAAGACCCACTACCCCGACGTTGTGATGCGCGAGCGCCTGGCCATGTGCACTAACCTCCCCGAGGCCCGCGTGCAGGTAACTAATGAATTAACATTCAGAATGCATGGTACCTGTAGCTTGAAATACATACAATATTGATTATTGTACCTGAATTATAATTAATAAACATTCCAGAAAAAAATGACTTTAGTCATTTGCAATTCTTCTTCGCTTGTCTTAAAGATAAACAGTAGGCAGACCTACACCAATGTAACACCCACAACCATTTGGCTTAATCTCTTGCACCCTGAGTATGCTTCTGACTGTCTCCCAATATGGCAACCTTTCAAACAGGTGTGGTTCAAGAACCGCCGGGCCAAATTCCGCAAGAAGCAGCGTAGCCTGCAGAAGGAGCAGCTCCAGAAACAGAAGGAGGCCAACCGAGAGGGAGGTGACGAGGAGGAGGCTCCCACCACCATCACTCCAGAGAACCAGCTCCCCCCATCCTCTTCCTCCTTGGAGGTTGAGGGTCCGCCCCGTCTGTTGGTGTCGGAAATTAGCGTGGAGTTGAACGTGACCTCAGCGGAGCCGTCAGGCAGCGAGTCGGCCACAGAGGACAATGCCACCGATAAGGAGGAGGAGTATAACGCACAGAGGGAGGAGTTAAAGAGTGAAAGGGTGATGACGCCCGGCAACGTCTCTCCACCCTGCAAACGACTTAGCCCCAAACCTGGTAAAGGACAAGCTCTTATGACTGGCACTTGTACAGCTCTAATATACTGTAGCTGGGGGGGGGGGGGTGCTCACATTGTTGCCCAACATCAGTTCATTTCAGTCATACTGGCAAATGAAGAAGTGGCACAACAGCTTTGCTGGTTCTTTGTTAGTTCTATACATGTCTGCCTCCCTGCCCACCAGTAAAACTTAGTTTAATGTTATTGACTCATGCTTTTTCCCCTTACCCAGAATCCCCTATGGTCTCCCGGTCTGTGACGCCCTCGTCCAGTGGTGTCAGCGGTGGGATCTCCCAGAGCCACTCCTACTCCTCCTCCCCGCTCAGCCTCTTCTGCCTGCAGGAGCAGTTCCGCCAGCACATGGCTGCCACCAATAACATGGCACTCTACCCTTCCTTCGACATGGGTACCCCCCCGTCTCTGCCCTACCTGGGCATGAATGTCAACATGTCTCCGGCGCCGCTGGGCTCCCTGCCCTGCCAATCCTACTACCAGTCGCTGTCCCACCACGCAGCGCAGCAGGTGTGGAACAGTCCCCTGCTCCAGGCCTCCGGAGGGCTCCCCAGCCAAAACAGCAAGACCACCAGCATCGAGAACCTCCGGATGCGGGCCAAGCAGCATGCGGCCTCCCTGGGACTGGACACGCTGCCTAACTAAGCCCCAGGATCTTAGTGCGACCTAGCCGGGAGATCGATACTACATCCCACCCATCCCGTGTCTGTAACCTCCGTAGCCCTACAGGAACCATATTCTCCAGCAGATGGTTTCGGGGCATTAGTAGCCAGAGTTCTGAAAACCAAAATGGCAAATCACCCTGGACCGAGTTCTCTCCTGCTTCTTGCTTTATCAGTTGCCTAACTTCTGGGATTGCACAGGCTATACACAGGATCTCTAAAGCAGAGCAAATACACTTCATAAGTATTTACCTGTCTAGTGTTGCACTTGGTGATAAAGACTTTGCAATGTAATGTTTACAGATAAAATATGAATTTAGGCAGTTTTAAGGGAATTTGGGTCTTCAAGGGGGAAAATACATTTGTGCCAGCATTGGTGGCATTGAGAGACTATTTGTACCGTGGGGCCATTACCATTTCAATTAGGCCATGTAGGTACATAGCACATTCTAAAAAAGCAAGCACATACATAAATATAAACTCAAGCCATGTTCTCCTCAATATCCGAATTAGAAGTGACTAATTTACCAGTTTAATGCCCAGTATTAAATCATGTTGTACAGAGACTGGCTTGGTAATGAGAAAATATTTTCAGTGACTAAATGTGCAAAGCTTTTAATTACATTTTGCCCTGGGCAGAGGGGAGGGGAGCATATGCAATTATGAACATGCATACTATTTATGATTCCCTTATATCCAAAGCTCTGAGCAGAAAAAATGCCACCAAGGCAAACAAATGATTAGTGTCACAACTCAATGTGTCCTGCTGCACAAACAAGATAATATAATACAACACAAGGAGATACACACCTGGAGGAATTTACCTGCATATTTCATGTTTACACCTCTTTTCACAATTTACCCCTGCTGATGTAACTTGGTAACAGCATCCCTCCACAAACTGAATAGGGGGCCTTTAGGGCTGGGGGGCCTTGGGGGGGTGGGGGGGGGGGGGGGGGGGGTGGTAGTCTCCAGTACTTTCTGTTGTACTCTTTAAGCACTTTAAGGAGTGGCCAATCTTTAAATTCTTGTCGATTACGCACCTGTGATTCTCTCTGTGCTGGGATCCCATCAAGTCCATCCACTCCGATAATGTAAATAATTGAAATATGTAAATTAAGAAGAAAAATAAGTCTATCTATTAATGTTTACTGATAAGGCAAATGTAAAGGTGTTCATATGTTGTTAATTGATCATAAACTGTCCAAGTTGGCGATTCCTATAGTTGTCAGTTGTACAATAGTATTTAAACGGCTCACGCCATTCCATTACCTTCTATTGCCTGGACTACTGAAGCTATACTGTCTGGTAGTCTACATGAGTTCCATTGTGGCTGTGATGGTACTAGTTCTACTGTTTCTCTCCAGCCTGTCATACTAACTGGTCCAGTGGTAGATTTAAAATGTTGGAGAGACTAATCTGGAAACCATAGGCATTATCATTTTTTCTCTGTTAACAATGTAAGTTTGAAAAGTGATGTTGTAAAAATAAATACTAAATAAAGCAATGCTTGGTCTTTATATAGTGTAGCTTCCTTCTCTCGGTTTTTGTTCTCACATGACAAAGCTAGTCACAGTCTTCTTCCAGGGGAGGAAGGAGTGCAGTGTGGAGGAAGGGAATTCACTTTTAGAGGAAGAGAGAGAATGTGAGAAACGAGAGGGAAAATGAAGGTGACAGGGATAACAAGAGGGAAAGACAGGCAATATACAGTATGGTAACATTTTACTTGACACCCAATGTCATAACACGTTAGGACACGGTCATAACCTGTCATTATGGTCATAACACTGTCATGACCCATACATTTATACTTGTTGTGACATACATTGCGTTATTTTATGGCTGGTTCTGACACCTACAGAGTGTCAAAACCCACTTTTCCCCACAGTTTCTTTCCCTGCCAAGAAGTTTCCTTTCGTTTGAAAGTTTGTTTTTTAAATCGGTTGTTGTAATGAATTCTTGTAGAAAATAGACTTCATGACACTGTCATGAAGCATTATGACCATCATAATCATAAAAGCCAGATAGGCCTGTCACGTACATGCCCTTGTATCAGGCATCAGTCAAAAAGAGGGTGTCTTGTCCTGCTCCTGAAACCTGCTCCTGCATTCATCCTAGTCATCATCAGCAGAGCATTGGGCTAGGTGCATGTCTGACCTCAATGTGTGTGCAATTACAATGATAATTGAATATGGTAAATTTAAAAAATATATATAACATAAAAATACTGTTGACACATAGGCTATGGTGTAATGGAATGTTTTGCCTTGTGTGGTAGGTTTTGTGGGGTTTGACACTCTTACGTAGGTGTCATAACCAGTCATAAAATAACACAATATATGTCACAACAGGTGTAAATATATGTGTCAGGAAAATGTTATGACCATATATTAACAGGTTATGACAAGTTATGTCAGTTGTTATGACATATTATGACATGGTTATGACTGTGTCATAATGTGTTATGACGCTGGGTGTCACGCAGAGAGAGAGAAAGAGAGCGAAAGAGAGAAAGAAGAAGGTAATCAGGAGAAATAAAAAGCACAGGGGACATAAGCCATCCCCGATGAATAAGCAGCCTATTATCCTGAAGAATGGCGGCCTGGGGCGGTGATTATGCTGCTATTATATCTTAAACAGCGTGGTTTGTCAAAATGCACAAGACCCCCACCCCCCTCTCTCACACACACACACACACCTTCACCACTCTGATAGCGTTCTAGGTTAGGATCGCTGCAATCCCCACCAACACCATGTTAACTGCCTCCTTACTCTGCCTACTAAACTGCATGTTGATTGCCTTGCTGTGACATTGTTCACCTGCTAATTGATTTGTCCTCGTTAGATATATCCTCCCTAACGGTGTAAATACAAAAAATGCAATCTGTTATGGATAAACACTTCCTCAAAAGCGGATACATGGGACAACAACCCAGATTAGCATAGTGTTAATGTGAATGTAACAACTTACCTCAACCTTGCTGTGTGTTATTACATTGTAGGTATCCTATTTAAAGGGCATCCCTGCTATAACACAGATATGCCTCTCGATATGTAAAGCTGAATGTCCTTGTTATTCCGGGTAGCAATTTTCCCCTGGGATGATTTTGAACCAGCAAACTATGACAAGACTACCAAGTGGTCTTTATCCAACCCCCAAACACATCAATGTAGGGACACACAGATACACACACCAGTGCCTGAGGGCCCAACGGGGACTGATGTAGCGTAGATTGTAATGCCGCAGGGTCAAGCGTGTTCAGCCTTGATGCAGGATAAAGTGCTATTCTCTATATGATTCAGAGGAAAGTCTGCACAATGGCCAAATATCCTACCTCCCAATCCCCCAAAATCTCTCGACATCCATCTAGCTGGAATAAGCCTCTATACCTCACCGGATCATTTAGTTGGGATAAGCCTCTATACCTGTATACCTCACCGGATCATTTAGTTGGGATAAGCCTCTATACCTGTATACCTCACCGGATCATTTAGTTGGGATAAGCCTCAATACCTGTATACCTCACCGGATCATTTAGTTGGGATAAGCCTCTATACCTGTATACCTCACCGGATCATTTAGTTGGGATAAGCCTCTATACCTGTATACCTCACCGGATCATTTAGTTGGGATAAGCCTCTATACCTGTATACCTCACCGGATCATTTAGTTGGGATAAATCAGTCAGAACATGACCCTTATCTAGCCAAATACTGCTTCACTAGGTAAAGATCTGAATCTGGAACCCTAAAGGAGGGTCGAATCCCAAAAGATAAACCTGACGATGTGGGCATGCTGTAGTGTAGATGCAGCTGAACTTACAGATTGCTGAACTTTCAGGACAAGAGATGTCCAAAACGTTGTGAGGAAAGATGCACCCTGATCTTTTAATTAGTCTGGAGCCCTCCTGCACAAAAACCACAGTGTACCATTCAATCAAGGTTTTTTTCTCTCCCGCCTCCATGGTTAAAGGTTTTAACTCCGCCAAGAATGAAAAGCGCCACCGTAAGAAACCCGGCCCATTGAGGTGTGACAGGCTCTGCCAGAATATGATTTGAATCCTGTTTCCAGCATTCTTTTAGCCCACTGGCATCGCAATTTCGCCACATATTCTCCGAGCTGTCAACCCAGGGAAATCCCTCTAATAGCACATTGCCCAGATACACATTAAAATGCTCCTGAAAACCACCGGGAGCTTAGTGACACACACACACTTCTGATGTTCAACAGGCTTTAAAACATTGAAGTATTGAAAGTTTGAAGACTACCAATCCTTGTACTATTTCAAATTGTATGCAAGACCATGCTCCGAATAAACGTATTGTCGTTCTACATTTTTGTTGAAAAAAATAAACAGTTCTGGATAAAAGGAAAGGGAGACAGAGGACAAAAGGGGAGGAGTCCTGGCCAGAAGAGGACAAAGGGGAGGAGTGATGGGCAGAAGAGGACAAAGGGGAGGAGTAATGGCCACAAGAGGACAAAGGGGAGGAGTGATGGCCACAAGAGGACAAAGGGGAGGAGTGATGGCCACAAGAGGACAAAGGGGAGGAGTGATGGCCACAAGAGGACAAAGGGGAGGAGTGATGGTCACAAGAGGATAAAGGAGAGGAGTGATGGCCACAAGAGGACAAAGGGGAGGAGTGATGGCCACAAGAGGACAAAGGGGAGGAGTGATGGCCACAAGAGGACAAAGGGGAGGAGTGATGGCCACAAGAGGATAAAGGAGAGGAGTGATGGCCACAAGAGGACAAAGGAGAGGAGTGATGGCCACAAGAGGACAAAGGAGAGGAGTGATGGCCACAAGAGGACAAAGGAGAGGAGTGATGGTCACAAGAGGATAAAGGAGAGGAGTGATGGCCACAAGAGGACAAAGGAGAGGAGTGATGGCCACAAGAGGACAAAGGAGAGGAGTGATGGCCACAAGAGGACAAAGGGGAGGAGTGATGGCCACAAGAGGACAAAGGGGAGGAGTGATGGCCACAAGAGGACAAAGGGGAGGAGTGATGGCCACAAGAGGACAAAGGAGAGGAGTGATGGCCACAAGAGGACAAAGGAGAGGAGTGATGGCCACAAGAGGACAAAGGGGAGGAGTGATGGCCACAAGAGGACAAAGGGGAGGAGTGATGGCCACAAGAGGACAAAGGGGAGGAGTGATGGCCACAAGAGGACAAAGGGGAGGAGTGATGGCCACAAGAGGATAAAGGAGAGGAGTGATGGCCACAAGAGGACAAAGGGGAGGAGTGATGGCCACAAGAGGACAAAGGGGAGGAGTGATGGCCACAAGAGGACAAAGGGGACGAGTGATGGCCACAAGAGGACAAAGGGGAGGAGTGATGGCCACAAGAGGACAAAGGAGAGGAGTGATGGCCACAAGAGGACAAAGGGGAGGAGTGATGGCCACAAGAGGACAAAGGGGAGGAGTGATGGCCACAAGAGGACAAAGGGGAGGAGTGATGGCCACAAGAGGACAAAGGGGAGGAGTGATGGCCACAAGAGAACAAAGGAGAGGAGTGATGGCCACAAGAGGACAAAGGAGAGGAGTGATGGCCACAAGAGGACAAAGGGGAGGAGTGATGGCCACAAGAGGACAAAGGGGAGGAGTGATGGCCACAAGAGGACAAAGGGGAGGAGTGATGGCCACAAGAGGACAAAGGGGAGGAGTGATGGTCACAAGAGGATAAAGGAGAGGAGTGATGGCCACAAGAGGACAAAGGGGAGGAGTGATGGCCACAAGAGGACAAAGGGGAGGAGTGATGGCCACAAGAGGACAAAGGGGAGGAGTGATGGCCACAAGAGGATAAAGGAGAGGAGTGATGGCCACAAGAGGACAAAGGAGAGGAGTGATGGCCACAAGAGGACAAAGGAGAGGAGTGATGGCCACAAGAGGACAAAGGAGAGGAGTGATGGCCACAAGAGGACAAAGGAGAGGAGTGATGGCCACAAGAGGACAAAGGGGAGGAGTGATGGCCACAAGAGGACAAAGGGGAGGAGTGATGGCCACAAGAGGACAAAGGAGAGGAGTGATGGCCACAAGAGGACAAAGGAGAGGAGTGATGGCCACAAGAGGACAAAGGGGAGGAGTGATGGCCACAAGAGGACAAAGGGGAGGAGTGATGGCCACAAGAGGACAAAGGGGAGGAGTGATGGCCACAAGAGGACAAAGGGGAGGAGTGATGGCCACAAGAGGACAAAGGGGAGGAGTGATGGCCACAAGAGGACAAAGGGGAGGAGTGATGGCCACAAGAGGACAAAGGGGAGGAGTGATGGCCACAAGAGAACAAAGGAGAGGAGTGATGGCCACAAGAGGACAAAGGAGAGGAGTGATGGCCACAAGAGGACAAAGGAGAGGAGTGATGGTCACAAGAGGACAAAGGGGAGGAGTGATGGCCACAAGAGGATAAAGGAGAGGAGTGATGGCCACAAGAGGACAAAGGAGAGGAGTGATGGCCACAAGAGGACAAAGGAGAGGAGTGATGGCCACAAGAGGACAAAGGAGAGGAGTGATGGTCACAAGAGGACAAAGGGGTGGAGTGATGGCCACAAGAGGACAAAGGGGTGGAGTGATGGCCACAAGAGAACAAAGGGGAGGAGTGATGGCCACAAGAGGACAAAGGGGTGGAGTGATGGCCACAAGAGGACAAAGGGGTGGAGTGATGGCCACAAGAGAACAAAGGGGAGGAGTGATGGCCACAAGAGGACAAAGGGGCGGAGTGATGGCCACAAGAGGACAACAGGTGGTTGACACTCTTCTTTAGTTCCACTTCATCTCCCATTCTATTGTTGGCCATTTTAAACACTCAGCCTGCCATCTCCTCAAGGATAATCCTCTTAGAGGAAGAAAAGAAAACAGCAATGTGAGTTGGGAGCAGTGCATCGCCTGTCCCTGGCCTGGTTGAGACACTGTGCCAGGCACGAATAGTTACACATCACACTATTCCATACTATGTTGAGATGATTTTCCATCCCGAGTTTGTTTACTATTTGTTTATTTAAAGTCAGTTGAAGACCAAAATGTTTCTAAAACATTTAGAAGTACAGAGCAGTGTTAGGAAGCCTCACCAGCCCATCCCAAGTTTTGTCAAAGTTAGACCATTTACTGTAGCCTATGTCAAGTCAGTTGATACCTAATAAAGTTTTTAAAGCCACTGAAATAGTGTAGCACTGATCGGGATGCCATGCTGTGTTGTGTTTGAGCCCTGTGGCGGGTTGGTTTCCTGCTGGGCCCACTCTTCACAGTGTGTCTGGGACAAAGACCCCCGCTGGTGAGATCCTCTCACTCACAGTGGACTGGGCCAGCCGTCTGATCCTCGCCTGTGGGCCTTAACACCCAGCAGAAGTTCCTATATGAACACATAGGCCTTGGGGGCAGGATCATATATCTGTCATAACCTTTAAGGAGGGTTGCCTTTTGTCCTGACATCCCTTCTGATGGTTGTATAAACTAAAAGGGAGTAAACATAGCTGTGTATGCAGTCACCAACACAGTAAGCCTATGTCTCAAGGGCTTCTGCTCGTTCAGCCCAAACTGATATTACGTTGTATGCTGATATCACACCACAACATAAATGTACCATCTCGTAGGGACACACAAAAGTCCCAATACACTCATTCACCTATCTTGGCTTACTCTCAATCTTCCTCTTCTGCTCCCTCCCTCCATCCCTTTCTCCCTCCCTCCCTCTCCTAAACAGACCAGACACACCCATCCTATTGATATAATTCACCTCTCCCATACCTAGGCCTACAGCAAAGGAATACCATTGGCTAATTCAATAAGGAACAACCTGATACAAAGAGAAGAGAGGAGTAAGTCATTCCTAATAGTCTCTCGTCTCCTGAGCGTTAAAACATGTAAATGTATGTAAAACCCATAGGAAACATATTTACAATACCTTTAGGTAATCACAAGATGCGGCCGCGGCGTCCTGGACCCGCCGACTGAAGCTGTCAATACAGAAATAGTTATGTGTTATTAATTCCCTTTGCATTCGCCGATACATCCTCTGTTACCACGCTAATACAGTAATCACTCACAATCACACAGTGAAATTATCTGCACTCTTCTGTGGAATAAAAAGACCAAGGGGAAAACGAGGTGAGACATACCATTTTAGCATCTCTCATTCGTTCTTAATGTTCATCTGGGAGACGCCGAGCAAACAGACTCTTTTTTCGCTTGGTGGCGACAGGGGCACCGCTTAATAGCAGTGGGAAGTCGATGACACTCGGCGGCTCCCGCTCGTTAGCCGTGTCCACACCGCTTTCATGCTACATTGCCCAGTTAGTATAACAACAGAGGGTCATCAGCGGTGTGATGGGAGGAGAGGTACTATACCCTTGCATTCACGTTAGATCTGAGAAAAAATACATTGTAGGCTGCCTTTAAGTGGCATTAAACAGTACATTGAAAAAATGCAACCGTTGTAACGACAGGCCTAGAGATTCTCAGAGAGCCAAATATGACAATGATTATTTGAGTGTTCATTATGAAAATGTTTAGAATCTGAATGAAAATGTCATGATGGTATTACATTTAAAAGAAAGAGTTCCAACGACATCAGAAAATTATAAAATAGTGACGGTCACTATGGGACCACATCAACCAGACTTGAATTGGTTTATTTCAACCTCAGTGACTGGGCATAATGATCTATAAACAAATAAACATTATGTTTATTTGACAGGGCAATGTTTCGAGTGTAGGTTGAGTTTATCCTTAAAATAATTTAAAGCTAATCTATGGGTCTAGTAACTTCCAGCACTGTTTTCAATACAGAGAGCTCTGACTTGTATAATTGTCTAATACTGACACTTAGAGGTCAAAGGTAGCACTGCATACAAATGCATAAGTCCATTGAAAAATGACTGTTAAAACTGGTTAAATCAGGTCGCCCCCGAAGGGATCAATAAGGTTGTACTGAAGTGAATCCATGTCCATCAGTTTTAGATCAACCTCTGCAGCTTGCACATGTAGATGGGCCCAAAGTTAGTGGTGAGGTGGGCAGGACCAGCTGTCCCAGGTGGAGGTCTGGGGCCAAGTGGAAGGTGTCCTTAAAGAGGTGTGTGAGGGGTCGAAGGTCGGCTACCTGCAGGCTGATGCCAGGTGCATGGCGTGCTTCACTACGCACTGGTTCTGCAGCTGGGACAGGGAGCAGGTGGAGTAGACGACCTCTCCCCCCGGACGAACTGCCTCGATACCAGGTGGAAGAGGATCAGGGAGAGAGATATGTGATCAAGTATTATCAGATATCATATGATCAAAATAGGACCGCTGAGATACAAAACTGCAATACATTTTAGCAGACACTCTTACCCAGAGTGACTTACAGTTAGACCATACATACTGTAGATAACATTAAAAGATACAGACCCTTCAGAAAGTATTCACATATTGTTGTTACAAATTGATTTGTCAAAAAGCATTTTTACATAAAATTAAAATACTAATGTCAAAGCGGAAGAAAAATTCTATTTTTTTTTATAAGATTTCTGAACAATAAAACACAAATATATCTTAATTAGATAAGTATTTAACCCCCAGACAATACATGTTCGAATCACCTTTGGCAGTGATTACAGCTGTTCGTCTTTCTGGATAAGTCTCTAAGAGAATTGCATTTCTGGGTTGTACAATATTTGCCCATTACCCTTTTTTAAACTCTTCAAGCTCTGTCAAGTTGATTGTTGATCATTGCTAGACAGCCATTTTCACGTCTTGCATTGATTTTCAAGATGATTTAAGTCAAAATTCAGGCTGTAACACAACGAAATGTGGAAAAGTCAAGGGGTGTGAATCCTTTCTGAAGGCACTGTACATAAATACAATCATAAACATATTTAGAAATGAGGAAAAATCACAGAAGATATTGTAAATTGAATTTCTTTTAAAGATAACACGAATAATAATAACTCCTAACACTTACAGGAGGAGTTTTATCTGCAGCGGAGGCAGCCTCCCCTTCGTCCTGGCCCTCTTGAAGATGTTGTTCTCCACCAGCTTCACCTGGAATGCTTTTCCTACAGCCTTGAAGGAGTTCCCACATATGCTGAGCACTTGTTGGCTGCTTTTCATTCACTCTGCGGTCCAACTCATCCCAAACCATCTCAACTGGGTTGAGTACGGGTGATTGTGGAGGCCAGGTCATCTGATGCAGCACTACATCACTTTCCTTCTTGGTCAAATAGCAGCTTACACAGCCTGGAGGTGTGTTGGGTCATTGTCCTGTTGAAAAACAAATGATAGTCCCACTAAGCGCAAAACTGATGGGATGGCGTATCGCTGCAGAATGCTCTTCTGCAGCGATATGCGTTGTGCTGAACGCACCACCCTCTGGAGAGCCCTGTGGTTGCAGCCTGAGGTTGAAGAGGCACACTGTGAGGTTGCGGCTTCTCCACACTGTGTTTGAAGGGACCATTTCAGTTCATCAATGATGTGCACGCCGACGAACTTGAAGCATTTGACCCCCCGTTTATGTAAATGAGGGCGTGCTCTCTCTGCCGTCTCCTGTTGTCCACGATCAGGTCCTTCGTTTTGTTGACGTTGAGGCTGTTTTCCTGGCACCACTCCGTCAGGCAGGTGCACCGCCAGGGATTTTGGGCCCCATGAAAAGATATCACATTAGGCCCCACCACCACAGGCCACACCAACCCTGCACAATTGCTGTAACCACACACCTCCAGAACCCAATCGACCCATTCAAAGCTTTAAATAACTCTACCTTTGCAGGCTTGCAACTCTCTTGTAGTCCATTATTTACTGTACGATATTTACTGACAGTGAGCTGTGAAAATATAACACTGCGCAGACATGCATGCAGCATTCTGCATACAGTGGAATTCACTATTTGATGCAGGACTGATACCCTCTATAAGAAATGTGCTAAAGGCCATCTTTTACAGTAAAATATAATTTTTATGGTAAAATTCTTGAATGGAAAATTCTCTTAACATTAATGAATAACTTAAAATAAATATAACTTAAATATACATTAACCTCTTAAATTAAAATAAATGTACATGATCATCTATAGAATGATATAACAAAATAATAAAATCAACAGCAGATTTTTGAACTAAGTATACATACAAACTAGAAAATAAGCAGTTGTAAAAATGGAAATGCCTGATGGTGGCGCTAGAGGAAAGGTCAAGAGGTCACCAAATCAATAGGTTTCTTCCACTTGGGGTCTTGATTGTGCACAAGAAATTGTACGGCAATCCAGCCATTACTTTGAGATATATCTTGTTCTCAGCCTGTGGGCATCATGTGTGTAGTGATCCAATATCCATAGCCATGCCATTTAACAGTTATCACTGGCCCTTTCTCAGCCTTACTCACCAAGAGCCCAGCGCTGAGCCTTCTTGCTAGCAATGTCACTGATCAAGTCTTCGAAGTTCAGCTTTCTAGCTAACTGACTTTCAATGGACAGCATGGCAAGACTGTAAAGCCTGTCCTGGGACATAGTGGACCTCAAATCGTTTTTCAGTTTTAGCTTACTGAAAGCTCTCTCACCACCAGCAACAGTCACAGGCAGTTTGCAAAATATATATAAAGCAATGCACACTTCTCCAAAAATGCTTTGCAGTGGCATCTTACAAATTGCATTCAGGAGACCAAGAGGGGACAAGTTATGGGGGAAAGTGGCAGCATATACAGTGTTCAGGTGTCTTAGTTCATTTTGAAACTCAGGTGTAAGATCCCTGGAATAGTTCATGATCAGTGGTTGGCACACAGAAGGGACTTTATCCTCACTAATCTGCCCAACTTTCAGAACAGCAGAAAATCATTCTACATTTTTTGCAGTGGTGTGGAACCTAGTGTCCAAGTCACTTATGATGTTGTCCATAGCAGTAAAAAACACTGTGTTCCAAAACACTGTTGCTGCACTGTCCTGAGCTGTCTCCTCTTGAGAGGTCTCATCATGGAATCAGAGGCTCTCTGGATGTATACTTTTTGCCAAAAGCAAGAAAAGAAAAATAAACCATTAGTTTTATTAGCACTATGTAAATAAAATATTATATTAATGATGATAGGTTAATCATTTAATTTGGAAAAAAATGTACATAATGTTCTAATCATTTTTTAGGGCCCCTGTCAGTCACAGGCCTTTAGAATAGTCCTAACTTTCCCCTCCGGCCTGGGCCCTCACCTCCTTCCTGTAGACTGTCTCGTCATTGTTGGCAATCAGGCCTACCACTTTTGTGTAGTCAGCAAACTTGATGATTGAGTTGGACACGTGCGTCGCAACAGTCATGGGTGAACAGGGAGTACAGGAGGGGGCTGTTCACGCACCCTTGTGGGGCCCCCATGTTGAGGATCAGCGTGGCGGAGGTGTTGTTGCCTACCTTCAGGACCTAGGGTCTGCCAGGACCCAGTTGCACAGGGAGGGGTTCAGACCCAGGGCCCTGAGCTTAGTGATGAGCTTGGAGGACACTTAGAACCATTCAGATTGGCATCAAATAATATCACAATACAGGAGATATGTAGCTACAGTAAATTGTGCTGATGAAACAGACTGAAGCCCAGATTTCAGTATTTTCTTCTCTCGTGTCTATAACAGAAGTGTTGCAAATCTCACCTGGAAGGCTGGAATCTGGAGATGTCTTCGCTGGGGGGGCAGTTAATATTGGTGCTGGGGTGAGGAGGAGCCATATCTTGACTGGTACCAACAGACTTGAGTGATGAAGGGTTATCATGGGAAGGAAATCCAGCTGCCTGCAGTCTCTCCAGAGCTCCTTCTCCAACTGGCTGTCTGACAAAGTCTCTACATCCCTGGGAATGCAGGTCCGCGATGAAGGCATGTTGAAAGATTACAAAAGATTTGGAGGCGTTGAATACATGGAGTTATTACTGTGTTTGTTTTATGCTCTGTAATTTGTTGGGGCGGGTGGGGGATTTTCACCCAGCCAATTAGGAAAGGTACATGATGTACCAATCAATGCTAAGGTTATATGGGCTGTGTTTAGAAAGGCAACCCATTCTGATCTTTTTTTCACCTTTTTGTTCCAATCAGATCAGCTCTGAAAAAGCTATAATGTGAAAAGATCCAATGTGATTGGTCAAAAGAACAATTAGTGGGAAAAAAAGATCAGAATTGGGCTGTATGTGTAAACGTAGCCTATGCAGTATGTACTGTATCTATTTTAGATCTGCATGAGTGCTGGGGGGAGAGACTAGGAACCAATTTGGAACTATTGTAATTCGGGATATATATTTCTGAATGATCCACAAGGCAACACAAGCCCTGAGTGCACCTTTTGCCCCGGTGTGGCAAATCAACCATAACTAGGGAGTCACATTTTTTCACAAAGATCAAACTTTGTGCTTTGGCAAGTTCACCCTTCCTTTGTAATGTTTGTCTTTATATTTCTCTTTTATGTGCAAAAAAAAGTGATTACTGTGGCAAACAATTTTCCGCCTGTTACACGAGTTCAGTATAGGGGCATTTCCATGGTAACGGAATTATGCTGACTCAGATATTTCACTTTAAAGTGTATACCCAATGCACAAAGATGACCTTTAACAATTTCAATAGAATTTTACTAAATATTTACAGGAATAACTCTACATATACAAGGTTTGTTAACAGAATACAACTGAGGAAGACAACCATGGCATCCTCTTGTAACTAGCTTGCAAGAGCCAATTTATGCTTGATCCGAAAATGTGGTCGGAGGCGCTGTATGGATGGTGACGCAATTGCGAGGCCTAATTGAGCTAAGTACCACATCGATGTGCACCTCTCAAATTTTGTAACAATGCGGAGGGCTCCGTATAGCGCCGCATTGACATGATTGGTTGACGGTAGATGAGGGCAGGAGATCCTGTATAAACACAAACTAATTTCCTCGCAGTGGCATGTATTCACAGATGCCAAGGGAAGCCAAGCTTCCCCCAAAAAATGAGCAAGAAAGATGTCCATAACATTCTTTACCTTTTTAAGATGATTATTCTTTCGTCTCTGTTTCATCATTTTCCTTCAATTCGCAAGAGGCTGAATGTATCGCTCAGGAGAAAGAATCCAAGCGAGCAAAACAGAGTCACGCTCTACGTGTAGGTCATCCATCTGATGCTGTCTGGTCCAAACGAGTATGACATTGTTGCCACCCGTAGCATTGAAGGCAAGGGAAGACAGCGAGGATTTGGCCTCCCTTGGTAAAAAAAAAACATAAAAAATTTGCCAATAAGCATTGAGCTAAACAGAGCGAGCTCAACTGTGAATTGTCTGGGCGCACCAAAAAAAAGTGTAAAGGGAAGCCAGCTTGGATTTTGGCGTCACTCCTATCAAATCCCATTGAGAGTATACATCATTGACAGGAAAACTTTAATTGTTGCATCTTGTTGTGTTGTTCTCCTCCGGTGGCTAGTTAGCTCAAATTGTCACTTTCCTAAATTAGCCATGGATGGAAATAGGGATTTGGCCAATGATTCTAACGGAGATTCTGATCCAACCATTAATTCATACATTGTTGTGCCCCTGGCCTGAGAGAATGGAAGTTCAATATGTAGCTAGATGTAGAAGGCTAATGTTAACTAGCTAACATTTCCCATGAATGGAAGTTAGGCTAGTAAGCAAGCATTTTAGCCAGGTAGCATAGGACAATAAAAAATAAAAGCATGTACTATGTATGACAGAATGATAGACCGTTTCGTCAACCTGAAAGAGAGGAGGATGGCATTGGCATTTCTCTACAAGTAGGGTGAGTCAACAAGTTTTTCTACTTGCACGAACGCAGAATTCAGAACCATGGCTAGCCACATCATATTTAGCTAACATTGATTGGACTAAATTGTTTTTGCTATCTTTTAGTTGTCACTGTATTAGACTAAGTAGAGGTGATTTGATGAAGTTGAAATGTCAAAGTTGAAATGGTGCTGGAATAGTGGAGGCAGCTCCTGTTTTCTTTGCAACTTGCGGTAACTATGTGGTTCTAAATCAATAGTTGTTTAGTGGTCCTAAAATGTTGGAAACATTAACTCGCTTGACCATGCTGTAATCATGTAACTGTCTGTTACTGTACATGGACAGAGGTTGCTAGTCTGTTTTGTGATAAAACAAAGTTGTGGTTGAATTTATTCAGCCACTGTGTCTTCTTATTGTCTTGAATTAACAGGTTATAGAGCAAACATCGCAATTATCAAAGCAAATACATTTTTATTAGTCACATGCTCCAAATTCAACAGGTGTAGACCTTACAGTGAAATGCTTACTTACGAGCCCCTAACCAACAATGCAGTTTCAAAAAATACAGATAAGAATAAGAGATAAAAATAACAAGTAATTAAAGAGCAGCAGTGAAATAACAATAGCGAGACTATATACAGGGTCAATGTGCCGGGACCCCGGTTACATATATGACAACAGATAGTAGATGTTTGACTAGATGTTCAGGAGTCTTAAGTCTTGGGGGTAGCAGCTGTTTAGAAGCCTCTTCGACCTAGACTTGACGCTCCGATACCGCTTGCCGTGCGGTAGCAGAGAGAACAGTCTTTAACTAGGGTGGCTGGAGTCTTTGACAATTTTAGGGCCTTCATCTGACACCGCCTGGTATAGAGGTCCTGGATGGCAGGAAGCTTGGTCCCAGTGATATACTGGGCTGTTCGCACTACCCTCTGTAGTGCCTTGCGGTAGGAGGCCAAGCAGTTGCCATACCAGTCAGGATGCTCTCGATGGTGTAGCTGTACAACCTTTTGAGGATCAGAGGACCATTGCCAAATCTTTTCAGTCTCCTGAGGGGGAATAGGTTTTGTCGTGCCCTCCTCACAACTGTCTTGGTGTGCTTGGACCATGTTAGTTTGTTGGTGATGTGGACACCAAGGAACTTGAAACTCTCAACCTGCTCTACTGCAGCCCCGTCAATGAGAACGGGGGCGTGCTCGGTCCTCTTTTTCCTGTAGACAACAATCATCTCCTTTGTTTTGATCACGTTGAGGGAGAGGTTGTTGTCCCGGCACCACACGGCCACGTCTCTGACCTCCTCCCTATAGGCTGTCTTGTCGTTGATCAGGCTGTTGTGTCATCGGCAAGTTTAATGATGGTGTTGGAGTTGTGCCTGGCCGTGCAGTCATGAGTGAACAGGGAGTACAGGAGGGGACTGAGCACGCACCCCTGAGGGGCCCCTGTGTTGAGGATCAGCGTGGCGGATGTGTTGTTACCTACCCTTACCACCTGGGGGCGGCACGTCAGGAAGTCCAGGATCCAGTTGCAGAGGGAGGTGTTTAGTCCCAGGGTCCTTAGCTTATTGATGAGCTTTGAGGGCACTATGGTGTTGAATGCTGAGCTGTAGCCAATTAATAGCATTCTCACATAGGTGTTCCTTTTGTCCAGGTGGGAAGGGACAGTATGGAGTGCAATGGAGATTGCATCATCTGTGGGTCTGTTTGGGCAGTATGCAAATTGGAGTGCGTCTAGGGTTTCTGGGATGATGGTGTTGATGTGAGCCATGACCAGCCTTTCAAAGCACTTCATGGCTACAGACGTGAGTGCTACAGGTTGGTAGTCATTTAGGGAGGTTACCTTAGTGTTCTTGGGTACAGGTACTATGGTGGTCAGTTTAAAACATATTGGTATTACAGACTCGGACAGGGAGAGGTTGAAAATGTCAGTGAAGACACTTGCCAGTTGGTCAGCGCATGCTTGCAGTACACGTCCTGGTAATCCGTCTGGCCCTGCGGCCTTGTGAATGTTGACCAGTTTAAAGGTCTTACTCACATCGGCTTCGGAGAGCGTGATCACACAGTCTTCCGGAACACCTGGTGCTCTTGTGACAGGTTAAAGGAAATACTAATAGCCTGTTATACATTAAAAAGTATTAGTAAATTCATAGTATGTGAGGATCTTAAAACATCTAAGGTTAAGAAGATCATGCATTCAGTATTAGTTGATAGATTGATAACATTTATATAATTCTGTTAAAATCCGTCAAGCATACAAAGGGTACGAATTGTGAGAGGAATGTGTAAACGTTATGTTGATTCCTTTATGTTGTCGTGGATAAAAGTGTTAATCTGTGATCTACTAAATGCTCTTAATCTATGAGCCTGAGATCGATTGCTCTGGTCTCCACTCAAGTTCACGGAGAATTCGCGGTCTTTTTCTCATTGCACTAAACGTTCAATGAGTAAACATTCCGTATCACTATCGTGATTCTTTCTACCCTTTTTCAGGGGTGTAACATTTTTGGAGGCTCCGCTGAGATAGCTGCTCAGATGTCCAGTTTCCACATCCTGGTCGCTGAATTCCGAGCCAGCTAAATCCCCACATAATAACTCAGGCAGGCTGCAGTGAGGAAAGTGTTGCTGTTCGAGGAGAGCTGGAAGTTGGTGGTTAAGTACGTGTCACCTGAGGCCATTGATCGACCATCAGAGACAGTAAGGACCATCTAATTCAGAGTCAACTCCTGCACAGTAAAAGTTCCTCCTGTTCTGTCAAGATGACAACCGCCTTGGAAGAACTACAGGAAGAGGTAGTAGGAGAATTGCGCACCCTGACTAAAGACAAGTTACTAGAGATATGTGATTTCCTTGACATATCAGGCGAACAGAGAAGAGATGTTCAAGACAAATCCCGCATATCACTGATGACTCACATTATGATGTTCCTTGAAAGAGAGGAAATTGCAGAGTTAGAAGATGGCGGCATGTCAGAATTGTTGCTACTTAAAGACAAAATGACAGATATGATCAGTGGCATAGATAACAAAACATGGCAAACTGACCATGATATTGAAACAGCCGGAATACATCACAGAATAGAAGAACTGAGAACTGTAACCCCACAACAAAGGGTGGGAACTGAGCAGATTACTGCAGCCAAAGCCAGTGATTCCCTGCGTCAGCCCCAACCCCATGCCAATCTTCAGGGGAGCGTGCCGCTCTCACCCAATGCACAGCCCAGCTCATACTGGCGCAAAGAGTTTAAAATTTCTGGTCAGATAGGTGAACCGGGCCAGAAAGATAAACTGATTTTTTCCAGCCTTGCCCATCAGATCGAGAATGGACTTAACAGAGGCTATCCTGAGGTAGAAATAGTAGATGCAGTAGTCAGGGCTATTTCTCCAGGCTCACAGCTACGCAGTTACTTGGAAGGTAAACCCCAGCTAACTCTTACCACACTTAGATGTATCCTGCGTTCCCACTTCCAAGAGAAGAGTGCAACAGAGCTTTACAAACAGCTAGCTTCAGAAGCACAGCATAGCAAGGAGACCCCTCAAAGCTTCCTGATGCGCGTCTTAGATTTGAGGCAAAAAGTACTGTTTGCATCCCAGGAGTCAGAATCAGGGCTTAAGTATGACCCTGCTCTAGTCCAGCGCATGTGTTTACACACAGTCCTTACAGGTCTCCAGAGTGACAGTATCAGGATAGACATGCAGCCTCTCCTGCTAGATAGCGAAACATCAGATGAGGTTTTGCTAGAGAAGCTTAACATTGCTTGTGCTAATGAGATAGAAAGACGAAACAAAAAGAGGTTTCATGCCCCACAGCCTGCTACAACTGTAAGTGTAGTCCAGTTTGAAGATACGCCATCCACAAAGTGTCCTGTGAAGGAAGCCGACGTTAAGATACCCGCAGAACTGTTAACAGAGTTAGCTGAACTTAAGACAGGTGTAGCTTCTCTAAAAGGTCTCAGTGCAGAGATTGCTCAGATTAAGGAGACATTACAGCAGCCTATGTTTCGGTCACCGCCTTGTGCCTATGCCCCACCTCCAGTTAGGAGGCCAGATAGGGACCCCCAGCCACCTGTGTCCCAGCAGCAGTATTACAGCAACTACAGCCAGTCCCAAGCACCTGACCCTGCGCAGCATCAATATGCACCTAACCGGTATGCCAACCGCTCTGCTCAAGCTCCAAGGAGGTGTTTTGTCTGCCAGCAGGCCAGAACAGATGCACGCTGCACCCACTGCTTCCGATGTGGGAGTGGAGAACATTTTCAAGCTGGATGTAAAATCCGGGGAGTCAGACCATCAAGGGAGGCCCATTTAAACGGGAAAAGGTTACCGCTGAGGGACGAGTGTTAACCGTAGCTACCAAAAAGTCCCAGAAATGTGCAAATTGTGCCAGAGAAGATGCATTTGAGAACCTGAAACAATGTTCATCATGTAAAGAGACACTGTACTGTTCCAAAGTATGTCAAAACCAACATTGGATTAAACATAAGGAAAAATGCACTCACCTGAAAATTAACTCTACCAGTGAAAGGTTTTCCTGCACAGAGGAAAATGCCCACTCCTTACCATCCCTAGCTCAAGGTCGCTACCCCCGTAAGGTCACCTCGCTAGTCGGCAGACAGTGCCTTATTGAGTGTCACCTGAATCGCCACCACCTCCAAGCTCTATGGGACACAGGCTCTCAGGTATCGGTCATTGATGAACGATGGAAAGAGGAATCTCTCCCAAACGCAAGGCTGAGAGATGTTTCAGAAATCCTGGACTCACCTGCTGATCTAAGGTTGACTGCAGCAAATGGGACTGAAATGCCGTACCTGGGATGGATTGAAACAACTTTTCGGCTAGCCTCTGAAACTGACGAAACAAAGGAACTGATCATCCCAGTGCTGGTAATGAAAGGCTGTCACCTATCTCATCCCATCATAGGTTTCAATGTTATCGAGCACATCCTGACAATGACCGAAAAGACTAAACGATACAGCACAATAAAAACAGCTTTCCCAAGCCTCAAAAGAAACAAGGTGAGTGCTTTTATACAGGCTGTTAGCGCAGAACAGACAGATGAATACGCAGTGAAAACCAAGAAAGAGAAGGTTGCTGTACCAAAACACAGTAGCATTCAGATTGAGTGCCGTGTAGCTTCCCAGCCTTTCAAAGAGGACATGACAATGCTTTTCCAGCCAGACCTGAACCCGCAGTGGCCAGACGACCTTGAGTTCTTTGACACACTAGTCAGAGTCAGGAAAGGTGCTTTTCCAGTTATCAGGCTTGATGTCTCTAACCCTACTGACCACGACATTGCCCTGCTAGGACGCACAATAATCGGTACAGTACAAACCATTATGACTGTGTTACCTGCCCAAGTCTTTGAAAAAACAGTCACCCCAGCCACAGTGAATCACACCAGCGTTCGAACCCCATGTACTGCTACTGAACAGTGGGATCCACCAGTAGGCTTAACTCACCTAACCGAAGAGCAGAGAGAGGTTGTTAGGCAAATGCTTAGAGAAGAGTGTCACTCCTTCTCCAGATCAGACAATGACATTGGCTGCATTGAACGATTGAAAATGACTATTTCTCTAAAGGACTCTGAACCAGTCAAGCGCACATACATGTCAGTGCCCAGGCCACTGTATCAGGAGATGAAGGGTTACCTTTATGACCTCATAGCCCAGGGCTGGGTTAGGAAGTCAAACTCTTCATATTCTTCACCTGTCGTGTGTGTTCGTAAGAAGGATGGGACCCTCCGATTGTGTATAGATTACAGAGACCTGAACAGAAAGACACATCCCGACCGCCAGCCCATCCCTCGGGTCCAAGACATCATGGACAGTTTAGGTGGTAATTCCTGGTTTTCCCTCTTAGATCAGGGAAAAGCGTATCACCAGGGGTTCATCTCTGAAGAAAGCAGACCACTGACAGCATTTGTGACCCCGTGGGGACTCTATGAGTGGATACGGATGCCATTCGGCCTCATGAACGCTCCTGCAGTTTTTCAGCGGTGTATGGAGGAGTGTTTGGAAGGGCTCCGGGATGACATCTGCATTCCTTATCTGGACGACACGCTTGTTTTCAGTAAAACTTTCGACAGCCATGTGAATGATGTGCGAAAAGTTTTGCAGCGTCTCAGAGAGTATGGCATTAAACTCAAACCAAGTAAGTGTGATCTCTTTAAACCCCAGGTCCGTTATTTGGGCAGAGTAGTGTCTGCAGAGGGCAGCCGAGTTGACCCAGCCGATTTTGAAGCAGTAAGAGCATTGAAAGAAATCAGACCAGGGACTGTGGGCCAGCTCAGACAAATGCTTGGTTTACTCACTTACTACAGACAGTACATCAAAGACTTTTCTAGGAGGGCCAGCTGCCTGTATGACCTCCTGAAAGCAGATTCAGAGAAATTACCTGACCACCCACGGAAAAGAAAAACAAAGAAAATAAGTAATGTGGTGCCCTCAAACAAGCCAATCCTGTGGACTGACCAGCATCAACAGGCACTTGAACAGCTGATTGAGTGTTTGCTTCACCCACCAGTCTTAGGTTTCCCTGATTTCACTCAGCCATTTGTTGTACACACTGATGCGTCACACCAAGGCTTGGGAGCAGTTCTTTACCAAAAGCAAGATGGGAAGCTTAGGGTCATTGCTTATGGCTCTCGAACCTTAACAGCAGCTGAGAAGAACTATCACTACCACTCGGGCAAGCTAGAATTTCTAGCTCTAAAATGGGCAATCACTGATAAGTTCCATGATTATTTGTACTATGCTCCGTCCTTCACTGTATACAGCGATAACAACCCGCTCAGCTACATTCTGTCTACTGCGAAACTGAACGCAACCACTTCCAGGTGGGTTTCAGAATTGGCTGATTTCCACTTTACAATAACGTACAGGCCAGGCAGAGAGAACGGTGATGCAGATGCGTTGTCAAGGATGCCACTGGATGTAGAGTCACTGATGAGAGAATGTTCTGAGGAGCTTCCACCAGACACCATTGCCGCCACGATACAAGCAGTTGAGGTACAGAAAGAGGCTGTTGTACCTTGGTCACTTTCAGCTGCAGCTATGTCAGTGTCAGCTGAAGGTGAGACAACCACTGCAACAACCAGCTCGATCCCAAAAGATGGGATAAGAGAAGCACAAGAATCTGATCCGGTCATCCGTCCTGTGCTCAATTTCAAATTGTCTGGTTCCAAACCACCAGTTAAAGAGCAAAAGGAATTCAGTCCAAAGACAAAATGCCTATTCAGAGAATGGGACAAATTGACAATAGACAGTGATGGCATTCTGTACAGAATCACTACAGCCCGCAAGCAGTTAGTTCTACCAGAGCAGTACAAAGGTAAAGTGATGGAAGAGTTGCACAATAACATGGGACACCAAGGTACTGACCGCACTGTATCACTAGTACGTGACCGCTTCTTCTGGCCATATATGCAATCTGACATCGAGCACTATGTGACTAAAACTTGTAGCTGTGTCAAGCAGAAAAAGCCAGCCCATGAAGCAAGAGCTCCTCTGACAAACATTGTGACAACACAGCCATTTGAACTGGTATGTATAGACTTCCTTCATCTCGACAGATGCAAAGGGGGATATGAGTACATCCTCGTGATTGTTGATCATTTTACACGTTTCACTCAAGCCTACGCCACCACATCAAAGTCAGGTAAAACTGCTGCAAATCTCATCTTCAATGACTTTGCCCTGAAGTTTGGGTTCCCGTCCCGCATCCACCATGACCAAGGGGGAGAATTTGAAAATCAGTTGTTCCATCAGTTAAAGAAACTCAGTGGCATGGCGGGGTCCAGAACAACACCCTACCACCCAATGGGGAACGGTCAAGTGGAACGCATGAACAGAACATTGTTGCAAATGTTAAAGACACTAACTGAGACACAAAAGTCAAATTGGAAGGAGTCTCTGAACAAACTGGTTTATGCCTATAACTGCACCCGTTGCGAAGTGACTGGCTATTCACCATTTTATCTTCTGTTTGGGAGATCACCCAGGCTTCCAGTTGATATGCTCTTTGGATTGTGCACAGAGGCAGGTTCCAGTAACCATCGAGACTACGTGGAGAACTGGAAACGAGGGATGGAAGAAGCATACGCCATTGCAAATGAAAATGCTCAGAAAGCTGCTGAAAGAAGTAAGAAGTACTATGACACTAAAGTTAGGAGTTCAGTGCTACAGCCGGGTGAGCGAGTTCTGATTAAAAACCTGACACCAAGAGGAGGACCAGGCAAACTCCGTAACTATTGGGAAGATACAATTCACACAGTAGTGAGACAAATGGGTTCAGACCTGCCGATTTATGAATTGAGACCAGAAAAGGGTAGGGGACGCTCCAGGGTCCTGCACAGAAACCTGCTCATGTCCTGTGACCACTTACCTTTTGAGACGCAACCAGAAATGACCAAAGATGACAAAAGTCAGAAAAAAAGGAGACATCAGCCTGCATCACATCCTCTAGAATCTGATGAAGACAGCGGGGATGAATATGACCTTCATCATGAGCCGCTACAGGTTCCCACATCTCCTACAGTACCTGAGGAGAGGAATGCTGAACCAGCGAGAGAGTGGGAACACAGGCCCCCACCAGTGAAACAGACAGTTGCGGTGCCAGTCCCTGATACGCTACCAGCACAGCCTCTTGTTGAAAAGCGGCTGGAGGAGACAACAACAGTTCAAGACCTGCCTGCTGAGGAGATGAACTTGCCTGCTGAAAATTTGCCTGATGATCGTCCACCAAGTGCCCTTCCTTCATTAACTGATGCTGCTGAACCTGAGGAACCAGCCTACCAGCTGCCACAAAGAGAGAGACACCCTCCAAGTCGTATCACCTATGATCAGCTTGGTATCCCTTCCTGCTACAGTATCCAGCCACAGCCACAGTTGTTCCCTGTCTACTCTGCACCAGGACTGGTTCCATGGCTGCCATTACTACAGCAATGTTACTTTCAGCCACCTTACATGTATGGGCTTCAGCAAACATGAGGCTACAGAGTTGACATGTTTGACCATGGACTACTGACTGATTTCACAGACTGTCACAAGAGACAATTTGCAGACTATGCATTTAGATCATTAAAATTGATGGACTGTTGATCAATAGTATGAGAAAGGACTGTTTATGTTATACAGCTGGTCAACAGATATGGACTGTGAATAACTTGTTAGTTATATTTGAACTGTGACCCTTGACCTCTGCTCAAGTACTACCTTACAGAAGAGGATTTTCTAGGTCCAGTGCATACAGACTGTTGAAGAAGACAATGTTGGTAATGTTGGGACAACATTTATTTTGTCGGGGAGAGTGTGACAGGTTAAAGGAAATACTAATAGCCTGTTATACATTAAAAAGTATTAGTAAATTCATAGTATGTGAGGATCTTAAAACATCTAAGGTTAAGAAGATCATGCATTCAGTATTAGTTGATAGATTGATAACATTTATATAATTCTGTTAAAATCCGTCAAGCATACAAAGGGTACGAATTGTGAGAGGAATGTGTAAACGTTATGTTGATTCCTTTATGTTGTCGTGGATAAAAGTGTTAATCTGTGATCTACTAAATGCTCTTAATCTATGAGCCTGAGATCGATTGCTCTGGTCTCCACTCAAGTTCACAGAGAATTCGCGGTCTTTTTCTCATTGCACTAAACGTTCAATGAGTAAACATTCCGTATCACTATCGTGATTCTTTCTACCCTTTTTCAGGGGTGTAACACTCTCTTGCATGTTTGAGTGTTTTTTTGCCACGAAGCAAGCATAGAAGTAGTTTAGCTCGTCTGGTAGGCTCGTGTCACTGGGCAGCTCTCAGCTGTGCTTCCCTTGTAGTCTGTAATGGTTTGCAAGCCCTGCCACATCCGACGAGCATCAGAGCCGGTGTATTACGATTCGATTTTAGTCCTGTATTGACGCTTTGCCTGTTTGATGGTTCATCGGAGGGCATAGCGGGATTTCTTATAAGCTCTGGGTTAGAGTCCCGCTCCTTGAAAGCGGCAGCTCTAGCCTTTAGCTCAGTGCGGATGCTGCCTGTAATCCATGGCTTCTGGTTGGGGTATGTACGTACGGTCACTGTGGGGACGATGTCATCGATGCACTTATTGATGAAGCCAATGACTGATGTGTACTCCTCAATGCCATCAGAGGAATCTCGGAACATATTCCAGTCTGTGCTAGCAAAACAGTCCTGTAGCTTAGCATCTGCTTCATCTGACCACTTTTTTATTGATCTAGTCACTGGTGCTTCCTGCTTTAATTCTTGCTTGTAAGCAGGAATCAGGCTAGAATTATGGTCAGATTTGCCAAATGGAGGGTGAGGGAGTGCTTTGTGTGCGTCTGTGTGTGGAATATAGGTGGACCAGAGTTCTTTTCCCTCTGGTTGCACATTTAACATGCAGATAGGAATTTTGTAAAAACAGATTTAAGTTTCCCTGCATTAAAGTCCCTGACTAGGAGCGCCGCCTCTGGGTGAGCGTTTTCTTGTTTGCTTATGGCGGAATACAGCTCATTCAATGCAATCTTAGTGCCAGCCTCTGACTGTGGTGCTATGTAAACAGCTACAAAGAATACAGATGAAAACTCTCTCGGTAGGTAGTGTGGTCTACAGCTTATCATGAGAAACTCTACCTCAGGTGAGCAATAGCTCGAGACTTCCTTAGATATCGTGCACCAGCTGTTGTTTACAAAAATACATAGACTGCCGCCTCTCGTCTTACCAGACGCCCCTGTTCTATCCTGCCGGTACATCGTATAACGTATGATGTTGTCGTCGTTCAGCCACGACTCTGTGAAGCATAAGATGTTACAGTTTTTAATTTCCCGTTGGTAGTTTAATCTTTTGCGAACCTCATCAATTTTATTGTCCAAAGATTGCACATTTGCAAGCAGAATGGAGGGAAGTGGGGGTTTATTTGATCGCCTGCGAATTCTCAGAAGGCAGCCGGACCTTCGGCCCCTTTCTTCGCCTCCTCTTCACGCAGATCACGGGGATCGGGGCCTGTTCCCGAGGAAGCAGCGTATCTTTCGCGTCGGGCTCGTTAGAGTCATGAAAGGAAAAAGTGGATTCTGCTAGTCCGTGGTGAGTACTCTCAGTCCTGATGTCTAGACACATGGGTTGCAATATTGCTTCCCCAATGATTTTACCCACACACCGCTACTGTTTCCTCGACAACTACTCTGGTCTGCTCTGCCCTGACTTCTGCAGAAGCCATATCAACTTAAATGCCGCATGGCCAATGCAGATGTCGGAATGGCAATGCAGCCAAATAATGCAGATCCTTTAATGTTAAGTTTAAAGCCAATTTATGCTTGATCTACAAATTGTGTGATGCAAATGCAGTCTCTGGAGGCATGCAGAGGTCAAATTGAGCTCCCTTCCGCATCGCTATGCGCCTCTGAAATTCTGTAGCAATGCGGAGGAATACATAAACTGTAGCTCTATATAGCTCCGCATTGACTTGATTGGCTGAGAGAAGGCGGCGGCGGGAGGTCCTGTATATTAACAAACTCCCTTCCTTGACAACAGCTCTGCTCCGCGAAGCATGAATGCCATGATTTTGCAGAGGCTGTGTCACCGTAAATGCTGCACCGCCAATGCAGACGGCAGATTGACCATGTAGCGCCTTTTAGATAGTGGGCACTAGATCTGCACCGCGTTCAGCCAAGGGTGTGCAACATCCCAAATTGTCCAAAAACCGAAAATGGTGGTGGATTTTTAAAATTTATTAAGACAGTACACATTTTCACATTTTTTTTGTTTTCTGCAGCTTGCCATTAAAATATAGTTACGGAAGGGAATTATGCCTTTGCAACCTGAATGGAGGATGGTTTAGGGCGGCGCATAATTGGCCCAGCGTCTTACATTTACATTTACATTTAAGTCATTTAGCAGACGCTCTTATCCAGAGCGACTTACAAGTTGGTGCATTCACCTTATGATATCCAGTGGAACAACCACTTTACAATAGTGCATCTAACTCTTTTAAGGGGGGGGGGTTAGAAGGATTACTTTATCCTATCCTAGGTATTCCTTAAAGAGGTGGTGTTTCAGGTGTTTCCGGAAGGTGGTGATTGACTCCGCTGACCTGGCGTCGTGGGGGAGTTTGTTCCACCATTGGGGTGCCAGAGCAGCGAACAGTTTTGACTGGGCTGAGCGGGAGCTGTACTTCCTCAGAGGTAGGGAGGCGAGCAGGCCAGAGGTGGATGAACGCAGTGCCCTTGTTTGGGTGTAGGGCCTGATCAGAGCCTGAAGGTACGGAGCCTGAGCCCCTCACAGCTCCGTAGGCAAGCACCATGGTCTTGTAGCGGATGCGAGCTTCAACTGGAAGCCAGTGGAGAGAGCGTAGGAGCGGGGTGACGTGAGAGAACTTGGGAAGGTTGAACACCAGACGGGCTGCGGCGTTCTGGATGAGTTGTAGGGGTTTAATGGCACAGGCAGGGAGCCCAGCCAACAGCGAGTTGCAGTAGTCCAGACGGGAGATGACAAGTGCCTGGATTAGGACCTGCGCCGCTTCCTGTGTGAGGCAGGGTCGTACTCTGCGAATGTTGTAGCGCATGAACCTACAGGAACGGGTCACCGCCTTGATGTTAGTTGAGAACGACAGCGTGTTGTCCAGGATCACGCCAAGGTTCTTAGCACTCTGGGAGGAGGACACAATGGAGTTGTCAACCGTGATGGCGAGATCATGGAACGGGCAGTCCTTCCCCGGGAGGAAGAGCAGCTCCGTCTTGCCGAGGTTCAGCTTGAGGTGGTGATCCGTCATCCACACTGATATGTCTGCCAGACATGCAGAGATGCGATTCGCCACCTGGTTATCAGAAGGGGGAAAGGAGAAGATTAATTGTGTGTCGTCTGCATAGCAATGATAGGAGAGACCATGTGAGGATATGACAGAGAGTCTTCCGGGTTTGGCCATCATTGTAAATAAGAATTTGTTCTTAACTGACTTGTTAAATAAAGTTTTTTTTTTAAAGTATGGTTTATGTCCAAGCCGGTTCCGAGTGTATTACAGAGAATGCACATAAATCCTAGACGATAACGCAGATCGGGGACCCATACTATCAGGAGCCTAGGCTAATTTAGAGACTAACTTAACATCCTTGTTGCTAGTAAATAAGCAGTTCTCACTCTGTTGACTCCATCACCGGTGATGATTAAAATAAAAATATGAAGGTATACAATTGTGCGTGAAAAACAGACCCTCACACAAAGTGAACGGGTGCTAGATTTTTTTTCGCGAACTTGTTTAGTGGATTTTTTGTTGTTGCTTAAGCTAGTCTACACTTTATACGTACAATTTTGCTTTCACGCGATTCCGTCAGACACCGTAGATCTTAACATTTTCTAAACAATATTCTCGTGTCCATGAACGCTGCCATGTTGGTGTACGACACTGTTTCCAATCCGTCTTGCCATCGGGCAGAATATATCAGAACATTGGTTCCCCCAGCGCATCAGATGGGAGGATCCCATACCAATCCTATGGAGATGGTTGGAGGGCTGCCATCTAGTGAACGAAAAGAAACATTCTTCCGGCGAACTTTCTAGCTAGCTATTTCCTGCGTGTGACCTAACACGTCCTCCAGATCAAGGCTGGTGATCTAACGTTAGGTCGTGTGTCTTCTGCCGGTGTTGTCCTTGCCAATTTTAGGACTATAATCATGGTTTTCGAAAACAAAATGATAATGAATGGGGAGCCTGATGATGAGGTATTGCACAATATCAAAACCTTCCTCTTGCAATGTAGTTTTCTCTGCGAATCCTACCAATGTATCAAGTTATGCAACCCGAATGCTATTAGCTAGCTAGCTACATACAGGAACTTGCTAAATGCATTGCTAGCCAGGCGTGCGTCCTTGGCAGCTAGCTCTGGACATCCCTCGTTTAATTAACATGGAAGATTGAGATTGGTGTGACGTCGTTACCACCTGTGTTATTTACACCAGGATTTTATATTTAGAAAGAAACTAGTTTTAGGTAAATTTTCAACCTAGGTATGAAAACTAGTTTTAGATCATTTTAATAAATCAGGTTGATGAGTTAACATTATACATATAAGAAAGGGGTAGCTATTGAACCCATAACCTAATATTATTCTTTGCTTTTACAATAGATCAACTCAAATTCACTTCCTATAGATCTCATTCAGAAAGTTAGTCCTGTCAGATGAAACCTTGTGACGAACAGAAATGGCTTTTGTAGAATGAATACTTGATAATTGTTAAATGTTTATATGCAAGGTGTATGTTGCACCCCACTAACGTTGTCACTGACCAGGAGGAAGAGGCACCGGCAGAGGAAGAAGAAGAGGAGGAAGAAGACATGGTGGTAAGACAGTTGAATTTACATTTACCACACTGTCCTTTGATGAATAATATTTGAATATGAACACGCAAATTAAGATTCCCTGACTTTTTTTCTATACATTGAGAGGTACTGTTTTTTGATGAGTCATCTGCAGCTGTGTTTGTCTCTCCCAGGATCCCTTAGAAACAATACGGGCAAAGTGTGAGGCGTCAGAGCACTGCGCCCACACAAGGGAGAGGCTGGAGGCCTGCACGGCTCGAGTGGGCTCAAGATCACACACTGAGGAGGAATGCACAGAGGAACTCTTCGACTTCCTACATGCACGGGACCACTGTGTAGGTGTTTTTTTAGGAACCCTGTGAGCGCACACACTACTGCATGCAGGAAAATGTCAAGCTTACATGTGATCAATGTATCTTTTGGGGTAGTAATCTGTAAATTACAATACATCATATTGAACTAATTATTTCTCCTTTTTTCTCACAGGTAGCGCACAAGCTCTTCCACAACGTCAAATGAACTTGTCAATTCCAGTAGTTTATTGCAGCTGTGGAATCTGTTATAAATAGTACAGATGTGCAGTGTCAGGGAAGGCTTGAGACCAGAGCCTGTGTTCTACCCATGAATGTTAATACATCTTGTTAATAGTTTTTTTCTGGACAAAATACAGTTCTGTAAACACCAGCAACCTGAGCCATTACACATATGTACATTTTAGACTGTGTATGGCCAACCTGCTGCTTGTATTGGTGATAAATGCAAACTTCTCAGATCTTTGTGGCCAGTGAATGAAGACTGGCCAGGTGACTAACCACTCAGGAGTTTTACTGCATTAAAATTCCAAGCACTGCAGACCCTGTGTCCCCTCTACTTCTTCAAACATGAATGTGTTGGTCCAGAGAAGATTAGTGTGGTTTCCCTACGTTACAGGTGTAGTGATCTGTGAGCTGCTCTGACAGCTGGTGCTTAAAGCTAGTTAGGGAGATATGGGTCTCCAGCTTCAGTGATTTTTGCAGTTCGTTCCAGTCATTGGCAGCAGAGAACTGGAAGGAAATGTAGCCAAAGGAAGAATTGGCTTTGGAGGTGACCAGTGAGATATACCTGCTGGAGCGTGTGCTGCGATGACCAGTGAGCTTAGATAAGGCGGGGCTTTACCTAGCAGAGACTTGTAGATGACCTGGAGCCAGTGGGTTTGGCGACGAGTATGAAGCGAGGGGCAGCCAACGAGAGCGTACAGGTTGCAGTGGTGGGTAGTATATGGGGCTTTGGTGACAAAACAGATGGCACTGTGATAGAGTGTTGGAGGCTATTTTGTAAATGATATCGCCGAAGTCGAGAATCGGTAGGATGGTCAGTTTTACGAGGGTATGTTTGGCAGCATGAGTGAAGGATGCTTTGTTGCGAAATAGGAAGCAGATTCTAGATTTAATTTTACATTGGAGATGCTTAATGGGAGTCTGGAAGCAGAGTTTACAGTCTAACCAGACACCTAGGTATTTGTAGTTGTCCACATATTCTAAGTGAGAACCGTCCAGAGTAGTGATGCTGGACGGGCGGGCAGTGATCGGGTTAAGAGCATGCATTTAGTTTTACTTGCATTTAAGAGCAGTTGGAGGCCACGGAAGGAGAGTTGTATGGCATTGAAGCTCGTCTGGAAGTTAGTTAACACAGTGTCCAAAGCAGGGCCAGAGGTATACAGAATGGTGTTTTCTACGTAGAGGTGGATCAGAGAATCACCAACAGCAAGAGCAACATCATTGATGTATACAGAGAAGAGTCGGCCCGAGAATTGAACCCTGTGGCACCCCAGAGACTGCCAGAGGTCCGGACAACAGGCCCTCCGAATTGACACACTGAACTCTGAGAAGTAGTTGGTGAACCAGGCAAGGCAATCATTTGAGAAACCAAGGCTGTTGAGTCTGCCGATAAGAATGTGGTGATTGACAGAGTTGAAAGGCATGGCCAGGTCGATGAATACGGCTGCACAGTAATGTCTCTTATCGATGGCGTTTATGACCGCAATTAATTCACATATGGTGTCCAGGGCACAGCTGGAGGCAGAGGGTGGTCTATAGCAAGTGGCAACGGTGAGAGACTTGTTTCTGGAAAGGTGGATTTTTAAAAGTAGAAGCTCAAATTGTTTGGGTACAGACCTGACCAATTAAACCACATTGAAGCAATCAAGGAGCCCCAAGTCATCTTGGAAATCAAACAGGATGTTTCTTGGTACTCTGAGTATGTAAGCCTGAGAATGTGATGCTCTAAATACCTCAATCCAATGTCTTTTTGGTTTATGACTTTACAATATAGGTCAAGCCTTGAAATGAAACTGGTCATAGTTACAGTACAAAGTCTACTGGGGAAAAATAAACATGCAATGATTTCATATGAAGGAAATCAGTCAATTTAAGTAAATCAGGCCCTAATTTATGGATTTCACAACTGGGCAGGGGCACAGCCATGGGAGGGTATAGGTCCACCCACTGGGGAGTGAAGCCCAGTCACTCAGAATGAGTTTTCCACCCCAAAAAGGGCTTTATTACAGAAATAAATAGTCCAGTTTCATCAGCTGTCTGTCCGGTGGCTGGTCTCAGACAATCCCACAGGTGAAGATTCCGTGGAGGTCCTGGGCTGGCATGGTGACACAAGGTCGCCAGTTGGACGTACATCCAAATTCTCTAAAATGACAGGTGGCTGATGGTAGAGAAGTGGACATTCCTGCAGTCAGCATGCCAATTGCACACTCCCTCAAACTGAGACATCTGTGGCATTGTGTTCTGTGACAAAACTGCACATTTGAGAGTGGCCTTATTGACCCCAGCACAAGGTGCACCTGTGTAATGATCATGCAGTTTATGATATGCCACACCTGCCAGGTGGTTGGATTATCTTGGCAAAGAAGAAATGCTTACTAAACAGGTATGTAAACAAATTTGTACACCAAATCTGAGAGAAATAAGCTTTTGTGCATATGGAACATTTCTGGGATCTTTTATTTTAGCTCGTGAAACCAAAACTTTACATGATGCTTTTCAGTATAGTTCTACTAAAACTTTATTTGCTTAAAAATCATAAAAAAACATTCCCACATGGTCATGACAATAAATAACAGGTATATAAAGATTAAACAAAAGTGGTTGGCAGTACAAAAGTCCATGCTGTGTATATCCTTAAAAGAAAAAGTAGACAGCACGAGACAATCACTTGAAAGATGGAAATAAAACCACAAATCAATGTTAAATTAAAAAAAGTTTGCACGGTTTGGATTGTTGAGGGGTTCCTTCTCACCAACGGTTCTCCTTGTTACTTTTGCCCACAAACTCATTCATTGAAGCCTGTAGAGATACAGAGTGTTATACAAGCCCTTTGCTTTGGACGTACAGTCGTCACACAGCTGTGGATGGCCACACCCAACAAAGATCATAATTGCCAGACCTAACCCACCATCACAGAGGCCAAACCTCTGGAAAACATTGCATCTCTTGACACAGGGTGGCAGTACACAGTAGGATAACATTAACGCGCAACTAAACTGCTAAGGTCACCAGTCCCCCCACCCCCCCAAAAACAACTGAGAAAAAAGGCAGTTCTTTCATTGCTTCAAAGAATTAGTATTTTTACACAATGTACAGTGCCTTCAGAAAATATTCACACCCCTTGACTTTATCCACAATGGTTGTCACAGTCTGAATTTAAGCACACAGAAACTCACCTGCAACAGTAGCCTCTCTTTCCTCAGCTTGCTGTAGAAGTGCAGCACGTCGGGGTCGGCACGGACCACATGGGGGTCAAAGTCCATGACCCTTAGCCCCTCCAGGCTCTTGGCCCGAGACAGCGCCACATAGGCCTGGCCCCTCTCAAACACCCGCGCCAGGGAGATCTCCACACAGTCCAGCGTCATGCCCTGACACACAGTGGGTAAGAGACATGCCCCAAATACAGACGCATGGACAGACAGAATGTGATAGACAATCATACAGACAGGAAGACCTATTCGATACACGTGATGTGAAATCAGTCAGCCTGATATGCAGTGAAAACTAGCTGTGTTTGGATAGCTGCAGAAAAACAATGATTCATAGAGAATGAATCATATGAACACAGAATCTAGACATATTGCTTAGGGCTGCACATCTTTGATGCTAATATAAGCTGCAATTATCACAAGGTTATGATCCTGTGACACTGTTCACGCCATCGGATTCTACCGCTGCCTCTCCGTCGAGGGGAAACCAAACATTGATGACACCGACAGTGACCAATGAACTCAATTACCCAGAGGGCTCTGCTTATCCATCTAGCCAATCACACGGACACATTTCATCATGAGATCCAGTTCTTGGGTTAGCAGGGGGGGTGGACTGCGTAATAACACCCAGGGTCCAACTCAGCAGATCTGTGTCCAGCACTGTCTGGCAGTTTAGTGGCAAGTCATGGGGTGACATAGGAGGGAGTGAGAATGGCTAACGGTCATCCATCGGAGGCTGGATTCCATTTCATCCAGGCGCATGCCACCTTTCCCCTCCCCTTAATGTCTCTGCCTTGTGGAACTTTAATTGGCTAGATAAAAACATTATGGTGATTAGCATGACTAGTTGGAGTTGACCAGATATCACATTTATCTGCGCAGTAACAGTTTGGTAGGGGTGCGTCGCCGCAGCCAAAGGGAGAGGATTGCGTTTTGGGAATGTGATCAAACATAGGACGTAGGTCCATCACATTTGTCGTCGGAGAGGGCGTTATCAACGATCCAAGATTATTGGACAGGAGAAAGCAGCAGATGCACTGCATAACTTTAACCAAATCAATTGTATCAGGTCACCTCCAAGAAGAGATGGAAGGATGCATTTTCTTTGTATTTGAATGGCTCATATGTTGAATCCCTACTCCGTTCTAGAGAGTTTAGCCAAGCACACCGTAGGGTCTCATATGGTCATTGCCACGCCTCACCTGGCTCTTGTGGATGGAGATGGCCCAGGCCAGTTTGAGTGGCAGCTGCTGGCGGCTCAGATAGAGCCCGCCTCCGGCCTTGAACATCCAGCGCTCTGGCTTCAACGCTTCAGTAGTGCCACACAGGAAACGCACACGTGGGAGCCCTGAGGAGTCACCACAAAGGACTGATGGACTGCTACTATATAAGGTTAGGGTTAGAATAAGGGTTAAGTTCAGGATAAGGGTTAAGATTACAGCTAGGGTTAGTAGATAGTTGAAATGTTACTGAGTCTGTAGAGCAAACAAAGTGTTAACCAAGACCTGAACCATATACTTTAACCTCAAACCTACTGTTTATTGATGTGTAAGTGTACTCTATATTGAATCTACCTTGTTTCGACGGCTGAAAGTCCACTACGACACCTCGAGCCCCGTTGACCAGCCCACGCTGGACGTCCAGGTTCTTTGTTAGCATGACCTGGGGATAGGAATCAAATCAGTTGTCAGTAAGCAGTCATATCACAATGGAAAATAAAAATGACGTTAAAAAACACCATGCGTCTGATCATCATTGATTCAAGCTAGCTCAACAGGTTAAAGATGCATGTGTCTCTATTCAGCTGTGACCACTGAGGGAGTAGTCTCCATGCACTGACCTGAGCGCCCACTTTAAGCTCCAGCAGCCTGCTGACGGGACTCTGGCTGTCTATGGTCTTCACCAGTGCAGGGTCGCTGTCCACAGCCTCAAACACCCGCACTGACCCTGGAAGCAAGAAGACCCCTTTAAAATGTTGCACACAGTTCAAGTTATCAAGTTTCTACTTACATTTGTCCCAGAAGGCATTGGGCTTTGCATCAGGGGGAGCATATGGAGACAAACTAAATCCACATGGATCCAATGGGCTACTACAGTCATGGGCTGACAGGATCATTTCCATTAAGACCTAGACAACCAGGTGAGGGGAGTTCGACTAATTAAAGTCACTAATTTGTAAAAACAGGTATAAGTACAAGGGTGGAGTGAACACCTGCAGACAAATCGGCCTTCCGTGGAATGAGTTTGACACATGCCCTACACCGTGAGTTCCATCCTGTCTGACTGTGCCCACCGTCTACACCATGAGTTCCATCCTGTCTGACTGTGCCCACACCGTGAGTTCCATCCTGTCTGACTGTGCCCACACCGTGAGTTCCATCCTGTCTGACTGTGCCCACACCGTGAGTTCCATCCTGTCTGACTGTGCCCACACCGTGAGTTCCATCCTGTCTGACTGTGCCCACACCGTGAGTTCCATCCTGTCTGACTGTGCCCACACCGTGAGTTCCATCCTGTCTGACTGTGCCCACACCGTGAGTTCCATCCTGTCTGACTGTGCCCACACCGTGAGTTCCATCCTGTCTGACTGTGCCCACACCGTGAGTTCCATCCTGTCTGACTGTGCCCACACCGTGAGTTCCATCCTGTCTGACTGTGCCCACCGTCTACACCGTGAGTTCCATCCTGTCTGACTGTGCCCACCGTCTACACCGTGAGTTCCATCCTGTCTGACTGTGCCCACCGTCTACACCGTGAGTTCCATCCTGTCTGACTGTGCCCACCGTCTACACCGTGAGTTCCATCCTGTCTGACTGTGCCCACCGTCTACACCGTGAGTTCCATCCTGTCTGACTGTGCCCACCGTCTACACCGTGAGTTCCATCCTGTCTGACTGTGCCCACCGTCTACACCGTGAGTTCCATCCTGTCTGACTGTGCCCACCGTCTACACCGTGAGTTCCATCCTGTCTGACTGTGCCCACCGTCTACACCGTGAGTTCCATCCTGTCTGACTGTGCCCACCGTCTACACCGTGAGTTCCATCCTGTCTGACTGTGCAACATTAGCAGCAGCACAAAAAGCAGTAGTAAAATTACGAAGCAACGTTCTCAAATTATCACGTCAATATCAAGAATATGCTGACAAATAATCAGCAGCAAGTCATTACCACCATGTTATGACAACCAAGGACAATGAAACCAGTTTGACAGAGTAGCCAACCTCTTCCCTGTATTGAAAAGGGCAATGACCGTAGGGATAAAGGAGTGCTTGTACCGGTTAGTCTTGACAGTGGGGACTCTAAACCGGGAGCAAGAGGGTAGGCCCTGCAACTCACAGTGTAGGTGGTGGGCACAGTCAGACAGGATGCAACTCACGGTGTAGAGCAGGGGTAGTCAACTCTTAACCTATGAGGTCCGGAGCCTGCTGGTTCTGTTTAACCTGATAATTGCACCCACCTGGTGTCCGAGGTCTAAAATCAGTCCCTGATTAGAGGGCAACAATGATTTTTTATTTTCTATATTTTTTTTTAAGTGGAACTTCCAGGTCCAGAGTTGAGTTTGAAGTGTAGAGGGTGGGCACAGTCAGACAGGATGGGAAGAGTGTAGAGGGTGGGCACAGTCAGACAGGATGGGAAGAGTGTCTGACTGACAAAAAAAGCTGTTGCTTGTCCTTCTTACACAACACGCCAGTGTTATACAGAGCTCAATTTACAGAGCTCAATCATGGTGCCAAAATTATTGTAATTGGCTATTGTCTACCCCTTGGTGACTGGTCTGTAGTTATTAAAAACCTTTGAGTGGTTGTCCTTGGCAACATGGATCCCAGTAGACTGTTAATATGCAATTTTTTAAAATAAGGTCTAATTGCTCAGCAGGAGAGGGGAAACCAGGTGACGATTGGCCAGTGCTGTGTGTCACAGGCGTGAGTCATCTCCTGACAGCCCCGCCCAAAATATCCATTGATTTTTTTTACTCCATGTTGTCAGGTGAGATCCAGGGCCCTTTCTGGGTTTGCAGTGTCTAAATGTGCCAACCACACTGCATTCATCAAAGGGAAGGTCGTGTTCATGAGGCTGGTTTTTAAATGTATTCTAAAATCGTGTACATCAAAACTGAGATACAACTCAATGAAGACCTGTACCAGTTGCCTGTCAATTAAAACCCATCTAATGCCAAAATAAAATCCTTACTTTTGTCCTGTAACCCCACAACAGTTTTGATACCATCCCGAGCCTAAATGATTGGTACCACGTTCTTCAAATGTTGTCCTTGCACATCCGTTTAGCTCTCCTGATATCACATCACCACTTTTTGCAGCCTATTTAACTCAGTAATGGTTACCCTCTTCCTGTTTAATAGCTCACTGAGAGACATGCTAACAGAGGCTTACTATTGGGGTACACCTTAGCAACCCTCACAATATGACACGCAGATCCCAGATCTGTAACCTAAAGTACATAGGCAGCAAACAGCTACAAGATGGTATTTGACTTTGAGTCACCGACAGAGGACATGTTCAGTGGGGTCTCCGAACAAAACCAGCACATGGATGTTGATTTTGTTTCAAACAACTGGGGTAGAAATTGTTTTTACACCAAATATTTTTGTGACAACCCTACTTTCAATTTTCATCTCAGTAGGAATCCATGACCATTGAAACCAGCACGACACAGAGCACTCATGGTAGCTGCAGGCAAACACTCACCACAGGTTGCCCAGTAACAAGGGCAGCACAAGGCTGGGTTCACAAATCAAAAACAAGACCATGTCCTTACATTGGTTCTAGCTTACTTAAATCATGGGGTGTGTCTACGCTTGAGATGTGACAATTGTAAAATTGCACTTAATGTTTAAACTGCCATGTTTTTCTTCAGAAAACAGAATTTTAAAAAAACGACATGAATTCAAAATTCTGATATGGTCGTGTATGATCTCTAGGGGGCAATGCAGTTCAATATACAGCAGTCCTGGGTACCTACCAACTAGATGGCGCTCACCTTACTGCAGTCCCTCACCTACTCAGCAACAAAGGTATTAATGTCATTTCAAGTTCTGTTGAGCCTCTCCTCCATGTTCTCAGTACGTGGGACTTCATGTCCCACTTCTAATTAATGTGATGGCTCGTTGCAGTGATGCATGACAAGGTTCATAGACGTCCAACAATCTTAAAGCCACATGTGTTTGAGAGCTCGTACTTTGTACTTGCAGAGCAATCATTGTACAATTTCTCCATCTGGGCTGTCACGGTTTTAGATATGTCAAATATTTTTGCCTTTATGATGATCGGGACCTGTTAATGGAAGTTGTAATAACTGCAGTGATTTAAATTTGTTTAAACAAAAACGTACGACCCCAAATTCCTGAAATGGCCTGCTAATTGTGTTAGCACCCAAAAACACCTTTGGAAGCGAGACCCTCAAGGTCCTGTGCGGTCATGAGGCAGCCTTTTGGGGGCCCCAAGCGAAATTGTTGCCCCCCACCTAGCGGGCAAAACATTTGTGGTCTCCACTGCTCTTGACAGCAAAGATTAATTAAAAAAATATTTCCTGCAATTCTAAACATTTTGCCATGACTTATTCCATGTTAATATATCTGAGTGAGTGACTAAAAGTCAGTGGCTTATTTATAAAATGTTTTGGTCTGGGGCCCTAAGCGGTCACTTCAGTCACTTAGAGGCTTGGACCGGCCCTGTCAGGAGCTGACTCAAGCCTGAGACACACAATAATGGCCAATTGTCACTTGTCTCAAGGCAACGGTTTGTCTCACAACAATGGAAGAACTGTGGGTGATAAGTCATTAAAATAATCAAAAATAAAGAAAAAACACCAAACCTGGCAGCTGTTGGAGCTTGTTGTCGTTAGTGAGCTCTACGTCGTCCTTGTGAGTGCAAAGCCTGGTTGCCAGGATACCATCCCGCTCGATCTTGTGATAGGCGCTCTTCATCAACTTGGCAGTGAATTCCTCTGTGACTCTGGGATTTAATGATGGACATTGACAATACAATGATTTAGAATATTGCATGATTAGGATTCCATTTTACTGGCTCAAACTATATGGTATACTGTAGAACTGGCATTTTGTCATGAGACCATGGATATCAGTTGGTTGGTGGCACACTGGGTGCTTCTCAACAGTCTATAAAGTGACTCTCTCCTCTCGTTCCAAGTCACACTTTGTGAAAGCATGTCTTTTACCAATCTTGCATTTAAATGAAACGAGGAAGCTGCTTCAGACTATTAAGATACACCCATTGAAAAAGCCCAGAACAGCCATTTAAAATGGCTGCCTATTGTCCACTGCTCAGTGTACTGTACCTGCCCACCCTCACTGCCTGCAGGAGGGAGATGAAAGACTGGTCAGTCTGTCTGCGCACCTCAGTCAGCTCCATGTTCAGATGGATGCACTTCCGCCAGCTTCTAGACTAGAGGTCAACGAGAGGTTAGCCTTTTCAATGTATGGCGCTCTCCTCGTCATATCAGGTATCATCTTGAAATACTGTATAAGTTAAACATAACTCAAAGGTTTACGCCAAATCTGTCAGTGATATTAGTAATGCATTAATTATTCACATGTTGTACGCAAGCTTCTGTGTTAGAATGTTAGGATCCCAACATGGCTAGACTGACATGCTGTAATGAGAAATGCTCAAGGTGGGAGTCAGTGGAGCATTATCATGACATGTCACCATTATCACCAGGCTTTCTGACCTGGAAGCAGAACATGGCCTTGTCCTTTCCCTTGGAGACCGGGGGCAGCTGGTGGAAGTCCCCACACACTATCAGATGGATTCCTCCAAACGGCTCTGTGGACCTCCTCAGAGACCTGGAGCAACGACATGTCAATAGAAGAAATCATAGCAGAATTATACGCAATGAACTCGAATAGCAACACGTCAGTTGATATGTGTACATAATTCTTAAAATTGTGTATAGAATCAATGGGACTGGCATTTCTGAAGATGGGATTCAGCCCATAAACTTAATTATATAATACAACGCTAAATTCTATAGGGTGTGAGTGCTGATTCTAGTACCTGGCTATGGCCTCCAGCTTGTCGAAAAACTGGGCCTCAACCATGGAGATCTCGTCGATGATGAGGTGGCGACAGCTAGTCCAGTGCTGCAGGACCCCGGGCCTCTGGGCCAGCTCTATACACTGCTCCAGAGGGGCTGAGCCTGACCCGATACCTGAGACAGAAATGGGGTAAGACGAGGTTAAAGAGAATTTGGAAAAGGTGGGAAGGAGACAAGGAAATAGAGAAGGTGAAAGAAGATAGCGAGATGAGTGTTCAGCCATCACTCCACTAAAGGCTCACAGTACAGTTCTGGTAACCGACAGTAAACCATTTTGTGAAGCTAACTACGGGGACTATCACAATGTGTCAATTGAAACAACTGTTAGAGTTGAGACTGCCATTTCTAGACAGACAGCTCTCTCCTATTCGGTGGTGTGGTGACTAACCAGCAAAGTTGTGTAGCGTGGTTCCCCCGATGTGACACGCCGCTACGCCCGTGCTGGCCGTGGCGTAGGTGCTTTTGGGCGGCAGCGAGCCCACAATCCTCTTCAACAGGAAGGACTTCCCTGTGCCTGAACAAAAAGACAGAACAGTCTTGAATAGCCCAAAACACTATGTGGGGGTCCTGAATGTATGAGTCATTGTATGAATCAAACTCATACAATGATGAATGTATGAGTCATTGTATGAATCAAACTCATACAATGAAAGTAATGATTTCAGCTTCGAATGGAAGGTAGATACCTGCACTGCCAGTGAAGAAAACATTCTTCCCACTCAACACAGCACTGAGGACAGCGGCTTGTTCTGTGTTCAACTTCCGTGCCGTTGGTAGAGACAGGGTGGGCTTTTTGCTTGGGTGGAGTGCCTTCAACTGAAGACGGAGCATAATCATTTTAAGATTCAATTCAACGACTAGCCTAACAGCTAACAAAATGTTGGACATCAAACCCATCTTATGTCTAACGAAACCAAATCAGTGATAAACAGACTGGGCTGAATGGCATGCAATGCATTCCCACTACCAGGGTTGTTAAGTGCAAACCAGGTTGAATATCAGCTTGGGGAGCAATGACCAAGTCACTGAGGATATGAAATCAACTCACTGGACTAGAGTCACAGTCCGTCCTTTGTCTCTTAACCTGCTGTCCTCCAGTTATCTCATTACCAGTCCTCACTACCAGACCTTTAGAGAGCCCTGGCGCGTTCACTTTACTCCTCAGCTCACTGGCCTTCTGTACATCCTTCTGCTGTAATGGGCTGATGGTCTCGAAGCTGCGGGGCAGACAGGCTTTCAGCTTCTCTCGGTCTGTCATAGGTTTGCTAGTCTGCCAGGCCTGGTGTTTTATACTCAAGGTCTTCAGGAAAATGTTTAGTAGGTGGGGCGGGCAGTCAGAGAAGAGCACTTGGATGTTTTCGGGGAGCAGTTTGACGGTGCACTTGCCATCCTTGGCAAACCGGGTAAAAAGCTGGAACTCTTTGAGCGTGTAACTTTGGGGCACGACTTTGCCGTCGTGCACGCGCAGAATTAACTCCTGGAACTCGTTGCGACCGAGAAGAACAGCTGCCTTCCGGATGACTTGGCGTTTGGTGGCCTGGCCAGAGGAGTTCAGGCGCTCCACCACGACAGTGCACTGGAGCTGGGCACCGTCGTCCCTTTGGAACATTGTAACAATGTGCGGACTCTAATATTAGAAAAGGTAAAAGTCACATGAAACGAACAATGAACACTGATCAAACGAATCGCACATATTTCACCAGCTAGATGACGTAATCAACTGGACCCTAAATGCCACGGCTGTTTTGTAAATGATTTAATCAACGCACGTCTGCAAGTAAATCTATATTTGCTACCTACTAGTTATCTGGGTTTCGATTGAAAGCAAATAGTGGCTCCCTTGGCTAGAGATGCATGCAACAAAACATTAAAATATACTTTAAACGTACCATGCATGAAAAACAGATTAACAAACACACAGGGTCGCTCCAGAATTCTATGTAGTAATTTGATTTACCTCTTTGAAGAAAAATGTAGCTAGAGCAAAGACTGATGCCTTGCGTTGTAGTTAGCGTGCTTTCTGAAGTAAAATGCAGTTTTCAAAACTGTCGGTGTGTGTAATATAAACCAATGGCAGCGCAACATATTTTGACCAATAACAGAAGGGTCCTTTAAAGGATTTAACCAATGAAAGACTCGTAATGCCATTTGACGTAAATGACCCCGCCCATTTGCCATACTGACCAATTGATGCGATTGTGGAGCCATACTTCATGTATTTCAGTATTTGCGAAGTGTTCATTTTGGAGATACCTCGGCCCACGGTTTAAAACCGGGTAGATAGTGGTCCATTCGTTTGGTTTTAAAAATTCCAATCATGATTTCAAAGAAAAAAACATGTATGGCTATGTTTCTGGACGATGCTTTGTTTAAATGTGAGCCGCTACAGATTATTTTCTCGATTTGAATTTGATGTTCCCCCTTCACCAGTTTTCAGCAATATCAATCAACGAACGTAATCCGCTTGCTCAGCATATTTCTAATCTGCATATCTCTATCTCTTTACAGTCGTGTTCTATAACATAAATCTGTTTTGCCTTGTTCTAGAGAAAATGTGTTTATAAACATTTAAAAAAACAATAGGCCTATGCTATGTCTCCAAGAGAGATGACAATCCCTTTGCAAAACGGCAGTATAGCTAAACACTGGAGAGAGAGGTGCAGGCTTTTGTTCCAGCCCAACCACAATTGGTTGGCGCTCTAAATGAAGAACAATAGAAATGCAGATAAAAATGTTGTTTGCAAAACATATTTTATTTTATGATCAAAATACTTAGCACAATTTTGGCTATTAAATTATCAATCAGTGGGCCTATTGCATTTTATTGTAAAGTATCCTACACTTTTGCATGTCATTCTTCTGAAGTGCCCCTTAGTTTTTTCTCTCTCCAATTTTGCTTGAATAATGTGTCGCAGTACTGTGTGATCGAACTGTATGGATAAAAGTTTAATTCTGTATGACAGAGAGGGCCATCTGAATTATATTTAAATGACCGGATCTCAACTGAGAGTTTTTTGTTTTAACCTTAATGACCGTAACAAGAAGGAACCCATGCGCTTCCCTATGGTGATTAGTATGCCTATGCTGGAAAAAGAACCGCGGGGGTGTATGTTTCATGATTAATGACTCCTGGTGTGATAACATACACAAACTCAAGTCCTTTTGTTCACCCGACCTAGAATGCCTCCCAATCAAATGCCGACCGTATTATCTCCCAAGATAATTCTCTTTGATTATAGTCACAGCCATGTATATCCCCCCTCAGGCCGATACCACAACAGCCCTCAAGGAACTTCACTGGACTTTATGCAAACTGGAAACCATATATCCTAAGGCTGCATTTATTGTAGTTGGGGATTTTAACAAAGCAAATTTGACGAAAAGGCTTCCTAAATTCTATCAGCATATCGACTGAAACACTAGACCACTGTTACTCCAACTTTCGGGATGCATACAAGGCCCTCCCCTGCCCTCCTTTCGGCAAATCTGACCACGACTACATTTGGCTCCTCCCTTCCTATAGGCAGAAACTCAAACAGGATGTACCCATGCTAAAGTCTATTCAACGCTGGTCTGACCAATCGGAATCCACGCTTCAAGATTGTTTTGATCAAGGAGAGCCCACAGTCCTTGGCCCGCTACCAAGGACTGTGGGCTCTCCTTCTCCGTGGCCGACGTAAGTAAGACATTGAAACGCCTATATACACAGACTTGAAATCATTGGCCACTTTAATATATGGAACGCTAGTCACTTTACTAATGTCACTTTAATAATGTTTACATATCTTGCGCTACTCATCTCATATGTAAACTCAGCAAAAAAAGAAACATCCTCACTGTCAACTGCGATTATTTTCAGCAAACTTAACATGTGTAAATATTTGTATGAACATAACAGGATTCAACAACTAAGACATAAACTGAACAAGTTCCACAGACATGTGACTAACAGAAATTGAATAATGTGTCCCTGAACAAGAGGGGGGGAGGTCAAAATCAAAAGTAACAGTCAGTATGTGGCCACCAGCTGCATTAAGTATTGCAGTGCATCTCCTCCTCATGGACTGCACCAGATTTGCCAGTTCTTGCTGTGAAATGTTACCCCACTCTTCCACTCAGGCACCTGCAAGTTCCCGGACATTTCTGAGGGGAATGGCCCTAGCCCTCACCCTCCGATCCAACAGGTCCCAGACGTGCTCAATGGGATTGAGATCCGGGCTCTTCTCTGGCCATGGCAGAACACTGACATTCCTGTCTTACAGGAAATCACGTTTTTCAGAATCAGTGTCCTAAATTTTCATAACTGTGACCTTAATTGCCTACCGTCTGTAAGGTGTTAGTGTCTTAATGACCGTTCCACAGGTGCATGTTCATTAATTGTTTATGGTTCATTGAACAAGCATGGGAAACAGTGTTTAAACCCTTTACAATGAAGCTCTGTGAAGTTATTTGGATTTTTACGAATTATCTTTGAAAGACAGGGTCCTGAAAAAGGGACGTTTATTTTTTTGCTGAGTTTATATACTGTATTCTATACTATTCTACTGTATCTTAGTCTATGCCGCTCTGACATTGCTCGTCCATATATTTATATATTCTTAATTCCATTCCTTTCTTAGATTTGTGTATATTGGGTATATGTTGTGAAATTGTTAGATATTACTTGTTAGATATTGCTGCACTGTCGGAACTAGAAGCACAAGCATTTCGCTACACCCACAATAACATCTGCTAAATGCGTGTATGTGACCAATAACATGTGATTTGATTTGCTGCATACAACAGCGACAGCTCCCTGTCCTTCCTGTCCTCATCACTTAGTGGAAGCTTCACTTCCACTTCCATAAGCAGCACCTGGCCAATCAGATCATTGGCCAGGTCCTTGATAAGGCAGATATTCCAATTATTTTGGAGGAGCTAAACCTCTCCATCACAGAGAAAACATGTGGGGTTCCTTTCGTCTCCCCCAGAGAGCTCTCAGTGATCTCAGAATGGCACACTGATCAGTGATGAGGTGCTTGCAACCAGGAACACTACACTCCTTCTAGGGGAGTCCTGTAGAAGCCTGCAGCCTGCAACACACACCAACTGTCCTCCACCAGCCACTGCTACAGGTGGGAGGAAGAAGACTGGAGGAACTGGCTGCTTCCATGGACTCTGGAGAGCACTGAGGAGGGGGGGTAGAGGAAAAGAGAAGGTGTCTGTAAGCATTACTAGTCACTCCGTTCTACTTTTACTCTGTATTTCAGTTCTCTAATATTGTTGCAACACATCCTGTCAACACAGAATATTAAAAAGATGATGTTGTGAACTGTTTCATCCTTTTTTGTCTTTATTTTTCAGGCTCACTGAGTTGCTCAGGCCGATGAGAAACAGGAATGATTTCCATTTTTTTAGGAACAGAAAAATGAAAATGTAAACTTTTGTAATTTCTTTGGAAATGTAATTTTGTTTTCCTTGAAACTGTCTAATAACCTCTGATTTCTCTGTTCCTCATCATCATCCACTAATGTTGCATAGGTTACTAGGCCCTCTGCATGTCTGATACAATGCCCTGTACTTCCACTGTTATGTATGTCCCCCCTACAACACTGTAGTAGCAAAACTGCAGTAAATAGAACATCAATGTGAATAGGCTATTCAATAGCCGAAAGTCTTTTATTTTTTAACATTCCCATCCACCATAACATCCAATAATCCGGTAGGCTACGCTATTTTCACATTTTGATGGTGCACAAAATACTGTCAGGAAATTACCAAATAAGTTATAAGCACAACTTCCCTGATTACTTTGTTGCTCATTTGTTGCTCAGCATCCATGTTTGATACGTCCACCTGTCCTCCCACAATTATATTTATGACCACTCAGCTCATATGGCAGCAGGCCATTCATCAGTTCTGCATACCTGTGCTTTCCGTAAACCACAATGCCTATGCGTAGGCTGGGGAGAATTTCCAGGCACGGTTGATTATCAGTGTTTGGGCATTGGACAGGGGCCATGAATTGTGACAGCCTAGGTATTGACGGATGATGATTCTGGGAAATCACCATCTCTTCCCCCTCCTCCCACACCTATTTCCCACCCATTCCGCACCCCAGCTGTTTACTGTACAGCTCGTTATGAATGTCTTTAGGGAACCTGAGGGGAAAGGGAGTGAAAGAGATGGATAGAGCAAAACAGGAAGCGATGAGGAGGGAGGAAGAAGAGAGAAAGAAGAAATTGGGAGAGTGGAAGACAACATCCAGTTCGGAGAGAGAAGAGATAAGGGTACCGGTATTGATTTCACTTTTGCAATTTGGAACCGGTTAGGTTATATAAAATGACTGTAGTGAATTAGAATGGTATTGGCTATGGCAGGGGTTCCCAACATTTTCCCCCAGGGAGCCCTATTTCACATTTGATCAATTTCACGTAATTCTTTAGTAAAAATAATTCAGGGTGCCCATAATGAAAATACTAGGAACCTCTGCACTGCTAGTGCATGAGGTATTAGCCCATTATATTCCCACTGGTGCCTGGGTCACATGAATGGCTAGGTATGTGTTGTAGACTGCGTCCAACCCAGAAGGGGAAAGGCTTTGTTGTGGTAGTAACACAAGACTGTATGTCATGATATTAGGTAACATGAAAAATCATGACCTGGCTAATGTTAATCATGTAATGTCAATGAACATAATAACAACAATGTACATCAAACACCACAACATTTAAGTAGCTTTATGTAATAGCCTAATCAACCAGTGGGAGCACTCTGTATTTTTTCAGAATATATCCTCCCAAATACCAGTATGCATTTATTTACCCATGACACAATTTGAGAGTCACAGATCCATAGTTAATCATCTGAATCATTAAACATTGTCACAAGAATCAAGATACCATATTAACGACACACATTACAGCCCATTAGTTACCATGCTATGACACATAATGGACAGTGTTTATTTGCCTAGGGAGAATATGATCTAGCATGGGGACAGTGTGACTGTGTCTTCATCCTAAATGACACCCTATTCCCTATATAGTGCACAACTTTTAACCATGCCCCATAAGGCTCTGGTCAAAAGTAGTGTACTAGTATAGAGGGAATAGGGTGTCATTGGGGACACAGCCTGTGACTGTACTGCAAAGTTTATGTGTAAACACTTGGGACAACCTAATGGCTTTTCAGTATCCATATAACTTGAAGAGTAGACGTTTAAATCCTTTGCCCTCCTTCAACCATAATACATTTCTGTTGTCAAGAACATCCTCTTTAGCCTCCCGAGTGGCGCAGCGGTCTAAGGTCACTCCATTTGCAGTGCTTGAGGCATCACTATAGACCCGGGTTCGATCCCAGGCTGTGCCACAGCCTAGCCGCGACCGGGAGACCCACGAGGCGGCGCACAATTGGCCCAGCGTCGGGTTAGGGGAGGGTTTGGCCGGGTGGGATTTCCTTGTCCCATCGCACTATAGCAACTCCTTGTGGCGGGCCGGGCGCCTGCAAGCTGACTTTGGGCGCCTGCAAGCTGACTTTGGGCGCCTGCAAGCTGACTTCGGTCGCCAGCTGGACTGTGTTTCCTCTGACACGTTTGTGCGGCTGGCTTCCGGGTTAAGCGAGCAGTGTGTCAAGAAGCAGTGCGGCTTGGCAGGGTACTGTTTTGGAGGACGCATGGCTCTCGACCTTCGCCTCTCCCGAGTCCGTAGAGGAGTTGCAGCAATGGGGCAAGACTGTAACTACCAATTGGATATCACAAAAAAAAGGGGTAAAAGTACAACAAAAAATAACAACTTCTTTATGTGACATCAACAAGAATTCAGGTCAGGAAGTTCCTCAACCCAGAAGCCGTACTGGAAATGTACTTAATGTGTGAGAGAAGAGAAGCTGCACAAATAAGCCTGGGCTAATGATTGTAGCTGTATTCGGAGGGACCTTTAATGGATTTCCTGCTCATGAGTTGAAAGTGATTTACCTCATTCAATTAAATGGCCAATTTGCTCTTTCCTTTTGCAATGGCAATGTGCATTAGTGGCTGTTTCATTAAGAGCAGTGTTTTTATTTCGGTGGCTTAGCTTCCCTTTCAGAATACAGCAAGAGTGAGTCTTGAGGCTGCGATACAAAAACTCCATTTCCATTTTGCCCCCAGACTAGCCACTTGCTCATCCATTACAGGAAAGGCTGCTGACGTACTTACATTTCCTAATTTTATAAATCCAACATGAACAGATAATGACTACATGGTTTAACCACGGGGAAAGGCATTTTGGTGTGGTTGTAGTGGGGTAATATTTATTATATACAGTATCTCACACATGCGACCCATAATAAGACTATGCATTTAATATGATCAAAGTCTATTCAACTGAATATCTCCATAAAGATGATTAAAATACGCATATACTATAGCTGAGTTACAGTAATAGAAAAGCCAAGAAAGGAATAAGAATTGTCTATGTCAAAGGCAAATATTTAATAACGTTGTAAAATGAATTAAATCACAAAGCATAATGCTTCAGTTACAAAGCATTAACAAGCTTTACAAAGCATTATTCTAGGCATGAAGATCTCAGAGTTAAAAGCATTAACAAGCTTTACAAAGCATTATTCTAGACATGAAGATCTCACAGTTACAAAGCATTATTCTAGACATGAAGATATCACAGTTACAAAGCATTAACAAGCTTTACAAAGCATTATTCTAGACATGAAGATCTCACAGTTACAAAGCATTAACAAGCTTTACAAAGCATTATTCTAGACATGAAGATCTCACAGTTACAAAGCATTATTCTAGGCATGAAGATCTCACAGTTACAAAGCATTAACAAGCTTTACAAAGCATTATTCTAGACATGAAGATCTCACAGTTACAAAGCATTAACAAGCTTTACAAAGCATTATTCTAGACATGAAGATCTCACAGTTACAAAGCATTATTCTAGACATGAAGATCTCACAGTTACAAAGCATTAACAAGCTTTACAAGACATTATTCTAGACATGAAGATCTCACAGTTACAAAGCATTAACAAGCTTTACAAAGCATTATTCTAGACATGAAGATCTCACAGTTACAAAGCATTATTCTAGACATGAAGATCTCACAGTTACAAAGCATTAACAAGCTTTACAAAGCTCTATTCTAGACATGAAGATCTCACAGTTACAAAGCATTATTCTAGACATGAAGATCTCACAGTTACAAAGCATTATTCTAGACATGAAGATCTCACAGTTACAAAGCATTAACAAGCTTTACAAGACATTATTCTAGGCGTGAAGATCTCACAGTCACAAAGCATTAACAAGCTTTACAATACATTATTCTAGACATGAAGATCTCACAGTTACAAAGCATTATTCTAGACATGAAGATCTCACAGTTACAAAGCATTAACAAGCTTTACAAAGCATTATTCTAGACATGAAGATCTCACAGTTACAAAGCATTATTCTAGACATGAAGATCTCACAGTTACAAAGCATTAACAAGCTTTACAAAGCATTATTCTAGACATGAAGATCTCACAGTCACAAAGCATTAACAAGCTTTACAAAGCATTATTCTAGACAGGAAGATCTCACAGTTACAAAGCATTATTCTAGACATGAAGATCTCACAGTTACAAAGCATTAACAAGCTTTACAAGACATTATTCTAGACATGAAGATCTCACAGTTACAAAGCATTAACAAGCTATACAAAGCATTATTCTAGACATGAAGATCTCACAGTTACAAAGCATTATTCTAGGCATGAAGATCTCACAGTTACAAAGCATTAACAAGCTTTACAAAGCATTATTCTAGACATGAAGATCTCACAGTTACAAAGCATTAACAAGCTTTACAAAGCATTATTCCAGACATGAAGATCTCACAGTTACAAAGCATTAACAAGCTTTACAAAGCATTATTCTAGTAATGAAGATCTCACAGTTACAAAGCATTATTCTAGACATGAAGATCTCACAGTTACAAAGCATTATTCTAGACATGAAGATCTCACAGTTACAAAGCAGTAACAAGCTTTACAAGACATTATTCTAGGCGTGAAGATCTCACAGTTACAAAGCATTAACAAGCTTTACAAAGCATTATTCTAGACATGAAGATCTCACAGTTACAAAGCATTAACAAGCTTTACAAAGCATTATTCTAGACATGAAGATCTCACAGTTACAAAGCATTATTCTAGACATGAAGATCTCACAGTTACAAAGCATTAACAAGCTTTACAAAGCATTATTCTAGACATGAAGATCTCACAGTCACAAAGCATTAACAAGCTTTACAAAGCATTATTCTAGACATGAAGATCTTACCGTTACAAAGCATTAACAAGCTTTACAAGACATTATTCTAGGCATGAAGATCTCACAGTTACAAAGCATTAACAAGCTTTACAAGACATTATTCTAGACATGAAGATCTCACAGTTACAAAGCATTAACAAGCTTTACAAAGCATTATTCTAGACATGAAGATCTGACAGTTACAAAGCATTAACAAGCTTTACAAGACATTATTCTAGGCATGAAGATCTCACAGTTACAAAGCATTAACAAGCTTTACAAGACATTATTCTAGACATGAAGATCTCACAGTTACAAAGCATTAACAAGCTTTACAAGACATTATTCTAGGCATGAAGATCTCACAGTTACAAAGCATTAACAAGCTTTACAAGACATTATTCTAGACATGAAGATCTCACAGTTACAAAGCATTAACAAGCTTTACAAGACATTATTCTAGACATGAAGATCTCACAGTTACAAAGCATTAACAAGCTTTACAAGACATTATTCTAGACATGAAGATCTCACAGTTACAAAGCATTAACAAGCTTTACAAGACATTATTCTAGACATGAAGATCTCACAGATACATTGCATTAACAAGCTTTACAAGACATTATTCTAGACATGAAGATCTCACAGTTACAAAGCATTAACAAGCTTTACAAAGCATTATTCTAGACATGAAGATCTCACAGTTACAAAGCATTAACAAGCTTCACAAAGCATTATTCTAGGCATGAAGATCTCACAGTTACAAAGCATTAACAAGCTTTAGAAGACATTATTCTAGACATGAAGATCTCACAGTTACAAAGCAGGAGACTCTCCGCCGGACAGGCGGGAGACTCTGGCGGCACCGGACAGGAGGGAGACTCTGGAGGCTCCGGACAGGAGGGAGACGCTGGAGGCTCCGGACTGGGGATCGTTGCTGGAGGCTCCGGACTGGGGATCGTCGCTGGAGGCTCCGGACAGGAGGGCGACTCTGGCAGCTCCGGACAGGAGGGCGACTCTGGCAGCTCCGGACAGGAGGGCGACTCTGGCGGCTCCGGACAGGAGGGCGACTCTGGCGGCTCCGGACAGGAGGGAGACTTTGGAGGCTCCGGACAGGAGGGAGACGCTGGAGGCTCCGGACTGGGGATCGTCGCTGGAGGCTCCGGACTGGGGATCGACGCTGGAGGCTCCGGACTGGGGATCGACGCTGGAGGCTCCGGACTGGGGATCATCGCTGGAGGCTCCGGACTGAAGGGCGTCACTGGAGTGGAGAGACACACAGGAGGCTTCGTGCCATGGATCATCACTGGAGGCTTCTTGCCATGGATCATCACTGGAGGCTTCTTGCCATGGATCATCACTGGAGGCTTCTTGCCATGGATCATCACTGGAGGCTTTGTGCCATGGATCATCACTGGAGGCTTTGTGCCATGGATCATCACTGGAGGCTTCGTGCCATGGATCATCACTGGAGGCTTCGTGCCATGGATCATCACTGGAGGCTTCTTGCCGTGGATCATCACTGGAGGCTTCGTGCCGTGGATCATCACTGGAGGCTTCTTGCCATGGATCATCACTGGACGCTTCTTGCCATGGATCATCACTGGAGGCTTCTTGCCATGGATCATCACTGGAGGCTTCGTGCCGTGGATCATCACTGGAGGCTTCTTGTCATGGATCATCACTGGAGGCTTCGTGCCATGGATCATCACTGGAGTGGAGAGACACACAGGAGGCCTGGCTCTGGGAGAAGGCACAGGACTCACCAGGCTGGGAAGACATGCAGGAGGGTTAGGGCTTAGCACTGGCACAGGACTCACCAGGCTGGGGAGACATGCAGGAGACCTCTTCCTTGGCCGAGGCACCGGATACACTGGGCCGTGGAGGCGCACTGGCGGTCTCGAGCGCAGAGCTAGCACAACTTGTCCTGGCTGGATACCCCCTGTAGCCCGGCAAGTGCGGGGAGCTGGAACAGGCCGCACTGGGCTGTGCTGGCGAACCGGGGACACCGTGCGTAGGGCTGGTGCAGTATAACCTGGGCCGAGGAGACGCACTGGAGGCCAGATGCGCTGAGCCGGCACCATCCCTCCTGGCTCGATGCCAACTCTAGCACGGCAACTGCGGGGAGCTTGCAGAGAGCGCACCGGGCTATGAGCGCGTACTGGCGACACCGTGCTCTTCACCGCATAACACGGTGCCTGACCAGTACTGCGCTGCTTTCGGTAAGCACTGGGAGTTGGCTCAGGTCTATCGCCTGACTCCGCCAATCTCCCCATGTGCCCCCCCCAATTTCTTTGGGGGGGGGGGGGCTGCCTCTCGTGCCTGTTGCGCTGCCTTACCTCATATCGCCGCCGCTCAGCTTTAGCTGCCTCCAGTTCTTCTTTGGGGCGGCGATATTCCCCAGCCTGTGCCCAGGGTTCCTTGCCGTCCAATATCTCCTCCCATGTCCATTTCTCCAGATCGCGCTGCTCCTCCTTACCACGCTGCTTGGTCCTTTTTTGGTGGGTAGTTCTGTAACGATCGTCCTGGGAAGAATGAGACCAAGGCGCAGCGTTCTTTGAGTTCCACATAATTTTAATCACGAAGTGAAACTACGACACAACAAAACAATAAAGAATATGACGACCGAACAGCTACGTCGTGCAACCTAGCGGCACACAAACAAAGAACAAAACATAGAATGCCCACCCCAACTCACGCCCTGACCAAACCAAAAATAGAGACATATAAAAGGAACTAAGGTCTGAATGTGACAAACATGGTAGCAGCACAACATGGCAGAAGCACAACATGGTTTCAGCACAAAACATGGTAAAACATTATTGTGCACAGACAACAGCACAAAGGGCAAGAAGGTCGAGACATGTCCATACAACCTTTCTGCAGAGTGGATAACTGGTGTAAGAGAGTGAAGAAAATATTTTGATTCCATTTCTACCAGATCTGACTTGTTTGTATTCAAAATCAGTTTTTGACCAATCACAGACCAAACCAAAGATAAGAAAAAATAAGATATGCAATCAGATTAAACCAGCCAACATCCTCTAAGAAAGGTGGTCTGGCTAGAATAGAGATTGAGACAGCATTCCTGAGGGGACAAAAGAGATCCTTGCATACAGTGTCGTCAAGTTCACTCTGCGTAACTACAGGTAACCACAGCCATCTTCCATCCATATAGATAGCATCAGAGATTCAGATAGATACCAAACATGGCTGCAGTAATATTATCCTATTAGACATTACAATAGTCAGTCTGCTGGATACTGTGTGCGAGAGAGAGACATTTTGTCCTCTCAACTGGCCATTTGCCATGTGGCCAGAGGTGACAGAGAGCACACAAGTTAGGGCCAAGCCTACAAGGTTGGTGTTCAAGGTCCAATGCAGACATTTTTATCTCAATATCAAACCATTTCTGGGTAACAATTAAGTACCTTACTGGGAGTGTTTTCAATTAAATGGTCAAAAAGAAACAAAAATAGCTTCTTAGCAAAGAGCAATTTCTCAAGAAAGCATTTTACTAGGACTGTTTGGGAGGGGTCCGATTCATCAAGAAGGGAAAACTGAAAACTATCTCTTATTGGCAGAGAGGTTTGGAGCTCTAGTTCTTATGCCCCTTTCAGATATATGGAATGTGGTGTCTTGAAAGCACCTAAGCTACGACATGTTTGTTTGTCTATAAGGTTTTTAAATAGCTTTTTAAATGCCGACACAAAACCTTCTCTGGAGCTAGTTTCTCTGGAGCTAGCTCCACTGAAAAGGCATTTAAATTGTCTGTAAAGGAATGCCATTTCTGAAGCGGGACTGACGTCCATCACTAGGCAACTAGAACTGTAACGGTAGTCTTCGTTCTCCTCGTCTGAGGAGTAAGAATGGTCGGACCAAGATGCAGCGTGGTGTGTATTCATATTTAATCGAATACTTTCAAGAACGAACAAAACAATAAACTGACAAAAACAACCGAAGACACTACAGTCCCGAAAATGTGAACACAGAACACAGGAACACACGAACAGGAACAATCACCCACAACCCACAATACAAAACAGGCTACCTAAATATGGTTCCCAATCAGAGACAATGACAAACACCTGCCTCTGATTGAGAACCATATCAGGCCAAACGACAAACCCAACATAGAAACACAAAACATAGATAACCCACCCAATTCACGCCCTGACCATACTAAAACAAAGACAATACAAAAGAACTATGGTCAGAACGTGACAGTACCCCCCCCCCCCCCCCCCAAGGTGCGGACTCCGGCCGCAAAACCTGAACCTATAGGGGAGGGTCTGGGTGGGCATCTGTCCGCGGTGGCGGCTCTGGCGCTGGACGTGGACCTCACTCCACCATTGTCTTAGTCCGCTTCAGTAGCGTCCTTTGAGCGGCGACCCTCGCCACCAACCTTGGCCTGGGAACCCTAATAAATGGGCCCACGGGACTGAGGGACACCTCTGGACTGAGGGGCAGCTCCGGACTGAGGGGCAGCTCCGGACTGAGGGGCAGCTCCGGACTGAGGGGCAGCTCCGGACTGAGGGGCAGCTCCGGACTGAGGGGCAGCTCCGGACTGAGGGGCAGCTCCGGACTGAGGGGCAGCTCAGGACTGAGGGGTAGCTCAGGACTGAGGGGTAGCTCCGGACTGAAAGGCAGCTCCGGACTGAGGGGTAGCTCCGGACTGAGGGGTAGCTCAGGACTGAAGGGTAGCTCAGGACTGAAGGGTAGCTCAGGACTGAGGGGTAGCTCAGGACTGAAGGGTAGCTCAGGACTGAGGGGTAGCTCTGGACTGAAGGGCAGCTCCGGACTGAGGGGTAGCTCCGGACTGAGGGGTAGCTCAGGACTGAAGGGTAGCTCAGGACTGAAGGGTAGCTCAGGACTGAGGGGTAGCTCAGGACTGAAGGGTAGCTCAGGACTGAGGGGTAGCTCTGGACTGAAGGGCAGCTCCGGACTGAAGGGCAGCTCCGGACTGAAGAGCAGCTCCTGACTGGCGGACGGCTCTGGCGGCTCCTGACTGGCGGACGCCTCTGGCGGCTCCTGACTGGCGGACGCCTCTGGCGGCTCCTGACTGACGGACGGGTCAGGCGGCGCTGGACAGACGGAAGACTCTGGCCTGCTGAGGCGCACAGTAGGCCTGGTGTGTGGTACCGGCACTGGTGGTACCGGGCTGAGGACACACACCTCAGGGCGAGTGCGGGGAGGAGGAACAGGGCGTACAGGGCTCTGGAAACGCACAGGAAGCCTGGTGCATGGTGTTGGCACTGTTGGTACTGGACCTGTGCGAGGGACTGCCACAGGCGGACTGGTGCGTGGAGAAGGCACCGGATAGACCGGACCGTGGAGGCGCACTACAGGTCTCGAGCACCGAGCCTGCCCAACCCTACCTGGCTGAATGCTCCCCGTAGCCAGGCCAGTGCGGCGAGGTGGAATAGCCCGCACTGGGCTGTGCTGGCGAACCGGGGACACCATGCGTAGGGCTGGTGCCATGTACACCGGCCTGAGGAGACGCACTGGAGACCAGATGCGTAGAGCCGGCTTCATGGCACCTGGCTCGATGCCAGCCTGCCTACCGGGGACACCGTGCGCATCTCTGCATAACACGGTGCCTGCCCGGTTCCTCTCTCTCCACGGTAAGCACGGGGAGTTGGCTCAGGTCTCCTACCTGGCTTAGCCACAATCCCCGTGTGCCCCCCCCAAGAAATTTTGGAGCTGCCTCTCTGGCTTCCAGCCGCGCTTTTGTGCAGCCTCCTCATACCACCGCCTCTCCGCTTTCGCTGCCTCCAGCTCAGCTTTGGGGCGGCGATACTCACCAGCCTGTACCCAGGGTCCCTTGCCGTCCAGAATCTCCTCCCAAGTCCATTTCTCCAGATATCTCTGGTTCTCCTGCTGCTGCCCGTTACCACGCTGCTTGGTCCTTTTTTGGTGGGTCGTTCTGTTACGGTTGTCGTCGGTGGAAGGAGAGGACCAAAGCGCAACGTGGTTAGTGTTCATCTTATTTAATAATAAACCAAAACTGAACACTTCAAATACAAAACAACAATGTGAAAACCGAAACAGTTCTATCTGGTGCAGACACACAAAGACTGAAAACAACCACCCACAAAACCCAACAGAAAACAGGCTACCTAAATATGGTTCCCAATCAGGGACAACGATTGACAGCTGCCTCTGATTGAGAACCATATCAGGCTATATCATATCATGTCTGACCAACTAAAACAAAAGACAAAACAAAGGAACTAAGGTCAGAACGTGACAAGAACTGTCACTCAAATGATCTTGCGCTGCATGCACTGCATGCCTGCCTGCTGCCTGAGCGCAGACCACTACTAAAAAAAGTACTTTGAAGTTTGTTAAATACAGTTGATGTCGGAAGTTTACATACACCTTAGCCAAATGATGCCATCTATTTTGTGAAGTGCACCAGTTCCTCCTGCAGCAAGCACCTCCAAAACATGATGCTGCCACCCCCGTGCTTCACAGTTGCGATGGTGTTCTTCGGCTTGCAAGCCTCTCCCTTTCCCCCCCAAACATAACGATGGTCATTATGGCCAAACAGTTCTATAATTGTTTCATCAGACCAGCGGACATTTCTCCAAAAAGTACGATCTTTGTCCCCAAGTGCAGTTGCAAACCGTAGTCTGGCTTTTTTATGGTGGTTTTGGAGCAGTGGCTTCTTCCTTGCTGAGAGGCCTTTCAGGTTATGTCGATATAGGACTAATTTTACTGTGGATATAGATACTTTTATTCCTGTTTCCTCCAGCATCTTTACATGGGTCCTTTGCTGTTGTTCTGGGATTGATTTGCACTTTTCGCACCAAAGTACGTTCATCTCTAGGAGACAGAACACGAGTCCTTCCTGAGCGGTATGACGACTGTGTGGTCCCATGGTGTTATACTTGCGTACTATTGTTTGTACAGATGAACGTGGTACCTTCAGGCATTTGGAAATTGCTCCCAAGGATGAACCAGACTTGTGGAGGTCTACACATTTATTTCTGAGGTCTTGGCTGATTTATTTTGATTTTCCCATGATGTCAAGCAAAGAGGCACTGAGTTTGAAGGTAGGCCTTGAAATACATCCACAGGTACCTCCAAATGACTCAAATTATGTAAATTAGCCTGTCAGAAGCTTCTAAAGTGTCACGTTCCTGACCTGTTTTCTGTTTAGTTTTGTGTGTTAGTTGGTCAGGACGTGAGTTTGGGTGGGCATTCTATGTTATCTGTTTCTATGTTGGTTTAGGGTTGCCTGGTATGGCTCTCAATTGGAGGCAGGTGTTTGGCGTTCCTCTAATTGAGAGTCATATTTAGGTAGGCTGTTCACAGTGTTTGTTTGTGGGTGGTTGTCTCCTGTGTCTGTGTCGATGTTTGCACCATACGGGACTGTTTACGGTTTGTTCATTTATGTAGTCTGTTCCTGTTCATTTCGTTCTTCACGTTGTATGTAAGTTCGTTGTTCAGGTCTGTCTACTTTCGTTTTGTTATTTTGTATCATTTTCAAGTATAGTTCGTTTTCGTGTTTGTTCGTTTTGTTTATTTAAAATAAAAATCATCATGTATTCACAACCCGCTGCGCCTTGGTTCGATCACTACTCCTCCTCTTCTTATGAAGAGAGAGAGGAACGCCGTTACAGAATCACCCACCAATCCAGAGCCAAGCAGCGGTGTAAACGGAGTAAGGGACAGCGAAAGAAGGAGGAATGGACTTGGGACGATGTATTGGACGGTAAAGGTTGCTACACATGGGAGGAGATCCTGGCTGGAAGGGATCGCCTCCCATGGGAACAGGTGGAGGCACTGAGGAGAACAGAGGCAACCGGAGAAGGGAACCGGCGTTATGAGGGGACGCGTCTTGCACGGAAGCCCGAAAAGCCCGTGAGTAACTCCCAAAAATTTATTGGGGGGGGGCTAAGGGGTTGTGGGCCAAGGGCAGGTAGGAGACCTGCGCCCACTTCCCAGGCTAACCGTGGAGAGCGGGAGTACGGGCAGACACCGTGTTACGCAGTAGAGCGCACGGTGTCTCCTGTACGTGTGCATAGCCCGGTGCGGGTTATTCCACCTCCCCGCACTGGTAGGGCTAGATTGGGCATTGAGCCAGGTGTCATGAGGCCGGCTCAACGCGTCTGGTCTCCAGTGCGTCTCCTCGGGCCGGCATACATGGCACCTGCCTTACGCATGGTTTCCCCGGTTCGCCTACACAGCCCGGTGCGGGTTATTCCACCTCCCCGCACTGGTCGGGCGACCGGGAGCATTCAACCAGGTAAGGTTGGTCAGGCTCAATGCTCAAGAGAGCCAGTACGCCTGCACGGTCCGGTATTTCCGGCGCCACCTCCCCGCCCCAGCCTAGTACCTACAGTGCCTACACTACGCACTAGGCTACCAGTGCATTTCCAGAGCCCTGTTCCTCCTCCACGCACTCTCCCTATAGTGCGTGTATCCAGTTCGGTGCCTCCAGTTCCGGCACCACGCACTAAGCCTCCTGTGCGTCTCCAGAGCCCTGTACACACTGTTTCTTCTCCCCCTACTAATCCTGATGTGCTTGCCCTCAGCCCGGTGTCACCAGTGCCGGTACCACGCACCAGGTATAGAGTGGGCTTTGAGAGTCCAGTGTGCCCTGTCCCTGCTCCCCGCACTAGTATGAAGGTGCGTGTCCTTAGCCCGGTGCCTCCAGTTCCGGCACCACGCACCAGGTCTACAGTGCGCCTTATCCGGCCAGAGCCATCCGTCTCCCGAGCGCCATCTGAGCCATCCGTCTCCCGAGCGCCATCTGAGCCATCCGTCTACCCAGCGCCGTCTGAGCCATCCGTCTACCCAGCGCCATCTGAGCCATCCGTCTCCCCAGCGCCGTCTGAGCCATCCGTCTGCAATGAGCCTGCAAAGCCGCCCGTCTGCCATGAGCCTGCAAAGCCGCCCGTCTGCCATGAGCCTACAGAGCCGTCCGCCAGACAGGAGCCGCTAGAGCCGCCCGCCAGACAGGAGCCGCTAGAGCCGTCCGTCAGACAGGGTCTGCCAGAGCCGCCAACCAGACAGGATCTGCCAGAGCCGCCAGCCAGACAGGATCTGCCAGAGCCGCCAGCCAGACAGGATCTGCCAGAGCCGCCAGCCAGACAGGATCTGCCAGAGCCGCCAGCCAGACAGGATCTGCCAGAGCCGTCAGCGAGCCATGAGCAGCCAGAGCCGTCAGCGAGCCATGAGCAGCCAGAGCCGTCAGCGAGCCATGAGCAGCCAGAGCCGTCAACCTGCCATGAGCGTCCAGAGCCGTCAGCGAGCCATGAGCAGCCAGAGCCGTCAGAGAGCCATGAGCAGCCAGAGCCGTCAGAGAGCCATGAGCAGCCAGAGCCGTCAGAGAGCCATGAGCAGCCAGAGCCGTCAGCCAGCCATGAGCGTCCAGAGCCGTCAGCCAGCCATGAGCGTCCAGAGCCGTCAGCCAGCCATGAGCGTCCAGAGCCGTCAGCCTGCCATGAGCGTCCAGAGCCGTCAGCCTGCCATGAGCGTCCAGAGCCGTCAGCCTGCCATGAGCGTCCAGAGCCGTCAGCCTGCCATGAGCGTCCAGAGCCGTCAGCCTGCCATGAGCGTCCAGAGCCGTCAGTCAGCCATGAGCTGTCCCTCAGCCAGAAGCGGCTAGTAATTCAGAACTGCCCCTCAGTCCAGAGCTGTCTCTCTGTCCGGAGCTGCCCTTCAGTCCGGAGTTGCCCCTCTATCCTGAGCTACCTCTTTATCCTGAGCTACCTCTCTCTCCTAAGCTATCCCTCTGTCCTGAGCTATCCCTATGTCCTGAACTACCTTGTCCCAGAGCTGTCCTTGATTCTGGTGTTGCCCCTAAATTTAGGTGGGGTTATTTGGAGGGTGGTCATTGTGGGGTGGCTAAGGAAGCGGGGATTGATTATGGTGGGGTGGGAACCACGCCCGGAGCCTAAGCCACCACCGTGGTCAGATGCCCACCCAGACCCTCCCCTGGACTTTTTGGTGATGCGTTCGGAGTACGCATCTTGAGGGGGGGGTTATGTCACGTTCCTGACCTGTTTTCTGTTTAGTTTTGTGTGTTAGTTGGTCAGGACGTGAGTTTGGGTGGGCATTCTATGTTATCTGTTTCTATGTTGGTTTAGGGTTGCCTGGTATGGCTCTCAATTGGAGGCAGGTGTTTGGCGTTCCTCTAATTGAGAGTCATATTTAGGTAGGCTGTTCACAGTGTTTGTTTGTGGGTGGTTGTCTCCTGTGTCTGTGTCGATGTTTGCACCATACGGGACTGTTTACGGTTTGTTCATTTATGTAGTCTGTTCCTGTTCATTTCGTTCTTCACGTTGTATGTAAGTTCGTTGTTCAGGTCTGTCTACTTTCGTTTTGTTATTTTGTATCATTTTCAAGTATAGTTCGTTTTCGTGTTTGTTCGTTTTGTTTATTTAAAATAAAAATCATCATGTATTCACAACCCGCTGCGCCTTGGTTCGATCACTACTCCTCCTCTTCTTATGAAGAGAGAGAGGAACGCCGTTACAGAATCACCCACCAATCCAGAGCCAAGCAGCGGTGTAAACGGAGTAAGGGACAGCGAAAGAAGGAGGAATGGACTTGGGACGATGTATTGGACGGTAAAGGTTGCTACACATGGGAGGAGATCCTGGCTGGAAGGGATCGCCTCCCATGGGAACAGGTGGAGGCACTGAGGAGAACAGAGGCAACCGGAGAAGGGAACCGGCGTTATGAGGGGACGCGTCTTGCACGGAAGCCCGAAAAGCCCGTGAGTAACTCCCAAAAATTTCTTGGGGGGGGGCTAAGGGGTTGTGGGCCAAGGGCAGGTAGGAGACCTGCGCCCACTTCCCAGGCTAACCGTGGAGAGCGGGAGTACGGGCAGACACCGTGTTACGCAGTAGAGCGCACGGTGTCTCCTGTACGTGTGCATAGCCCGGTGCGGGTTATTCCACCTCCCCGCACTGGTAGGGCTAGATTGGGCATTGAGCCAGGTGTCATGAGGCCGGCTCAACGCGTCTGGTCTCCAGTGCGTCTCCTCGGGCCGGCATACATGGCACCTGCCTTACGCATGGTTTCCCCGGTTCGCCTACACAGCCCGGTGTGGGTTATTCCACCTCCCCGCACTGGTCGGGCGACCGGGAGCATTCAACCAGGTAAGGTTGGTCAGGCTCAATGCTCAAGAGAGCCAGTACGCCTGCACGGTCCGGTATTTCCGGCGCCACCTCCCCGCCCCAGCCTAGTACCTACAGTGCCTACACTACGCACTAGGCTACCAGTGCATTTCCAGAGCCCTGTTCCTCCTCCACGCACTCTCCCTATAGTGCGTGTATCCAGTTCGGTGCCTCCAGTTCCGGCACCACGCACTAAGCCTCCTGTGCGTCTCCAGAGCCCTGTACACACTGTTTCTTCTCCCCCTACTAATCCTGATGTGCTTGCCCTCAGCCCGGTGTCACCAGTGCCGGTACCACGCACCAGGTATAGAGTGGGCTTTGAGAGTCCAGTGTGCCCTGTCCCTGCTCCCCGCACTAGTATGAAGGTGCGTGTCCTTAGCCCGGTGCCTCCAGTTCCGGCACCACGCACCAGGTCTACAGTGCGCCTTATCCGGCCAGAGCCATCCGTCTCCCGAGCGCCATCTGAGCCATCCGTCTCCCGAGCGCCATCTGAGCCATCCGTCTACCCAGCGCCGTCTGAGCCATCCGTCTACCCAGCGCCATCTGAGCCATCCGTCTCCCCAGCGCCGTCTGAGCCATCCGTCTGCAATGAGCCTGCAAAGCCGCCCGTCTGCCATGAGCCTGCAAAGCCGCCCGTCTGCCATGAGCCTACAGAGCCGTCCGCCAGACAGGAGCCGCTAGAGCCGCCCGCCAGACAGGAGCCGCTAGAGCCGTCCGTCAGACAGGGTCTGCCAGAGCCGCCAACCAGACAGGATCTGCCAGAGCCGCCAGCCAGACAGGATCTGCCAGAGCCGCCAGCCAGACAGGATCTGCCAGAGCCGCCAGCCAGACAGGATCTGCCAGAGCCGCCAGCCAGACAGGATCTGCCAGAGCCGTCAGCGAGCCATGAGCAGCCAGAGCCGTCAGCGAGCCATGAGCAGCCAGAGCCGTCAGCGAGCCATGAGCAGCCAGAGCCGTCAACCTGCCATGAGCGTCCAGAGCCGTCAGCGAGCCATGAGCAGCCAGAGCCGTCAGAGAGCCATGAGCAGCCAGAGCCGTCAGAGAGCCATGAGCAGCCAGAGCCGTCAGAGAGCCATGAGCAGCCAGAGCCGTCAGCCAGCCATGAGCGTCCAGAGCCGTCAGCCAGCCATGAGCGTCCAGAGCCGTCAGCCAGCCATGAGCGTCCAGAGCCGTCAGCCTGCCATGAGCGTCCAGAGCCGTCAGCCTGCCATGAGCGTCCAGAGCCGTCAGCCTGCCATGAGCGTCCAGAGCCGTCAGCCTGCCATGAGCGTCCAGAGCCGTCAGCCTGCCATGAGCGTCCAGAGCCGTCAGTCAGCCATGAGCTGTCCCTCAGCCAGAAGCGGCTAGTAATTCAGAACTGCCCCTCAGTCCAGAGCTGTCTCTCTGTCCGGAGCTGCCCTTCAGTCCGGAGTTGCCCCTCTATCCTGAGCTACCTCTTTATCCTGAGCTACCTCTCTCTCCTAAGCTATCCCTCTGTCCTGAGCTATCCCTATGTCCTGAACTACCTTGTCCCAGAGCTGTCCTTGATTCTGGTGTTGCCCCTAAATTTAGGTGGGGTTATTTGGAGGGTGGTCATTGTGGGGTGGCTAAGGAAGCGGGGATTGATTATGGTGGGGTGGGAACCACGCCCGGAGCCTAAGCCACCACCGTGGTCAGATGCCCACCCAGACCCTCCCCTGGACTTTTTGGTGATGCGTTCGGAGTACGCATCTTGAGGGGGGGGTTATGTCACGTTCCTGACCTGTTTTCTGTTTAGTTTTGTGTGTTAGTTGGTCAGGACGTGAGTTTGGGTGGGCATTCTATGTTATCTGTTTCTATGTTGGTTTAGGGTTGCCTGGTATGGCTCTCAATTGGAGGCAGGTGTTTGGCGTTCCTCTAATTGAGAGTCATATTTAGGTAGGCTGTTCACAGTGTTTGTTTGTGGGTGGTTGTCTCCTGTGTCTGTGTCGATGTTTGCACCATACGGGACTGTTTACGGTTTGTTCATTTATGTAGTCTGTTCCTGTTCATTTCGTTCTTCACGTTGTATGTAAGTTCGTTGTTCAGGTCTGTCTACTTTCGTTTTGTTATTTTGTATCATTTTCAAGTATAGTTCGTTTTCGTGTTTGTTCGTTTTGTTTATTTAAAATAAAAATCATCATGTATTCACAACCCGCTGCGCCTTGGTTCGATCACTACTCCTCCTCTTCTTATGAAGAGAGAGAGGAACGCCGTTACATAAAGCCAGTCTACTTAGTGTATGTAAACTTCTGACCCACTGGAATTGTGATACAGTGATTTATAAGTGAAATAATCTGTCTGTAAACAATTGTTAGAAAATGTACTTGTGTCATGCACGAAGTAGATGTCCTAACCGAATTGACAAAACTATAGTTTGTTATCAAGAAATCTGTGGAGTGGTTGAAAAATGAGTTTTAATGACTCTAAGTGTATGTAAACTTCCGAATTCAACTGTACAATGACTTACCAATACATCTAGTTACCCTAACATAAAAAACAACACAGCAGCACATCAATCAGCAACGTTTAAAGTTGTCAGGGAAACTATAGAACTGTCACGCCCTGATCTGTCACTCCCCTCGGGTGTCGCCCATTTTCCCCATTATCCCCTGGGTACTTATACCTGTGTTCTCTGTTTGTCTGTTACCAGTTTGTTTTGTTTCATCAAGCCTACCAGTGTTTTTTCCCTCTGTTCCTGCCTATTGATTCTTCCGGTTTTGACCTTTACTGCCCGCCCTGACCCTGAGCCTTCTTGACGTCCAGTACCGTTGCCCCACTACTCTTGATTATCGACCCCTGCCTGCCTTGACCTGTCGTTTGCCTGCCCCTGTTGCTGTAATAAACATTGTTACTTCAACAGTCTGTATTTGGGTCTTACCTGAAACGTGATAAGAACAATATATGCCAGAGCAGAATTCTGCTGTCTGAAAAGGTACAGATGCTTCTGATGCAGCACTTTTTAAAATTGTCTGAAAGGTTATCAATTGCTGCTATTGTTCTATGTGTGTAAAGGGTATTATCGATATATTAACTAATTTACCACTTGGTGATGTCACCAGGCAGGCGAAAACTCCATCCCACCAAAACAGGCTGAAATGTCAGGCGGTCTTTTTAAACAGCTCTTACACTAAAAAGGCATTATCATAATTTTCACAATTTCACAGTATTATTCCAACCTCATAGTGTGGAAATAAATACACTACATGACCAAAGGTCATTAGTGGATTTGGCTATTTCAGCCACACCGTTGCTTAAAGGTGTATAAAATCGAGCACACGGCCATTGCAAATCTCCAAAGACAAACATTGACAGTAGAACTCTGCGTGGCACCGTCATAGGATGCCACTTTTCCAACAAGTAAATTCGTCAAATTTCTGCCCTGCCCCGGTCAACTGTAAGTGCTGCTACTGTGAAGTGGAAACGTCTAGGAGCAACAACTGCTCAGTGGTAGGCCACACAAGCTCACCGAAACGGGACTGCCGAGTACTGAAGCGTGTAACTCGGTTGCAACACTCACTACCGAGTTCCAAACTGCCTCTGGAAGCAACTTCAAGAACTGTTCGTCAGGAGCTTCATGAAATGGGTTTCCATGGCCGAGCAGCTGCACACAAGTCTAAGATCACAATGCGCAATGCCAAGCGTCGGCTGGAGTGGTGTAAAGCTTGCCTCCATTGGACTCTGGAGCTGTAGAAAAGCGTTCCCTGGAGTGATATATCACGCTTCACCATCTGGCAGTCCGACGGACAACTCTGGGTTTCGTGGATGCCAGGAGAACGCTACCTGCCCAATTGCATAGCGCCAACTGTAAAGTTTGGTAGAGGAGGAATTATGGTCTGTGGCTGTTTTTCATGGTTCGGGCTAGGCCCCTTAGTTCCACTGAAGGGAAATCTTAATGCTACAGCATACAATGAGATTCTAGACGATTCAGTGCTGCCAGCTTTGTGGCGACAATTTGGGGAAGGCCCTTTCCTGTTTCAGCATGACAATGCCCCATGCACAAAGCAAGGTCCATACAGAAATGGTTTGTCAAGATCGGTGTGGAAGAAATTGACTGGCCTGCACAAAGCCCTGACCTTAACCCCATTGAACACCTTTGGTATGAATTGGAACAGCCAGGCCTAATCGCCAAACATCAGTACCTGACCTCACTAATGCACTAATGGCTGAATGGAAGCAAGTCCTCGCAGCTATGTTCCAATATCTAGTGGAAAGCCTTCCTCGAAGAATGGAGGCTGTTATAGCAGCAAAGGGGGGACCAACTCCATATTAATTCCAATGATTTTGCAATGAGTTGTTTGATGAGCAGGTGTCCACATACTTTTGGTCATGTAGTGTATATAAAACACAGGAAATCACATTTATGACTGCACTGGGCCTTTAAAGCTGTAGAGACCAGGCAGGTTGACATAATTTAAATCATTGTTTGATTTGAGTGCTTCGAGTGATTGTGTGGCTCTTTATCAGCCGTGATTTACTTGTGATGAAGCAGCAGTGTATAACCGGTTTCATTAGTTGACATTTATTGGGATGACTCATGTACTGGAGGCAGCTCTGCAAGATTGTCATTAGCTGGAACAGCCACAAAGTCCTAAAATCTGATTTTAAACCGAATCATAACCTTAACCCCACTGCTAACCTTTTGCCTAACACTAACCTTAAATTAAGACCAAAAATATATTTTTTGTTTTCATGAATTTTAACGATATATAGCCAATTATGATTTTGCAGGTGGCCCATCTAGTGGAAACTGCTCAGTTCCGGGGCAAGACTCACGACAATAAATGTCAACCTGCATGAAAAGATAGGCACAAAGCGAAGCCTGGACATTATTGAATTCTGTACACCATTTGCATGTTGAAATGAGGTACATATTTGCTTAGCCATTCAAATGAGATGGCTTCCTCAACGATGTCTGATGAAGACGGTTGTGACCAGAAATTGTCCTTGCAATCTGAATGCAATCTATAATTTAATGGAGAGAGTAGTGCACCGTCTGTCCACATTCAATATTTCACAGAGCTTCTTCCATTTGTATTCACCATCACCAGTTGCTTAAGAACAAACCACTCTCCTTTCAATGATGAATGGAAAAAGTGGACTTCGAGATGTGACTCAGCCCTCATACCCAAACAGAAGATTGTCTTTAGATAGAGGAGGAGCTGTAGGCATCTATGTTTGTTTTGAGGAGAGAGCGCCTCTATAGACATGTGTCCTGCAGAGCCCCTCACATCTACCAAAGGTTAACACTCACTGTACTCTCTATTCAATCTAGAAGGGGGCTTTCTGCAAACACTGTACAGGCTTTTTCAGAATGAGAGTGAGAGAGAAATGAGGAGGAAGGAATAAACAGGAATGAAGAAGATTATATTTCCTCACACCTTCACATGAGAGAGAATGCTAGAAAATGGAATAGCAAAAAGAATCAAAAGAATCAATCAATATAATTCTTTCATTTATTCCCACATGAAAAAATATTACTTTACCATGTAATACTAAAGTACTTACTATAGAATTATTTTGTAAACTGTCATTTACTGTAGAATACTATACTACACTGTAGTACGCCTCGATCATGTGTGTAGTATTTAATGTAGAAATGTGTAGAATACTGTAGTAAATACTACAGTATTATCCGCAAAAAACATTGGAGTAAATACTGCAGTAATGTCCACAAAAACACAACAGTCCGGAAGAACACCACAGTTTTTTTAACTGTAGTTAATAATACAGTATTTAATTTGCGTATACAGTGACTTGCGAAAGTATTCATCTCCTTTGGCATTTTTCCTATTTTGTCGTCTTACAGCCTGGAATTAAAATAGATTTTTGGGGGTTTGTATCATTTGATTTACACAACATGCCTACCACTTTGAAGATGCAAACTATTTTTGATTGTGAAACAAACAAAAAAATATAAAACTTGAGCGTGCATAACTATTCACCCCCCCAAAGTCAATACTTTGTAGAGCCACCTTTTGCAGCAATTACAGCTGCAAGTCTCTTGGGGTATGTCGCTATAAGCTTGGCACATCTAGCCACTGGGATTTTTGCCCATTCTTCAAGGCAAAACTGCTCCATCTCCTTCAAGTTGGATGGGTTCCGCTGGTGTACAGCTATCCTTAAGTCATACCACAGATTCTCAAATGGATTGATGTCTGGACTTTGACAAGGCCATTCCAAGACATTTAAATGTTTCCCCTTAAACCACTCGAGTGTTGCTTTAGTAGTATGCTTAGGGTCATTGTCCTGTTGGAAGGTGAACCTCCGTCCCACTCTCAAATCTCTGGAAGACTGAAACAGGTTTCCCTCAAGAATTTCCCTGTATTTAGAGCCATCCATCAATCCTTCAATTCTAACCAGTTTCCCAGTCCCTGCCAATGAAAAACATCCCCACAGCATGATGCTGCCACCACCATGCTTCACTGTGGGGATGATGTTCTCGGGGTGATGAGAGGTTTTGGGTTTGCGCCAGACATAGTGTCTTCCTTGATGGCCAAAAACCTAAATTTTAGTCTCATCTGACCAGAGTACCTTCTTCCATACGTTTGGGGAGTCTCCCACATGCCTTTTGGCGAACACCAAACGTGTTTGCTTATTCTTTTCTTTAAGCAATGGCTTTTTTTCTGGCCACTCTTCCATAAAGCCCAGCTCTGTGGAGTGTACAGCTTAAAGTGGTCCTATGGACAGATACTCCAATCTCTGCTCTGGAGCTTTGCAGCTCCTTCAGGGTTATCTTTGGTCTCTTTGTTGCCTCTCTGATTAATGCCCTCCTTGTCTAGTCCGTGAGTTTTTGTGGGCGGCCCTCTCTTGGCATGTTTGTTGGGGTGCCATATTCTTTCAATTTTTTAATAATGGATTTAATGGTGCTCTGTGGGATGTTCAACGTTTCTGATATTTTTTTATAACCCAACCCTGATCTGTACTTCTCCACAACTTTGTCCCTGACCTGTTTGGAGAGCTCCTTGGACTTCATGGTGCAGCTTGCTTGGTGGTGTTGCAGACTCTGGGGCCTTTCAGAACAGGTGTATATATACTGAGATCATGTGACAGATCATGTGACACTTAAATAAAGTCCACCTGTGTGCAACTAATTATGTGACTTCTGAAGGTAATTGGTTGCACCAGATGTTATTTAGGGGCTTCATAGCAAAGGGAATGAATACATTAACCCTAACCCACACACCACTTTTGATTTTTTGAATTTTTTGAAACAAGTAATTTTTTGCATTTCACTTCACTAATTTGGATATTTTGTGTATGTCCATTACGTGAAATCCAAATAAATATCCATTTAAATTACAGGTTGTAATGCAACAAAATAGGGAAAACGCCAAGGGGGATGAATACTTTTGCAAGGCACTGTACTCTGCCTATTCCCCTCCCCCATATCCCAAATGAGGCCATATAATGTGTTCCCTACAGGTTAAAGTAAAGAGCAGGAGTGCTGAACTATCTGTTCCAGTCCCAGACCACCAGAGCACCAGACGAGGTGAGGAGGGACCAAAGATCACACCTTAACCCAGAGCGAGCAGGCCACAGGGAGGTACCACCATTGACCCCTGAGTCTAGGGCTCCCTTATGTGTCTTCCTCCACTCTACAGATCCCAACCCAGCACCAGCACTGATTTCCGGTTCATGTTTTTCCCAGGCCAACAGTCCGAGCACCAGACCGAGCTCCAACTCCTGGTTTTCCAGCACAATTTCCAACCTGGCGCCAACCCCAACCCAGGTTTTCCCGGTCCCAACACCATCACCAACTGTGGATGCTGCACAGACCAACCACAACTGCCACCTACATCCAGCAACTGCCAGCGCAGACCCCATCCCTTCCCCCAAAACAAAGGCACAAACACACTGTCAACCAGTAGATTTCATCAAGGAGAAATCCTCCACTTCTATGTCAAAGATAAAACAAAAACACTATAGTAAATACTACAGTAATGTCCACAAAAACACTATAGTAAATACTACAGTAATGTCCACAAAAACACTACAGTAAATACTACAGTAATGTCCACAAGAACACTACAGTAAATACTACAGTAATGTCCACAAAAACACAACAGTAAATACTACAGTAATGTCCACAAAAACACTACAGTAAATACTACAGTAATGTCCACAAAAACACTACAGTAAATACTACAGTAATTTCCACAAAAACAACACTAGATTACTAAGCAGGACAATACAATAGAGTGCAATACAATATGACTTGATTCATCCCCCTATTATAATGATAAAATTACAACATGTGATACACATGACTCGTTTCAGAAAGGGCAGTGGGTGCAAACAATGCTATCGGAGAGACAGTCTTTCACATTCATATTGGCATTATGCCAAATATTTCAAGACATGCTCGAGGTGAATAAGAACACAACAACCGACAATAAATATAAACATATCTCTTAAAATAATGACTCACTTTAAGTGCTAATACCATCTAAGCCCTAACTAGGTTTCAGCAAAGAAAGATGACCCATCAGAGCCAAGTATCCAATTCAGTCTTCCAGACAGTCAGTCAATACACCGACACAGACCATAAAAACTAACGCAAACAACAACCAACCATCAATAACTTACACCCATCTCACAATTAAATCTAATGGGAGAACAGAGAGAGAGAAAGAGAGAGAGACATCAAAAGGAACATAACATTTGACATACCAATTAGGATCTGGCTAAAAATACTTGAATCAGTTCTAGAACCCATTGCCCTTTGTGTTTGTTAGATCTGGGGTCCGCTCACCAACCAAGAATTCACAAAACGGGCAAACACCAAATTGAGACTCCGCGTGCAGAATTCTGCAAAAATATCCTCTGTGTACAACGTAAAACACCAAATAATGCATGCAGAGCAGAATTAGGCTGATACCCGCTAATGATCAAAATCCAGAAAAGAGACGTTAAATTCTACAACCACCTAAAAGGAAGCAATTCCCAAACATTCCACAACAAAGCCATCACCTACAGAGTAATACACCTGGAGAAGAGTCCCCTAAGCAAGCTGGTCCTGGGGCTTTGTTCACAAACACAAACAGACCCCACAGAGCCCCAGGACAGCAACACAATTAGACCCAACCAAATCATGAGAAATCAAAAAGATAATTACTTGACACATTGGAAAAAATGTGCAAAAAAACTGAGCAAACTAGAATGCTATTTGGCCCTAAACAGAGAGTACACAGTGGCAGAATACCTGACCGCTGTGACTGACCCAAAGTTAAGGAAATCTTTGACTATGTACAGACTCAGTGAGCATTGCCTTGCTATTGAGAAAGGCAGCCGAAGGCAGACCTGGCTCTCAAGAGAAGACAGGCTATGTGCACACTGCCCACAAAATGAGGTGGAAACTGAGCTGCACTTCCTAACCTCCTGCCAAATGTATGACCATATTAGAGACACAGAGGGAGGGATGAGAGAGAGAGAAAGAGAGAGAGAGAACTCACTCCACTCACTGCCTCCAAAGACACCAACCCAATCAACCAGAACAGGATTAGCTATCTTGTTTTATTAATGTTCCTGTGCCTTCTCCTAGTCAGGTACAGAGTATTACTCTGTGGGAGGATTACTAGAAGGCCTGAAAAAGTCCAAAATACATTTGACTTGTAACAGTAAAGAAGCTTTTTTATTTACTTCCATTGTCCTCCTAGAATTGCTCAATATCTCTCCTTTAGTTTGCTCCTCATTTCATGCACTTTGGTTGGAGAGTGAGGCAGTGACAGTGCTCTCTTTGCAGGATTACTGGTAGACAGTAAAGCGATGTAACAATGGTATTGATGAGGTCATGTTCAGGGGAGAGAGCAGAAGGCAGTGACTCCCAGCCAGGCCCTTATCCAGCCACTGAGAAGACCATGTCAGTGTCGCAAATGACACCCTATTCCCTAGTGCACTACTCTTGACCAGAGAGCTCTATGGGCCCTGGTCAAAAGTAGTGCACTACAGTACCTTCAGAAAGTTTTCACACCCCTTGACTTTTCCCCACATTTTGTTGTGTGACAGCCTGAATATAAAATGTATTAAATGGACATTGTAGTTACTCCAAAATACTAACTTAAATGACAGAGTGAAAAGAAGGATATTCCAAAAAGGCACTAAAGTAATGGCAAAGGAATTCACTTTTTGTCCTTAATACAACGTGTCTGCATCATGTTATGGATATGCTTGTCATTGGCTAGGACTGGGGACATTTTCAGGATAAAAATGTATGGAATGTAGCTAAGCACAGGCAAAATCCTAGAGGAAAAACATGGTTCAGTCTGCCTTCCAACAGACACTGGGCGATAAATGCACCTTTCAGCAGGACAATAACCTTAAACACAAGACCAAATCAACACTACAGTTGCTTACCAAGACAACATTGAATGCTCCTGAGTGGCCTAATTACAGTTTTGACTTAAATCTGCTAGAAAATCTATGGCAAGACTTTAAAATGACTGTCTAGCAATGATCAACAACCAACATGACAGACCTTGAAGAATTTAAAAAAGAATTATCTTCCACTTAAACATGACAGAGTAATTTGTGTAGATTGTTGACAAAAGAAATACAATTAAATTCATTTGAACACAACTTTGTAACACAACAACATTTGTGAATACTTTCTGAAGGCCCTACAATATATAGGGAATGGGGTGCCATGTGGGACTCACAAGCCTGTACTACCCTCCATCTGCTCTGCACTGATAAATGGAGGGGAGAGCTTCAACAGGAGCTCACATATGCTGCCTGGACCTGATTTGTTGGCCAGTGAACTTCACCTTGATAAATGGGGCTCTGGGCAACAGTGGACCTTTGCTCGTTAATTTCTGCCCGACCACACACGACATAGTCTCCATTCAGCTAGCGGAGATCAGAGAGGAAGGCTGGAGAGGAGTGAAGGAATTTCAGTCATCAGCCAATAGACAATGTGGGTGTGTGAAAGGTATTCATATAGGGGAAATCCAAAATAGTAAATACTGAACATGTTTATAGCACACATGTTGTCGAAAATCACATATTTTTTTTGCGAGAGGAGAAGCATAAACAGATGTTTCAGCTTGATAACCAGTCCTGCGTAAGAGTATGTATAGCATCATAGGAGAGAGAAATCAGAGCAGGAAGGACTGCAGATGTACAAGTGTGAATATCTATCTGAGCATCTGTCTTTTCATTGTTTGTCAACAATGTGTTCGGCTCCTAAGTGGCGCAGCGGTCTAAGGCATCTCATCTCATTCTCCTTTCCCCCCCTCTGATAACCAGGTGGTGAATCGCATCTCTGCATGTCTGGCAGACATATCAGTGTGGATGACGGATCACCACCTCAAGCTGAACCTCGGCAAGACGGAGCTGCTCTTCCTCCCGGGGAAGGACTGCCCGTTCCATGATCTCGCCATCACGGTTGACAACTCCATTGTGTCCTCCTCCCAGAGTGCTAAGAACCTTGGCGTGATCCTGGACAACACCCTGTCGTTCTCAACTAACATCAAGGCGGTGACCCGTTCCTGTAGGTTCATGCTCTACAACATTCGCAGAGTACGACCCTGCCTCACGCAGGAAGCGGCGCAGGTCCTAATCCAGGCACTTGTCATCTCCCGTCTGGATTACTGCAACTCGCTGTTGGCTGGGCTCCCTGCCTGTGCCATTAAACCCCTACAACTCATCCAGAACGCCGCAGCCCGTCTGGTGTTCAACTTTCCCAAGTTCTCTCACGTCACCCCGCTCCTCCGCTCTCTCCACTGGCTTCCAGTTGAAGCTCGCATCCGCTACAAGACCATGGTGCTTGCCTACGGAGCTGTGAGGGGAACGGCACCTCCGTACCTTCAGGCTCTGATCAGGCCCTACACCCAAACAAGGGCACTGCGTTCATCCACCTCTGGCCTGCTCGCCTCCCTACCTCTGAGGAAGTACAGTTCCCGCTCAGCCCAGTCAAAACTGTTCGCTGCTCTGGCACCCCAATGGTGGAACAAACTCCCTCACGACGCCAGGTCAGCGGAGTCAATCACCACCTTCCGGAGACACCTGAAACCCCACCTCTTTAAGGAATACCTAGGATAGGATAAAGTAATCCTTCTAATCCCCCCCTTAAAAGAGTTAGATGCACTATTGTAAAGTGGTTGTTCCACTGGATATCATAAGGTGAATGCACCAATTTGTAAGTCGCTCTGGATAAGAGCGTCTGCTAAATGACTTAAATGTAAATGTAAAATCTCAGTGCTATGGGCATCACTATGGGCACCTGTCACGACTTCCGCCGAGGTCGGTCCCTCTCCTTGTTCGGGCGGCGTTCGGCGGTCGACGTCACCGGTCTTCTAGCCATCGCCGATCCACCTTTCATTTTCAATTTGTTTTGTCTTGTTTTGTATTGTAACCCGTGTGTGTTTAGTTTTCTTAGTACCGTGTTTGGTTCGCCTCAATAAAGGGCTCCGTTTGCTACCCATTTCTGCTCTCCTGCGCCTGACTTCCCTGCAGCCAGTTACGCACTCCTTTACAGAATTCCACACCCAAATTATGGAGTCAGCAGGAGCAGGTACCCCTGGTAGTGGAGTCGAGGAGCGCGTCCAGGAGCACGTGGCGATGCTTCACCATCTCGGCGGCGCCATGGATCGCGTCATTCAGACGATGGACCGCTGCGAGAGACAGAGAGTCCCTCCAGCGCCCCCACCAGCACAACAGGGGTCTCCACTACTCACCCCCTCCGCACCCGGTTCCAATGGGATTTGTCTCGCACTTCCCAGGGAGTACGATGGGACGGCCGCACACTGCCAGGGTTTCCTGCTGTAGCTGGATTTATACCTGACGACCGTTCACCCGGCTCCCTCGGGCCGTGAGAGGGTGTCCGCCCTCGTCTCGTGCCTCTCGGGGAAAGCTCTGGAGTGGGCCAACACTGTGTGGGGAGAAGGAGATGCAGCGCTGGACCACTTCAAGTTGAACGTCTCTTCCACCTGAGGCAGGAGACGAGGAGCGCCCAGGAGTTCGCGATGGACTTTTGGACCCTGGCTGCCGGCGCGGGATGGAACAACAGGGCCCTGATCAACCACTATCGCTGCAGTTTGCACGAGGACGTCCGTTGTGAGTTGGCCTGCAAGAACACCACCCTCACCTTTGACCAGCTGGTGGACCTGTCCATTCGGCTGGATAACCTGCTGGCTACCCGCGGACATCCAGATCGAGGTCTGTCGGTTCCATCCCCCAGCACCACCGCTCCGGTGCCCATGGAGCTGGGAGGTGCTGCGCTCAGGGAGACCGGAGGAGGTTCCTTCACGTGCACTATCTGTGGCCGCAGAGGTCACACTGCCGGTCGGTGTCGGGTTGGTTCCTCTGGGGGTTGAGGCAGCAGGCAGGACACTCTGGCTTCACCCCAGGTGAGCCGGCACCATTCTCACCCAGAGCCCTCTGTTGCACACCTGTTTTTGCATGTTACTTTTCCTGAGTTTTCCCCGCATTCCCAGCATAAGGCGCTCGTCGATTCAGGCGCAGCTGGGAATTTGATAGACAGATCATTCGCCCATAGTTTAGGGATCCTCATTGTTCCAGTGGCTATGCCCTTCCCAGTTCACGCCTTATTAATTAGGGAGGCCACCGCTCTCCTGGGCATGGTGATGCAGGGGGGTCACAAGGAGAGAATCAGTCTCTTCCTCATTGACTCTCCTGCGTTTCCTGTGGTGCTAGGCCTACTCTGGTTAGCTTGTCATGACCCCACTGTTTCATGGCAACGGAGGGCTCTCACAGGGTGGTCGCGAGAGTGCTCGGGGAGGTGTTTAGGGGTTTCCGTTGGTGCTACCACGGTGGAAAGTCCAGACCAGGTCTCCACCGTGCGCATTCCCCCCGAATATTCAGATTTGGCTCTCGCCTTCTCCAAGAAGAAGGCGACTCAATTACCACCCCATCGTCGGGGGGATCGTGCGATAAACTCTAGGTAGATGCCGCACTTCCTAGGAGTCACGTGTATCCCCTGTCACAAGTGGAGACGGTGGCTATGGAGACATATGTCTCCGAATCTCTGCGTCAGGGGTATATTTGGTCCTCCACTTCACCCGCCTCTTCGAGTTTCTTTTTTGTGAAGAAGAAGGAGGGAGGTCTGCGCCCGTGTATTGACTATCGAGCCCTAAACCAGATCACTGTGAAGTACAGTTACCCGCTACCTCTCATAGCGATTGAGTCAATGCATGGGGCTCGCTTCTTCACGAAACTAGATCTCAGGAGCGCTTACAACCTGGTGCGTATCCGGGAGGGAGACGAGTGGAAGACAGCGTTCAGTACCACCTCAGGGCATTATGAGTACCTCGTCATGCCGTACGGGTTGATGAATGCTCCATCAGTCTTCCAAGCCTTTGTGGACAAGATTTTCAGGGACCTGCACGGGCAGGGTGTAGTGGTATATATCGATGACATTCTGGTATACTCCGCTGCATGCGCCGAGCATGTGTCCTTGGTGTGCAAGGTGCTTGGTCGACTGTTGGAGCATGATCTGTATGTCAAGGCTGAGAAATGCCTGTTCTTCCAGCAGTCCGTCTCCTTCCTAGGATACCGCATTTCCACCTCGGGGGTGGAGATGAAGAGTGACCGCATTTCAGCTATGCGTAATTGGCCGACTCCCACCACGGTAAAGGAGGTGCAGCGGTTTCTAGGGTTTGCCAATTACTACCGGAGGCTTATCCAGGGTTTTGGTCAGGTAGCGGCTCCCATTACCTCACTGCTAAAGGGGGGTCCGGTTCGGTTGCAGTGGTCGGCTGAGGCGGATAGGGCTTTTGGTCACCTAAGGGCTCTGTTTACGTCGGCGCCCGTGCTGGCCCATCCGGATCCCTCTTTGGAGTTCACAGTGGAGGTGGACGCGTCCGAGGCTGGGATAGGAGCCGTGCTCGGGCACGCCACCGAAGCTCCGCCCCTGTGCCTTCTTCTCGAAGAAGCTCAGCCCGGCAGAGCGAAACTATGATGTGGAGGACCGGGAGCTGTTGGCTGTCGTCAAGGCGTTGAAGACGTGGAGACATTGGCTTGAGGGGGCTAAACACCCTTTTCTCATCTGGACTGACCACCGCAACCTGAAGTACATCCGGGCAGCGAGGAGACTGAATCCTCGTCAGGCAAGGTGGGCCATGTTTTTCACCCATTTTGTTTTCACCCTTTCTTACAGACCAGGTTCCCAGAATGTGAAGGCAGACGCACTGTCCTGGCTGTATGACACAGAGGAGCTGCCCATGGATCCTACCTCCATACTCCCGGCCTCCTGCCTGGTGGCGCCGGTAGTGTGGGAGCTGGACGCGGACATTGAGCAGGCGTTACGTGCAGAGCCCGCTCCCCTCCAGTGTCCCGCTGGGCATCTGTACGTTCCGTCTGCTGTCCGTGACCGGCTGATCTATTGGGCTCACACGTCACCCTCCTCTGATCATCCAGGGATCGGTCGGACAGTGCGCTGTTTGAGTGGGAAGTACTGGTGGTCCACCTTGGCTAAGGACGTGAGGGTTTATGTTTCCTCCTGCTCGGTGTGCGCCCAGTGTAAGGCTCCTAGGCACCTGCCCAGAGGTAAGCTACACCCCTTACCCGTTCCACAATGGCCTTGGTCACACCTGTCGATTGATTTTCTTACCGATCTCCTCCCCTCACAGGGTAACACCACGATCCTGGTCGTTGTGGACTGTTTCTCTAAGTCCTGCCGTCTCCTCCCTCTGCCCGGTTTCACCCCGAGAGTAATGGGCAGGTGGAGAGAGTGAACCAGGATGTGGTTAGGTTTCTGCGGTCTTATTGCCAGGACCGGCCGGGGGAGTGGGCGGCGTTCGTGCCCTGGGCCGAGATGGCTCAGAACTCGCTCCTCCACTCCTCCACTAACCTCTCCCCCTTCCAGTGCGTACTGGGGTACCAGCCGGGTACCACCTCTACGCAGATGACACCATTCTGTATACATCTGGCCCTTCTTTGGACACTGTGTTAATAAACCTCCAAACAAGCTTCAATGCCATACAACACTCCTTCCGTGGCCTCCAACTGCTCTTAAACGCTAGTAAAACTAAATGCATGCTCTTCAACCGATCGCTGCCCGCACCGACCTGCCCGCCTAGCATCACTTCTCTGAACGGTTCTGACTTAGAATATGTGGACAACTACAAATACCTAGATGTCTGGCTAGACTGTAAACTCTCCTTCCAGACTCACATTAAGCATCTCCAATGAAATCTAGAATCGGCTTCCTATTTCGCAAACAAAGCATCCTTCACTCATACTGCCAAACATACCCTCGTAAAACTGACTATCCTACCGATAGTCGACTTCGGCGATGTCATTTACAAAATAGCCTCCAACACTCTACTCAGCAAACTGGATGCAGTCAATCACAGTGCCATCCGTTTTGTCACCAAAGCCCCATATACTATCACCCACCACTGCGACCTGTATGCTCTCGTTGGCTGGCCCTCGCTTCATATTCGTCGCCAGACCCACTGGCTCCAGGTCATCTATAAGTCTTTGCTAGGTAAAGCTCCGCCTTATCTCAGCTCACTGATCACCATAGCAACACCCACCCGTAGCACGCGCTCCAGCAGGTATGGTCATCCCTGGTCACACTGGTCATCCCCAAAGCCAACACCTCCTTTGGCCTCCTTTCCTTCCAGTTCTCTGCTGCCAATGACTGGAACAAATTGCAAAAACCGCTGAAGTTGGAGACATCTCTTATATCTCCTTCACTAACTTTAAGCATCAGCTATCAGAGCAGCTAACCGATCGCTGCAGCTGTACATAGCCCATCTGTAAATAGCCCACCCAACTACCTACCTCATCCCCATATTGTTTTTATTTACTTTATGCTCTTTTGCACACCAGTATTTCTACTTGCACATCTTCATCTACACATCTATCAGTTCAGTGTTCATTTTCTTAATTGTAATAACTTCGCTACTATGGCCTATTTATTGCCTTACCTTCTTACTCCATTTGCACACACTGTATATAGATTTTTCTATTGTGTTTTTGATTGTACTTTTGTTTATCCTATGTGTATGTAACGGGCTTCCTCCTCCTCTTCATACGAAGAGGAGGAGTAGTGATTCGACCAAACTGCAGCGGGTTGTGAATACATAATGATTTAATAAACAAAACTGAAGAACACGACGAACACTTGAATAATTACAAAACAAATAAACGAATGTAGACAGACCTGGACCCGAACTTACATACAACGTGAAGAACGCATGAACCAGGAAACAGACTACATAAAACGAACGAACAAACAAACAAACAAACAAACAAACAAACAAACAAACAAACAAACAAACAAACAAACAAACAAACAAACAAAACCCGGAACAGTCCCGTGTGGCGTAACATACAGACACTGACACAGGAGACAATCACCCACAAACAAACAGTGAGAACAACCTACCTTAATATGACTCTCAATCAGAGGAAACGTCAAACACCTGCCTCTAATTGAGAGCCATACCAGGCAACCCAAAACCAACATAGAAACAGAAAACATAGACTGCCCACCCAAAACTCACGCCCTGACCATCAAACACATACAAAACAACAGAAAACAGGTCAGGAACGTGACAGTGTAACTCTGTGTTGTTTTTTGTCACACTGCTTTGCTTTATCTTGGCCTGGTCGCAGTTGTAAATTAGAACTTGTTCTCAACTGGCCTACCTGGCTAAATAAAGGTGAAATACAATTTTTTTTTTTATAAAACATTATCAAACTTGGGACATGGATATACAATGAGATACAGTATAACATAGGGCAAAGTTAAGACAGCATGTGTATATAGTATTTACTTACTGTACATATCTAACAATATAATACATAGGCACTTACTTTCTCATATCAGGCACAAAGGAAGGAAAGAAAATGGCAGCCCTGTGGCATCACCAAGCATGAACCACTACTAGTGTGTAGGAAGGAGCATGATGCTTTTATGGGAAAACAGAGGAGTGAAAAGGGTAGGAGAGGTGAGAACAGGTTTGGAGGGAAGGGGCATAGGCTAAGGTAATCGGAAGCAATTGGAGTCCTGTTGGGGTGCCATGGCCCTTCACAACAGCCGCCTCCTAATTACTGTAGGGAATTAGTAGAATGTGGAAGGGTCATGGAACGGAGGGTAGGGGGAAGGTCCAGGATGGATTAGGAGATGGAGCAGGTGAGTCACTGGGCGGACATGGGGTTATAGCTGGTTGCCAGGTCTGAGCTGTAGAAGGCTTAGGACCGCCATGTCAGGGGGCCGCAGGGATAGTTGGATGATGGGCCCTGGCTGTCCCACGGAACATCAAGGGTGGAGGTTCCTGCGGAGGGCGGCATGCTCCAATGGCCACAGGAGGAGGAAGGCAAAGCTCATCAATCCGAGGACCGTTGCAGTGCACTTGACATTTAAAGGTCATTTCAGCATTTGCCGTGAATGTGATCTCCGCAAACATGGTCGACAGTGCTTTACAGTACGCCTCGGATTGAATCCCGGCCAATGTCTCATTAGACCAAGCTGTCCACCACAATTAGCTCCTGGTGTATAGGTTCTCCGCCTGTCTATCTGTGATTATTAATGAACTGAGATGCCATAGGTTCCTTAAACTATGACCCACTTTATCCCAGAAATCCCATGATCTGAAATTATAGTTTATCAACATGTGATGTAGGTGGTTGTAATTGTTTGTGATGCTGTGGTGTTTGAGATAATATTCAAGACCAATTACCCAAAAGGGACACAATAAATCAATTAATTTGTCCACCAGTGTTTCTCAACCCCCAGTATGTTGGTTGCTGCTAGCCAGCCAGTTTATCAGCTAGTGAGCTGGCATCTCTTTAATACAATTTCAAGAGCCAGCCATGACTTAGGTTATCGTCATAGGAAAACCCTAGGTGGCAGTCCCTGGTACATAAAGTGTTGAGAAGAAAGAAGCATTGTTGCTACCATAGCCAATATCGTTGTTTCCCAAATGGCTGTGTTTACCTATTAACAAAGCAAGCTATCTGCCTTTCTCACAGCTGTCGTGTCTTTGGCTATGCCGGATTAAGTGATATGACATGCTATTCTATAAAATCCTTTCTCTGTAATTAATATTACCTGATTGAGCTAACCATGTAAATGTAATTAACTAGAAAGTCGGGGCACCACGAAAGAGTGTTTATAGAGCTGTTATCTTCCGAATAAACTCTGAAAGACCTAGTAATATTTTACATCAATAGCAGTCAATATTAATCGTCACCTTATTTCAGTCATATCTGAAAGTTGTAAATTCATGGTTATCTTCACGAACCCTGGCTAACAAGTTGAATCAGCAATACAAAATTGGGTTTAATTATTTATTTACTAAATACCTAACTAATCACACAGAATTACATATACACAGAATGCAAATTATGTCATACAGAAAACGTCCCTGGTGGACGGAGCCGACATGACGGCTGGTTACACAAAGGGAGGGGGTTGGGTTTGAGTGAAAGAGCGGGAAGACTGAGGAACAAAGGGAGAAGCTGTGCTATCGTAAATACAGTATCTTATGCATTCTAAATTACCGCCCATTTGGAAAAGGAAAATGCAATAAATATTTACTCTGAGCTGCGCTTCGGTAGGTTGGTCGTGGATGCTGGTCGTGTTGCCCAACAGAGATCTTCCTGTCCTCGGGAAGAATGTCTCTGGTGGTAAATTGGATACGTTGTAGTATCTTCGTTGTGTGTTAGACTGGATACGTCGTCCGTCCTTTCCTAGCCCACGTTTACAGCTGCTGTTGCTAACTCAACGACTAGGATGTCTCACTTCTTTAGTGAATAAGAGTTCAAAGTTCATACCATTCACGTCCAAAGCTCACGCTGAGGTTGGCTTAGTTCTGTAGTTGACATGTTAGTCCTTTTTAACATATGGACCGTCGTCCTATCGTCCTCGGAACAGAAGGTTACATTTTCGTCAAGGGCTTATATAGTGGAGGGAGAGAAGGGTGTGTTTCATAGTTTATAACCCATGTCTCTTCATAGGGGCGGGCCACTGATTGAGCAGAGCTCTAACCTTATGAAAACCCAATTCTCTCATTTGGAAGCTAAAATTACATTTAATATTTTCACAAATAGTTTCATATTCAAACATTTAAATTGCACAACAATTCCATGTGAATCTGATAACTAGAATGTGTATACTTTCCCAGATACAGTTTATGTCATCCTGTCATCAGTCATAACGTCTCAGATGACAACCGAACTGACATCATATTCATTAGGTACCAACGCATATTTTCAACTGGGTCTATTACCGAAATATGGTTCCTTTCCCCCCACCGTTTGATGTTCCCAGACTCTCTATGTTTAACAAAGGCTATTCAAGAGTCCTTCAGTATTGTCAAGAGAGAGGGGAGAAAGGTATTTATGGGGGGGTCATAAACCTTACCCACAGGCCAACGTCATGACAGAGAACTCATCTCCCCTTTCACCTGTTCAGGGATGATGTTTTGTTTCTTTAAAAAAAAGAATGATGTAAAATGTCTGGCTTTAGCGGGAGCTTTTGGAGCAGTAGCTTTTGGCATGCTGCAGTCCTTTTCTTTCTTTTCCTTTTTTACCCCTTTTTCTCCCCAAATTTGTAGTATCCAATTGGTAGTTACAGTCTTGTCTCATCGCTGCAACTCCCGTACAGAGTCGGGAGAGGCAAAGGTCGAGAGCCATGTGTCCTCTGAAACACAACCCAACCAAGCCGCACTGCTTCTTGACACAATTCCCAGTTAACCCGGAAGCCAGCCGCACCAATGTGTTGGAGGAAACACTATACACCTGGCGACCGTGTCAGCATGCACTGCGCCTGGCCCGCCACAGGAGTCTCTAGTGCACGATGGGACAAGGACATCCCTGCCAGCCAAACCCTCCCCTAATCCAGATGACTGGGCCAATTGTGCGCCGCCCCATGGGTCTCCCGGTCGCGTCCGGCTGCGATAGAGCCTGGCCTCGAACACAGAATCTCTAGTGGCACAGCCTTAGACCACCGCGCCACTCGGGAGGCCGCTGCAGTCCTTCTCTGTATCAAAATTAGTTATTTGCCACTGAGAGTTCAAATAAAATTATCTCTTGCTCTCTCTCTGGGTAATGACTGAACTGTGTCTCTCTGGGTAATGACTGAACTGTGTCTCTCTGGGTAATGACTGAACTGTGTCTCTCTGGGTAATGACTGAACTGTGTCTCTAAGAGCTATTGTGTAAATTCCCTTCTTGTTATTTGGTCTCTCTCTGTGGTTGGTTGGTGTTGTTTGTTGGTGTGGTTGGTTGGTTGGTGTGGTTGGTGTTGTTTGTTGGTGTGGTTGGTTGGTTGGTGTGGTTGGTGTTGTTTGTTGGTGTGGTTGGTTGGTTGGTGTGGTTGGTTGGTTGGTTGGTTGGTTGGTTGGTTGGTTGGTTGGATGGATGGATAGTGTGGTTAGTTGTGTGGTTGGTTGGTTGATGGTGTGATTAGTGTGGTTGTTTGGTTAGTTTGGTTGGTTGGTTGGTTGGTTGGTTTGGTTGGTTCTAGTGGTTGGTTGGTTGGATGGATGGATGGATGGATAGTGTGGTTAGTTGTGTGGTTGGTTGGTTGGTTGGTTGGTTGGTTGGTTGGTTGGTTGGTGTGGTTAGTTTGTTTGTTTGTTTGCTATGGGGTGTGCATTCTATCATTATACAATTGGAATAGGAGAGGGTATAAAACAGACAATTGCTGTAGATGTGTAACAGGTGTGGTTTTGGTCTGATGTTATTATTATTGTAAATCACCATGAGAGCATTTGGTGAAAGTTTGATTAGCATATTTACCTATTATTAAAGCAGGCTGTCTTCCTCTCCTCTCTCTTCCTTTATAATAATAACCTGACAGTGACATGTACAGATAATCACAATATTAGTTTCATAATGCAGATGTAATCACATGCCAATCTCATTTACATCCAAATTATAGAAAGATGATCTGTCTGTACTTTTTGATTTGGACACCTACAGAGTGATATAAAATCTTAGCTCGGTGCCCTCCATGTCACTGTCGTAAATATATTTTTATCAAGCGGTGCAGTAATACTCCGCTTGTCAATAATCTTGGACTAAATCGATTGCTTCCTTTATTTGTTCTCACCAGTGGCAGACAGAACCAAATGTGATAAAGATTATATGATGTGTTTTTGTGTTACCGTTCAGGACTGTTTCGGTTTTCGTTATATTTCACTTTGTTATTTTTGTATTTTGTCGTGTTCGGTTATTATTAAAATATGACGAACACTTACCACGCTGCATTTTGGTCCTCTTCTCCTGCACCTGACGAGAATCGTTACAATTTCTCAGTTCCTCTTGTAAGCCTTTTAGATGACAAGGTATCGGCCTGCCTGTTACAATTGGTGTTAAAAGTGGAATTACTCCCTATTCTTTGTCAAGACTGAGGTTCCAGGATAGACTGAATCAACAGACAGTGATCAATCCATTCCTGGGGATGCAGACCAGCAGCAGAAGTCCACTAACCACACTGCCAGTATTCCAGAATCTGGAGGGGAAGTGGTCATGTGGGACTTTTCGTTCAGTATGGACTATGGCATGGTGAAGGTGGAACAGTAATTCAATTCAAGTGTGCTCGATGACAACTACGCAGTTGGTTGTGTCTCCTCCTTTGTCTCACTGACTCAAGCTTTGTGAGACTGGAGAAGGGAGAGGACATTGTGAGACTGGAGAAAAAGGACGACATTGTGAGACTGGAGAAGGGGGAGGACATTGTGAGACTGGAGAAGGATATTGTGAGACTGGAGAAGGGAGAGGATATTGTGAGACTGGAGAAAGGGAAGGATATTGTGAGACTGGAGAAAGGAGAGGACATTGTGAGACTGGAGAAAGGGAAAGATATAGTGAGACTGGAGAAGGGGGAGGACATTGTGAGACTGGAGAAGGGGAGGACGTTGTGAGACTGGAGAAAGGGAAGGATATTGTGAGACTGGAGAAGGGAGAGGACATTGTGAGACTGGAGAAAGGGAAGGATATTGTGAGACTGGAGAAGGGAGAGGAGATTGTGAGACTGGAGAAGGGAAAGGACATTGTGAGACTGGAGAAAGGGAAGGATATTGTGAGACTGGAGAAGGGAGAGGAGATTGTGAGACTGGAGAAGGGGGAGAACATTGTGAGACTGGAGAAGGGAGAGGACATTGTGAGACTGGAGAAAGGGAAGGATATTGTGAGACTGGAGAAAGGAGAGGAGATTGTGAGACTGGAGAAGGGGGAGAACATTGTGAGACTGGAGAAGGGAGAGGACATTGTGAGACTGGAGAAAGGGAAGGATATTGTGAGACTGGAGAAGGGAGAGGAGATTGTGAGACTGGAGAAGGGGGAGAACATTGTGAGACTGGAGAAGGGAGAGGACATTGTGAGACTGGAGAAAGGGAAGGATATTGTGAGACTGGAGAAGGGAGAGGAGATTGTGAGACTGGAGAAGGGGAGGACATTGTGAGACTGGAGAAGGGGAGGACATTGTGAGACTGGAGAAAGGGAAGGATATTGTGAGACTGGAGAAGGGAGAGGAGATTGTGAGACTGGAGAAGGGGAGGACATTGTGAGACTGGAGAAGGGGAGGACATTGTGAGACTGGAGAAAGGGAAGGATATTGTGAGACTGGAGAAGGGAGAGGAGATTGTGAGACTGGAGAAGGGGAGGACATTGTGAGACTGGAGAAGGGGGAGGACATTATGAGACTGGAGAAGGGGGAGGACATTGTGAGACTGGATAAGGGGAGGATATTGTGAGACTGGAGAAGGGGAGGATATTGTGAGACTGGAAAAGGGGAGGACATTGTGAGACTGGAGAAGGGGGAGGACATTGTGAGACTGGAGAAGGGAGAGGAGATTGTGAGACTGGAGAAGGGGAGGACATTGTGAGACTGGAGAAAGGGAAGGATATTGTGAGACTGGAGAAGGGAGAGGAGATTGTGAGACTGGAGAAGGGGAGGACATTGTGAGACTGGAGAAGGTGGAGGACATTGTGAGATTTAAGAAGTGGGAGGACATTGTGAGACTTAAGAAGTGGGAGGACATTGTGAGACTGGAGAAGGGGAGGACATTGTGAGACTTAAGAAGTGGGAGGACATTGTGAGACTGGAGAAGGGGGAGGATATTGTGAGACTTAAGAAGGGGGAGGATATTGTGAGACTTAAGAAGGGGAGGACATTGTGAAGGAAAGCCAGTTGTTTTTGACTCCAGCCAAGTGTTTTTACTTTTTTTAAATAAATGAAGTACTTTTATAACTATTTATTTATTTTTCTCTTTTAAGCCTTTTAGATGACAAGGTATTGGCCAGCCTGTCACACACACACACACACACACACACACACACACACACACACACACACACACACACACACACACACACACACACACACACACACACACACACACACACACACACACACACACACACACACACACACACACACACACACACACACACACACACACACACAGCTAACCTTTCCAATATGGTGAGGTGAGAGAGTTCACTTTTTTCAGAAATGAAATGTATTTGAGAGAGAGATAGAGAGATAGAGAGAGAGAGAGATTTATAAAATGACTAATCACTCTCTAAATGGTAGGTCTGGAGTGTCAGTGTAATGTTTGGAGACTTGTTTGAAAGATGGTGCATGTTATCTGTGGAAGATAATGAGGACTGTTCTAGAAAGAGAGCTCTGAAAAAAGTGAACTCTCTCACCTCACCACATTGGAAAGGTTAGCTGTGTGTGTGTGTGTGTGTGTGTGTGTGTGTGTGTGTGTGTGTGTGTGTGTGTGTGTGTGTGTGTGTGTGTGTGTGTGTGTGTGTGTGTGTGTGTGTGTGTGTGTGTGTGTGTGTGTGTGTGTGTGTGTGTGTGTGTGTGTGTGTGTGTGTGTGTGTGTGTGTGTGTGTGTGTGAGTGAGTGAGCCTCCATGATACAGTATGTGTGTATTTGTGTATATCTGCGCAACTTGTGTGTGCATGAGTTTGTGTTAGACGTGTGTGTCTATTAATTGGTTTCTGTGCTCAGGCCAAGCGTAGCATGATGAAGACGTCCAATATGGCACCAGCCACCTGGCAGAGTGAGTGTGATGAGACAGACTCCCTGTGAAGGGACCATTAGAGTGAATGTCTGTTTTCAATCACTGGAGGACGTTGACTCAGCCTCTCCACATGAGAAAAGGACCAAAATGGACCCGTTAGTCCCTGCACAGTTACCAGAGCACTTGTACACACACACATCTGTTGACGTGTTCTGTAGGGAGACCATTAGGGGGATTTTGAAGCTGGAGTAGTGTCATTACAGTCCTCTCCAAAGAAGAACAAATGGAAACGCATCCTTAAAACAACAAAACATCTTAAAGTGCAAAATGTAATATTGATATATTGTTCTTTATGATATACTTTCTCCTCACTCTCTCTCATCATCTACCATGTGTTATTAAAGTAATAAAGCCTGAGGGTGTACGGCCAATATACCACGGCTAAGTGTTGTTCTTAGGCACGACGCAACGTGACTTATTGCTTTTAGAAACTGGTTACAAACGTAATTAGAACAGTAAAAATAAATGCTTCGTCATACCCGTGGTATACGGTCTCATATACCACGGTTTTCAGACAATCAGCATTCAGGGCTCAAACCACCCAGTTTAAAATCTTCTAAATACCACTTTACTCCATTGAAAATAGACGCATACAGCGAGTCATTTCTCCTCTGATCCATCTGTACACAATACACAGCAATATAACATAGACATTTTACCCTCTCTGGGTGACATTTTCATCATTTCATCTAACCTTAAAATGTCATATAGAGAGAATGTGTAAAATAATAAGCTGCAGACGATGACGTCATTGCGAGAGGAAATGTTCACCTTCTGCTTCCTCCCTACTCTAATACCACAGTATTATCAGACTACTACAGTTGAAGTCTGAAGTTTACATACACATACACTAGTCAAATATTTTTCACAATTCCTGACATTTATTCCTAGTAAAAATTCCCTGTATTAGGTCAGTTAGGATCACCACTTTATTTTAAGGATGTGAAATGTCAGAATAATAGTAGAGAGAATTATTTATTTCAGCTTTTATTTCGTTCATTACATTCCCAGGGGGTCAGAAGTTTACATACACTCAATTAGTATTTGGTAGCATTGCCTTTAAATTGTTTAACTTGGGTCAAACGTTTTGGGTAGCCTTCCACAAGCTTCCCACAATAAGTTGGGTGAATTTTCACCCATTCCTCCTGACAGAGCTGGTGTAACTGAGTCAGGTTAGTAGGCCTCTTTTCTCACACATGCTTTTTCAGTTCTGCCCACAAATTCTCTATAGGATTGAGGTCAGAGCTTTGTGATGGCCACTCCAATACCTTGACTTTGTTGTCCTTAAGCCATTTTGCAACAACTTTGGAAGTATGCTTGCAGTTATTGTCCACCCATTTGTGACCAAGCTTTAACTTCCTGACTGATGTCTTGAGATGCTGCTTCAATATATCCACATACTTTTCCCTCCTCATGATGGCATCTATTTTGTGTAGTGCACCAGTCCCTTCTGCAGCAAAGCACCACCACAACATGATGCTGCCACCCCCGTGCATCACGGTTGGGATGGTGTTCTTCGGCTTGCAAGCGTCCCCCGTTTCCTCCAAACAAAACGATGGTCATTATGGCCAAACAGTTCTATTTTTGTTTCATCAGACCAGAGGACATTTCTCCATGTGCAGTTGCAAACCGTAGTCTGCCGGTTTTGGAGCAGTGGCTTCTTCCTTGCTGAGAGGCCTTTCAGGTTATGTCGATATAGGACTCGTTTTACTGTGGATATAGATACTTTTGTACCTGTTTCCTCCAGCATCTTCACAAGGTCCTTTGCTGTTGTTCTGGGATTGATTTGCACTTTTTGCACCAAAGTATGTTTATCTCTAGGAGACATAACACGTCTCCTTCCTGAGCGGTATGACGACTGCGTGGTCCCATGGTGTTTATACTTGCATACTATTGTTTGTACAGATGAACGTGGTACCTTCAGGTGTTTGCAAATTGCTCCCAAGGATGAACCAGACTTGTGGAGGTCTACAATTCTTTTTCTGAGGTCTTGGCTGATTTCTTTTGATTTTCCCACTGTTGTCAAGCAAAGAGGCACTGAGTTTGAAGGTAGGCCTTGAAATACATCCACAGGTACACCTCCAATTGACTCAAATGATGTCAATTAGCCTATCAGAAGCTTCTAAAGCCATTACATAATTTTCTGGAATTTTCCAAGCTGTTTAAAGGCACATGTAAACTTCTGACACACTGGAATTGTGATACAGTGAATTATAAGTGAAATAATCTGTCTGTAAACAATTGTTGGAAAAATTACTTGTGTCATGCACAAAGCAGATGTCCTAACCGACTTGCGAAACTATAGTTTGTTAACAAAAAAATTGTGGAGTGGTTGAAAAATTAGTTTTAATGACTCCAACCTAAGTGTATGCAAACTCTTACTGTAACTAACTTTATAAAGAACTGTACAAATGATACATTTGTGACATCAATATATATATATATTAAATAATTAATATCAGTAATATGAGATCTGTATGTAAAACATTTATATTTGACATTTTATTCATTTAGCAGATGATTGTTATCCAGAGCGACTTACATTTAGTGCTTTCATCTTAGGATAGCTAGGTGAGGCCTCCTGGGTGGCGCAGTGGTCTCTGCTGTGCCACCAGAGACTCTGGGTTCGAGCCCAGGCTCTGTCGCAGCCGGCCGCGACCGTGAGGTCCATGGGGCGACGCACAATTGGCCTAGCATCGTCCGGGTTAGGGAGGGTTTGGCCGGTAGGGATATCCTTGTCTCATCGCGCACTAGTGACTCCTGTGGCGGGCCGGGCGCAGTGCGCGCTAGCCAAGGTGGCCAGGTGCACAGTGTTTCCTCCGACACATTGGTGCGGCTGGCTTCCGAGTTGGATGCGCGCTGTGTTAAGAAGCAGTGTGGCTTGGTTGGGTTGTGTTTCGGAGGACGCATGGCTCTCGACCTTCGTCTCCCCGAGTCCGTACGGGAGTTGTAGCGATGAGACAAGACAGTAACTACTAATAATTGGATACCACGAAATTGGGGAGAAAAAGGGGGTAAAAAAAAAATATATATAAAAAAAGATAGCTAGGTGAGACAACAACACATCGGAGTCAAACTATACAGTATATGAACATTCCATTCCAGCTAAACAATATATAGAGTTTTGCTTTTAAAAAAATTACATTTTAATTCAAATCTAAAATCTATGAATTAATATTTTAATTAATATTTTACACCCAAGCAATCATTTTTGATGAAAAAACACAAATGTGAAAAATCATTGGATATAGCGTTTCGGGAATAAACTTTTTCAATTAGAGTCATATCTGTCTGACCTGCTATCTATCTGTGTGGGGGTGTGACACACCACACATTGATTATGTATCACTGAGCCTGCAGTGGTCCATTCCACACTACCCATCCACGCATCTAGCTGACCTGACTACAGTTTAACCATGCAAATTGCTCCTCCATTCTATGAGAATATTGTGCTATAGAACGTATTTCAAGACAGTGAGGGCACTACTTCACCAACTACCTGAAGAGAGATAGAGGGAAATAGAAAGACAAATACAGAGTGAAATCTGACAGTGAAAGAGAGAGGGACAGAGTGAAAGAGAAAGAGAGATGAGTCATAGCCATCTATTTAATGAGCTTGGCATCGGGGCAGCCTGCGGGCTCTGTGGGAGGGAGCCAGTGATTTCCCCTGCAGGAAGAATTTGAGCAGTGTGACGGAATGGAGCATTGCAGCGCCAAAACCCTATCAACATCATAAAGACGCTGACGTTACGTTACGTCTACCTCCGTACACGAGCCAACATCGCTAACTCTTGTCTCAATGCAGGCATGCAGGGAACGCAATAGGGCATCACAAGCTTATGGGTATTGTGTCATATCATCAGTGTGCATCTGTGTGTGTGTGGTAGGGGGTGGGAGACAGGAGGAGGCTACACCTCATTTAATCTAGTCTTCTGACTCCCTCCTCTTCTGAATTCCCTCTGTCCCACTAGGGCTACCATCTCCCTCAGCAGTGTCTCAATCCAAGCAGTCTCTATTTTCTGTATTAATAAATAAGAAAAAATAAATAAAGTGCACTCATCTCGCTCTTAGCAGCCAAACTGTCCAATGGAGACACATAATGGCTATTTTCATGTTTCAATAAAAATCATCTCGGTTTTCTTTATTAAAACCCTGCAAAACAAACAAATTAACGGTTTTGACATCTTTGATTTTCTTGTCTAGAGATTGGGACATGGATTTGTGTCTATTCTGCTACTGGTTCAAATCCCACTGGAGCAACTGAACTACTCAAGCAGTGAAACCTGCGGAAGTTATTGCTATAATAAATAACAAACCACACCTACTGTAGACACAGAACATCTTTACCAGGCAGCACTCAGTGGTCATGTAATTAAGTGTTGTCTTTTCCTGTCAAGTGTTCTGTGTTTGTCTGGCAACCACACTGAGAGGGGTGCAGGAGAGGTGTCAATTAAAGCAAACAGAACGTTCGAGAGGTGGAATATTACCTCTTCATCCCGAGATCATCAAAAAAATAACTGCTTGTAGGTGGCTGAAATACGTTATGCCTTTAGCTACCAGTCAGTTGTCTAGGGATGACGTAAGGTCTTTATTGTTATGTTATCAACAATTGTTTATTTCTGGAGACTCATGGCACCACTTTGTCCCTGTGCTGAAGATCTGCACGGTAGCTACCATTATGTCACCGAGGCCAGTACAACCCGGCTTGAATTAAAAATAAAAAAACTGAAAACTTGAGCGTACATAACTATTCACTACAAAGTCAATACTTTGTAGAGCCACCTTTGCAGCAATTACAGCTGCAAGTCTCTTGGGGTATGTCGCTATAAGCTTGGCACATCTAGCCACTGGGATTTTTGCCCATTCTTCAAGGCAAAACTGCTCCATCTCCTTCAAGTTGGATGGGTTCCGCTTGTGTACAGCAATCTTTAAGTCATACCACAGATTCTCAATTGGATTGACGTCTGGACTTTGACGAGGCCATTCCAAGACATTTCAATGTTTCCCCTTAAACCACTCAAGTGTTCTTTTAGTAGTATGCTTAGAATCATTGTCCAGCTGGAAGGTGAACCTCTGTCCCACTCTCAAATCTATGGAAGACTGAATCAGGTTCCCCTCAAGAATTCCCCTGTATTTACCACCATCCATCATTCCTTCAATTCTGACCAGTTTTCCAGGCCCTGCCAATTAAAAACATCCCCACAGCATGATGCTGCCACCACCATGCTTCACTGTGGGGATGGTGTTCCGGGGTGATTAGAGGTGTTGGGTTTGCGCAAGCCAAACCCATCCTTGATGGCCAAAAAGCTCAATTTTAGTCTCATCTGACCAGAGTACCTTCTTCCATATGTTTGGGGAGTCTCCCACATGCCTTTTGGCGAACACCAATCGTGTTTGCTTATTTTTTTCTTTAAGCAATGCTTTTTTTCTGGCCACTCTTCCGTAAAGCCCAGCTCTGTGGAGTGTACGGCTTAATGTGGTCCTTTGGACAGATACTCCAATGTCCGCTGTGGAGCTTTGCAGCTCCTTCAGGGTTATCTTTGGTCTCTTTGTTGCCTCTCTGATTAAAACTTCTTCAGGATTGGTGGGTCCCCTGCGGGACGGTTGAGCTGACGTAGGCTAATGCGATTAGCATGAGGTTGTAAGTAACAAGAAAAGTTCCCAGGACGTAGACATATCTGATATTGGCAGGAAGCTTAAATTCTTGTTAATCTAACTGCACTGTCCAATTTACAGTAGCTATTACAGTGAAATAATACCATGCTATTGTTTGAGGAGAGTGCACAGTTTTGAACATGAAAAGCTATTAACACATACAAAACTAGCAGGGGATCTTCAACTCAAAACACATGTCCCTCTATTCAACCTAATGAATGTGTAGTCTCAGTTCCGTATACTCTACCTCTAGGATGGATATTGACTTGCTAAGCCAACCTATCCATTTTTCATTACTTCTCTAAGAGTAGATTGGAGTGAGAGGTAGACTAAATTGTTCTTATTTGGAGAGGGATCCCCAAGGCATGTTCTGTGTGGAATGGTAATGAGATGCGTTCGATGCGTATATACACACGTCACTAACATACAAGACAAACAAACACACACACACACACACACACACACACAGATGGCAGAACCCTCATTAAACCCATACTGTCAGACGCAGCGGAGCGTGGGGGTGGCGATCTGTCCCTCAGGTAGTGTGTGTGTGTGTGTGTGTGTGTGTGTGTGTGTGTGTGTGTGTGTGTGTGTGTGTGTGTGTGTGTGTGTGTGTGTGTGTGTGTGTGTGTGTGTGTGTGCGCGTGTGTGTGTGTGTGTGTGTGTGTGTGTGTGTGTGTGTGTGTGTGTGTGTGTGTGTGTGTGTGTGTGTGTGTGTGTGTGTGTGTGTGTGTGTGTGTGTGTGTGTGTATGTGTGCATGTGTGTACACCGACACACACAAAACCAACCAACCAACTCCTCAATTTCTGCTAGCCCCATATTCTCTCCTCTATTGTCCCTCCACTTCAGTTGTGAAAATCATAAGGATCAAATAGATTGCAGTTTTTGCGAATAAAATCAGTTTTTACGTCGGTTCAAAGTCTTCACATAGATTTTGTTGTTGTTGAAATGACGTGGAAACATCATTGATTCAACCAGTTTGTGACCAGTAGGAACAGCCTGTGGATATTGGTTTGCTATTGAAAAATGGTCAGACATTCTAGTTTCTTTGCAGCAATTACTTCTACTTTGGGAATAATGTCACATCTTAGGAGTGAGGCAGCCCTGCATTTCCTTTGTCCTTTGTAATATAATGATGTAATACCATAATATAACATAATAATATAATATATACCATTTAGTAGACGCTTTTATTCAAAGCCACTTATAGTCATGCCTGCATGCATTTTATGTAAGTGACTTCACCATCACCTTTTGACCTCTGACTAGAAAACGTGTCCATCAATTTTGACTTTCAATCATTAAAGAGGACAATCCCGTACTGTGGCATCATATACAACCCCACCTTCAGGCGAGGATGAAGGAAAATATATTGTTCTTCCAATGCTAAAATGGCAAGGTGTATAATGCAGAAAATCTATAATTGAAGGCATGACCTCTGAGTGAATTATGTGGGGATGAACGTGTGAAAACAGGCCATTAACTGTGGCAAGTACTATAATTCAACCAGTTGTATTTTTTAACATGGGTTCATTAATTTAAATACATGTCAATATACTTTGGTTCAATATACATGGGTTCATTAATTTAAAACAATGTCAATATACTTTAAAATGACTAAAACCCAATCTAAACTGTCTAGAAATCCTACTGGATCTACATTCAAACATTTTAATGACTGTGTACAGCTCGCTAATGATCACCGAAATTTTAACTAGACACTCAGGGAGAATAGAATGTTTAAAACATGATAGATATAGGACTATTTTTTGCAAATATTGACAGCGAATAAATATATTTTCAGTGAGGCCCTCCGTACTTCGTTGAAGACCGAATGAGGCCGCCTGGGTAAAATGATTTTGACACCCCTGGTATAGGCTATAGCCCAAGTAAATGTGGCATGCCTTAACACATACAGAACTAGCAGGGGATCTTCAACTCTAAACACATGTCCATCTATTCAACCTAATGAATGTGTAGTCTCAGTTCCGTATACTCTACCTCTAGGATGGATATTGACTTGCTAAGCCAACCTATCCATTTTTCTTTACTTCTCTAAGAGTAGATTGGAGTGAATGGTAGAATAAATTGTTCTTATTAGGAGAGGGATCCCCAAGGAACGTTCTGTGTGGAATAGTAATGAGATGCTTTCCTTGTGTACACAAACACACACACACACACACACACACACACACACACACACACACACACACACACACACACACACACACACACACACACACACACACACACACACACACACACACACACACACACACACACACACACACACACACGGCAGAACCCTCATTAAACCCATACTGTTGGACGCAGGGGAGCGTGGGGGTGGCGATCTGTCCCTCAGGTAGTGTGTGTATGTGTGTGCGTGTGTGTGAATGTACGTGCATGTGTGTGTGTGTGCATGCATGCGTGTGTGTGTGCGTGTGTGTGTGTGTGTGTGTGCACACCAACACACACAAAACCAACCAACTCCCCAATTTCTGCCTTCCCCATATTCTCTCTTCTATTGTCCCTCCACTTCAGTTGTGAAAATCATAAGGAACAAATAGATTGCAGTTCATTTTCTGGTTTCTAGCGATCAGTCAATTTGCTAGAAACCCACTGGGCACAGAGGTCAGTTCAACATCTAGTTTTGATTTATATTTGATTGAGTTGTCAAATAACATGAATTCAACAAATAAATGAACCATCTTATTGGATTTTGTTTCAAAGTTGGGTAGAAAAAGACAACAGTGCACAAATTCCTTTCCTTGCGAATAAAATGAGTTTCCACGTCGGTTCAAAGTCTTCACGTAGATTTTTTTGTTGAATCAACGTTGGTTTAAACAGTTTGTGACAAGTGGGAACAGCCCGTGGACATTATATATATCATTTATTTTAACAGGGAAGACATATTGAGACCTAGGTCTCTTTTTCAAATGATACGACATAAATATATACAATATGCCCAATACAGTTGAAGTCAGAAGTTTACGTACACTTAGGTTGGAGTCATTAAAATTCGTTCTTCAACCACTCCACAAATTTCTTGTTAACAAACTATATTTTTGGAAAGTCGGTTAGGACATCTACTTTGTGCACGACACAAGTACTTTTTCCAACAATTGTTTACAGACAGAATATTTCACTTATTATTCACTGTATCAAAATTCCAGAAGTTTACATACACTAAGTTGACTGTGCCTTTAAAACAGCTTGGGAAATTCCAGAAAATGATGTCATGGTTTTTAAAAGCTTCTGATAGGCTAATTGACATAATTTGAGTCAATTAGAGGTGAACCTGTAAATATATTTCAAGGCCTACCTTCAAAGTCAGTGCCTCTTTGCTTGACATCATGGGAAAATCAAAAGAAATCAGCCAAGACCTCAGAAAAAAAATTGTAGACCTCCACAAGTCTGATTCATCCTTGGGAGCAATTTCCAAACGCCTGAAGGTGCCACGTTCATCTATACAAACAATAGTACGCAAGTATAAACACCATGGGACCACGCAGTCGTCATACCGCTCAGGAAGGAGACGCCTTCTTCTCCTACAGATGAACGTACTTTGGTGCGAAAAGTGCAAATCATTCCCAGAACAACAGCAAAGGACCTTGTGAAGATGCTGGAGGAAACAGGTACAAAAGTATCTATATCCACAGTAAAACCAGTCCATATCGACATAACCTGAAAGGCCGCTCAGCAAGGATGAAGCCACTGCTCCAAAACCACCATAAAAAAGCCAGACTACGGTTTGCAACTGCACATGGGGACAAAGATCATACTTTTTGGAGAAATGTCCTCTGGTCTGATGAAACAAAAATAGAACTGTTTGCCCATAATGACCATCGTTATGTTTGTGGGGAAAAGGGGGGCGTTTGCAAGCCGAAGAACATCATCACAACCGTGAGGCACGAGGGTGGCAGCATCATGTTGTGGGGGTGCTTTGCTGCAGGAGGGACTGGTGCACTTCACAAAATAGATTGCATCACGAGGCAGGAAAATTAAGTGGTTATATTGAAGCACCATCTCAAGACATCAGTCAGGAAGTTAAAGCTTGGTCAAAAATGGGTCTTCTAAATGGACAATGACCCCAAGCATACTTCCAAAGTTGTGGCAAAATGGCTTAAGGACAACAAAGTCAAGGTATTGGAGTGGCCATCACAAAGCCCTGACCTCAATCCTATAGAAAACTAACTGACCTAAAACAGGGATGTTTTAGTTTTAGAAGGATTAAATGTCAGAAATTGTGAAAAACTGAGTTTAAATGTATTTGGCTAAGGTGTATGTAAACTTCCGACCTCAACTGTATATACACCTACACACATTAATACCAAAACACAATCATGGGAAGCACAAAAACATAACAAATTACCCAGAAAAACAGTTACATTGTCCACAAATAAGTCCCCAATTATTACATTCAATTGTCCGTACGTTATCAGAACATGAAGATCAAATGTATTTGGAATTTTGTTCCAGCCATAGAGTGCATTAAACCTAAAAGCAGATTTAACTAGCCCGGTGGAGACCGTAGAAACCTCAAGAGTTAACCAATCCTGTGAACGGGTTAGGCAACTGAGGTGTCTATACTTCAACACCAAAGTTAGATAAGATGGGAGTTTAAGAAGTAGGGCCTTTTTGCTATTGACAAATGGTCAGACATTCTAGTTTCTTGAGCAATTACTTCTATCTTAGGAGTGAGGCAGCCCTGCATTTTCCTTGTCCTTTGTAATATAATAACATAAATGTAATATATACCATTTAGTAGACGCTTTTATTCAAAGCCACTTATAGTCATGCCTGCATGCATTTTATGTAAGTGACTTCACCATCACCTTTTGACCTCTGACTAGAAAACGTGTCTATCAATTTTGACTAACAATCATTAAAGAGGACAATTCCGTACCGTGGCATCATATACAACCCCACCTTCAGGCGAGGATGAAGGAAAAGATCATTGTTCTGCCAATGCTAAAATTCAACCAGTGGTATTTTCTTTTACATGGGTTCATTGTCTATGTAAATTCACTAATTTAAAGGAGTGTATTTGTTACGCGGGGTGGAGCAGGTGAACCCAAGTGCAGACTCAGACGAGGAGACAGGGATAAGGTAACCAAGGTATTTATTGAAAAGCGGGGGCGGGGGGAGGCGGGGTGCAGGCCAGGGGGAGCTCGGGCGGGTAGCAGGGAAACAGGAACTGAGGCTGCGGCTGGGGCAAGGGGAGCAGGGGCAGGATAAGCAGGTCCGGAGCGGAATCCAAGGAAACAGTAGAGCGGGGATCCAGCGCAGGGGAGCAGGACTGATGAGACAAAGGACCAGAGTCAGAGCGGACAGAATTGTAGCAGTGCGAAAAACAGCGTCAGGCTAGGGAAAACAGGCACCACAGGATAATAAGATCTATGCAGGGACAAACGGCTAGTAATGCAGACTGACTGAGCAGAGGCTACGATCTGGCAACGTGGAAGTGGCAGGGCTGAGTATTTGTAGAGGTCTTGATTATGGAACAGGTTGCAGCTGGTGGGGATTTGCTCTGACTAGCACACCTGTCTCAACTCACAATCAGATACACCCACACAGAGAGAGAGAGAGAGAGAGAGAGAGAGAGAGAGAGAGAGAGAGAGAGAGAGAGAGAGAGAGAGAGAGAGAGAGAGAGCACTGGGGGAGTGGCAACAAGTTAGGGGGACACCGGATGAGAAGTAGAGGGCGTGGCAGGGGCAGATGTAACACTATCTGTGAATTGTCACATTTCTTTGTTAACCTTGGACCACATTTGTTTTTAATTTCAGCTTTTGAATGTAGTACGACAAGTACATGACAAAAGCCACAGCTCATGACCATAACAGTTACCAACCTGACAACATACTACACAACATGCCTTATGAATAGTACATGAAAAGAGACACAGCTCATTACCATAACAGTTACCAACCTGACAACATACTACACAACATGCCTTATGAATAGACGACGCAATCGCAACCACACTGCACACTGCCCTAACCCATCTGGACAAGAGGAATACCCATGTGAGAATGCTGTTCATCGATTACAGCTCAGCATTTAACACCATAGTACCCTCCAAACTCGTCATCAAGCTCGAGACCCTGGGTCTCGACCCCGCCCTGTGCAACTGGGTCCTGGACTTCCTGACGGGCCGCCCCCAGGTGGTGAGGGTAGGTAACAACATCTCCACCCCGCTGATCCTCAACACTGGGGCCCCACAAGGGTGCGTTCTGAGCCCTCTCCTGTACTCCCTGTTCACCCACGACTGCGTGGCCATGCACGCCTCCAACTCAATCATCAAGTTTGCGGATGACACTACAGTGGTAGGCTTGATTACCAACAACGACGAGACGGCCTACAGGGAGGAGGTGAGGGCCCTCGGAGTGTGGTGTCAGGAAAATAACCTCACACTCAACGTCAACAAAACAAAGGAGATGATTGTGGACTTCAGGAAACAGCAGAGGGAGCACCCCCCTATCCACATCGACGGGTCAGTAGTGGAGAAGGTGGAAAGTTTTAAGTTCCTCGGTGTACACATCACGGACAAACTGAATTGGTCCACCCACACAGACAGCGTTGTGAAGAAGGCGCAGCAGCGCCTCTTCAACCTCAGGAGACTGAAGAAATTCGGCTTGTCACCAAAAGCACTCACAAACTTCTACAGATGCACAATCGAGAGCATCCTGTCGGGCTGTATCACCGCCTGGTACGGCAACTGCTCCGCCCACAACCGTAAGGCTCTCCAGAGGGTAGTGAGGTCTGCAGAACGCATCACCGGGGGCAAACTACCTGCCCTCCAGGACACCTACACCACCCGATGTCACAGGAAGGCCATAAAGATCATCAAGGACAACAACCACCCAAGCCACTGCCTGTTCACCCCGCTATCACCCAGAAGGCGAGGTCAGTACAGGTGCATCAAAGCAGGGACCGAGAGACTGAAAAACAGCTTCTATCTCAAGGCCATCAGACTGTTAAACAGCCACCACTAACATTTAGCGGCCGCTGCCAACATACTGACTCAACTCCAGCCACTTTAAAAATGGGAATTGATGGAAATTATGTAAAAATGTACCACTAGCCACTTTAAACAATGCCACTTAATATAATGTTTACATACCCTACATTACCCATCTCATATATATATACTGTACTCTATATCATCTACTGCATCTTGCCATCTTTATGTAATACATGTACCACTAGCCACTTTAAACTATGCCACTTTATGTTTACATACCCTACAGTACTCATCTCATATGTATATACCGTACTCTATACCATCTACTGCATCTTGCCATGCCGTTCTGTACCACCACTCATTCATATATCTTTATGTACATATTCTTTATCCCTTTACACTTGTGTGTGTGTATAAGGTAGTAGTTGTGGAATTGTTAGGTTAGATTACTTGTTGGTTATTACTGCATTGTCGGAACTAGAAGCACAAGCATTTCGCTACACTCGCATTAACATCTGCTAACCATGTGTATGTGACTAATAAAATTTGATTTGATTTGATTTGAATAGGGGTGAGATAGCAGAGGCTCCACAATCCCTCGTGAATGAAATGGTTGGAGGGTATAGGCCAGGGGTGTCAAATATACGGGCAGCAGGTGGTTTGAGTTTTTTGTTTTATGTTTAAAAAGAATTGGAGATAGGGGAAACAAAGTCAATATATTATAAAATGACTAAAACCGAATCTAAACTGGGTTAGAAATTATACTGGACCTACATTCATGCATTTTATTGACTGTGTCCAGCTCGCTAATGACCACCGAATGAAAACTAGACAGTAAGGCCCTCCGTACTTCGTTGAAGACCGAATGAGGCCCCCTGGGTAAAATGAGTTTGACACCCCCCGGTGTAGGCTATAGCCCACGTAAATGTGGCATGCCTTAACACATACAGAACTAGCAAAGGATCTTCAACTCAAAACACATGTCCCTCTATTCAACCGAATGAATGTGTTACCTGATATCCCTACTCTACATCAAGGCTGGATATTGACTTCCTAAGCAAACCTATCCATTTTTCATTACAGCTCAAAGAGTTGTGTGGAGAGAGAGGTAGACTAAATTGTTCTGATTGAGATACAGATCCCCAAGGAATGTTCTGTGTAATATACACATACCATTACATACCATACATACAGTGCCTTTGGAAAGTATTCAGACCCCTTGACTTATTCCACATTTTGTTACGTTACAGCTATATTCTAAAATATTTTATTTTTATTTTTATTCCCTCATAATTTATTTTTTATTCCCTACACACAATACCCCATAATGACAAAGTAAAAACAGGTTTTTATTTAAAAAAAAATGTTTTCAGACCCTTTACTCAGTACTTTGTTGAAGCACCTTTGGCAGTGATTACAGCCTCAAGTCTTCTTAGGTATGACGCTACAAGCTTGGCACACCTGTATTTGGGGAGTTTCTCCCATTCTTCTCTGCAAATCCTCTGAAGCTCTGTCAGTTTGGATGGGGAGTGTTGCGGCACAGTTATTTTCAGGTCTCTCCTGAGATGTTCGATCAGTTTCAAATCCGGGCTCTGGTTGGGCCACTCAAGGACATTCAGAGCTCAATTTCGAAGTCTCATAGCAAAGGGTACTTATGTAAATAAGGCTGTAACATAACAAAATGTGTAAAAAGTCAAGGGGTCTGAATACTTTCCGAATACTTTACAAACACACACACGCACAGTTGGCCTCAGGTAGTGTTTGTGTGTGTGTAACAATCATTTTGTTTGTCCCCACGAGGTCAAATGCTATTTCTAGGGGGTTTAGGGTTAAGGTTAGAATTAGTGTTAGGAGCTAGGGTTAGTTTTAGGGTTAGGGTTAGGAGCTAGGGTTAGGGTTAGGAGCTAGGGTTAGGTTTAGGGTTAGGAGCTAGGGTTAGGTTTAGGTTTAGGGTTAAGGTTAGGTTTTTAGGTTAAGGATAGAGTTAGGGTTAAGGTCAGGGTTAGGGTTAGGGAAAATAGGATTTTGAATGGGTCTGAATTGTATGTCCCCACAAGGTTATTTTGCAAGAATGTGTGTGTCTCACTGTATGTGTGTGTGTGTGTGTGTGTGTGTGTGTGTGTGTGTGTGCACGTGTGTGTGTGCACGTGTGTGTGTGCGCGTGTGTGTGTGCGCGTGTGTGTGTGCGTGTGTGTGTGTGCGTGTGTGTGTGTGTGTGTGTGTGTGCGCGTGGGTGTGTATGCGTGCATGTGTGTGCGGGCGGAGGGAGCTGACGTCCGAAGGAGGGCTCAGGGTTATTACAAAGAGGAGTACAGACAGTGCGTAAAACCACACACACACCCAGGGGGATCTGTCCGATAGCTCGTCACACTAGGAAGAGAGGAATCCACTTACACAGACAGAGACAGAGAGCCACAGCCATATTGTAGGCTACCGTTATAGCCTCTACCATTGGATATGATACATTTTTTCATTATTCCAGATTAGATTATCCAGCCCTGGTTTGTGGGGCTCATATTGGCTGTGGTATACTTGACTGTGTGGAGTCTCAGAGTCACAGTGAGCCTCCCTGGCAGATTAATAAACTCACATGGAAGGCCATCCAGTTGCTATCTGACCAATCTCTATACAGCAATCTCAACCCTGGGTCATCCATTCCTCATGTGGATTTTGGCACATGTTCTATTTCTTGCAAAGATACAAATAGAATGAAAGAAAGCACTCAATGTATACCAGAATAAACATTTTACCACTGGTGAGATACATCTGTATATGTAAAGAAAGTCAATGGCTGTTTGCGGCTCTGAAACGTGATCATGATTGAAAGTACTATACAAGATGTTGTAAAAATAAATAAATAACAGTCTGGTTCATTTTTGCATTTTTTTTTTTTTTACTATAAATCATGATCATATTCATGTACTATCAGCATTTGTCCTGCAATTTGACCAGATAATCCTGGCTTGGTTTCACTTTAACAGTGAAATGAAGCAAGTAGTTTCATTAAAATTTCATCAGACAATTAAAGGTATAGTTCATCCCCACTTTTAGACAATCAAAACACACTTAGGTCATTTTGTGCAGTTTGCACAGTCATATTGACTCAAAAGGCAGTGGCAGCTAGACAGATACACAGTCATATTGACTCAAAAGGCAGTGGCAGCTAGACAGATACACAGTCATATTGACTCAAAAGGCAGTGGCAGCTAGACAGATACACAGTCATATTGACTCAAAAGGCAGTGGCAGCTAGACAGATACACAGTCATATTGACTCAAAAGGCAGTGGCAGCTAGACAGATACACAGTCATATTGACTCAAAAGGCAGTGGCAGCTAGACAGATACACAGTCATATTGACTCAAAAGGCAGTGGCAGCTAGACAGATACACAGTCATATTGACTCAAAAGGCAGTGGCAGCTAGACAGATACACAGTCATATTGACTCAAAAGGCAGTGGCAGCTAGACAGATACACAGTCATATTGACTCAAAAGGCAGTGGCAGCTAGACAGATACACAGAAGGAATAATGTTCAGTCTGAACTTTTCAAGAATAGGAAGTAAGTATTCTCTTCTTCATTAATTGTCAGGGAGAATGTCAGATTAGAGAGAAAGGAGAGATATTCGTTTATGAAACGTCAAACAAGTTTTGTTTTTTCTGACAAGCTCCATCAGAGCAGTGAAAGAATGGCCTCCAAACTTAGCTTTGGCACAGATTTACTATATACTTCCTCCAGCTGCAAACCTTGCACCTGTTTCTTCAGCCCGGGATAAAACATAAAAAAACAAATGCTAAAACATGAAAATGTCTCCAATCAGATGTATTTATAAAGCCCTTTTTACATCAGCAGTTGTCACAAAGTGCTTGTTCAGAATCCCAGCCTAATGGACTTCTAGACAGAGTTTCTCACCAGACTTTCCCAAGAAACCCAATCAACCAGAACAGGATTAGCTATCTTGTTTTATTAATGTTCCCGTTCCTTCTCCTAGTCAGGTACAGAGTATTACTCTGTGGGAGGATTACTGGAAGGCCTGAAATAGACCAAAATACATTTTACTTGTAACAATAAATACGCTTTTTTATTTACTTCCATTGTCCTCCAAGAATTTCTCAATCTCCTCTCTACTTCAGTTTTCTCCTTCATGCACCTTGGTTGGAGAGGGAGAGATAGGGTTGAAATAACAGGTCTGGGACAAGATAGCACGTCCGGTGAACGGGTCAGGGTTCCATAGCCGCAGGCAGAACAGCAGAAACTGGATCATCAGCATGACCAGGTGGACGGGACGGGGACAGCCAGAAGTCGTCAGGCCAGGTAGTCCTGAGGCATGGTTCTAGGGCTCCGGTCCTCCGGAAGGGGAGAGAGAGAGAGAGATGGGTGAATTAGAGGGAGCATACCTAAGATCACACAGAACACCAAGTAATACAGGAAGATTACACTAGATAGGCCAGACTGACCCTAGCCCCCCGGCACAAAGACTATTGCAGCATAGATACTGGAGACTGAGACGGGGGTCAGGGGACACTTTGGCCTTGTCCAAAGTAACCCTGGACAGGGCCAACCAGGCAGGATATAACCCCACCCACTTTGCCAAAGCAAAGCTTCCACACCACAAAAGGGATATCCACTTGACCACTAACTTTCTACCCTGAGAAGGCTGAATATAGCCCATGAAGATTTCCTCCACCGCACGAGCATGAGGGGAAGCTTGGCACTACGTGATGCACCCCTGCTAGAGACGGCATGGGAGAACGCAAGCAAGCCAGTGACTCAGCCCCCATAATAGGGTCAGAGGCAGAAAATCCCAGTGGAGAGACGGGAGCCGGCCAGACAGGTGGTTCTTCACTCCAGTGCCTTGCTGTTCACCTTCGCACCCCTGGGCTAGTCTACACTCAATCATAGGAGGTCATTGGCTGGTCAGCTCTGTTAGCTTGACTCATTGTGTAATTTTGTCATTTTGTCATTTTTATTAGGATCCCCATTAGCTCACGCCGTAACGCTAGCTAATCTTCCTGGGATCCAACAACAATTAACAAGACATTACAAACAACCACAATCAAGACTTCACAAACATTCAACAAGTAGACAATACAGATAATTAAAATACCTGACGGGAAACACATTTAACATTCAGTTGATGCTTTCTATTTCCTGTCCAGTCATATTGTCTATCGCATTAGATGTTCTTTTATTTATTTCTTGAAGGTGGATTTACTTTTTGCCTGAGAAATATGTATTGGTAAAGAGTTCCATTCAGCTATGGCTCTATATAAAACTGTAGATTTAAGGCGTTTTGTCCTTGGCTTGGGTTGTTTAAGCTGCCATGAACTTGCCGGTCTAGTTTGGTGGTTATGCGTGTTGCTAGTATGTACTGACTGGACTGAAAAATACGGTGTTTTAAAAAAAGATATAACATTCCTATAGAAAATCAGAAGACTAGATAGTAATTTGTTTTTAACATGAAGCCATGAGAGATTCTGATGCATTTGGATAATACTCACACATTAGAGTAATGAAGAGCTAAGAGCTAGCTGGCAGCCCTGTTCTGAGCCATTTGGAGCTTTTATATCTTTCATTGCTGCAGATGACCATATAACTGGGCAGTACTCTAAGTGTGATAGAACCAGGGATTGACCATATAACCAGACAGTACTCTAAGTGTGATAGGACCAGGGATTGACCATATAACTGGACAGTACTCTAAGTGTGATAGGACCAGGGATTGACCATATAACCAGACAGTACTCTAAGTGTGATAGGACCAGGGATTGAATCCCCTGTTTCAGTGTGCTAGATGTTACATACTCTGAACATTTTCTTGTGACAGCGATTCCCTTACCCATCTTAATAACAATATTATCTATGTGTTCTGACCAGGATAAAGCTACGTCCAACATGACGCCTAGTAGTTTCCTTTTTTTCACTTGCTCTACATGCGTTCTATTCATCGACAAATTCAATTGGGGATCATCAGCAAGCATATATTTTGAACCAAATAGAATACATTTAGTTTTAGAGATGTTCAACATCAATTTGTTCATTTCAACCCACTCAGATACCATTCTTAGTTCACTGCTCAGTACATCTGTTAGCTCATTACATTCTGATGCTGCGTTATACATTGTAGAGTCATCAGCATACATGACCACTCTTGCTTTGTTCATTACTGAAGGCAAATCATTAGTAAATATAGAGTAGAGAAGTGGGCCTAGGCAACTTCCTTGAGGAACACCACAGTGTATATCTTTACTGTTTGAAAAGCTTCCATTAAAGAACACTTTTTGCCTTCTCCTGGATAGATAGCTTTCCATCCAGGATAGAGCTGCGGACTTAAAACCATAACATTTGAGTTTACCTAGTAACAGTTCATGATCAAGTACATCAAAAGCAGCACTGAAATCCAGCAACAATGCACCAACTAACTTCCTGCCATCAATACTCTTTAACCAATCATCTGTCATTTGTGCTAAGGCTGTGCTCGTAGAATGCCCTTCTTTGTATGCATGCTGGAAACCCGTTATCAGACCTTTAATTGAGAAATAATCCTTGATTTGTACAGATACAATTTTATCTAATGATTTACTCAACACAGGCAGCAAGCTTAATGGACGACTATTAGGACCAGTGAATGCAGATGTTTTATCCTTAGGTAGTGGAATAACCTTTGGCTCTTTCCAGACTTCTGGGCACACCCCATACATCAAGCACTTCTTAAAAATATGAGAGATTGGTGTACATATTTGGTTAGCTGTAACTCTAAGCAATTTGGCATCAAGATGATCTGGACCAGGTGACTTGTCATCCGAAAGAGACAACAGCATCCTTTCTACCTCTTCCCTTTCTATTTGATGAAATTCAAACATGCATCGCCTCTCCTTCATGATACAATGTTTTATAAGAGTATATGACGCTGTCGGACCTGCGGTAGATTATTTTAGGGCCAGCCTTTGGTATTTTAGTTTTCCTAATAAGTGCAACCAAGTTATGATCACTTCAACCTAGTGCCACTGATACAGCTTTAGAACAATGTTCAGCCATGTTAGTAACAATGTGATCGATACAAGTTGATGATGTGATACCGGACCTATTAGTGAACGTTCTGGTTGGTGATGTCATAACTTGGGACAGGTTACATACGTTGGCAACAGAAATACGTTTCTTTCTCATTGGACAGTTGGTGTTTAAAAAAAATCAGTATTCATATCTCCCCAAAAATATATTTCCCTATTTTCATCAGATACCTTATCCAACATTTTGCAAATTCCATCAAGATATTTCACATCAGCACTAGGTGGCCTATAGCAGCAACCAACTACTATAGGTTTCAAATGTGGTAAATGCACCTGTACCCATAGCGCCTCTAATCCATTCAACATTAGTCCTTACGTTGTTTTGCTGGAATATGACTCTGGGTGTAAACTGCAGCTCCACCGCCATATCTATTTCTGTCCCTCCTGAACAAGTTGTATCCATGTATAGAGATGTCAGCATCATCAAAAGAAGAGTCCAGGCGAGTCTCTGATATTGCCAATACATGAATATTGTTTGACTGCACTAGACAGCATATTTCATGAATGTTATTCCTTAAACTGCATATATTTAAGTGAGCAATTAACAGACCTTTCTTTGGTAGATGTACAGTATTTATATGTCCAAACATGAATCAGCAGATGGAATCTGAGAGAGATACTCAGTCAGTGTGTGTGTGTGTGAGGCTGGAATTACTTGTGTCTGTCGCTCCTCCTAACTCCATGGGAGGGAGGGTGAACAATCAGTTTGTCATACCTCAGATATGCCATGTCACCTCGTTCTCTTGCAGCCTTCATGGCTGGTTTTAGTTCCTTTCTTCTTTGACGGACTGCATCTGAGAAATCCTCATTGATGAAGATGAAGGACCCTTTAAGGCGTTTGGCTTTTTCAAGGACTGCAAGCTTATCCTTGAACCTGAGGAATTTCACTACAATTGGCCTGGGTCTGGTTCCATTTTCACCACCATTGGCACCATTAGTGACCCCTGGTTTCCCAGACCGGTGAGCACGTTCCAGCTCTACCTGTTGATCCAGTTGTAGCTCCTCAGAAAACAGCTTTCGAACTTTGTCCAGTGTCTCACTTTGACTCTACTGGATACCATCTATTATAAGATTATTTCTCCTCAATCGTCCATCCAGGTAATCAGCCTTCCCAGACATGCTCTGGGGGCCCTCCCTGACTGTGGTGATTTCATTCCACATAGAGGAACAGTTTCTGGAAAGTGTATCCTGTTTGGTCTTCAGTACATTCACATCCTTCTGTGTGAACTGAAGGCTTGTTTTAATGTCTTGTACATCTTTAGTCAGGTCGTCCAGCCGTTTGTTGGTAGACTCCATGATCATTTGTATGAAGCTTTCTTTTAAAGTTATTTTCCTGCTGAAGTATCATTTCCTTATAGAAAACGTTCTGCTTCTCCAAGAGTTCACGTACCTGCCCAGCAGAGATGTGATCCTGTAACGGCTGTCGTAGTCGTTCTCCTCCTCAGACGAGGAGGAGCATGGATCGGACCAAGATGCGGATTGGTAAGAGTTCATTATTTAATGGAAAAACAACAAACACTACAAAATACAACAACCAACAAACGTGACTAACCTGAAACAGTCCTGTGTGGCCCAAACACTGACACAGGAACAAACACCCACAAAACACAGGTGAAACCCAGGCTGCCTAAGTATGATTCTCAATCAGGGACAACGATTGACAGCTGTCTCTGATTGAGAATCATACCAGGCCGAACACAAAATCCCAACATAGAAAATCAAACCTAGACCAACCCACCCAACTCACGCCCTGACCAACTAAAACAAATACAAAACAAAGGAAAACAGGTCAGGAACGTGACAGAACCCCCCCCTTATGGTGTGAACTCCGGGCGCACCAGCACAAAGTCTAGGGGAGGGTCTGGGTGGGCGTCTGTCCACGGTGGCGGCTCTGGCGCTGGTCGTGGTCCCCACCCCACCATAGTCAACCCCCGCTTCCGTGGCCTCCTCCCAATATCCACCCTCCATGTCAATCCCACTATTCCAAAGAGCAGTAACAGACTGAGGGGTAGCACCGGACTGAGGGGTAGCACCGGACTGAGGGGCAGCACCGGACTGAGGGGCAGCACCGGACTGAGGGGCAGCACCGGACTGAGGGGCAGCACCGGACTGAGGGGCAGCACCGGACTGAGGGGCAGCACCGGACTGAGGGGCGGATCCTGGCTGGCGGAAGGCTCTGGCGGATCCTGGCTGGCGGAAGGCTCTGGCGGATCCTGGCTGGCGGAAGGCTCCGGCGGATCCTGGCTGGCGGAAGGCTCCGGCGGATCCTGGCTGGCGGAAGGCTCCGGCGGATCCTGGCTGGCGGAAGGCTCCGGCGGATCCTGGCTGGCGGAAGGCTCCGGCGGATCCTGGCTGGCTGGCAGCTCCTGGCTGGCTGGCAGCTCCTGGCTGGACGGCTCTGGCTGATCCTGGGTGGACGGCTCTGGCTGATCCTGGCTGGACGGCTCTGGCTGGTCCTGGCTGGACGGCTCTGGCTGGTCCTGGCTGGACGGCTCTGGCTGGTCCTGGCTGGACGGCTCTGGCTGGTCCTGGCTGGACGGCTCTGGCTGGTCCTGGCTGGACGGCTCTGAAGGCTCGGGACAGACGGGCAGCGCTGGGCAGGCAGGCAGTTCAGACAGCGCTGGGAAGGCAGGCAGTTCAGACAGCGCTGGGAAGGCAGGCAGTTCAGACACAGGCTGCGCTGAGCAGGCAAGCAGCGCAGGCGGCGTTGAGCAGACGGCCGACTCTGACCTGCTGAGGCGCACAGTAGGTCTGGTGCGTGGTGCCGGAACTGGAGGCACTGGGCTGGAGACACGCACCACAGGGAGAGTGCGTGGAGGAGGAACAGGGCTCTGGAAATGCACTGGAAGCCTGGTGCGTGGTGTCGGCACTGATGGTACTGGGCTGGGGTGGGAAGGTGGCGCCGGATATACCGGACCGTGAAGGAGGACACGTGCTCTTGAACACCGAGCCTCCCCAACCTTACCAGGTTGAATGGTCCCCGTAGCCCTGCCAGTGCGGCGAGGTGGAATAGCCCGCACTGGGCTATGCAGGCGAACCGGGGACACCACCTGTAAGGCTGGTGCCATGTACGCCGGCCCGAGGAGACGTACTGGAGGCCAGATATGTTGGGCCGGCTTCATGGCACCCGGCTCGATGCCCAACCTAGCCCTCCCAGTGCGGCAAGGTGGAATAGCCCGCACTGGGCTAAGCACGCGTACTGGGAACACCGTGCGCTCCACCGCATAACACGGTGTCTGACCAGTATGACGCCCTCTCACTCCACGGTAAGCCCGGGGAGTTGGCTCGGGTATCCAACCCGGCTTCGCCACACTCCCCTTTATCCCCCCCCCAATACATTTTTGGGTGAGCCTCTCGGGCTTCCAGCCGCTCTGCCTTGCTTTCGCCTCATAAAACCTCCTCTCCGCTTTCGCTGCCTCCAGCTCCGCTTTGGGGCAGCGACACTCCACTGGCTCTGCCCAGGGTCCTTTACCGTCTAGGATTTCCTCCCAAGTCCATTCCTCCTTTCCCCATTGCTGTTGTTCTTGCCTTCCTTCTCCAATCCGCTTGGTCCTGTTATGGTGGGTGTTTCTGTAACGGCTGTCGTAGTCGTTCTCCTCCTCAGACGAGGAGGAGCATGGATCGGACCAAGATGCGGATTGGTAAGAGTTCATTATTTAATGGAAAAACAACAAACACTACAAAATACAACAACCAACAAACGTGACTAACCTGAAACAGTCCTGTGTGGCCCAAACACTGACACAGGAACAAACACCCACAAAACACAGGTGAAACCCAGGCTGCCTAAGTATGATTCTCAATCAGGGACAACGATTGACAGCTGTCTCTGATTGAGAATCATACCAGGCCGAACACAAAATCCCAACATAGAAAATCAAACCTAGACCAACCCACCCAACTCACGCCCTGACCAACTAAAACAAATACAAAACAAAGGAAAACAGGTCAGGAACGTGACAGATCCTCGTCATTTTTCGGAGGCATGATAGTAATTATAGTAGGATGAGCCCTCTATTCACTCCGTGAAATGAGAGACGCCAGCAGTAGAAAACTCTGGAAATCGGTATTCCTAAAACCGAGACAAATTGAAGTACGGTCCTAGCCACAAGGGCTAACCGCTTAGAGTGCTTGGTATCCAGCAATAGTAGCACAGGTTGTCTAGCTTGATAGCTAGCAGCTAGGCTAGCTGCTTTGCCAATGTATTACCACCTTGTTTGAGCTAGGATCCCTGGACATATATCAGTGGTCCCAGAGATAACGCTAACTGCGTCCCAGGATCCAGATATGAATAGGAAAACTATTGTAAACTTTTATTAGCTAACTAGGTAGTTTGTTGTTAAAGTAAAACAAACAGAGTCTCTAGTCTTGTTGTACTGCTCGTATTGAAGTGGAAGAGGTTAGCTAGTTGCCAATTAAACACCAGGAACTGACCCACCAAATACCTGAAGAGGTGGGAAAAGGGTGGTGGTTTTATCAGAAGAGTTATTAAGAAACATTACTGCATTGGGGCTTTTCAGTTTCAGGTTGATTTAGTGTGAGTGGTGTGCATGGTAGGCAGAGATTGTGGCATTGACTATTCCATTGGTCCCATTGTACCAGGGAAGCTAAGATTCAATCATTTCAGCGTTAACCCACGATAACCATCAACTGTGCTCTGTCGGAGGTGACAGGTATCTTAGGTTGAATCTAGGCTGTGGCCTTTGACTGTCAGAAATGTTTTGTACCACAAAAATAGAAAATAAGTAATGGTAGTGCTTCTTCAGTGCCTACCTTTCTTGAATCACAACAACAACGCCACCCCCGAGAGACTATCTGTACTTAAAGGTTCCCAGCATCTTACAAGTTCAAGTCCTGTAATCATTTGCAATATGTTCTCAAGAAGAAGAAATTCCTGCCTGCAAATTGATTGCTTTCAAGCTTTCTCTATTTTATTTAAATACCAACATTCTTAAAAGCCAGTTTATGTAACTCTTAAGACCTTGGTAGCCCAATGTCATTGTTCTCATCTGTTGATTGGGAATCCATGGTGGCACCTTTCAACGTCCAGTAAATATTTCCTCTAGCAACATTGAGTGTCAGTCTATCCAACAGATGGTCTAAGGCTATGTTTCCTCAAATCAATAGGGAAGCTGCATAGTCTTGACTGGTTAGTTGCTGTCCATGGTCCTGACGTGCTAGGGGAACCTTACATAGCTGACATAAAGTAGCTACTCCCGACTGTAACATTAATAAAAGCACAGATGTGGTTCAGAACACCGGGCTCTGTTGCTGGGCTGTGCACTGAGTAGACCGACGACATGTCTACTGTTGAATAAGTACATGTATGAAAACAAACGGTTGAACATTTATTGTAAAAATAGTCACGCACTTACTTTCCAAGGATAGACGTTTGTCATAATTGGTCTACTTCTGTGTTGAAGTCGTGCAGGGTCCAATATTGAAACTAGAAATATCGTAGTAGGCTATACCTCGTGCACCTGACGTCACATTATTGACATCAGTAGCTGTGTGCGAGCGAGCAGCCTGTAGCTTAAATACCAGCAGCAGCGGCAGGTGCAGTTGTAGAAACAACACAAACCAAAGCACACTGTTGTGGGAAATGTTGGAAACTGCTGGTAGAACAAAAACAAAGCTCAGAAACATGTGTTCTGTGGTGTCGTAGGCTACGTTTTTTAAATATATATATATATATATATTGCTTTTGATGTGTTCATAACTTCTGAAGAGACACTTCTGGACATTTTCGGAAGGAAAGGGAACGTTTCTAAGAAGTTGAAGCTATCAAGCTATTTTGTTTCAGTTAGGAATTATGAATAATTCCGTCTATGGCGATGGCTCGAACATTTCAGAACTAGTTCAACCGCTCTGTGTCTCCCACAACCAAAGCACTTTCCCGCCACTGCGACTGGAATCCAAATCGCTGGTCACTTCAGCCACTATGTTCGCTTTTGGAGTCATGGGGAACCTCATTGCCATTGTTGTGTTGTGCATCTCAAAGAAAGAGCAGAAGGAGACCACGTTCTATACGCTGGTTGTTGGAATGGCTATCACGGACCTGTTGGGCACCTGTTTCACCAGCCCGGTGGTTATCGCCACCTACATAGCCCAGAGGTGGCCCGGTGGAGAGCTACTGTGTGACTTTTTCTCCTTCTCTATGCTCTTTTTCGGCTCGGCTGGAATGTCCATTCTGTGCGCCATGGCAGTTGAACGATACCTGGCCATAAACCACGCGTATCTTTACTCCCAATACATTGACCGGACGACGGCGCGTTTGGCGCTCATGGGCATCTACCTGGCTAACATTGTGCTGTGCATCATGCCCAGCTTTGGTTTCGGGAAGCATGTGCGCCACTTCCCGGGCACGTGGTGTTTTTTGGACTGGAGGGCGACGGACCCCCTCGCTGCCTCATACTCGTTTCTGTATGGCGGGTTCATGCTGGTGTTGATTGCGGTGACAGTTCTGTGCAACTTCGCAGTGTGTCGGTCACTTGTGGGGATGAGCCAGAAGACGCGGATAGTGAGAGCGAAGGTGTCCGCGCAAGTAGGCTCACGGCGCGTGTTCCTGCCCTCCGTCACCTGCCCGTCCGCGGCTGAGATCCAAATGTTCTGGCTGCTGATATTTATGACCATCGTTTTCCTGGTGTGCTCCATTCCTTTGGTGGTAAGTGAAATGCTAATATTGGAAATGTAATTTAAGTTATTGTGCATGCATTATGTTATGGGCATGAGTTTCAAATATGACCTAAACTATCCAACACAGACACAAATTAATAGTATATTGCTGAAAAATTGTTTGCGTTATCCACATATACAACTTTTATATATCAATCTGACAGGTGCGCATCTTTGTAAACCAGCTGTATGGTCCTTCCAACATCTGTGCCGGAGTGAATCCAGATTACCGCAGTGATCTGATGGCCATTCGCTTCGCCTCGTTCAACCCCATTCTGGACCCCTGGGTATACATCCTCTGTAGGAAGAACCTGTTGGTCAAGGGCTGTGAGAGGGTAAAGAAGACAGTTGGACAAGTCAAGGCGGGCCGCGGGCGTAATTTAGGCTGGGTTGGCACTAGCAGTCATCATTCACTCCCGTCGTTTGAACACAGCAACGAGACCAGTTACGCGTCATTACGCACGACCAACTACAGAAACGATTCGGAGACCCAGGTTACCACCAAAAATAAATCGTTTACAGACTTTACCATGCGACAAGCCTGGGACCTTGACACGGCGCGGGCGAACTTTCATCCGTTTAGTGTAGACCAGACTACCGTGATCGGTTTCGAGGCGGAGATAGCGGTGGTGTCCAACCCGGCCATGATCGCGTCACAGCTCGGAAGCAGCGAGGCGCTTCCGGAGATGTGCTCACCAGCAGGTCTTCATAGACACGTCAGTAAAGTGGACATAGTCACCTGTACCTTCAGCACACTAAGCTCCTGTCAATCGGAGAAGTGTCTCTGATCAACTGTTTCCCAACAAACGTAAATGTTTTCATATAGACTTTTACAGCAAATGTCTGAGATGCTGAACACAGACAGCCAGACAGACACAGGTCGTTTACCTTGATGCAGCCTACAGGTCAGATTACAAAGGCTGGGCTTCTGCACACAGGAGATTTTACAAAATGGACCCATTTGGACATTTTAAGATGCACTTTATGAATCTGTAACGTGATTGTATTATGATCATACTCTAAGGGGACCATATACACCTACTTGCCTTCAACACAGCATTATCTTTATGCTTTTTGAATTCAATGAATTTAAGAATGACATTTTTACACAGTGGTCCATTTTATTTGATCTTCTCAATATATTCAGATATCAGTCTTTGATTGATACAAATATGTATTTTTTTCTGTTAAATGATGCACACAACTTAATGCAGACAGACAATAATGCACTGGCTCAATCAAGTATTGGAAATGCTGCTTCTTTCTGTGCCATACCCGTGTTGCATGCTGGGAATAGTAACTGGATGTACCAACATGTCCAACTTAGTTTTGTACTGTTTAATATTTTTGATAATATAACTGTGAGTGATGATTAACTTTCCTATTTAAATGTGTTTTAAAGCTATTGGAACATTTATTGTGAGCTCTTTTGAAAAATATACATCATTAGTGTTGTGCATTTTTGTATTAATGGGGGATTAAATCAGCTGAACAGCACACATTGTTTCCTGAAATATGTTTAACTAAATGCACTTCATGACTAGTGTGTGAATGACATAACAAGCAAGTTACGGAAAGCACACATTTAAAGCTGATCAAGGTTAAACAAGATCGGTTCCGACAACAGTTCAGAGTCATGGTGACATCAAGTGACTTGTCATCAAGTTTTGTGGTGTAATTTATTAAATGAAGCATGGCTCCATATATGTTTTTGGTGTTGTTTATTGCCTATTATTTTCCTGAGAACAATATCAATGAACACTTGTGTTGAGAGATCGTCGACCTAATAATGGTCACACACTCTCAGACCATTGATGAAAAGTGTGAAGGAGTGTGATGCCCTCTTGAGATGAATAGTGTGAACTGAACACCTTTCGCTCCATGTTCCTGTATTTATATATCCAACCTGTAGGGAGCACTAGAACACAAGGATGAGTACCTGTTAAACCGCTCTAGCTGAAAAGGACTGTCTCCATGGGTACATTTACAATAGTCTTAATTTGCAACTCTCGCCTCTATTTCTGCATTGATCTGAAAGACGTGGACATGCGAAAGCAAAATCACACTTTCTTGTGTTTTCTTTCCTGTTTCAGGTCAATGCAGATGAAGGATTTAAATGCACCCCTATGATGGTGAGATATAGGACTCCCAACCCAGCAGAGGTGAAGCAAGGGTTATGGGGTCAACCTTAGAAAGAATAAGCAATCCATTGTATATTTAGAAATACTTTATTCCTACACAGAATAATGCCGTTGTACAAAAATACAGGAAACCATTTAAATAATTATTATAATAATAATAACATTAATAATATTGACTGTAATATTGCTCTGAAATACTGAAACAACAATGACAAATAACTCAACTAAGCTTGTAACCTGGTAAAGTTTTCCACCTCTGGACTATTAACTTCCTTTGTGTGAAATGAGACATACTGTATGTTGACGTCAGGGTTGGCTAGGTTGCTTTCTAAATGTAGTCTGTTAGAGTTAGTAGTTACCTGTCCAAACACTTTCATTTGTAAGGTAACTTTTGGATTACCCCAACTCAGTAAAGTAATCTGATTACTTTCAGTTACTTTTAGTTTACTTTCCCCTTAAGCAGCACTAGAAGAGGACAACAAATGAATATTACCAATTGAATGACATCTATTGCAGGATAAATCAATGTTAGAGTTTAAATAGGCCACCATATATGGATGTTCATTTTACTTTATGGGTTGGTAATGTAGGCTTCTTCTAACACATTGCTTTCTACTGTAATACAGATAATAATACGATTTCGCTAAATCTTTACTTTTAAAACCAAAGTCTGTCCGATTTTCAGTCATTCCAATTATCTTAATACCCCTTCATCTTCAAGAATAGGACTTGGATATATGGAAATATAGTTGAGCCAAATTGTTTTACCTGAGCATAACCCGAAAACGAAGGACCTGTTGATTATGATTGTGTTGTCATGGAGGACTGATTGGGCTCGTTGCTTCGAGTTTAAAAAGAAATGCTGCTCTCATGGAGTCGCATGCTTTGAGCACTACCGAAAAATGAATTGCATATGCTGCATTTATAGGCCTATTATTTACGTTTTTGTTGGTATTTCGATCATTTGCAGCTGTTTAATTTAATTAAGTCTACTAAAAGTGCGCTAGTGTGAGCATGTGTTCATTTGACCTATGGACATGTTTTTTTTATCAACACAAATTATATTGTGCAATAAAATCCCCACTTGTGGTCTCCTTCAATTCAACTCGTTTTGACAGTATGGAGCACAATACCATGGAGGAGTTTAGAAGGGAGGAACTCCTTTAAACTTGTATTCCATTGGCTGGGATCAGCACTATATATGCAGCTGTTGCAAGAGCGCATTTTTCACTGGCTGTCAATTGGTCGCAAAAACAATGATTGATGGGCAACTTAGACTTCATCAATTCCCCCATTATTGGGTTAAAATACACATATACACGTGTGAACAGACATCCACAACAACCACAATCCGTAAGGCAAATAGCGAAATGAGAGAGCACCAGTGTGATTCACATCAATGCACTATGTAGATAGCAATAATAAGTGATTTCGGTATGGCCCGTAGGCTACACCACTGCTGTTTTCCATACCGCCTTGTGCTTAAAATGGGATCATCTTTGGATGGCGACAGCAGTAGCACCATTGGAAGACGTAACTTGCTTGCACTGTAGCCTACAAAAGCCTATGCCTGCTCTTTTACCGCGATCCATCTAACACATTTTGTGTGTCAACATAGTGGTCTCAGACTCAAGCGGAAACACGTATATTTTCGGCTTTTTTTAATGCTGATTTGAACGTAATTGTGAAAACAGAAAGGTTTCATAAATACTTTGTAAACACATTCCACAGCCATCAATGTCTGTCATTAGGTGTGTGTACACGTGTGCTTGTGAGCAATGAAGAGAAACAGGAAGAATGCAGTAGCATGCCACAATCTACATGGTTTTGCATTGGATTTGCTTACACTGTATAATCTACTGTGTGTGAGTGTTATGTGGATTTCTCAGTGGTGTAAAGTACTTAAGTAAAAATACTTGAAAGTACTACTTAAGTAGTTTTGGGGGGTATCTGTACATTACTTAACTATTTATAGTTTTGATAGCTTTTACTTTTACTTCACTACATTCCTAAAGAAAATAATGTACGTTTTACTCCATACATTTTCCCTAACACCCAAAATTACTCGTTACATTTAAAATGCTTAGCAGGAGAGGAAAATGGTCTAATTCACACACATTAAGAGAATGTCCCTGGTCATCCCGACTGCCTCTGATCTGGCGGACTCACTAAACACATACTTTGTTTGTAAATGATGTTCGTGTTGGAGCGTGCCCCTGGCTATCTATAAATTTAAAAAACAATAAAATGGTGCTGTCTGGTTTGCTTAATATAAGGAATTTGAAATTATTTATACTTTTGATACTTAAGTATATTTTAGCAATTCCATTTACTTTTGATACTTAAGTATATTTAATACCAAATACTTTTAGACTTTTACTCGAATAGGATGTTAATGTGCGACTTTCACTTTTACTTGAGTCATTTTCTATGAAGGTATCTTTACTTTTACTCAAGTATGACAATTGAGTACTTTTTCCACCACTGGGATTTCTTTAGATCTTGTTTTTAGATTTATATATTGGTCCAGAAAATCTATATACCAAACATTATTAAGATGGGGCTCCCGAGTGGCGCAGCAGTCTAAGGCACTGCATCTCAGTGCTAGAGGTGTCACTACAGACCCTGGTTCGATTCCAGGCTGTATCACAACCAGTTGTGATTGGGAGTCCCATAGGGCGGCGCACAATTGGCCCAGCGTCATCCCGGTTAGAGTTTGGCCGGGGTAGGCCGTCATTGTAAATAAAAATGTGTTCTTTAACTGACATGCCTGGTTAAATAAAGGTTAAATAAAATAAAATAAAGATCTGATCCTTTGAACATTCACATGACTTGACCAAAGATTAACTATTGTACGATACAGAAACGGCTGTAGTTTACAAACAACAATGAGTTGAATCATATATTTGGGATTTGAACAGGTCACATAACAATACTGTATGCTTTTAAACAATTTCATTCTGAAATGTACTTCAAAATACACATGCTGAAGTTATATTAATTACTTTTTCAGATTTTCTCAAAATGCCAATTTTGATTGTCATTATTTATGTGTCCTGTCTAGACACTTGTAGTAACTATGTTGACACCACATTTCATGCATTTACACCAAACAGAATTTGTTCAGTGGTGCATTTTGATATTGTACTAAATATAGTACAAGGACGTGAATGGGGTAAAAGTGATCCTAGAAGTAATCATTTCGTTTTTTCAAAAGTATCTGTAATCTGATAACAATATTTTTGCTGTTAACGTAACGGATTACAGTTTATAAAAAATGTAATCCGTTACATGTAATCCGTTACACCCCCAACCCTGGTTGAGGTTCTTGTTCTGATCTTTTTGATGTTTCAAAACAACATCCCACACAATTTAATGACAAAGGACCCAGCAACACAACCCACGGGATATGTGATCATGACAATAAATATAAATCTACAGTCCATCTCATATGAAACAATAATAAATAAATAACTTATTTGTGATAAATATGTTGGTTATAATACAGTAATTCAAAAGAGATGCATGGCATCCATTTGGTAGAGTTCAAGTCAACACTGAAAAATGCAATTATGGTAGGGAAGATCCCTGTTTTGAAGGAATTAACATACTGTATGTTGACATTGTCAAAAGTGTTTTGAGCTTGTCGACCTGTGGTCAAATGCAATGAGATGTGGTCCTCTTTGAGACCTTTGAGTAAATATTTTCAGCAGTACCCCAGGTCAGTCTTATACATATCCCAACTGCTGTGAATATTCAAATCCCACCATTGTGTGGTCGCCGTCTTGCCATTCGCTCATGACAGTTTCCCATTGCCAACAAATTCACTTATCCTCAACAGGAAATGGACAACGGGAAGAGGCGTGGCCTCGCTCCACCATCATAGACACTAGAGAATCTCCATTCTGCTTTGTACTGGGGACCAGCCCTGCTGCATATGTTTCGGAGCAACCACTCTGCCCTTCCAGAACCCAGAGGCTCTCCCTAGACCCAGCCTCAACGGCGAGCCACCATCTGTATATTCTCAGGCAGGGGTGAGTGACAGCCAGTCGCCACCCCCTCCTATTCTCCCTCCTCCAGGCTGGCTCCCTCAGCCCATACACATGCAGCTGGCCGCCGACAGCGACTGGATGGTCTGCCACGCGGTGTGGGCGTCCATGAAGGACACGGGCTCGTAGCTGTTGGGCCGGCAGCAGGGGTGGGCGCTGACTCGCCGGGAGGTCCTTCGCGGCAGGGACCCGTCCTCCATCAGGGCCCTTAGAGCCAGGTCGTAGTTGGTCCTGGACGACTGGCAGGAGCCCACGCAAAACTTGAAGAGGACGATCTCGTCCGAGTCGAAGCCCAGGCCCAAGTCCCGCACCCGCATCTCTCGTTTCTCCACCCTGCAGTCTGGGCTGCTCTGCTGGGGCTGCCGGCCCTTCCCGTTGCCCTTTCTATCCCTCTCTTTCTTCTTCCTCCTCTTCTTTTTCTTGGCCGAGCCTTGTGGTTCGGCGTCTGAGTTGCGAGGGGAACGTCTCCCCCACCGGCCACTGGGGTGGTCGTCCGCTTCGTCCATCACAGAGAGGTCTGAGAGAGAGAGGGAGAGAGATTTTGTTGTTATATTTAGCCATAATTATTTTTTAAAATCTTTTTTTATTTTATTTTATGCAATTTACTTAATTTACTGAAATGCTGTACAATTGCTTTGGCAATATCTACAAATTGTACTTCATGCCAATAAGCAATTAGAATTTGAGAGAGAGAGAAAGTTAAGATCAGTGGGTTATACTCTAGAATCGTGTTGCACACCCTTCGTTTACTCTTCTCTTTTCATGGAGAACATCATGCCTGATTAACAAGTGCAAGGCTTAAATTGAAGGTCCTGTTGAACATGTAGATCTAGTTCCACTCTTACCATAGAGGCCATGCCAGGGGGAGTACGGGTCACTCTTCTCCTCTTGTTCCTCATCCACCTCAGGTAGAGTGTCTGGGAGCTGCCTTTCCCCCATCCCTCCCACCAGTCCCACAGCCTGGACAGAGTCTGCCTCCAAACCAGCACCCATACGGGCCCCCTCCACCAGGGGCAGCAGAGAGACAACCACCCACAGCAGCACCTACAGGAGAGGACAGTCCATGAGAATTGGTACACGGAGCAGAGGACCAATGCAGCCAACAATATGACAACTATAAATAAGGAGGATGATAAATATGATGATTATGGATGATGAAGTAAATCATGATGAATCTGGTGGTTATTATGATGACGATAAAGCTAATAAGTAACTCACCTTCACATTCCTCAGGTGGTAAGGTGCACCTGCTGATAGTCTGATGGTCACCCCTGGTCTGTCCCTCCTCCTCGTCCTCCATCTTGGCCCACCTGGAGAGAAAGCAGAACAAGGCCTCGCTCTGTCAGTTGTTCCGACCTTAAGAACACACTCTTACAAGAATGACATAAACGAACAACATGATGCGGGCTGCTAGTGTCAACTTGTCGGTACATACAGGCACAGAACTGCTCCTGTCCAGATAAAGGCTACCTTCAGTCAGATACCAGTCAAATACTTCTTTAGAAGGAGGTAGAGCTGGTTCTGTTGATGGGGAACACGGGGATCACATAAAGCGGTGATGCTTCACAGAGATCTTAGAGGAAACCACAGAGATGAGGAGTTTGTGATAAGGGGTTTGAGCATGGATTAAATGTAGACGTTTATATAGGAGGCGTACGGTGTGACCGGGTTAGCTGTATGTCAATGATAGCGCCGCACATCTCACCTAAGGACTGTTACTATAAAGAACATTCAAAGGCTCAGAACACAAATTTGACTGGCGTTCAGCACATCAGCTAAAGGTCCCTGGTTTGACCCCTGGTTTTCGGCACCAACTTTGAGGTGAACAGTAAAGTAAAACAAACAAGTAAATAGCACTAATAGTGCAGGTTCACACTCACTGAACTTGAAGACAGATTATGCTAAAAAAAACAATGGGTGTTTGTTCCACTTAATTTGTTAAGACAGTCAAGCACCTTTTGCAAGAACAGCAGACTATTATATAAATTGAGCTCAGAAACAGAAACCAGTGACATCACCTTTCCATCTCTCTCCAAAGAGCTGAGGTGTCACTTTAGATTCATGGATCCAGCATCCTACAGTACATTCATCTTCCATCCTACTGGTTCTCTCTGTCCTCTCAGCTCTCCATATATACCCCAGCTGATGTGCCATTTAAGTAACACCATGGGAAACGTTCACATGTGGAGGGATTGACTAGAAACAACTCGCCTCCTCTGGGAATCTCAAAGTCCATTTAAGGTGAAAGCAGACAAAATTGGTTGATTTCGACATCATCTACAGATGGTATGGCAAAACAAAATTCAGCTCAGAGACCAAAAACAGCGACACAGAACATACCATGATTCAGTGAAAACAAGCATAGGCCTATCTATATAAGATGCATCAACAGTAATCTATCATCCACCAGATAGAAGCGATAGTCTGGTAGAGCGGGACGTGAATGTCCATGGTAAGGTATGTAAACTCTGCGGCTAGTCAATGTTTCTAAATACAACCCTCAGGGTACGTCTCCAGTACGGCACCCTATTCCCTTCATAGTGCACTACTACTCCCACAGGGACCTTGGTCAAAAATAGGGCTCTGGTCAAACGAAGTGCCCCATCAAGGGAATAGGGTGCCATGTGGGAAGCATCCTAGACGATCATCACAATGCTATCTTTACCCAGGACGAGGGAGTACTGACAAGATGACAGTACAAAGGTTACGATAGGGTCTGTGTGTGCATCTCCAACCTGCTTCAGAGGCTTGACTATATCAATATAGTTACTGAGAAACAGTAAGTCAAATCAGGGCCAGGGAGAATGCAGACGTCTGTCTCTTACACAATGGAACCTGAAGGGCAGAGGGAAATGTGTGTGTGTTTGTGTGTATGCGGAGTAGAGAGACTGCAATCCAACTCCCTCTCCCCTAACCTGATTTAAAAGCTGACAATTGTGAGAGAGAGGCTAAAGGAGCTTTTTCAACAGATCCCCTCTTGGTCCCTTGAGAGGCCTTGTTTTGAGTCCTTAATGCCACAGCTGGGAGCGTTTAGCCTCCTTTAGCCTTGTATGCTGGGTGTATGTGGGCCTGTCTGCCCGGCTCATTTCACCCCATTGCTCTGGAGCTGTTTACAGCCCAACGCCTCCAGCCCCTCAGGGGGTAAAAGGTGGAGGTGGGCTAGCCGAGTCCTGAAGACCTCCAGAACTCCAGAGCTTCAGAGCCTGTGTTCATGGTGTGTTCATGGTGTGTGTGTGTGTCTGTGTGTGATTGGCCTCACTGGTCTGATTAAAGGCTTTGGTTTGGTCAGCAGCCTCTTCATTCGCAAAACTGAAACAAGGAGAGTTGATTGCTTGTCACCTTATATTTGTGTTGATGGTACAGTTTCCTCCCCTTATTGAATACACCCACAAATTACAGTACCAGTCAAAAATTTGGACACACCTACTCATTCAAGAGTTTCTTAGTTTGACTATTTTCTATATTGTAGAATATTAGTGAAGATATCATCACTATAAAATAACACATATTTAATCATGTAGTAACCAAAAAAGTGTTACACAAATCAACAAATATTTTATATTTGAGATTCTTCAAAGTAGCCACCCTTTGCCTTGATGACAGCTGTAACGGCAGCCTTCCTCCTCTTCGTCTGAAGAGGAGGTGTAGCAGGGATCGGACCAAGACGCAGCGTATTCTGTGTTCAACATGTTTTAATAAAGAGACGCTAACGTGAACACTATACAAATACAAAATAACAAACGTGGCAAAACCGAAACAGTCCTATCTGGTGCAGAGAACACAAAGACAGAAGACAACCACCCACAAATCCCACCACAAAACAGGCTACCTTAATATGGTTCCCAATCAGAGACAATGACAAACACCTGCCTCTGATTGAGAACCATATCAGGCCAAACAACAAACCCAACATAGAAACACAAAACATAGAATGCCCACCCAGCTCACGTCCTGACCAACACTAAAACAAGGAAAACACAAAAGAACTATGCTCAGAACGTGACAGTACCCCCCCCCACCCCAAGGTGCGGACTCCAACCGCACAACCTAAACCTATAGGGGAGGGTCTGGGTGGGCATCTGTCCGCGGTGGCGGCTCTGGCGCTGGACGAGGACCCCACTCCACCATTGTCTTTGTCCACCTCCTCAGCGTCCTTTGAGTGGCGACCCTCGCCGCCGACCTTGGCCTAGGAACCCTACCAAAGGGCCCCACTGGACTGAGGAGCGCCTCTGGACTGAGGGGCGCCTCTGGACTGAGGAAACTCCTCCGGACTGAAGGGCAGCTCATGACTGAGAGGTAGCTCAGGACCGAGGGGTAGCTCAGGACCGAGGGGTAGCTCAGGACCGAGGGGTAGCTCAGGACCGAGGGGTAGCTCAGGACCGAGAGGTAGCTCAGGACCGAGAGGTAGCTCAGGACCGAGAGGCAGCTCCGGACTGAAGGGCAGCTCCGGACTGAAGGGCAGCTCCGGACTAATGGCAGCTCATGACTGGAGGGCAGCTCATGACTGAAGGGCAGCTCATGACTGGAGGGCAGCTCATGACTGGAGGGCAGCTCATGACTGGAGGGCAGCTCATGACTGAAGGGCGGCTCTGGCAGCTCCTGACTGGCGGGCGGCTCTGGCAGCTCCTGACTGGCGGGCGGCTCTGGCAGCTCCTGACTGGCGGGCGGCTCTGGCAGGCGGTAGACTCTGGTTGTTGAGGCTCACAGTGCGGGGAGCAGCAACAGGGCGTACAGGGTTCTGGAGACGCACAGGAGGCTTGGTGCGTGGTGCCGGAACTGGTGGTACCGGGCTGGAGACACGCACCTCAGGGCGAGTGCGTGGAGGAGGAACAGGGCTCTGAAGACGCACAGGAAGCCTGGTGCGTGGTGTTGGCTCTGGTGGTACTGGGCTGGGGCGAGGAGGTGGCACCTGATATACTGGACCGTGAAGGCGTACTGGAGCTCTTGAGCACTGAGCCTGCCCAACCTTACCTGGTTGAATGCTCTCCGTAGCCAGGCCAGTGCGGGGAGGTGGAATAACCCGCACTGGGCTGTGCTGGCGAACTGGGGACACCATGCGTAAGGCTGGTGCCATGTACACCGGCCCAAGGAGACCCACTGGAGACCAGATGCGTTGAGCCGGCTTCATGGCACCTGGCTCGATGCCCACTCTAGCCCGGCCGATACGAGGAGCTGGGATGTACCGCACCGGGCTATACACACGTACAGGAGACACCGTGCGCTCTTCCGCATAACACGGTGTCTGCCCGTACTCTCGCTGTCCACGGTAAGCCCGGGAAGTTGGCGCAGGTCTCCTACCTGACTTCGCCACACTCCCCTTTAGCCTCCCCCCAAGACATTTTTGGGGCTGCCTCTCTGGCTTCCAGCCACGCTTCCGTGCTGCCTCCTCATACCACCGCCTCTCGGCTTTAGCTGCCTCCAGCTCTTCACGAGAGCCGCGATATTCTCCAGCTTTAGCCCAGGGTCCCTTACCGTCCAGAATTTCTTCCCATGTCCAGGAGTCCTGTGTAATAGGTCGCTGCTGCTGCTGTCCCTTACCACGCTGCTTGGTCCGGTTTTGGTGGGTGGTTTTGTAACGGCAGCCTTCCTCCTCTTCGTCTGAAGAGCAGGGATCGGACCAAGACGCAGCGTATTCCGTGTTCAACATGTTTTAACTTCTTATGGCTGAAGGGGCAGTATTGAGTAGCTTGGATGAAAGGTGCCCATATCAAACGGCCTGCTCCTCAGTCATAGTTCCTAATATTTGCATATTATTATTAGTATTAAGAAAAATTAAGAAAACCCCTTGAATGAGTAGGTGTGTCCAAATTTTTGACTGGTACTGTACATACAGTGGGGAGAACAAGTATTTGATACACTGCCGATTTTGCAGGTTTTCCTACTTACAAAGCATGTAGAGGTCTGTAATTTTTATCATAGGTACACTTCAACTGTGAGAGACGGAATCTAAAACAAAAATCCAGAAAATCACATTGTATGATTTTTAAGTAATTAATTTGCATTTTATTGCATGACATAAGTATTTGATACATCAGAAAAGCAGAACTTAATATTTGGTACAGAAACCTTTGTTTGCAATTACAGAGATCATACGTTTCCTGTAGTTCTTGACCAGGTTTGCACACACTGCAGCAGGGATTTTGGCCCACTCCTCCATACAGACCTTCTCCAGATCCTTCAGGTTTCGGGGCTGTCGCTGGGCAATACGGACTTTCAGCTCCCTCCAAAGATTTTCTATTGGGTTCAGGTCTGGAGACTGGCTAGGCCACTCCAGGACCTTGAGATGCTTCTTATGGAGCCACTCCTTAGTTGCCCTGGCTGTGTGTTTCGGGTCGTTGTCATGCTGGAAGACCCAGCCACGACCCATCTTCAATGCTCTTACTGAGGGAAGGAGGTTGTTGGCCAAGATCTCGCGATACATGGCCCCATCCATCCTCCCCTCAATACGGTGCAGTCGTCCTGTCCCCTTTACAGAAAAGCATCCCCAAAGAATGATGTTTCCACCTCCATGCTTCACGGTTGGGATGGTGATCTTGGGGTTGTACTCATCCTTCTTCTTCCTCCAAACACGGCGAGTGGAGTTTAGACCAAAAAGCTCTATTTTTGTCTCAACAGACCACATGACCTTCTCCCATTCCTCCTCTGGATCATCCAGATGGTCATTGGCAAACTTCAGACGGGCCTGGACATGCGCTGGCTTGAGCAGGGGGACCTTGCATGCGCTGCAGGATTTTAATCCATGACGGCGTAGTGTGTTACTAATGGTTTTCTTTGAGACTGTGGTCCCAGCTCTCTTCAGGTCATTGACCAGGTCCTGCCGTGTAGTTCTGGCTGATCCCTCACCTTCCTCATGATCATTGATGCCCCACGAGGTGAGATCTTGCATGGAGCCCCAGACCGAGGGTGATTGACCATCATCTTGAACTTCTTCCATTTTCTAATAATTGCGCCAACAGTTGTTGCCTTCTCACCAAGCTGCTTGCCTATTGTCCTGTAGCCCATCCCAGCCTTGTGCAGGTCTACAATTTAACCCTGATATCCTTACACAGCTCTCTGGTCTTGGCCATTGTGGAGAGGTTGGAGTCTGTTTGATTGAGGTTGTGGACAGGTGTCTTTTATACAGGTAACGAGTTCAAACAGGTGCAGTTAATACAGGTAATGAGTGGAGAACAGGAGGGCTTCTTAAAGAAAAACTAACAGGTCTGTGAGAGCCGGAATTCTTACTGGTTGGTAGGTGATCAAATACTTATGTCATGCAATAAAATGCAAATTAATTACTTAAAAATCATACAATGTGATTTTCTGGATTTTTGTTTTAGATTCCGTCTCTCACAGTTGAAGTGTACCTATGATAAAAATTACAGACCTCTACATGCTTTGTAAGTAGGAAAACCTGCAATATCGGCAGTGTATCAAATACTTGTTCTCCCCACTGTACGTACACATTGAATTGTAAATTTGCTCTGAGTAAGGTTAGGTTTGCAATGAGATGGGAAGAAAAATGTAAGCTATCCTTATTGATGAGGGTGGCAGGTAGCCTAGCGGCTAAGAGCTTTTGGTCACTAACCGAAAGGTCGCTGGTTCGAAACCCCAAGCCGACTAGGTGAACAAAATCTGACGATGTGCCCTTGAGCAATGCACTTAACCTTAATTGCTTCTGTAAATCGCTCTGGATAAGAGCATCTGCTAAATGACTAAAATGTTTATATACAAATATTGTAAACAGTTGTATTAAACAATAAATAATTACACATTCATTGTAAATAAACTAAGTTGATATTTGCTCAGGGCTAGAGTGTGTTCCACCCAAGACTAATATATGGACAAATGATATTGCTTGAACATAAACGTGTTTCACATTATCATCACTGAGTTGGGTATAGCTAGCTATATGGTGTAATCCATAACTACTTTTACATTTTAGTTAGCGGTGGCTAAAGTTAGCTGAAGTTTGAAGTGGCTGAAGAAAACCAGACCATGGATTACAGTTTCTCCAGGTCAATAGACTACTTTTAAGGTGAGGAACCATCTAACATCAAGTTGTAAAATCCTGAACTTCGCCTTTAACAGCCCAGATCCACTCTCTCCAGAACAGAACAATCTTCTATAAAGAAGCCCATTAGAGGTGTTCTATCCTCCAGCATTACCTGTCACAGACAGAGCCCTACAGCAGGGGAACGGACCTCACTAAATCACCATCACAATAACAGACACCCGGGGAGAAAGAGGAGATTAAATTACTAGCCACTGTCGTGTCTTCCCCTGATCATTACCAGACACACTTTTATCTGGGTACAGAAACTTCCATAACACCTATGATGATATACACGGCATGCATGTTCCTTATTCCTTCTGGTTCCTGCGCAAACCTGTTCTAATATGTCCAGTCCATCCAGTCAGAACAGACCATTTGTACACCTGGCGGTTGACTACTTGTTGCTTTTCAGATTCTGTACTATGCTGGTAGCAAACACACACACCCATAATCTCCACAGTCCCGTACTGTGTGTTCTTACGTGTTAAAGTGGTGGGTTCGGGTTTGATTCGCCCTTTAAAGTGGTGGGTTCGGGTTCGATTCATACCCTCCCTCACATCACTTCTTGTTGAACGCGGAACAAGGAAGAGCTGCGGTTTTGTTTGTTTGGAAAGTTTGTTGTTTGAAAGTGTATTGGAAAGTTCTTGGTAGCTAGCTAGCTAGCTTCTTAGTTTGGATCCCGCGACGCATTTGGCATCAGTTGCTGGGACTGCTTGTCTCTTTCCAGTGACCCTGCCGACCAAGAACGGGTCTGAGGAGATATTTGGCGTCACAGCTAGCCTAGCTGCTAGCTAGCTGCATATCAAGCTAGCAGCGTTTCCTTGAGCGCAGCCCATGACGCGGTTAGCTATTATGGCTGGGACTGCGGATTGGCCCGGGTTTGTGTCTGTCTAGATCCCTGCTGTTTGTTATTTTCAATCTTCCCTGTGACCTGCCCTGTCTGGAACTGCGAGGAGTAACAGCATAACCTATGTTGCTAGCTACCATGACAAAGACCAAAGCCAGCGGGAGTACCGTTGAGGACAGCGGTGTCTCTCTATCACAAGTGAAGAATCTTTTAAACGAACAAAAAGAGACCTACAAGCAAATGTTACAACAACAAGACATTGGCTTCAAGTGTTTTGCCAAATACTCATGGATTCTACTAATAAAAGAATGGACGACCTGACCAGAGAGGTTCAGGACCTGAAGAACAGTTTGCAGTTCTCCCAGGGTCAGCTCAATGAGTTGAAACAGGAGAACGGCAAAATGACAGCAATCTGCAAGTCATTGAGAGAGGACATCAGTTCTGTGTGTGAATCCATGATAACAATGACGGATAAATCTCGAGGGACAATCAAGACGGAACAACATGGTTGTTGACGGAATTGCAGAATCTCCACGAGACCTAAACGGAGTCTGAGGACAAAGTGAGGGAAATGATCTCTAAGAAATTGAAGATGGACCACAGGAAGATTGAGGTGGAGCGCGCCCACAGGACTGGAGAACCCACCACCGGCCCAGGTGATAGGCCCAGGCCGATAGTGGTCAAGTTCCTGAGGTTCAAGGACAAGGTAGCTGTTCTGGAAAGAGCCAAGAACTTTAGAGGAACTTATATCTTCCTCAACGAGGACAATCCTGAAGCTGTGCGCCAGAAGAGGAAAGAACTGATCCCAGTTATAAAAGCTGCCAGAGTGCGTGGTGACATTGCTTACATCTGCTATGACAGGCTCATTGTCCACCAGAAGCCTGGAAGGGATGAGAGAGCCAAGCCTATGGGTTCGTAGCTTCAACCCCGCAGCACACACACCAATTGATTAATGGACTACAGAATGTCCTTTTTTAGCTCTTTTCAGTATTATGTCTCTCTGATAAGCTACCCAGGAAAGGGCTGAAAATAGCCCATATTAATATATGTAGCCTTAGAAATAAGGTTCATGAAATCAATAACTTGCTAACCTCAGATAACATTCATATATTAGCCATTTCTGATACTCACTTAGAAAATTAATTTGATGATACATCCGTAGCAATACAAGGATATAACATATATAGAAGAGACAGAAATGCTTATGGTCAAGGTGTTGCTGTGTATATTCAGAGCCATATCACTGTAATGCTTAGAGAAGATCTTATGTCAAGTGTTGTGGTTGCAGGTTCACTTGGAACATCTAAAGCCTTTTCTTTTGGGGTGTTGCTATAGGCCACCAAGTGCTAACAGTCAGTATCTAAATAATACGTGTGAAATGTTTGATAGTGTATGTGATGTAAACAGAGAGTTCTACTTTCTTGGGGACCTGAATATTGACTGGCTTTCATCAAGCTTCTTACTGTAACCAGTGCCTGTCATCTGGTTCAGGTTATTCATCAACCTATCAGGGTGTTTATAAACACTACAGGAACAAGATCATCCACATGTATCGATCACATTTTTACTAATACTGTAGAACTTTACTCTAAAGCTGTATCCGTACACATTGGATGCAGTGATCACAATATAGTGGCTATATCCAGGAAAGCCAAAGTTCCAACAGCTGGACCTAAAATAGTCTATAAGAGATCGTACAAAAGATTTTGCTGTGACTCTTATGTGGATGATGTTAAAAATATTTGTTGGTCTGATGTGATTATTGAGGAGCATCCAGACACTGCACTTGATGAATTTATGAAATTGCTTCTTCCAATTACTGATAAACATGCACCTGTTAAGAAACAGACTGTTAGAACTGTTAAGGCTCCATGGGTTGATGAGGAATTGAAAAACTGTATGGTTGAAAGAGATGGGGCCAAAGGAGTGGCTAATAAGTCTGGCAGCACATCTGACTGGCTTACTTACTGTAAATTGAGAAATGATGTGACTAAACTCAACAAAAAGAAGAAGAAACGGTATTATGAAGCCAAGATCAATGATATAAAGAATGATGGAAAAACAACTTGAGTACTTTAAAAGAAATTATGGGCAGAAAGACAAATTCAACTCCATCTTTCATCGAATCAGATGGCTTATTCATCATGAAAAATGTGATGTTGCCAATTATTTGAATTATTATTTAATTGGCAAAGTGGACAAACTTAGGCAGGAAATGCCAACAACGAACAGTGAGCAATTGTATTCATGCAAAGGAAAGCATTGCAAGTTTGAATTTTGTAACGTTAGTGTGGGAGAGGTGGAAAAATTATTGTTATCAATCAATAATGACAAACCTGGCATTGACAATTTAGATGGAAAGCTACTGAGGATGGTAGCTGACTCTATAGCCACTCCTATCTGTCATATCTTTAATCTGATCCTAGAGGAAAGTCTTTGTCCTCAGGCCTGGAGGGAAGCCAAAGTAATTCCGCTACCCAACAGTGGTAAAGCGGCCTTTACTGGTTCGAACAGCAGACCTATAAGCTTGCTGCCAGCTCTTAGCAAACTGTTGTAAAAATTGTGTTTGACCAAATACAATGCTATTTCTCTGTAAACAAATTAACAACAGATTTTCAGCATGCTTATTGAGAAGGGCACTCAACATGTACTGCACTGACACAAATGACTGATGATTGGCTGAAAGAAATTGATAATAATAAGATTGTAAGAGCTTTACTGTTAGATTTCAGTGCAGCCTTTGATATTATTGACCATAACCTGTTGTTGAAAAAACGTATGTGTTATGGCTTTTCAACCTCTGCCATATCGTGGATTCAGAGCTATCTATCTAAGAGAACTCAAAGGCTTCTCTAATGTCAAACATGTAAAGTGTGGTGTCCCGCAGGGCAGCTCTCTAGGCCATCTACTCTTTTCTATTTTTACCAATGACCTGCCACTGGTATTAAACAAAGCATATGTGTCCATGTATGCTGATGATTCAACCATATACGCATCAGCAACCACAGCTAATGAAGTCACTGAAACCCTTAACTGAGAGTTGCAGTCTGTTTTGGAATGGGCGGCCAGTAATAAACTGGTCCTGAACATCTCTAAAACTAAGAACATTTGTATTTGGTACAAATCATTCCTTAAGTTCTAGACCTCAGCTAAATCTGTCAATGAATGGTGTGGCTGTTGAACAAGTTGAGGAGACTAAATTGCTTGGCATTACTTTAGATTGTAAACTGTCATGGTCAAAACATATAGATTCAATGGTTGTAAAGATGGGGAGAGGTCTGGCCGTAATAAAGAGATGCTCTGCTTTTTTGACACCACACTCCAAAAAGCAAGTTCTGCAGGCTCTAGCTTTGTCTAATCTTGATTATTGTCCAGTCGTGTGGTCCAGTGCTGCAAGGAAAGACTTAGTTAACTTTTACTGCCTCAGAAACCCGGATCCGGGAGCACCCCCCACCCCCCACACACTGATTAGCATAGATAGCATAGCTTCAGAAGTAGATAGTAGCATCTAAATATCATTAAATCACAAGTCCAAGACACCAGATGAAAGATACAGATCTTGTGAATAAAGCCACCATTTCAGATTTTTAAAATGTTTTACAGGGAAGACAAAATATGTAAATCTATTAGCTAAACACGTTAGCAAAATACACCACTATTCTAACTCCATCAGTTTCTTACTCCTTCAGGTGCTATCACCAATTCGGCTCAACTAAGATATTGATAGCCAATAACCTATAAAAAAAACCATCAGATGACAGTCTGATAACATATTCATGGTATAGGATAGTTTTTGTTAGAAAAAAGTGCATATTTCAGGTAGAAATCACAGTTTACAATTGCACCGACCATCACAAATCCACTAGAATTACTAGATAGAGCAACGTGTATGACCAATTTACTCATCATAAAACATTTCATAAAAATAGACAAAGCATAGCAATGGAAAGACCCAGTTCTTGTGATTTCAGATCATATTTCAGATTTTCTAAGCGTTTTTCAGCGAAAACACAATAAATCGATAAGTTAGCATACTACATGTTCCAACGTTACCAGAGCATCGATTCCAGCCAAAGAGCGCTATAACGTAACCACCGCCAAAAGATATTAATTTTTTCACTAACCTTCTCAGAATTCTTCCGATGACACTCCTGTAACATCATTTTACAACATACATATACAGTTTGTTCGAAAAGGTGCATATTTAGCCATACAAAACCGTGGTTACACAATGAAAATACTAGGAAATCAAGCCTCAATATGTCTGACGTCATCTATCAGAGTGATCTAGTTTAATTAAAAGCTAATCATATACTTGACTAAAAAATACAGGGTTGACAGGAATCGAAAGACAAATTAGTTCTTAATGCAACCGCTGATTTACATTTTTAAAATTATCCTTACTTTTCAATACAGGGTTGGCCAAGTGAAGCTATACCAAACAAAATGGCGATATATGCGTTTAAAATATTTCGACAGAAACACGGTTTATCATATTAAATATTGCTTACTTTGAGCTGATCTTCCATCATATTCTTGGGCAATGTATCCTTTCTATGTTATAAACGTCTTTTGGTCGATAGATGTCCTCTGTCCTTCGAAATGTCCATCACCAACGACCGACACCCTAAAGCGTGTCCAAACTTTCAGAGTGCACGACAAAGAAATTCCTCAAAATCGCACTAAACGGATATAAATTGATATAAAACGGTTAAAATTCACTACATTATGATGTTTTTAACAACTATAACGACTGAAAACATGACCGGAGAAATACTGCTGGTTAGAAAACGATTTGGAACGAGGCAGGTCCGATGTCCTTTACGCTTCAGGCGCACGTTGAGAAAGGGTGGTCTCTGTACATTTTCGTCTTTTATAATGGCTGTGAACGTCCCATCGATTCCATTGAAAACGTGATGACGTACAGACACCCAGAGGAAGACGTAGGCAGTGTCGGTTTCTTCATAGCATTCACTGTCGCCTTAAAAACAGACCCCAGATCAGAGGTAAAAATTTCTGAAATCTGAACCCTGTCATGAAAAGTGCTGTAGAAATTGTTCTGTACCACTCAGAGACAAAATTTCAACTCCTATAGAAACTATAGACTGTTTTCTATCCAATAATAACAATAATATGCATATTGTACGATCAAGAATTGAGTACGAGGCAGTTTAATTTGGAAATGTAAAAAAAAAAATAATGCTAACAGCTCCCCCTATTGACAAAAGTTTTAAGCTGCAGCTGGCCCAGAACAGATCGGCACGTTTTGCTCTTAATTGTAATCAGAGGGCTGATATAAATACTATGCATGCCAGTGTCTCTTGGCTAAGAGTTGAGGAGAGACTGACTGCATCACTTCTTCTTTTTATAAGAAACAATCCCAAATGAAATGAAAATCCCAAATTATTTGCATAGTCAATTTACACACAGCTCTGAGACACACACTTATCCCACCAGACATGCCACCAGGGGTCTTTTCACAGTCCTCAAATCCAGAACAAACTCAAGAAAGCGTACAGTAGTATATAGAGCCCTAATTGCATGGAACTTCCTTCCATCTCATATTGCTCTAATAAACAGCCAACCTGGTTTCAAAAAACAGATAAAGCAACACCTCGCGGCACAACACATCTCCCCTATTAGACCTAGATAGTTTGTGTGTATGTATTGATATGTAGGCTACGTGTGCCTTTAAAAAAAAAAAAAATCTTTGAGCTGTTCTTGTCTATTGATGTTCTGTATTATGTCATTCTCTATTGTGTTTCATGTTTTCTGTGGACCCCAGGAAGAGTAGCTGCAGCTTTTGCAACAGCTAATGGGGATCCTAATAAAATACCAAATACCACACTGACCACAATGCGCCAGATATGCCCTTCTAACTGACGCTAGACTAAACTGCAGTCAGCAGCGACAAAACCAGAGGATCTGATTATGCTGCATAATCCCCTAATGCCTTCCAGGCTGGAGAGGAGAGGAGGTAATTGCTTGTTAGTGCCAGTTTCCACTCTTTAGCTCAGCTGTCGCCTGTCGAAAACCCACAGAACTCTGCCTAAAATGAGAAACAGATACCTGGCAATGTTTGCGGCTCAGATAACCCTGGTCAGAAGCAACCAATCAGAAGGTGTGTACAACACTTCCCTGGGCTGGTTATCCCTGGAGGAGATGCTAGCTAGAGTATCCGGATAGACAATGTCAGTGGGTTTTCTTGCATTGAAGGGTTCTTTGAAAGTTAGTCTCTGGTGAGCAAGATATGGTTTTGGGTTCTACTTACTGGAGACTTTTCTGCCCTATGTGACCATCTTGACATAGTCTTAGGTAAGAGGGCTGTATTTCTCAGGTATATCACACGAAGATACACAACAGAAGAGCCATTACATATCAGAACAAAGACGGCTAATGAGATATTACTGCTTTCATTCATACTAAGAGATTAGTATCAAAAGTGCTTCATCAAGCTGAACAGCCCCAGTCTGGTGCCATATATATTTGTGCCGTCTTGCCAACTCCTAAGGTAAGTGTCACACCACATTGACACATTAATTTTCATGCTAGGCATTGGCAAGACAGCACAAACAGATCTGAGATCAGGCTATACCAGCGCAGGGTCATTGTTAAGACAACCATGAGGTCTGAAGATTAAGGTAGAGAGATCCAGGGTCCAATATCAATGTTTTGGACATAGTGGCTCTGGATGGGAGAGAGAGTAGTACAACTGAACTTCCAGCCTTAAAGCTGAGAGAAGCATAAGGTGAAACAGCGCCACTGGTCACCCCAGGCGCATTTGATATTGTTTTTGTTTTGTTTTAGAAAAGGAGGAGATGAGCGTCCAGCATCGTAGTAAATACTCTGCTGTTCTATCACGCATGCAATGATGCCTGAGGGGGGAAAACAGTGTTGGTTGTTTGAAGTAGCCTCTTTGTTGTTGTAATATGGCAAATAGACATGGCAGTTTTACCACTATGGCTGCATTCAGTTGTGCTGCTCGGAACCAAACAAAGTGGTTGTCTGATGATGAAACTGTAACCTAAGGGCTGAATCTTTACTTGAGATGTGTGCTCTTAACTTGTATTTCTCATTTAATCATGCATTGATGTCGATGAAATAACGTGTTCCATTTGGATTGGGGTTTACTGTAAGTGAGCAGTGATTTACCTCTATGGCCCTGAGGTTAGCATCCTCTCTTTAACACCATGGAGGAAAGGTCCAGAAAGGTCCAGAGAAACCAAGGTAATGGTGTTTTTACTGAGCAACCAAAGTGTTTGAAGTTGTATGGGTGGATTAGTACCCTCACAATCTCAGGCCTAAACTAATGTCCCTCTCAGAGATACTGTGGTGAGTGAAACCAGATCCTCCACCCATTTACTTTAGGGATCATGGTCCAGGGGTGGGCGTTAGAATGAATGCTCCAGAGGACATTAGCCCCACCCCTAACCTTAACCCCAATGGGACTAAGCCACGCACACCACTGTTCTGATTGGGTTGTTTGTTTATTTGGATCCCCGTTAGCTTGTGCAGAGGCAGCAGCTATTCTTCCTGGGGTCCACACTAAACATGACAAGTAACAAAACACTGATAGACAAGGAGAGTCACACAAATTTAAAATACAATGATATACAAACATAACTAATAATACAACTAAACAAATAATGTGTGTATTAGAGTGTGTCTGTGTGTGCGTGTGTTTGTGTGTCCCCTCACAGTACATGCTGTTCCATGAGAGGTTGTTAAAAAAAGAATTAAGGTAATTTTTCTGTTTGCTTGAGTAATTGGAGATGGAAGGGATTTCCATGTCATCACGGCTCTGTATAATACTGTACATTGCTGTGAATTCGTTTTGGACTGTGAAGAGACCCCTGGTGGCATGTCTTGTGGACTGTGAAGAGACCCCTGGTGGCATGTCTTGTGGACTCTGAAGAGACCCCTGGTGGCATGTCTTGTGGGTGTCTGAGGTGAATGTTATTTGATTATGCAGACAATCTGGAATTTTTATCACAGTAATATTTATCATAAAAACTAGAAGAGATGCAGTTAATCTCTCATCAACCCTCAACCAGGAAAGACTGGCATGCATGTTGTTGATGTTAGTTATGTATGTGTAATTAAGGGCAAGGTGTGCTGCTCTGTTTTGAGCCAGCTGCAGCTTTGCTAGGTCTTTCTTTGGTGCACTTGACCATGTTACCGGACAGTAATCAAGATCAGTGTTAGAGATCAATTGACACCCTTTACCATGGCACTTTGAGACGCACCACTGCACTTTGTATACCAGGGTTGGCTGGCCTTCTCTAGTCACTCATAGGCTCAGTTACTGGTATACTTTTATTTACAAAGCCATTTTGGGTTTACTACCTTTTTATTTGGGCATTTTTATTGTTCAGAAATGTGGTGGGTACTCTCTTCGTTCGCTGGACTTTATCCTGCTAACTGTTCCAAATGGCCGAACTGAATTTGGTAAAAGGGATTTTATGTACTCTGAGCCATCGTCTTGGAACGCCTTACAAAATACTTTAAAACTGGAAGAACTTGTCCCGATTGGTATTTTTAAATCACTGATGAATGATCTTGAGACTGATTCCCTGACCTGTCAATGTTTTTAATTAGCTGTTTTTGATTTTGTTATACTCTTGTAAATTCTATGGTTTTTACTAGATTACTTGTAGTTTTTCATGTTGTTTGTCTGTAATTTTTGTAATGACTTGGTGCTGCCTATCTTGGCCAGGACGCTCTTGAAAAATAGATTGTAAATGTCAATGAGCCCTTCCTGGTTAAATAAAGTTTAAATAAATAAAAAGATGGGACAAGACCAGAGCCTGAACAACTAGTACAGTTGATTTTTGTGTAAAAAACTAAGAACATCTTTTTATAACAGACACACCCCTCTCCATCTTCACAACAACTTTGTCAATATGACTTGACCATAATAACTGGCCATCCAATGTTATACCTAGGAGTTTAGCTTCCTCAACTTGCTCAATTATACATAACTCCAGTTGAAGTTCAGGTCTTTGAGAATGTTTTCAACCAAATACAATGATTTTTGTTTTACTGCCTTCGGAAAGTATTCAAAAGTCAAGGGGTCTGAACACTTACCGAAGGCACTGTATTTAAGACCAGATTATTATTAATCACCCATTCTGATACTGACTGTAACTCCTTATTTATAATGTCAGTGAGCTCACTGGTTTTGGGTGTTGACATGTAGTGTGTGGAATCATCCGTATAAATAGGCAGCAAACTGATTGGGCAGCTGTTATAGCCGGTAAAGGGGGCTTTACTACTTTACTATAGGCAGTGGAATTACTTTAGCCTTCTTCCACACCTGTGGACACACAATCCTTTATGCTTTGGTTAAAGATATAGCAGATAGGGGTGGCAATACAGTCTGCTACAATTCTCAATAGTTTCCCATTAAGGTTGTCTATACCTGGTGGCTTATCATTAATTGATGGATAACAATAGTTTTTCCACCTCTCCCACACTATCTTGACCAAATTCAAAAAGCAATCATTCTCTTTCATTATCAGATCTTTGAGACAAAATATGATGGTTCACTGTTCAATGTTGTAATTTTGCTTCTGAGTTTTTCCAGTGAGTGAGGGAGAGAGGGAGAGGGGGAGAGTGAGAAAGGGAGAGTGAGAAAGAGAGACAGCCTTTCCTTTCCAGAAATAAGTCTCTCAACGTTGCCGCTTGTTATAGACCCCCCTCAGCCACCCAGCTGTGCCCTGGACACCATATGTGAATTGATTGCCCCCCATCTATCTTCAGAGTTCGTACCGTTAGGTGACCTAAACTGGGATATGCTTAACCCCCCGGTTGTCCTACAATCTAAGCTAGATGCCTTCAATCTCACACAAATTATCAAGGAACTTACCAGGTACAACCATAAATCCGTAACCATGGGCACCCTCTTAGATATCATCCTGACCAACTTGCCTTCTAAATACACCTCTGCTGTCTTCAACCAGGATCTCAGCGATCACTGCCTCATTGCCTGCGTCCGTAATGGGTCCGCAGTCAAACAACCACCCCTCATCACTGTCAAACGCTCCCTAAAACACTTCTGCGAGCAGGCTTTTCTAATCGACGTGGCCCGGGTATCCTGGAAGGATATTGACCTCTTCCCGTCAGTAGAGGATGCCTGGTTGCACTTTAAAAGTGCTTTCCTCACCATCTTAAATAAGCATGCCCCATTCAAAAAATGTAGAACTAAGAACAGATATAGCCCCTGGTTCACCCCAGACTTGACTGCCCTTGACCAGCACAAAAACATCCTGTGGCATTCTGCATTAGCATCGAATATCCCCAGTAATATGCAACTTTTCAGGGAAGTCAGGAACCAATATACACAGTCATTTATGAAAGCTAAGGCTAGCTTCTTCAAACAGAAATTTGCATCCTGTAGCACTAATTCCAAAAACCTTTGGGATACTGTAAAGTCCATGGAGAATAAGAGCACCTTCTCCCAGCTGCCCACTGCTCTGAGGCTAGGAAACACTGTCACCACCGATAAATCTACGATAATCAATAATATCAATAAGTATTTTTCTACGGCTGGCCATACTTTCCACCTGGCTACCCCTACCCCAGCCAACAGCTCTGCACCCCTTGCAGCAACTTGCCCAAGTTCCCCCCCCACGCTTCTCCTTCACCCAAATCCAGACAGTTGATGTTCTGAAAGAGTTGCAAAATCTGGATCCCTACAAATCAGCTGGGCTCGACAATCTGGACCCTCTCTTTCTAAAATTATCCGCCGAAATTGTTGCAACCCCTATTACTAGACACTCTTTCGTATCATCTGAGATCTCCAAAGATTGGAAAGCTTTCGCGGTCATCCCTCTCTTCAAAGGGGGAGACACTCTAGACCCAAACTGTTACAGACCTATATCCATCCTGCCCTGCCGTTCTAAAATCTTGGAAAGCCAAGATAACAAACAGATCATCGACCATTTAGAACCCACCGTATCTACTCCGCTATGCAATCTGGTTTCAGAGTTGGTCATGGGTACACCTCAGCCACGCTCAAGGTCCTAAACAATATCATAACCGCCATCGATAAAAGACAGTACTGTGCAGCCGTCTTCATCGACCTGGCCAAAGGTTTTGACTCTGTCAATCACAGCATTCTTATCGGCAGACTCAACAGCCTTGGTTTCTCAAATGACTGCCTCGCCTGGTTCACCAACTACTTCTCTGACAGAGTTCAGTGTGACAAATCGGAGGGCCTGTTGTCCGGACCTCTGGCAGTCTCTATGGGGGTGCCCCAGGGTTCAATTCTCAGGCCGACTCTTTTCTCTGTATATATCAACGATGTCTCTTGCTGCGGGTGATTCTCTGATCCACCTCAACGCATACGACACCATTCTGTATACATCTGGCCCTTCTTTGGACACTGTGTTAACAAACCTCCAAACAAGCTTCAACGCCATACAACACTCCTTCCGTGGCCTCCAACTGCTCTTAAATGCTAGTAAAACCAAATGCATGCTCTTCAACCGATCGCTGCCCGCACCCGCCCGACTAGCATCACTACTCTGGACGGTTCTCACTTAGAATATGTGGACAACTACAAATACCTAGGTGTCTGGTTAGACTGTAAACTCTCCTTCCAGACTCACATTAAGCATCTCCAGTCCAAAATGAAATCTAGAATCGGCTTCCTAGTTCGCAACAAGGCCTCCTTCACTCATGCTGCCAAACATACCCTTGTAAAACTGACTATCCTACCGATTCTTGACTTGTCATTTACAAAATAGCCCCCAACACTCTACTCAGCAAACTGGATGTAGTCTATCACAGTGCCATCCATTTTGTCACCAAAGCCCCATATACTACCAACCACTGCGACCTGTATGATCTCGTTGGCTGGCCCTCGCTACATATTTGTTGCCAAACCCAATGGCTCCAGGTCATCTATAAGTCTTTGCTAGGTAAAGCCCCGCCTTATCTCAGCTCACTGGTCACCATAGCAACACCCACCCATAGCACGCACTCCAGCAGGTATATTTGACTGGTCATCCCCAAAGCCAATACTTACTTTGGCCGCCTTTCCTTCCAGTTCTCTGCTGCCAATGACTGGAACGAATTGCAAAAATGACTGAAGCTGGAGTCTTATATCTCCCTCTCTAACTTTAAGCATCAGCTGTCAGAGCAGCTTACCGATCACTGTACCTGTACACAGCCAATCTGTAAATAGCACACCCAACTGCCTCATCCCCATATTGTTATTTATCTTCTTGCTCTTTTGCCCCCCAGTATCTCCACTTGCACATCATCATCTGCACATCTATCACTCCAGTGTTCATGCTAAACTGTAATTGTTTTGCCTCTATGGCCTATTTATTGCCTTACCTCCCCACTCTTCTACATTTGCACACACTGTACATAGATTTTTCTACTGTGTTATTGACTGTACGTTTGTTTATGTGTAACTCTGTGTTGTTGTTTTTGTCGCATTGCTTTGCTTTATCTTGTCCAGGTCGCAGTTGTAAATGAGAACTTGTTCTCAACTGGCCTACCTGGTTAAATAAAGGTGAAATTAAAAATTTTAAAAATTATAAAAGGGAGAGACAGAGGGAGAAAGGGAGAGATAGGGAGAGTGAGAAAGGGAGAATGAGAGGGACAGAGGAAGAGTGAGAAGGAGAGAGAGAGAGTGATGGAAGAGAGTGAGAGAGAGAGAGAGAGAGAGAGAGAGAGAGAGAGAGAGAGAGAGAGAGAGAGAGAGAGAGAGAGAGAGAGAGAGAGAGAGAGAGAGAGAGGGATAATGAGAGTGGGAGAATGAGAAAGGGAGAGAGCGAGAGAGAGTGAGAAAGGGATAGAGAGGGAAAATGAGAGAGGGAGAGTGGGAGAGAGAGATAAAGAGAGTGAGAGAGAGTGAGAGAGAGAGAGAGAGATAGAGGGAGAAACTTGTGGAAGGCTACCTGAAACGTTTGACCCAAGTTAAACAATTTAAAGGCAATGCTACCTCTACTATTATTCTGACATTTCACAGTCTTAAAATAAAGTGGGGATCCTAACTGACCTAAGAGAGGGAATTTTTACTAGGATTAAATGTCAGGAATTGTGAAAAACTGAGTTTAAATGTATTTGGCTAAGGTGTATGTAAACTTCTTTCGACTTCAACTGTCTCAACTGTCTCTCTCTCTCTCTCTCTCTCTCTATATATATATATATATATATATATATATATATATATATATATAGATAGAGAGAGAGAGAGAGAGAGAGAGAGAGAGAGAAGGAAAATGTTGGAGACATTATATAGAGAGATATCTACAAAAAAACTCATAAAGCAAAAACAGCACACAAACACACACCCCCCCCCAACTCTACCCCCAACAAACCTCCCCTGCCCTTGCACTCCCTCACTAATTTCTTTAAATTCAGTTCAGTGTGGGTCCAGACCCAGGGAAAGCTGACCATTAGTGTGTCTGGATGAACAAATGCCCTGCAAAGCGTTTCAGTGTCGCCCACTTGTCTTGAGCCCCTCTCGTAATGACCTGCTGGCCCGTCAGTTCAAAGCAGACCATGACACCATGATGAATGGAGCTGACCCGGCAATTTCAGAAGAATACAGCTGTGGTAACTATCGCTTTGTTCTAAATGTAAGTCTGTTAAATCGGCAATAGACATTAAGAGCAATAATACATGTATAATTCTAGTATACTTAGCAGTTTGTGTCAACTGCAAGAAAGTAAGACACAAATGAGAGAGTGAGCAGTTGTTGTTTTTTATGTACAAATTGAAATTTCTTTTAGTCAGTGCATGCCCCCTTCACTTCACCCCAAAATACGTATTGTGGCTCAGTGAGTTCTCTAAACAATTCCAGATTGAGGTTGAGGTTGCCCGGTGGCACTCCGGGTTGCATAATCTATTTCTCCTCCATCTCATCTTAAAGGCTCAATCAGGCTGACATTATCCAGTAACGTCAGTCACACTCTCACAGACAAGGCAAGCCAGACACACCTCCCCTGCGTAGACTTCTACATAGAAATCTATTACACTGGATTTCTAGACCTTATAGAAAGTCATATGTAAAACCTGCAGTTGATACCAATTTTTAAATGATCTAATATTTGCTTACCACTAGGGGGAGGGACTAGAACTTGAATAACACTTGAGCTTAGTGACTAGCGAGTTAATAACAAAATATATAACATGTTGATACATTTTTACATTGCGCTGGAACTGCCTATCAGAGGAAATACAGGTAGATATTAAGATGCAATGAGCAATGAAAGAGGAGTGAAGAAGAAGCATCAGAGTGTAGAGATATACACCTCCAAACCAAACAGCAGCTTTTCATACCCATAAACTCCAAGTGTGTTTAAAAAGACCATGCAGGCCAGAGGGAGGTCGCAGTCAAAGGGAAAAGGAGTGTCCAGTTGATCTGACCACTACTAACCGGGGTGCAGACCTCCATGACCTTTGACCTGAGGAAGTGGGACCAGTGGAGGCTCAGTCCCATTCAAAATCCAATGTTCCCTAACGCTAACCCATACCCTAACCCTAACCCGAAAACCTAACCTTAACCCTAGCTTCTAACCCTAACCCTGAACCTAATTCTAACCCTAACACTAATTCTAACCTTAACTCCAAACCCCCTAGAAAAAGCATTTGACCTTGTGGGGACCAACAAAATGTCCCCAGTTGGTCAAATGTTTGTTTGTTTACTATTCAAACACACACACACCACTACCTGGGAGTGAGATTCCAAAGTAAATGGACAGTCTTAAATCAACTCAGCTCAGTTCCCTGACGTCCCCAATCTACACAGTGCTGCTGGCCGAACGCTGAGACCGAAGCCGCCACTGCATCAGCACGCAGCCTTCCCATTAGAGGTGAGTAAGAGGTCAACTGACAGAAGACCAGTAGTTAGAGACCAGTAGTTAGAGACCAGTAGTTAGAGACCAGTAGTTAGATACCAGTAGTTAGAGACCAGTAGTTAGATACCAGTAGTTAGATAGCAGTAGTTAGAGACCAGTAGTTAGAGACCAGTAGTTAGATAGCAGTAGTTAGAGACCAGTAGTTAGAGACCAGTAGTTAGAGACCAGTAGTTAGATAGCAGTAGTTAGATAGCAGTAGTTAGATAGCAGTAGTTAGAGACCAGTAGTTAGATAGCAGTAGTTAGAGACCAGTAGTTAGAGACCAGTAGTTAGAGACCAGTAGTTAGATAGCAGTAGTTAGAGACCAGTAGTTAGAGACCAGTAGTTAGAGACCAGTAGTTAGAGACCAGTAGTTAGATAGCAGTAGTTAGATACCAGTAGTTAGAGACCAGTAGTTAGAGACCAGTAGTTAGAGACCAGTAGTTAGAGACCAGTAGTTAGAGACCAGTAGTTAGATACCAGTAGTTAGATAGCAGTAGTTAGAGACCAGTAGTTAGAGACCAGTAGTTAGAGATCAGTAGTTAGAGACCAGTAGTTAGATAGCAGTAGTTAGATAGCAGTAGTTAGAGACCAGTAGTTAGAGACCAGTAGTTAGAGACCAGTAGTTAGAGACCAGTAGTTAGATAGCAGTAGTTAGAGACCAGTAGTTAGAGACCAGTAGTTAGAGACCAGTAGTTAGAGACCAGTAGTTAAAGACCAGTAGTTAGAGACCAGTAGTTAGATAGCAGTAGTTAGATAGCAGTAGTTAGATAGCAGTAGTTAGATAGCAGTAGTTAGAGACCAGTAGTTAGAGACCAGTAGTTAGAGACCAGTAGTTAGATAGCAGTAGTTAGATAGCAGTAGTTAGATAGCAGTAGTTAGATAGCAGTAGTTAGAGACCAGTAGTTAGAGACCAGTAGTTAGAGACCAGTAGTTAGAGACCAGTAGTTAGAGATCAGTAGTTAGAGATCAGTAGTTAGATAGCAGTAGTTAGATAGCAGTAGTTAGAGACCAGTAGTTAGAGACCAGTAGTTAGAGACCAGTAGTTAGAGACCAGTAGTTAGATAGCAGTAGTTAGAGACCAGTAGTTAGAGACCAGTAGTTAGAGACCAGTAGTTAGATAGCAGTAGTTAGATAGCAGTAGTTAGAGACCAGTAGTTAGAGACCAGTAGTTAGAGACCAGTAGTTAGAGACCAGTAGTTAGAGACCAGTAGTTAGATAGCATGAAGAGAAATATGTAGGGCACAGGGTTTTGACAGTCCTGAGAGCACCAGAACATCAAGATGACACAGCATCAAAAGAAAAGGCAATGAAGCGTTTCGCATTTCTGTGTTTGCTTATTGATTACCAATAAGACGGCATGGTCAGATTGAAAGAGGTTTGCCAATCAGACAGGTACAAGCAGCTGAGCATCATGCAGGTAACCCTGAGGAGGTGGGAGACTACCCGAGAGACCAGCCAAGGCCACAGTTCTCTAGCACCTGGGAGGCAATGGAAATCAGGGGAAATGCTTACTCCTGTGTGTGAGGTAGTATGCACGCTCTGAGGGGGACACACATTGAACATTAGCAGGTGTGTGTGAATGACGCTTTGATAATCAGACTGCAGCCCACCGCTGGAGAGGGTCACTCACTAAGACTTACTGACCGCCACTATTTCCTCAAAGTAAGAGATTATCTGGCCCTACTAGGGAATTGGCACAATTACAAAGGTCAAGGAGAACATATATTGTAGCCAATCTAGCCTACATTTGGGCAGAATGTCAATGTACACACAGAATTAGCTTTTCAGAGCTCATTTGAAACACAAAGATGAAAGGGCTGAATTATTAATATAAAGATAGTTAGTGTTCAATACGTTTACAGATACACAATCAGTAGAGGGTATAATAGATAATTTTATGACAAAAACACCAATAGGTCTGCATAGAAGATCTGGTGACTCAAAAAGTCAGGGCAATATAGGTGGCAGCTGTGAGCAAAGAGTTTTGTGTGACAAAAACAGCTGATGTGAAAAGAATGCCTTTGACATCAAACCAGCTATTGGATTGTTGTCAAAGCAAACACTAAGACAAGGGAAATAACGATTGACAGGCGAGGACTGTAGCTTTCATGGCAACCATGTACAATTACGCACAAGTAAACGAATAGGAATGTAATACATTTTACCTATGTCACAGTTTTAAATGAATGATATGCCTAATGTAGTCGTAATGCATTATTTCCTACTCAAACAAATATTATTATTTGTAAAATTCAATAATAAATTGCGCTTTACTTTACCTGCTATCCAATGCGTTTTAGTCCAATCTGCTGCATGCGCGCCAGTGAGGTCAGACACTTTTCCCCGGCAAGCTCCTGGTCGGCTGTGGAGCATGGCTTGGCGGTGAAAATTCACACAACGATGTCCTTTAAAGGTACATAATTCTCATGCGTCCAACTTTTCAGGTTATGTCCTCTTTGCTTGAAGTTTAGAAAAAAAAATCTTCAAAGGCTTTGGTTTCAGGAGAGCACGAAAGGCGCCTCCCTCTATGCGGCCAAGCCTTTCTGTTCTGCTCTCCACCAAATCCTTTCAGTTTCACCCTGCATAGGAACAGAATAAATATCATTCTAATTACATAAAAAGTTGAATTGTACACATAAATACGCACATTACCAAAATATTTATGCTGCAATCTTGTGGGATAATTCCGTTGATTATTTCATGATGAGCACATATGTGGACATGTCAAACAATGCTTTATCAGCTCAAACAACTATTGCATCAACACACTTTATTTTCTGTGTGTGTGTGTGTGTGTGTGTGTGTGTGTGTGTGTGTGTGTGTGTGTGTGTGTGTGTGTGTGTGTGAGAGAGAAGGGGGGGTCATAAAAACATAATAGAGCAGAGAGGCTTTGGGTCATGTATGATGAGTTACTGGTGACTCAACTTCTTAAGTTTCATGCATTGTTAGTAACATTTATTTCCCACCGCTGAACAAATAGGCCCAAGGCAATATGAGGTTTATAAGACAAGCATTTCGCTACACCCGCAACAACATCTACTAAATATGTGTATGTGACCAATAAAGTGTTATTAGATTTAGGTTATATGTGAAGTTTCTTCCCCCATACTCGGACTTGCTCAGTCTTCCCTCCTAACATTGATACAAATACGAGTAAACAAAGCGCCAGGAACGCGCATAACCTTAAGGCTTTTCCAGGATTATTCCACAATAAAATGTTAAAACAAAATTTTCCAAGATACAAGTTATGTTTTGGATATAGAACCGCAGCCCGGCTTTGTCCTTGGTATGGAAACGTTGCGTCTCACATTCAGACAGTGTCCCTCGCCCAGAACCTGGAACTCGATGGCGTTCTTGCATGCAGAACAGTTTTTTTGTCTTTGGTATCTGTTGTTTTTCACAGATATAGTTCAGGTTAAAAAAAAACTCTTGATGTGACCTCTGCGCGTCGAAATCTACTTCACCGCAACTGAGGATAAAGTATTTTCAACATTGCATCTCCATGCGTCATGCCATTACGCGGTGGCAGTGCAACTATTACCAAATCATCAATGTAGGCTATCCCATCGATCTTTGTTGAGTGGGTATCCGTCACTAAAAGGTATCCAATATTCAGCGACTTTGCAGCTCTTTTGTGTATTTGGGCGCACACTAGAGATGCTATACAATACACAAGTACAGGAGGCGATATGTTCACCACGCTGCTCTGCCTGTCAAAATCCTTGTGAGACGGAGCGCATTGACGCTCTTGAGAGTGCTGTGATTTTTCCTGCCCCTCTGCATAGTTCAAATATATTTTTGTTAATGGGGAGGGCGCATTGGAATTGTCATATCTGAAAGGGTTTGGATATGGATACGTGTCTGTGCGTTGGTATTGACAAGAACACGGTTCCTAGCAAAAATATAAACAGGAGGCCTACATATACTTTGAGGAAATGTACTCCACCACAGATGTCAATTCAACGTCTATTCCACATTGGTTGGAAACAACATTGATTCAACCAGTGTGTGCCCAGTGGGCATGGACTGAGTCCCAAGTTGTTTATGCTCTCTGTCCCATAAACTTGAGTGATTTTACTGCATTCTTACATTCTTCACGAACTAACAAAGGATATTGTACACACACGTGTATTTGCCACCCTCCTCTCAATGTTTGCATAGTCATGGAAAGGCCTCCCTTATAGACTGTCACCAAGTCTACTGTAGTCCACAGAGAGGGATTGATGGAGGGCAGAGGGAGAGGGATTGATCGAGGGCAGAGGGTGGAGAGAGAGATAGAAAGAGGGCAGAGGGTGGAGGGAGAGAGATGGAGGGAGGGCAGAGTGTGGAGAGAGAGATGGAGGGAGGGCAGAGGGAGAGAGATGGAGGGAGGGCAGAGGGTGCAGAGAGAGATGGAAAGAGGGCAGAGTGTGGAGAGAGAGATGGAGGGAGGGCAGAGGGTGCAGAGAGAGATGGAAAGAGGGCAGAGTGTGGAGAGAGAGATGGAGGGCAGAGGGAGAGAGATGGAGGGAGGGCAGAGGGTGCAGAGAGAGATGGAAAGAGGGCAGAGGTTGGAGGGAGAGAGATGGAGGGAGGGCAGAGGGTGGAGGAAGGGGGATTCCTTCAGAAAGGGCCTGCCTGACATACTTCAGATTCAGGCTTATGGCTGCGCTGTACGGCACACACCTCCCCTCCCCAAATGACCCCACCCCCTCTATCAGGCCAGCTCCAGCACTCCCTCCAGGGCAAACACTGGGGCCCGCGGAACACAAAAGCCTGGGCAAACAGCGCCTTGCTCGCCCAGCTCTCCTCTCTACCACACAGAAGGCAGAGACAAATGCAAGGGAGGATCCCCGCCCGCGATCCCTATTAATAGAACCCAGGTAACTATACACACACAGCTGAGCATGGCAGGTTCAACAACATAGTGGAACCTGTGGACTGTACTGTGCCTATGTCAGAGAGGGACCCTAAGGCAAGGGGACACCTGGGTAAGGTGAGACAGATGGGAGGATTACACAATACATGTTTACTACATTTTACAGGATGACTCTCTCACACAGTCAGAGACGGGATTGTGAAAGCATACGTATTAAAGCTGTATCAATGCAGAAGAGTTGTATTTAACCATGACAACAAGGAAACTAATGAATGACAGTTTCAAAGCTCTTTGAAAAGGAGATTGACAGGGTCTTCTGAGAACATGCCTCTGGCATATAGATGCTGCCTACATACGGTGGTGTAAAGAACTTATACTTGAAAGTACTACTTAAGTTGTTTGGGGTATCTGTACTTTACTTTACCATCTATATTTCTTACTACTTTTACTTCACTACATTCCTAAAGAAAATAATGTACTTTGTTCTTTCATTTCCGACACCCAAATGTACACGTTATATTTTGAATGCTTAGCTGGGCTAGAAAATTGTCAAATTCACACACATTTATCAAAAGAACATCCCTGGTCATCCCTACTGCCTCTGATCTGTCGGACTCACTAAACACACATGCTTTGTTTGTAAATGATGTCTGAGTGTTGGAGCTTTCCCCTGGCTAGCCATAAATAAAATAAAAACATGAACATTGTACCATCTGGTTTGCTTAATATGATTAATTTGAAATTATTTCTACTTTTCCTTTAAGTATATTTTTGCAATTACATTTACTTTTGATACTTATATATTATTATTAAAATCCAAATACTTTTAAACATTTACTCAAGTAGTATTTTACTGGGTGACTTTCACTTTTACTTAAATGTTAACTTTTACTACAGTATGAAAATGAGGTATTTTTTCCACCACTGCCTACATAAAGGGTCTGAATACTTATGTAAATGTACTATTTCAGTTTGATAAATTTGCAAACATTTCTAAAAACCTGTTTTTGCTTTTGTCATTATGGGGTTTTGTTTGTAGATTGGTGAGGGAAAAAAACTATTTTAAAATAATAATAATAATAATAAGGCTGTAGCGTAACAAAATGTGGAAAAAGAGAAGGGGTCTGAATACTTTCAGAATGCATTGTATATGTTCTCTCACAGGCTACTTTACTTTACAGCCATGACATCAGTGCTTCGGCATTGTCACTTAATGAGAAGAATGTGCTTTGATATGCATAACTTTATGACAAGAGCCATGAGCACCTCTGTGACTGCATGCCAAGCCATCGCACTGACAGATGGTAATGAACTTGTACGGCATTTGTGTGTACACCCATTGCTAAGCCCCATGAGCACAAGGACAACACACTCAGGCATGCAAAACACACAGACACTCAAACACATGCACGCACACACAAATTAAGCTGTGCCAACAAGCAGAACGCTGTCACAGATCCCAACTTTGGGCAAATGTCACCTCGCTACTCTCATCCCCACAGAACAGTAATGTCAACACGTGAAACCTCTGCCTGTAACTCTGAGACCTGCGTCCTCCAGTTCTCCCAAGAGTAGCAGAGTGAGAAAAATGTAGTTAACTAAGGTTTTGGATAAATAAGAAGTTACATGACTGCCAAACTGTTATATAAACACTCATTAATCCTTATCTCTCATGAATATGACATCCTGACTCAACCTGCAATGACAGACATTCCATACCCGTACTTTGTACTAGCTTAAATCTGATACTTCACCTACAGTATAACAGGGTTCCCAAACTGACGGCCCATTTTATTTGCCACCCAAGTTTTCTGAGCAAAAAAAAGAAGTCAAACTTTGTCATTGTTAGACATAATAGACTAAGGAAATCAGCTCCTATTGATTTTAATTTGGGAAATCTGTTCAAGTATTCACACACATAATAGAGAGACACGTGATCGTATTCAAATGTAAGCAAGTTTTATAATTATTATGTTTTAGTCAAATATATCTTTTTGGGATTCTTGCGGTCACTTTGCAGTCTACAAATTATTTGTAATTTTGTTCTGGCCCCCACCATCCGCTCAAGAAACAAATCGGCCCACGGCTGAATCTACACTGAACAAAAATATAAACACAACATGCGACCATTTAAAATATTTTACTGAGTTACAGTTCATATAAAGAAATCAGTCAATTTAAATAAATGAATTATGCCCTAATCTATTGATTTCACGACTGGTCACAGATACCTTAAAAAAGGTATGGGCGTGGATCAGAAAACCAGTCAGTATCTGGTGTGAACACCATTTATTTGCCTAATGCAGCTCGACATATCTCCTTCACATAGAGTTGATCAGGATGTTGATTGTGGCCTGTGGAATGTTGTCCCACTCCTCTTCAATGGCTGTGCGAAGTTGCTGGATATTGGCGGGTACTGGAACACGCTGTCCTACACGTTGATACAGAGCATCCCAAACATACTCAATCAGTGACATGTCTAGTGAGTATGAAGGCCATGGAAGAACTGGGACATTTTTAGCTTCCAGAAATTGGGTACAGATCCTTGCAACATGGGACTGTGTATTATCATGCTGAAACATGAGTTAAAGGTGGCGGATGAATGTCACGACAAACGGCCTCAGGATTTCGTTGTGGTAGTCCTGAGCATTCAAAATGCCATCAATAAAATGCAATTGTGTTCATTGTCAGTAGTTTATGTCTGCCCATACCATAACCCCCCACACCCTGGGGCACTCTGTTCACAACATTGTCTTCAGCAAACTGCTGGCCCACATGATGCCATACACGTGGTCTGCAGTTGTGAGGCCAGTTGGACATACTGCCAAATGCTCTAAAACAACTCTGGATGTGGCTTATGGTAGAGAAATTAACATAAAAGTATTTGGCAACAGCTCTGGTTGACATTCCTGCAATCAGCATGCCAATTGCACGCTCCCTCAAAACTTGAGACATCTGTAGAATTGTGTTGTGACAAAACTGCACATTTCAGTGGCCTTTTATTGTCCCCAGCACAAAGTACACCTGTGTATTTTTATTTATTATATATCCCCATTAGTTCCTGCCAAGGCAGCAGCTACTCTTCCTGGTGTCCATCAACATTAAAGCAGTTACAGTGCATTCTGAAAGTATTCGGACCCCTTGACTTTTTACACATTTTGCTATGTTACAGCTTTATTCTAAAATTGATAAAATAGTTTTTTTCCCTCATCAATCTACACACAATACCCCATAATGACAAAGCAAAAACAGCTTGTTTAAAAAAATTCAAATATATACAAATAAATAATTAATTAATATCAAATGTACATGTATTCAAACCCTTTACTCAGTACTTTGTTGAAGCACCTTTGGCAGCGATTATAGCCTCGAGTCTTGTGGGTATGACGCTACAAGCTTGGCACACCTTCGCCCAAGTCTGAGGTCCTGAGTGCTCTGGAACAGATCAAGGATCTCATCAAGGATCTCTCTGTACTTTGCTCCATTAATCTTTCTCTCGATCCTGACTAGTCTCCCAGTCCATGCCGCTGAAAAACATCCCCCAGCATGATGCTGCCACCACCATGCTTCACCGTAGAGATGGTGCCAGGTTTCCTCCAGACATGACGCTTGGCATTGAGGCCAAAGAGTACAATCTTGGTTTCATCAAACCAGAGAATCTTGTTTCTCATGGTCTGAGAGTCCTTTAGCTGCCTTTTGGCAAACTACAAATGGGCTGTCATGTGCCTTTTACTGAGGAGTGGCTTCCGTCTGGCCAGTCTACCATAAAGGCCTGATTGGTGGAGTGCTGCAGAGAAGGTTGTCCTTCTAGAAGGTTCTCCCATCTCCATAGAGGAACTCTGGAGTTCTGTCAGAGTGGCCATCGGGTTCTTGGTCACCTCCCTGACCAAAGCCCTTCTCCCGCAATTACTCAGTTTGGCCGGGAGGCCAGCTCTAGGAAGAGTCTTGGTGGTTCACCCGGGTGGTTGTCTCCCGGGTGGCGCAGTGGTCTAGGGCACTGCATCGCAGTGCTAGCTGCGCCACCAGAGTCTCTGGGTTCGCGCCCAGGCTCTGTCGCAGCCGGCCGCAACCGGGAGATCCGTGGGGCGACGCACAATTGGCATAGCGTCGTCCGGGTTAGGGAGGGTTTGGCCGGTAGGGAGGGTTTGGCCGGTAGGGATATCCTTGTCTCAGTATGTAAAAATGTAATAAAATGTATGCACTCTACTGTAAGTCGCTCTGGATAAGAGCGTCTGCTCTTGGCCGGTAGGGATATCCTTGTCTCAGTATGTAAAAAAAAAATGTAATAAAATGTATGTAAGTCGCTCTGGATAAGAGCGTCTGCTAAATGACTAAAATGTAAAATTAAAAAAAGTAAAATGTTCAAAGCTTCCTTCATTTAAGAATGATGGCGGTCACTGTGTTCTTGGGTACCTTCAATGCTGCGGAAATTTGATGGTACCCTTTCCCAGATCTGTGCCTCGACACAATCCTGTCTCTGAGGTCTACGGACAATTCCTTCGACCTCATGGCTTGGTTTTTGCTCTGACATGCACTGTTAACTGTGGGACCTTATATAGACATGGTTTGGAAAGGTACACCCCTCTCTAATTAATTTAATTTAGCACAGGTGGACTCCAATTAAGTTGTAGAAACATCAAGGATGATCAATGGAAACAGGATGCACCTGAGCTCAATTTCGAGTCACATAGCAAAGGGTCTGGATGCTTATGCAAAGAAGGTATCCATTTTTTATTTTTAAGATATTTTCACAAATTTCTAAAAACCTGTTTTCACTGTCATTATGGGGTATTGTGTGTAGATTTATGAGGATTTCTTTAAAAAAAATCAATTTTAGGATAAGTCTGTAAAATAACAAAATGTGGAAAAGTCCAAGGGGTCTGAAAACTTTCAGTTTTAGAAATATTTAGGACTAACTCATTCCTTGCCACCCATTCTGAAACTAACTGCAGTTCTTTGTTACGTGTTGCAATCATTTCAGTTGCTGTAGTAGCTGACATGTATAGTGTTGAGTCATCCGCATATATAGACACACTGGCTTTACTCAAGGCCACTGGCATGTCATTAGTAAAGATTGAAAAAGTAAAGGGAGCCTCCCGAGTGGCGTAGCGGTCTAAGGCACTGCATCACAGTGTTGCGACGTCACTACAGCCTGGGGTTCGATCCAAGGCTGTGTCATTACTGGCCGTGACCGGGAGTCCCATAGGGCGGCGCACAATTGGCCCAGCGTTGTTAGGGGAGGGTTTGGACGGGGGGGCTTTACTTGGCACATCAGGCTCTAGCAACTCCTTGTGGTGGGCCGGGCCCTATTGTCTGACTTCGGTCGTCAGTTGAATGGTGTTTCCTCTGACACATTGGTGCAGGTGGCTTCTGGGTTAAGCGAGTGGGTGTTAAGAGGCGTGGTTTGGTTGGTCCTGTTTCGGAGGACGCATGACTCGAGCTTCGCCTCCCCCGAGCCCGTTGGGGAGTTGCAATGCTGAGACAAGATCATAATCACAAAATTGGGGAGAAAAAGGTGTTAAAAATTACAACCGCTGCCACGGGGAATTCCTGATTCTACTTGGATTATTATTATTCCATTAAAGAACACCCTCTGTGTTCTGTTAGACAGGTAAGTCTTTATCCAAAATATATCAGGCGGTGTAAAGCCATAACACATACGTTTTTCCATTAGCAGACTACAAGTCGATAATGTCAAAACCCGTATTTCTCAACTCCTCATCAATCCACAGGGATTTTCTTTACCTCTTTTTCTCCACAATTCCATGGTATCCAATTGGTAGTTACAGTCTTGTCTCATCGCTGCAACTCCCGTACGGACTCGGGAGAGGCGAAGGTCGAGAGCCATGCGTCCTCCGAAACACAACCCAACCAAGCCGCACTGCTTCTTGACACAATGCCCACTTAACCCAGAAGCCAGCTGCACCAATGTGTGGGAGGAAACACTGTACACCTGGCGACTGTGTCAGCGTGCACTGCGCCTGGCCTGCCACAGGAGTCGCTAGTACGCGATGGGACAAGGACATCACTGCCGTCCAAACCCCCTCCCCTAACCCGGATGACGCTGGGACAATTTTGCGCCACCCTATGGGCCTCCCAGTCACGACAGAGCCTGGACTCGAACCCAGAATCTCTAGTGGCACAGCTAGCACTGCGATGCCTTAGACCACTGCGCCACTCGGGAGGATAACCGATGGGAATTTAATGGTTTTAACAGTCCTTTTCTTAATGGGTGCATGCTTATTAGTAACTGGAATAAGCAATTTCATAAATGTGTCAAGTGCAGCGTCTGGTTGCTCCTCATTACACACCACAGACCAACAAATATTCTTTACATCAACAACATAGGAATCACTACAAAACATATTGTATGACCTCTTATACACTATACTAGGCCCAGCCTTTGGAACTTTGGTTTTCCTAGATATGGCTACTGTATTGTGATCACTACATCCGATGGATTTGGATACTGCTTTAAAGCAAATTTCTGCATCATCAGTAAAGATGTGATCAATACATGTTGATGATTTCATTCCTGTGCTGTTTGTAACTACACTGGTAGGTGAATGATAACCTGAACTAGGTTGCAGGCACAAGTTACAGTTTGAAGCTTTTTCTTGAGTGGGCAGCTTGATGAAAGCCAGTCAATATTTAAAATCACCCAGAAAATATACCTCTGTTGATATCACATACTTTATCAAGCATTTCACACGTTATCCAGATACTGACTGTTAGCACTTGGTGGTCTATAGCAGCTTCCCACCAAAATTGGCTTCAGGTGAGGCAGATAAACTAAATACTGTTGAAGTAATAGTTCAAGTTAAGTTTTACAGGAATGTGGTTCTGAATATAAATGGCTACACCTCCACCTTTGGCATTTCTGCCTTTTCTGTTGATGTTTTAACCATGTATTGTTACCACTGTATCATCAAAGGTATTATCTAAGTGAGTTTCAGAGATTGTCAGAATATGAATGTCATCTGTAAATTATTGATTTTATGAACCTTGTTTCTTAAGCTACATATGTTAACATGGGCTATTTGTAGAACTTTTCTGGGATACTTGATTGTTTCCATTGCTTTACTGGGAAGCTTGGCAGAAGTAGACATGCTCATGTTATTTAGGTTAGTGCAGGGTGAGCTGCACATAGTGGACTTCCTACTAGTGCACACCACCTCAGTGTTAATAGTATAACTCTGGTTCATAGGCACATGATTACTGCATACAATATCTGTAGGATCAGCAGAGACATTCAGGGCAGTGAGAGGGACATAAATTAGATTACTTACATTGTATTGTGTCTTCAATCAATCAATCAATCAATCAATTTTATTTTATATAGCCCTTCGTACATCAGCTAATATCTCGAAGTGCTGTACAGACACCCAGCCTAAAACCCCAAACAGCTAGTAATGCAGGTGTAGAAGCACGGTGGCTAGGAAAAACTCCCTAGAAAGGCCAAACCCTAGGAAGAAACCTAGAGAGGAACCAGGCTATGAGGGGTGGCCAGTCCTCTTCTGGCTGTGCCGGGTGGAGATTATAACAGAACTATGCCAAGATGTTCAAAAATGTTCATAAGTGACAAGCATGGTCAAATAATAATCATGAATAATTTTCAGTTGGCTTTTCATAGCCGATCATCAAGAGTTGAAAAACAACAGGTCTGGGACAGGTGGCGGTTCCATAACCGCAGGCAGAACAGCTGAAACTGGAATAGCAGCAAGGCCAGGCGGACTGGGGACAGCAAGGAGTCACCACGGGCGGCAGTCCCGACGCATGGTCCTAGGGCCCAGGTCCTCCGAGAGAAAGAAAGAGAGAAGGAGAAAATTAGAGAGAGCCAAGATTTTCAAAATTTCCATAAATGACAAGCATGGTCAAATAATAATCAGGAATAAATCTCAGTTGGCTTTTCATAGCCGATCATTAAGAGTTGAAAACAGCAGGTCTGGGACAGGTAGGGGTTCCATAACCGCAGGCAGAACAGGATAATCCTCTTCCTAGGATAATGTACATTTGCTGTAACATTTTGACAGCTCAGCAACACAATGGGAGGGATTAACTGAGCTAAACTTGGGTCATTAATAAATTATTGTCTCAATGCAGCCTTATAATGCTGTGAAAGGATCCAGGAACCCAAATGATTTGGGTGGATTCCATCTCCATATAAAATTAGCTTTGTTTCCTGAAGGTATCAAAATTGTCAATAAATGTTACAACCACAGATTTGCAATAGCGGGAGTGCTAAAAGTCTTAAAGTCTGCTGAAACGTTCAATGCCACTATTTAGGAAGGGCACAGGGCCAGATATTATGGGGTGTTTGTTGGTGTCAAGCAGAGACCCAATCAGTTCTTTAAAATCCATCTTCAAATCAAATCACATGTTATTTGTCACATGCGCGGAATACAACAGGTGTAGTAGACCTTACAGTGAAATGCTTACTTACAAGCCCTTAATCAAAAATGCTTTAAGAAGTTAAGAAAAACGTGTTAAGTAAAGAATAGATAAGTAAAACTTTTTTTTTTTAAAGTAACAAATAATTAAACAGCAGCAGTAAAATAACAATAGTGAGGATATATACAGGGGGTACCAGTACAGTCAATGTGCGGGGGCACCGATTAGTCGAGGTTATTGAGGTAATATGTACATGTAGGTAGAGTTAAAGTGACCATGCATAGATAATAAACAGAGAGTATCAGCAGCATAAAAGAGGGGTCTGGGTAGCCCTTTGATTAGCTGTTCAGGAGTCTTATGGCTTGGGGGTAGAAGCTGTTAAGAAGCCCTTTGGACCTAGATTTGGCGCTCCGGTACCACTTGCGGTGCGGTAGCAAAGAGAAAAGTCTATGACTAGGGTGGCTGGATAGGTCCAGACCTCCCACAGCAGGCAGTCCCCCGTCAGATCCAGAGAGAGGGAAAGGACCCGAACTCGACGACGAAGCCGCTGCTGGAGTCAGCACAGCCGTCGCAGACACAGGCAATCCCAGCGATGAAGGCGCAAGTAGATCAGGCACCAGTGCGGCAAAGCTATTCCTTATGTTAATCTGCTCCAAACCTCTCGCAGACACTCCAGTCCGCTTATCAGTATACCGCTGCCATCGGTTTCCGTGACTTGTGACATTGGACCAGCGCTGATTCTAACAATCCTCTTGCTGTTCTCCCTCTACTCCACTACAGGATGGAGGAGGAGAAGCAGATAGAGACGACTTCCTGGGCAGGCAAGTTCCAGGTAGCACAGGCCATTCAGATAGGGACAGATAACAAGGCGGGGAAACATCCATCAGGCCCGAGCGGCGTCCAGCCACAGGAGTTGAGAATGAGAAAGTTCCAGTTTTCCCCATAAGTTTGCGCAGAATTTAAATTTGCTTGATAAGGATAGCCACCTCATTCCTGTAATCCTCTGCAAACAAACAATTGCCGCATTGGAACTCCGGATGATCAATATTGTCCCGGACAAGACTCCAGGCAAAGCGGGCTCCATTGCAACCTAGCTAGCCAACTAGCTGGTAGCAGGTTTTGACAAAAACACTTACGAACAAAATAAAAATAAAATAAAACAGGCCGAAAAAAAACAGGTTGAGGCGCAGGAGGTATCCGAGTTTGTGACAGGGATGATCATGCTGTTTAATCAGCTTCTTGATATACCACACCTGTGAGGTGGATGGATTATCTTGACAAAGGAGAAATGCTCACTAACTGGGATGGAAACCAATGTGTGCACAACATTTGAGAGAAATAAGCTTTTTGTGCGTATGGAACATTTCTGGGATCAGCTCATGAAACATGGGACCAACACTACATGTTGCAGTTATATTTTTATTCAGTATAGTTGATGACCACTGCAGTATAACATGCTCATTCCCATTCTATAGACCACTTATACTTTGAAACTAATTTATTCATCACACTTTGCATTAAATGTTGCAGATAGTCACTTAAAAGAGAAAAAGCCTTTGAAATGAAAAGCTGAATGACTTAACAGTATTGTAGTTATGAAACAGTCGGCAAGTCACCGGCCAGCCGCAAGGCAAAGGCATTGTCCTGTTAAGAGGGCTTCTCGCTCCAGCGCACAGGAGTTCTCCGCCTTTGTGATCCTCTTTGAACACAATCTACCCAATTTGTCTGCTGCTTATTTATTGAGTCGGCATGTGTAAGGAAATTGGTTGGGAAGCTGGCAAAGCTCAGGCAACACAGGGATGGGCTTACATTTTCAAAAGATTATTCTCTAGGACTTTTAAAGGATTTGTCTTTTGGACATGGTTGGATATAAGGAATAGATGACTATCATACTTCATTATTACAGAAATGCTTCTTTGCTGACGCCGAGTTCTCAAGTCCCTGTACTGCTCAGCAGGGGGTTGTCCAGAGCAGTTTCCACGGTTACCGGATGGACGTCTGGGCCGTTGGACCTGACCGTGTCCCCGACATGTTTCCAGACAGGATGGAGGGGGTTAGAAGGAGTGTGGTGCACACTCCAGATGTGAGGGACAGTTAAGAGAATTCGGTTCCCTTTGGGTTTCTCCAGTTTCATCTAATGCACAGGTCCACTCACTGCCCCACCCTCGTGTATCCCAAGGTGCCTTTCCTCCTTGGGTCTTGTCCAACTGTCCTGTGAAAGTTTGTTTTCTCTTTACAAGTGGGAACCTCCATCGAAGTCACTCAGAACAGTCCCAATTTAAGTCATTTCAGTCCTCAGTTTATGAAATGACTCTAGGTGTTTTCATTTCATGAATGGTATTTCAAGTATGCAGTCTCAAGACTTATGGTAGTTTTTATGCAAACAGACAAAATACAGCCTACACACTGTACGGCTTTGTTTGCGAGGCTGTAATCCCACCATGATCATGAGCACTATTGGGGATTCTTTAAGGTTGGAAAAGCTAACGAACCAACCCTGTCACTGTCTTTATAGTATTTTGGGGGAACTAAAAATACATTTGTTTTGAAGGCATAAGCCTTGGTAGCGTGTCAACAAACTGCAATGGTAATTAGTGAATGTTCCAGTGTTGACAGACGATACTAGACTGCTACTATTCCAGATGTTTCTGTCTTTTTCTGAATGGTTCCTGTTGTGGCCATTTTAATCACAGAGGGCCGGGGGGGCAACTTTAAAGAACCAACTCTTTGTAAAGTATTACATGAAATACTGACGAGGAGAATACGGTATAATTGAGAATACGGTTATATTTAGCCCTAAAGTATTTGTGAATGTCAGTTGGGTGCCAATTACAGACAGTATTGGGGGGAAAAAAGCTTTCAGAAGATCGTTAGTCACACGGTCGATCTAGTATTCCCTAAAAAGTCCTAACCTTGACACTGATTACATATGGATCGAAGAGAGGGATGGGTACAAAGAGAGACAGCGCGGGTCAGAGACAAAAAGAGAGGACAGAGGCTGCTCTCTGTCATCTCAGTTGACCCTCTCTAAAGTAAACCGAGTGAAAGACAGATGTTGTTCTCCCATCTGGGTGTGCGCGCGTGTTCTTTCCCTTCCAGCACTCCCTGACTTTTACCAGGAGTTTAGGTTTCGGCCTAGGGGTCACAGCCTTCCCATTCCAAGCCCATGGAGAGGAGGCGGAGTGCAGAACCTGTCGCCAGGAATAAAAGGGGAGTCTGCTGAAGGGGTGCAGGCGCCGCGGCTCGCCGGCAGGACAGTGAGGTCTGTGGAGTCAGAACCATCAGTGCAGTTTGTGGCCAGCAGCGCGACAGGCCGGGTGTTACTGGCACCCTTTTAACAGCAGGATGGAACAGCACCAAATGCTCTTTAAAGAGCTCCAGTATCCCCCACTCGCTATTCACTTACAGCACCAGCAGTGCTTTCTCACCCTCTCCCCCCCTTCTGTTTGCATATATATGTGTGCTAATGTACGTGTGTGGGTCTTAAAGTATCACTGCAACAGTGTGTGTCTCATGGTTTGGATGGGTCCCTCAGGGCCACTACAATGAAACTAGATGCTCATATGGGTTTGGCAGGTGAAGAATAGAGAGAATGAGAGTGAGAGACAGCAAGAGTGCTAGAAAGGAAGTAGAGTGGATTGAACCATTATTTCCCCTCTCAGCAGGTGGGAGGGAATTAGAGGAAGTCCTTCTCCACGCTTAGACCCATCCTCTTCATCTTAACACTATGTTTCCTGTGGAGTCTATAAGCTCTTAAACAGAATAACAGACACTACGTTTCCTGTGGAGTCTATAAACTCCAACAGAATAATGGACAGAGCTATAGTATGAGGGCTGCACAACAGGAAAGAACACCAGGGCCTTGTAACCCCATAAAGGCCTTACATTTGGTGCAGAGGGTTGCCTGCATACCATAGACCACCCGTTGACAGTGCTTTGTGTGATCACATAAAAACAAAGAAATACACACACCATCAGCCACCTTACAAAGCGACAAAAGGGTCAACGTATTTATTAACAAGTTGCAGATGACAAAGTCTCGATTTCATATAATATATAAAAAGAAACAGAAACACTTGTGATTTCATCTGTAATGACCTTGCCAGTGATTGATTGTGTTAGGGTAAGGTGATGACTGATTTTGACCTCGCTCGTTGGATGATATGGTGAGGTTTCCTGTATGATGTTATTGTCGTCTCCAGTTCTAATAATGACATTCTGCCTACAGACCAGGCTGGTGTCAATTCCTGCCCAATCCAGGATGCACATAGATTTTTTTCATTAATAAAAAATAAATTATTTAACCTGTCTATATTTGATTTGGAATTGACTCCAACCCTGTAAACACAGCCTGTGTGGGCCTCGCCAGGGGTGTAGTGCATTGGTGAGCTGTTCTTAATACCCTAGCAGTGAAAGTCCTATGCAGGGTTCCATTTCTGAAAGATTGTTATCTAGGTTGGAGGGAAGGGATCAAAGTCTGCATTTACGCAGGCAGCCCAATTGTGATCTTTTTCCACAAATTGGTCTTTTGACCAATCAAATCTTTTCACAAGACAAATTAGTGGAACAAATATCAGAATTGGGCTGCCTGTGTAAAAGCAGGCTACTTTCCCCTAACTAATTTGAAGGGCCTGGATAGGTATTGTAACACCAATATGTTAGGCTAGGTTAAGATTCCTCCATATTGTTTTATTTTCCCATCGTGAACAGAAGTGAGAAAGTTTTGTTGAGGGAGCCCAGCAAGAGAGAGCAGTGACGCACGCCTCTCTGAAACTGGTTAGTGTTCATTACAGCACACAAAGGAAAACTATTTAAAACCTTCCGCAATAGAACACAAATTAGCATTTGGAATTTGAAGTCCAGTCAGTCTCAACGTTTTTGTATGTTTTCTTCTATTTCTCGCCAAATTAACACAACCCTAATAATACCTTACTAATGGACAGGAAGAGAAGTGGATACAGGTGTACAGTGAGTATGCACCTCCATGAAAACAATAAAGTCAAAAACATATACAGTGAGGGAAAAAAGTATTTGATCCCCTGCTGATTTTGTACGTTTGCCCACTGACAAAGAAATGATCAGTCTATAATTTTAATGGTAGGTTTATTTGAACAGTGAGAGACAGAATAACAACAAAAATATCCAGAAAAACGCATGTCAAAAATGTTATAAATTGATTTGCATTTTAATGAGGGAAATAAGTATTTGACCCCCTCTCAATCAGAAAGATTTCTGGCTCCCAGGTGTCTTTCATACAGGTAACGAGCTGAGATTAGGAGCACACTCTTAAAGGGAGTGCTCCTAATCTCAGTTTCTTACCTGTATAAAAGACACCTGTCCACAGAAGCAATCAATCAATCAGATTCCAAACTCTCCACCATGGCCAAGACCAAAGAGCTCTCCAAGGATGTCAGGGACAAGATTGTAGATCTACACAAGGCTGGAATGGGCTACAAGACCATTGCCAAGCAGCTTGGTGAGAAGGTGACAACAGTTGGTGCGATTATTCGCAAATGGAAGAAACACAAAACAACTGTCAAACTCCCTTGGCCTAGGGCTCCATGCAAGATCTCACCTCGTGGAGTTGCAATGATCATGAGAATGGTGAGGAATCTGCCCAGAACTAAACAGGAGGATCTTGTCAATGATCTCAAGGCAGCTGGGACCATAGTCACCAAGAAAACAATTGGTAACACACTACGCCGTGAAGGACTGAAATCCTGCAGCGCCCGCAAGGTCCCCCTGCTCAAGAAAGCTCATATACATACCCGTCTGAAGTTTGCCAATGAACATCTGAATGATTCAGAGGACAACTGGGTGAACGTGTTGTGGTCAGACGAGACCAAAGTGGAGTTCTTTGGCATCAACTCAACTTGCCGTGTTTGGAGGAGGAGGAATGCTGCCTATGACCCCAAGAAACCATCCCCACCGTCAAACATGGAGGTGGAAACATTATGCTTTGGGGGTGTTTTTCTGCTAAGGGGACAGGACAACTTCACCGCATCAAAGGGACGATGGACGGGGCCATGTACCGTCAAATCTTGGGTGAAAACCTCCTTCCCTCAGCCAGGGCATTGAAAATGGGTCGTGGATGGGTATTCCAGCATGACAATGACCCAAAACACACGGCCAAGGCAACAAAGGAGTGGCTCAAGAAAAAGCACATTAAGGTCCTGGAGTGGCCTAGCCAGTCTCCAGACCTTAATCCCATAGAAAATCTGTGGAGGGAGCTGAAGGTTCGAGTTGCCAAACGTCAGCCTCGAAATCTTAATGACTTGAAGATCTGCAAAGAGGAGTGGGACAAAATCCCTCCTGAGATGTGTGCAAACCTGGTGGCCAACTACAAGAAACATCTGACCTCTGTGATTGCCAACAAGGGTTTTGCCACCAAGTACTAAGTCATGTTTTGAAGAGGGGTCAAATACTTATTTCCCTCATTAAAATGCAAATCAATTTATAACATTTTTGACATGTGTTTTTCTGGATTTTTTTGTTGATATTCTGTCTCTCACTGTTCAAATAAACATACCATTAAAATTACAGACTGATCATTTCATTGTCAGTGGGCAAACGAACAAAATCAGCAGGGGATCAAATACTTTTTTCCCTCACTGTATATATATATATTTTTTTAAATTAAGCAACAGCCAAAATGTCATCCAAAAAGGTAGAAAGAACTAAAAACTCCCCATCACCATATAAAGCTGATTATGGCTTTCAGTTTAAGTGTAGTTGATGAGGGAAGCAGCGGGGGAGGCTGTAACCATAGCGTGGTGTCTCATCTTGTAATACTGAGCCACCGGAGCAACACTTAAATACTGATCCGTTAGCGCTTGAACTGTAACAACTAACCAAATGGGCCTTTCACTGAGAAACATTGGACCAGTAAGCTTTCACATTGTAATACCAATTTGGGTTTAATATCACAAACCAAACAGGATAAAACTGAAATATGGTTTAATATTGTAATACGACTTACTGCAATCTGACTGAAATATTGGAATACTTGGGTTTTTATTGAAATACTGGACAAGTGGCAAATTATTCTGAACACTTGAGTGTGAACAGGAACACTATTCCCAGACCAGTGGTTCTCTCTCTCTCTGTAATACTGGTCTGTTGGGGCGTCATCTTGTGATACTTTGTCATGTTCATTAGAGCACACAAAGGAAAACATTAAAAAAACATTTCATAATACAACACAAAAATCTGACTGAAATATTGGCCATAAATGATAATACTGACTTTGACTTGGGCTTATATTAAAGCCATACTGGAAATACTAGGGTCTCAGCCCAGGTTTGAGGGATATCCACTCAACAACTAATAACACAGTGAGTCATTGAGGAAGCACATCGTGGCGAACTGGAACAAGGAAAGGATAATGCACCAATTCTCAGCCTATTTATAAATAAATTAAACCTAAATAAAATAATCCAGGCCTCTTGTCTTTCTGGATATTAACATCTGTAATAATAATCTCAAAATGCAGGGCAGCCTCAAAAAGGCCTGCTGATATGGAAGCGATAAGGAGAGACAAAGGTTTAAAAAAAGGCCTTGTGTGGGTCTGAGGTGGGATATGTACTGTATGCCGATGCCCGGATGGAGGGAGGCTCGCCAATGCCCGGATGGAGGGTGGCTTGCCAATGCCCGGATGGAGGGAGGCTCGCCAATGCCCGGATGGGGGGTTGCTGCAGCTTGTTAAAAAGCATGGTAATAATCTTTGATATTTACATTGTTTTGTGAATACATTCAGGCAGTACAGGGAGAGGGCATCTGCTCCCCCCTTTGTAACGAGGTACGTATGTTTGGCACGGCTGTAACCATCTGTCCCTCTCTTCTGCAGATTGTCCGACTCTACAGCTGTCCGTCAGGCCTTCCATCCTCTGCCATCCATCATCATCCTCTTCCATATCACTTGTTCGTTCATGTGATTTTCAGGGGTATTGAAACGGTAAACGCGGTTGTCGGATCGTCCGTTGACTGTCCTGAAGACGTCCGATCCAGGCCTATGTTTCTCCTGACACAGGAGCCTCTGGGTCAGAAGGCACGTATGTGCGTCTCTCCACTGAGCTGTCTGTTTAAATCTTCTCTTCATAAAAACTTAGGCAGTATGCAGACCACCAGGGTCTGGGTTCCCCCACCCCCCCACCCATCCAGGTTAATTCCCAGAATCCTCTGTTCTGTGGTTCTTTTGGAAAAAGGCAAAGCTCTGGGACAGTTAGACTCAAATGCCGTTGGTCAGGTCCGTGATGACGTTGGCCTTCACCAGCTTGCGGAGGAACTCCTTCTCCTTGGATATGTTGTGTGTCCAGGACTGTGGAGATGAAGGGGAACAAGATGAGAAACAAGAAGATTGTCAAAGATCAGTGGGGGTCAGGGTCAAAGACAAGAACTGAGTCTCAACAACCTATGAAGGAAATGTTTTGTTTTCTAATCCTGACAACACTGCATGAAAACAAGGGATGAAAACAGCCTTCAACGCTCTACGTCAAACCATTTATACTTTCAACTGGTTTTAAGAGCATTGTCATATGTAGTAATGTCTGCATTGTTTTCTCTAGTTAATATGATGGAGTCAAAGTGAGTTTGATGCAATTAAAGCCTTTAAGGCTGGGAAACCTCCAGTGCTGGATGGCATACCATCCCTATATACTCAGAGGACCATTTATAGCATGTTTTAACCACTCCTATATAAACGGTAGATTATCAGACACGCAACACGGTGGTCTGATTTCATTATTACTGAAACAGGATCCAAGTGGTAAATATAAAGACCTAGTCCATTTAAAAAATTGGAGGCCTCTTACACTTCAGTGTTGTGATGCAAAAATTCTAGCTAAATGTTTGGCGCATAGAATTAAAAAGGTTTTGTCAGATATTATTCATCCTAATCAGACAGGTTTTTTACATGGACGATACATTGGAGATAATATAAGACTGGAAACAATAGAATACTATGAAATATCGGAGAAACCAGGTCTGGTTTTGAAAAGGCTTTTGATAAAGAACGAATGGAGTTTATACAAAGATGCCTGGAATATTTCAATTTTTGAGAATCTCTTATAAAATGGGTTAAAGTAGGTGTAAAATAGTAAATAATGTCTACATCTCATAACCTGTCAAGAGGAGTAAAACAAGGTTGCCACTATCGGCATATCTATTTATTATTGCCATCGAAATGTTAGCTGTTAAAATTAGATCCAACATATTAAGGGACTAGAAATCCAGGGCTTAAAAACAAAGGTGTCATTGTACACTGATGATTCAAGTTCTTTTAAAACCACAATTAGAATCCCTCCACAGCCTCATATAGGAGCTAGATACTTGTTCTAACCTCTCTGGATAACTGTACTATATTATGTATTGGATCACAAAATAATTCAACTTTTGGATTACTGTGTAGTTTACAAATAAAATGGCCTGACGGGGTTGTGGACATACTCGGTATACATATCCCGAAAGAAAGAAATTCTCACTCCAATACATTTTAATAGAAAGTTGGCAAAAATAGATACGATCTTGCTACCATGAAAAGGAAAATACCTGTCTATTTGTGGAAAAATCACCCTGATTAACTCTTTAGTCATATCACAGTTTACATATTTGCTTATGGTTTTGTCTACACCTAGCAACCTGCTTTTTAATTTTTTTAGCAAAAAATATTCAAATTTTATGGAATGGCAAGCCAGACAAAATAAAAAGGGCCTATTTATATAATGAATATGAATTCAGAGGGTAGAAATTATTAAATATTAAAGCATTAGACCTCTCACTAAAGGCATCAGTCACACAAAAGTTATACTTAAATCCAAAATGGTTCTCCAGTAAATTAGTAAGAATGTCTCAACCCATGTTCAAGAATGGCCATTTTCTCATTATTCAGATTACAACCACTCACTTTCGGTTATTTGAAAACGAAATAATCTCCAAAATATAATTATTTTTAAACAAGCCATAGAAAGTTGGTTGCACTTTCAGTTTAATCCACCTGAAAACACAAAACAAATATTGTGGTTGAACTCAAATAGACTAATTGATAAATACAATTTGTAAAAAAGTATTTTAGAAAAAAAAAACTAAAAAGTATAATTTTTGTAAATTATATCATAAATAGGACTGGTGGAGTTATGTCATTCAGACATATGGAAATGTCTGCTCTACCCAAATTTACAACCAACTAATTGCAGCATTACCACAAAAATGGAAGAGGCAAGTGGAAGGGGGAAAAAGTAAGGAACTTGTCTGTCTGCCCTACATTAACTTCTCTTGGGTAGGGGGCAGCATTCGGAATTTTGGATGAAAAGCATGCCCAAATTAAACTGCCAGCTACTCATCCCCAGAAGATAAGATATGCATATTATTAGTAGATTTGGATAGAAAACACCAGCTACTCATCCCCAGAAGATAAGATATGCATATTATTAGTAGATTTTGATAGAAAACACTCAGAATCATGTCTGTGAGTATAACAGAACTTATTTAGCAGGCAAAACCCCGAGAACAATCCATTCAGATTTTTTTTTTAATTTTTTTTTTTAGGTCACTCTTTTCAATGAGTTTATTGGGAAACCAGATTTCTAAGGGACCTTCTTGCAGTTCCTACCGCTTCCACTGGATGTCAACAGTCTTTAGAAATTGGTTGAGGTTATTCCTTTGTGTAATGAAGAAGTACAGCCATCTTGAAGGAGGGTCACTCGAAGTGTCCTGTTTGTTAGAAGCGCGTGACCAGAAAGCTAGCTACAGTTGGTTTTAATCCTGTATTGAACACAGATCATCCCGTCTTCAATTTTATCGATTATTTACGTAAAAAAATACCTAAAGTTGTATTACAAAAGTAGTTTGACATTTTTTGGCAAAGTTTACAGGTAAACTTTGAGATATTTTGTAGTCACGTTTCACAATTTGGAACCGGTGTTTTTCTGGATCAAACGCGCCAAATAAATGGACATTTTGGATATATATCAACGGAATTAATCGAACAAAAGGACTATTTGTGATGTTTATGGGACATATTGGAGTGCCAACAACAGAAGCTCGTTAAAGGTAAGGCATGAATTATATTTTTATTTCTGCGTTGTGTCGCGCCTGCAGGGTTGAAATATGCTTCTCTCTCTTTGTTTACAATGGTGCTATACTCAGATAATAGCATCGTTTGCTTTCGCCAAAAAGCCTATTTGAATTCTGACATGTTGGCTGGATTCACAACCAGTGTAGCTTTAATTTGGTATCTTTTATGTCTGATTTAATGAAAGTTAGATTTTTATAGTAATTTTTATAGTAATTAATTTGAATTTGGCGCTCTGCATTTCCTCTGGCTTTTTGCCAAGTGAGACAGTAGCGTCCCGCCTAAACTCAGATTTTTGGATATAAATATGAACTTTACCGAACAAAACATACATGTATTGTGTAACATGAAGTCCTATGAGTGTCATCTGATGATCATCAAAGGTTAGTGATTAATTTTATCTCTATTTCTGCTTTTTGTTACTCCTCTCTTTGGCTGGAAAAATGGCTGTCTTTTTCTGTTACTTGGCTCTAACCTAACATAGTCGTTTGGTGTGCTTTCGTCGTAAAACCTTTTTGAAATCGGACACTTTGGCTGGATTTACAACAAGTGTATCTCTAAAATGGTGTAAAATACTTGTATGTTTGAGGGATTTCTGTTGTTTTGAATTTGGCGCCCTGCAGTTTCACTGGCTGTTGACGAGGTGGGACGCTACCGTCCCACATACCCTAGTGAGGTTAAAGACCAAAAATGGTTAAAGAAAATTGGGACAAATAAAAATACACTGCTCAAAAAAATAAAGGGAACACTTAAACAACACAATGTAACTCCAAGTCAATCACACTTCTGTGAAATCAAACTGTCCACTTAGGAAGCAACACTGATTGACAATAAATTTCACATGCTGTTGTGCAAATGGAATAGACAAAAGGTGGAAATTATAGGCAATTAGCAAGACACCCCCAAAAAAGGAGTGATTCTGCAGGTGGTGACCACAGACAACTTCTCAGTTCCTATGCTTCCTGGCTGATGTTTTGGTCACTTTTGAATGCTGGCGGTGCTCTCACTCTAGTGGTAGCATGAGACGGAGTCTACAACCCACACAAGTGGCTCAGGTAGTGCAGTTCATCCAGGATGGCACATCAATGCGAGCTGTGGCAAAAAGGTTTGCTGTGTCTGTCAGCGTAGTGTCCAGAGCATGGAGGCGCTACCAGGAGACAGGCCAGTACATCAGGAGACGTGGAGGAGGCCGTAGGAGGGCAACAACCCAGCAGCAGGACCGCTACCTCCGCCTTTGTGCAAGGAGGTGCACTGCCAGAGCCCTGCAAAATGACCTCCAGCAGGCCACAAATGTGCATGTGTCTGCTCAAACGGTCAGAAACAGACTCCATGAGGGTGGTATGAGGGCCCGACGTCCACAGGTGGGGGTTGTGCTTACAGCCCAGCACCGTGCAGGACGTTTGGCATTTGCCAGAGAACACCAAGATTGGCAAATTCGCCACTGGCGCCCTGTGCTCTTCACAGATGAAAGCAGGTTCACACTGAGCACATGAGCACATGTGACAGACGTGACAGAGTCTGGAGACGCCGTGGAGAATGTTCTGCTGCCTGCAACATCCTCCAGCATGACCGGTTTGGCGGTGGGTCAGTCATGGTGTGGGGTGGCATTTCTTTGTGGGGCCGCACAGCCCTCCATGTGCTCGCCAGAGGTAACCTGACTGCCATTAGGTACCGAGATGAGATCCTCAGACCCCTTGTGAGACCATATGCTGACATATGCACATTTGTGGCCTGCTGGAGGTCATTTTGCAGGGCTCTGGCAGTGCACCTCCTTGCACAAAGGCGGAGGTAGCGGTCCTGCTGCTGGGTTGTTGCCCTCCTACGGCCTCCTCCACGTCTCCTGATGTACTGGCCTGTCTCCTGGTAGCGCCTCCATGCTCTGGACACTACGCTGACAGACACAGCAAACCTTTTTGCCACAGCTCGCATTGATGTGCCATCCTGGATGAACTGCACTACCTGAGCCACTTGTGTGGGTTGTAGACTCCGTCTCATGCTACCACTAGAGTGAGAGCACCGCCAGCATTCAAAAGTGACCAAAACACCAGCCAGGAAGCATAGGAACTGAGAAGTGGTCTGTGGTCACCACCTGCAGAATCACTCCTTTTTTGGGGGTGTCTTGCTAATTGCCTATAATTTCCACCTTTTGTCTATTCCATTTGCACAACAGCATGTGAAATTTATTGTCAATCAGTGTTGCTTCCTAAGTGGACAGTTTGATTTCACAGAAGTGTGATTGACTTGGAGTTACATTGTGTTGTTTAAGTGTTCCCTTTATTTTTTTGAGCAGTGTATACAGTAATCCCTCGTTTATCGCGGGGGTTACGTTCCGAAAATGACCCGCGATAAGTGAAATCCGCGAAATAGAAAACTTTTTTTTTTTTTTCAATTAGCAACTATTACATGTATACAAATACAGTGACTCACGTGTAGGCCGTTTCGTCGACATTATGGGTTTAGGAGATGTTCGAAATTACAAGATAATTTGGCCAACTTAATGTAAATTTGCCAAGCTGTTTTATGTACGTACACATAACTGCACGAGACGACAAAATGATAGCACAATTCGTAGCATGTTTTGATACAAGAAGCGGGAGTGAGTTTTTAGCGAATCAGAATGCAGAGCACAATGCACCAAAAAAAAAAAAAAAATGCATTATGAAAATCCGCGAAATAGCGAATCCGCGATAAGTGAACCGCGAAGTGGCGAGGGATCACTGTATACCAGTTTCATTTAAGGACCAAAAAATTTCAAAATAGTTGGGAATGGATGGTGTTAAGAGATAGATGGGAGGGGTTGAATGGAGCTGAAGGGTGGGACTAATAACAAGATAACAAATGTAAAACATACAGGGTCTATAAAATGTATATAGGTTAAGGAACTTTTGTGAAATAGCATAGTTACAAATAGAAATCAAACTGGATGGACATCAGAAATAGAGGAAGGACTAAAAACGAACAAAATATAACTATTGTAAAATAGATTGTCTGTAAAACGTATATAAGATGTATAAACTGAAGGTAGAAGCCTAAGTGTTATTGTTTACTCCAATCGGGGGAAGGGTGGTAGGGTTTGCGGGGAATAATAAAGGTATATTCCCCCCAAAAAAGTGTGTATGAATGAATGAATGAATGAATGAATGAATGGAGCGAGATATATATATATCCCAAAAATATATGGGGGATTGGAAATGATGCAGACAATTACATTGATGGAAGCATCAATCTATCCGCATTATTAAAGCTGATCCACCCCCCAATTAATTTTTTTTATTTTTAAAGTGAGTTTGTAGTGAGTGTGTGTGTCTGTTTGTTTGTTTGTGTGAGAGTGGAGCCACATTGGGTCAGTTTCCTTCCCCACTGTGCTCCGGGCCCGCAATCTGGTCGACAGTGTGTAACCAGAGTCCGGTATTCCTGTGGGAGGCTCTGGGGCCTGAGAGTGGGAGGACCTGGCTGGGTTGGGCCCCAGAGCTGCCCCAGAGCCCTGCCTGGGTCCTGGCTGTGGGGCCGAGCCTCTCCTGAGAGCCACTGGCCTGTCTGGATTGGCCTGGCCCTGACACTGTGACGGATCACACTCATACACAGAACCACACGGATCCCTGGCTAGGGTTTCACTGCTTTACTACAGGGAGCAGGGCCGGGAGTGCCATGTGAGCAGTAACACCAGGGTGTGTGTGTGTCTTCAGGCCTTGCGGTCTGGGATGACGAGCTAGGTCAGAGAGAGGATGACGCGTTAACAACCACCCTCTCTCTTTAACATGCTGGCATCTCCAGAACACATACGAATGGTGTGTACAAACATACTGAACAGTGTGGCATTCTAAATTCACTCCTGTTCGGTCTCTTCACACCAAGCTACAGAAAGTTGAAGCACCTGGATCCATCCTGAGTTTAAGCAGAGTAGCCCTGTTTTAGGAGGGGACTGGTTCAAGTCCGACAGTGAGTAAGGATACTACTGCATCTCAGCACCCCCTGAGAGGTGACCTCAGCATATTACCACCAGAGGAAGGACATGACATGAGGGAGCGGAAGTCTTTCAGTGTTCCAATGACGATAGACCTACTAGATGAGGTTTCCATTGATTACATGACAAGAGTTCACTGGGAGTTCAGACAAAGGTTAACATTCTGAGTTCATACGTCAGCTGCCCTCTGTGACACCTGACATAATAGAACACTGAGGCAGTCGGGAGTGGAGGATTAAAAAGCTCCATCTTGGGGTCATTTATTTGGTCCTAGTTGGAAGGGAGGAGGGGGATGAGAGAGCCAATCAAAAAATGCACAGAAAATGGAATCACACCCTCATTAGCCTAATAGGTCTAGGGGGGAGCCAATATAGTCTCTCTAATCTACACTTTCCTGAAAACAGTACGGTGGGTTTGTCTACTGAGAATGCACTTTCACCTTTCCAGTTCTTTGACACGGGTAGACAAGGAGAGGAAACACCACTCCATGACCCATTTCCAGTGGATTTGAACGCAACAAAAACAGGCACCTCTTTGATGGCGGACATCTTGACCGTCTCGTAGTAGTGCAAGGGCGCGTGGGGCGTGTTCATGTCGTAGCCGAAGCCAGCCACCGCCACCTCGTCACAGTTATGCAGGGCCATCGTTATGGCGACCGTACCCAGGGTTGGAATGTTCTGAAGAGGGAAAAGCACAAAAAGGTGGCCATGTCACTTCTTTATAGTGTGTCGTACAGCCAGCTGCCAAAATAAAGGAAAGTCTTAAGGAAATGAGGGATACAAAGTATATTAAAAACAGGTGCTTCCACACAGGTGTGGTTCTTCAGTTAATTAAGCAATTTACATCACGTCATGCTTAGGGTCACATGTAAAAACGCTCAGTTACCCATGATTTTTACTACCATTATTTGTGTGACTGTCCTTGTCTATCAGTGTTTTGTTACAAGTCCTGTGTTGTGGATCCCAGGAAGAGAGGAACCAAATGAACAAACAAGCCATGGCTAGAAGAGATCTCAGTTTTGAAAGAGGGGTCTCAAAGGAGCATGGAGGGGGGGGGGGGTGCAATTGCGGTGCCTCCGGAGGCATGTAGAGGCCAAATGCTGCACGGCCAATGCAGACGTCGGGATTGACCATGCAGCGCCTTTCAGTCACCAAACCTCAACCCAATTTGAACACGGGAAAATGGAAAATTCTGGAGCGGCACCTGAGACAGCATTTTCCAACAAAACACCAAATTATGGAATTTCTCAAGGAAGAAAAGTGTCACATCCCTTCAATAGAGTTCCAGACACTTGTAGAATCTATGCCAAGGCGCTTTGAAGGTGTTCTGGTGGCTTGTGATGGCCCAACGCCCTATTAAGACACTATGTTGGTGTTTCCTTTATTTTGGCATTTACCTGTATATTGTATCTTATGTTGGGGTGCATTATAGTAACAAAGCATTATTATTAGGGGAGATGAGAGTGTGTAAACAAGCCAACACCCTTTCCTCTAACAGTAGTATGTAGTAAAAGCAAGCATTGAAAATGCAATAAAAACTGAAAATGTCTATATTAACGTCATCTTCCTTTACCGCCAGTCTGTGACAGGTATGCACCACCCTCCCTTCCCTCCCGGTCCTCGTGTTCATGGCTTTGTCCTGGGCCGGAGTTGTTAACTCGTCCTGAGCTGAGAGTGATTAACAATTTGCTTAAACAGACGCACCCGCACAATGACACAGCGGTTTGAGAGGGCAGAACTCCACTTCCTCAAACCCTAGGGCCTAATGGGGAGGAGATGGGGGGGGGCTCTAAATCATTACCTTGATTTTGAAGCCCTAAGGGTAGGTGTAGCTTAAGCCCCCCTGCTGTGTGAGCCCGCAAACACACATATCATACAAACACACCGCACTAATCAGGGGAAAGACAGGCGGGCATTTTAGGGGAAGGATGTGTCAGGCTGTATCCCGCCTTGATCGGTATTATATGAGACAACTCCCCCCAACACCAGGGCAACCCACATGTTCCACACATGTTCCTCCTGTAACCAAAGTTCAGCCAGGGGTGTCCTGGTGGTCGCCCCTTCAGGGTAGAAGGCTGTACACACTCCTTGTACCCCTTCCCATCCTTCTAATGCCTGTTGAAGCATGTTCCCTACCCCCTGCACTCCTATGTAGAACTTCATCAGCCTCTCAAGCCAGTCTGCTGCATAATTCCAGTCCAGGAGGGGTGACAGCATCTGCTGGTCTTTATCTAACCTATTCCCTTTGATCAACCAGCCATAGTCCTAGTAACTCAGGTAAGTGGCCTCATGAAGCCAATCAATGCGTTTGATTGATTAGTTACGTGCCAAGGAGAGAAGAAAAGCAGCAGAGCCTGTGGCAGTCCAGAATCTACAGTCTCATCTGATAACCCCCTCAAAACCAAAATGAGGAGTTAATGAGGTAATACGTCCGAAGCTTCAATTTCCCTCCATAAATCTCTCCTTTTCATCGAGAGCAGGGGTCTGCAACGTGTGGCTCTGGAGCCTTATGTGGCTCTTTAGCTACCCCTTTGTGGCTCCATGACAAACTATTCAACACAATTTTGTTTCCTTTAGTTTGAAATGCAGTCAGATGCGCCCAATGTCTCTGTCTCGCTTCGCTCTCTGAATCATGAGGTTCATCCAATGCAGCTACTAGAGCACAAGGTTTTTGTAAACATTTGAAGAAATGTCTCTTCCTGTCACTTGGGTTCCCGACCCTTGATCTAGAGAGATGTTTGCAGAGTTGTTTTAACGATTTAATTTCCTGTGATGGCATGGCAAGGTGCTGCCTTACTAGTGGCAGCGAGGTTTGAGTTTGGGGCCTGAAGTGTGTCAAACACACTTTGGTTATGACCGTGCAGTCGGTCGTCAACTCCCGGGCTGCATATGGGTTGTGTACCGTTTCGTAGCATGTGTGTGAGAATGTGTTAATGTTTGAAAGAAGGATTGTGCCTCTGTCAGGGTGTGCATTCTTGAACTTAATATACATGGGTGTGAGTAAGAGTCTATGCACTCTTGTAGGGAAAGGGGGATACCTAGTCAGTTGTACAACTGAATGCATTCAACTGAATGTGTCTTCCGCATTTAACCCAACCCCTCTTTATTCAGAGTGGTGTGTGGGGCTCCCTTAAATCGACATCCTCGCCTTCGGCGCCCGGGGAACAGTGGGTTAACTGCCTTGCTCAGGGGCAGAACGACAGATTTTTACCTCTTCAGCTCAGGGATTCGATCCAGCAACCTTTCGGTTACTGGCCCAACGCTCCTAACTGCCAGGCTACCTGCCGCCCTAGGTACTGCATGCGTCAATGCATGTCTGCATATGTGTTTGCATGTAGACTGCAAACCGAGTTTATCCACCATAAACCAGGTGACGGACATCATACTTTCCTCAAACGTCTACATAGCACCATACATGGGTTCTGCCAACATTCTGATGGTTCATCTCAGAACATTCCAATGCAGAAATTGTTTGATACATTTATATTTCTATCCAACTAGAGCGGGTTTCTGTCTGAGTGTCACTCACCCCTTTCCCCATGAGGCCGTTGTTGAGTGGCAGGCCGATGAACTGGAAGGCAGCCTCCTGGATGAAGTAGGGGTTGAGGATGCGCATCTCTGTGGGCTCCTTCGGGACGTAACGGGCCACTGACTTCCAGAAGCCCTCTGTACCACGCTAAGAGAGAGGGAGAAAAGAGGAGATTGTGAGTTTCAGAAGGCATTGAAAGTAACAATTTTCATTAAATTGATCATTTTGGAGGTAAAAAGAGTACTTCTAAGTATGAGATAGACAGAGATTTAAACAAAGAGATTATCTTCAATAACATTGACATAGAACCACAGGTCACGTCGCCAGAGAGGCCCACCTCCAAACTGTCTCCCTACATTGATTGGGAGAATGGCTCTGAGCCTTGGGGGTAACATGGAGGAAGGCCAATCCCGGTCATTAAATGTCACCCTTTTTACCTACCAAGAGAGTTCTCAGGGATTATTCCCACGGATGTGTACGTCGAGACCCAAACTGACACCAAAAATGCTAATCAAAGATCTTCATTGGCAGATTTCATTATCGTAAGGGACCTTAACAAAAGTAATCTGAGGACCTGCTCCAGAATTAGTATCAACACATTGGCTATCCAACTCGCGGAAACTCCATGCTTGACCACTGCTACACTTCTTTTCAACACAGGTATAAGGCCCTCCTGCTGTCCTCATTCGGCAAATCTGACCATGACTCCATTTTGCTCCTCCCCGCCTACAAAGACTCAAGAGGGAAGTTCCGGCTGTCAGGTCTGTACAATGCTGGTCAGACCAATCAGAATACATGCTCCAAGACTGTTTTGATCACGTGGACTGCAACATGTTCCGGGTCGCCTCTGGTGAGAACATCAATGAATACTCCAACTCAGTTACCGGATTCATAAAAAAAAGACATAGGATGTGATACCAATGGCATCTTTCAATTTTTTTCCGCCCCAAATCAAAAAATGTGGATTGATGGCAGCCTTGTTGGGAAACTGAAGGAGAGACATGCTGCTTATAAACAGGGCAAGATGAGCAGGGACAATAGTATGGTTACACAGCACAAATACAACCTACGCACATTGATCAAGATAGCGAGACATCCCTTTAGGGACAAAGTGGAGGAACAATTCAGCGGGTTGGACACGAGGCGTATGTGGCACGGCTTCTAAGTATCACGGATTACAAAAAAAAAGCCAGCCATGTCGTGGACACCAATGCTGCCCTACTGGACGAGCTACAGTAAACACCTTTTTCTCACACTTCAAGCATATGACTGAGCTGCTGAGGAGTGTCCCTGAGGACAACGAGGGCTACATTCTTACGATCTCCACGGAGTACGTTTGTAAGTCATTCAAGCGTGTTCATCCTCGTAAGGCTGCCGGCTCATTGTCTGACTTGATATGCTCCAGAATGCCAAAACATACTTCACTCAAGGTACATGGTACATGGTACATCTAAAGCCAGAATATTAATATTCAAATCTGATTCATACATTTTTTTTTTTTTATATCTTCCAAATCCACAATAATATTTTATAACGTTAGCCAAGTAGCTACGGCTAACCCTAGTCCTCTGTATGTCAACATCCCTCATCAGGCATTATCAGGCGTGATGTCCCACAAATTACAGTAGCTTTCTGACACAAACACTGGCTGACACACTTGCCTGCCTGCTTGCCTGACTGACTACCTGGCACACAGCCAAAGGGGTCAGCAGATGTAAATGGGAATCACCTGTTCAAATAGTCCTGCCCTGCCGCCTTTGATATTGGGAGGAGTGGGAAGGGGGGGGGGGGGTAATGAGAGAGAGGCGGTTGGGTGGTTTTGAGCAGCGTGTTTTCAACCAGGGGCCTCCGCCCCCTCGGCAAGCCGTGGCAGGTAAACCTAATCTCTCCTGTCAACATACTGCTTGTGTTTGGGGATCTGTTTGGCAGGAAGCGCTGCAGAAGCTGTAAGTAATGCTTTTTATTGTGGAGAGCAGGGACGGTGCCGACTCAAATGCACAGTACAGGCAAGAGTGTCATGTATGACGTAGGAGTCAGACAAATGAGTAATAAGAGAAAGTGGTTCAGAAAGATACATCCAAGAGGACAGCTAATTAGCAGGTAACAGCACTGCTTGTCAATGCACACTGATCATTTCCAATGAAGCTACCTAGGCCTATAACATCAAATGAGATACAGGTTTCCATATCGAATGAAGTTCTATCACTCAGAAGCCAGAGAACAATCTCTGAATAGGCCCCTGGGGGACAGGAAGTGATTTCCCCTGCGCTGTGACCCTTGGACCAGTCAGTCAGGAGAAACTCAACTGATGGTCCGTTTGAAAAGACAAAACAGGAAGCTGCAGATTGATCCTGTCCTACTCGCTCACACGCCATACTAAACCTGAGTCAACCATACTTACACACAGATGAATGTGTGTGTACATACACGCGGACGCACACACTGGGGTGAGCAGGAGTGTGTATGGCTTGTTGGGCGATGGCAGTGAGGAAATGGCTGTTTCCCTTCTCTCACGGCAGGTTTATGGTTAAATTAGTCTGGATTATTAGATTGAAGTGTGTGCACGAGGCTGTGCCCTGACGCTGGCACCTGTTAAAACAGCCCTTAATTGGAGAGGTTGTTTGCATAGCAGGGAGAGAGAATGGGAGTACGTTTAAGATTTCTCATCCAGACAAGGGCCTCAGATCTGGCCAAACTACCTCAGTTCGACCAGTGTTGACCTTGGTTTAACAGGTGACCATTTTTCAACACCTGACAAAGGCTCATCAATTCCTCTTCCACAGCAGCCACAAGTGTACGTACTCATTGTGGTGTTTGTATTGCAAAACAGTTTCCATGGCAAAAAGCAGACCAAACTCTTGGGTCCAAGGTTATTATAGTTGTGATTTTCTATTTGTTTTCAGATTTTTATTTGATATTCAGTTTCAGTTCGTTTTCAGACTTGATTCACTAGTTTCTATTCAGTTTCAGTAATAAAAAATAAAAAAATATTTCATTTAGTTTCAGTTTTAAGTGTTAGGGACAGAATGTAGGGAGGCATAGGAGGCTAGGAACGATTTACACTACAATGATCTACACCTGCTCGTCAAACATCTCATTCTAAAATCATGGGCATTAATATGGAGTTGGTCCCCCCCTTTGCAGCTATAACAGCCTCCACTCTTCTGGGAAGGCTTTCCACTAGATGTTGGAACATTGCTGCGGAGACATGCTTCCATTCAACCACAAGAGCCTTAATGGAGTTCAGGCACTGATGTTGGGTGATTAAGCCTGGCTCACAGATGGCATTCCAATTCATCCCAAAAGTGTTCGATAGGGTTGAGGTCAGGGCTCTGTGCAGGCCAGTCAAGTTATTCCACACCGATCAACAAACCATTTCTGTATGGACCTCGCTTTGTGCACAGGGGCATTGTCATGCTGAAACAGGAACTTCCCCAAACTGTTGCCACAAAGTTGGAAGCACAGAATCGTCTAGAATGTCACTGTAAGCTGTAGCATTAAGATTTCCCTTCACTGGAACTAAGGGGTCTAGCACGAACCATGAAAAACAGCCCCAGACCATTATTCCTTCTCCACCAAACTTTACAGTTGGCACTATGCAGTCGGGAAGCTCGCGTTCTCCTGGCATCCGCTAAACCCAGATTTGTCCGTCGGACTGCCAGATGGTGATTCATCACACTCCAGAGAACGAGTTTTCACTGCTCCAGAGTCCAATGGCGGCGAGCTGTACACCACTCCAGCCGACAAATGCACATAGTGAGCTTAGACTTGTGTGCGGCTGCTTGGCCATGGAAACACCTTTCATGAAGCTCCAGACGAATAGATCTTGTGCTGAAGTTGCTTCCAGAGGCAGTTTGGAACTTGGTAGTGAGTGTTGCAACCGAGGAGAGACCATTTTTAAACGCTACACGCTTAACCACTCGGTGGTCTCGTTCTGTGAGCTTGTGTGGCCTACCACTTTGCGGCTGAGCCATTGTTACTCTTAGACGATTCCACTTCACAACAACAGCACTTACAGTTGACTGGTGCACGAACTGACTTGTTGGAAAGGTGGCATCCTATGACGGTGACACATTGAAAGTCACTGAATTCTTCAGTACGGGCCATTCTACTGACAATGTTTGTCTATGGAGATTGCATGGGTGTGTGCCAGATTTTACACATCGGTCAGCAACAGGTGTGGCTGAAATAGCCAAATCAACTAATTTGAAGGGGTGTCCAGATACTTTTGGCCATGTAGTGTATTTTTTTATTTTTTTTTATTTAACCTTTATTTAACCAGGTAGGCAAATTGAGAACACGTTCTCATTTACAATTGCGACCTGGCCAAGATAAAGCAAAGCAGTTCGACACATACAACAACACATAGTTACACATGGAGTAAAACAAACATATAGTCAATAATACAGTGAAAAAAAAAAAATAAGTCTATATACAATGTGAGCAAGTGAGGTGAGATAAGGGAGGTGAAGGCAAACAAATATATGTATAAATAAATAAAAATATAAAAGGCCATGGAGGCGAAGTGAGTACAACACAGCAAGTAAAAAAAAAAAATAAAAAAAAAAAAAAAAAAAAAAAAAAAAAAAAATACAAATAAAACAATGGAATGGTTGGTTTGCAGTGGAAGAAAGTGCAAAGTAGAGACAGAAATAATGGGGTGCAAAGGAGCAAAATAAATTAATAAATAAATACAGTAGGTAAAGAGGTAGTTGTTTGGGCTAAATTGTAGATGGGTTATGTACAGGTGCAGTAATCTATGAAGCTGCTCTGACAGCTGGTGCTTAAAGCTAGTGAGGGAGATAGGTGTTTCCAGTTTCAGAGATTTTTGTAGTTCGTTCCAGTCATTGGCAGCAGAGAACTGGAAGGAGAGGCGTCCAAAGGAAGAATTGGTTTTGGGGGTGACTAGAGAGATATACCTGCTGGAGCGCGTGCTACAGGTAGGTGCTGCTATGGTGACCAGCGAGCTGAGATAAGGGGGGACTTTACCTAGCAGGGTCTTGTAGATGACCTGGAACCAGTGGGTTTGGCGACGAGTATGAAGCGAGGGCCAGCCAACGAGAGTGTACAGGTCGCAGTGGTGGGTAGTATATGGGGCTTTGGTGACAAAACGGATGGCACTGTGATAGACTGCATCCAATTTATTGAGTAGGGTTTTGGAGGCTATTTTGTAAATGACATCACCGAAGTCGAGGATTGGTAGGATGGTCAGTTTTACAAGGGTATGTTTGGCAGCATGAGTAAAGGATGCTTTGTTGCGGAATAGGAAGCCAATTCTAGATTTGACTTTGGATTGGAGATGTTTGATGTGAGTCTGGAAGGAGAGTTTACAGTCTAACCAGACACCTAGGTATTTGTAGGTGTTCACATATTCTAAGTCAGAGCCGTCCAAAGTAGTGATGTTGGACAGGCGGGCAGGAGCAGGCAGTGATCGGTTGAAGAGCATGCATTTGGTTTTACTTGTATTTAAGAGCAGTTGGAGGCCACGGAAGGAGAGTTGTATGGCATTGAAGCTCGCCTGGAGGGTTGTTAACACAGTGTCAAAAGAAGGGCCAGAAGTATACAGAATAGTGTCGTCTGCGTAGAGGTGGATCAGAGAATCACCAGCAGCAAGAGCGACATCATTGATGTAAACAGAGAAGAGAGTCGGTCCAAGAATTGAACCCTGTGGCACCCCCATAGAGACTGCCAGAGGCCCGGACAACAGACCCTCCGATTTGACACACTGAACTCGATCAGAGAAGTAGTTGGTGAACCAGGCGAGGCAATCATTAGAGAAACCAAGGCTGTCGAGTCTGCCAATGAGGATGTGGTGATTGACAGAGTCAAAGGCCTTGGCCAGGTCAATGAATACGGCTGCACAGTATTGTTTCCTATCGATGGCGGTTACGATATCGTTTATGACCTTGAGCGTGGCTGAGGTGCACCCATGACCAGCTCTGAAACCAGATTGCATTGCGGAGAAGGTGTGGTGGGATTCGAAATGGTCGGTAATCTGTTTGTTGACTTGGCTTTCGAAGACCTTAGAAAGGCAGGGTAGGATAGATATAGGTCTGTAGCAGTTAGGGTCAAGGGTGTCCCCCCCTTTGAAGAGGGGGATAACCGCAGCTGCTTTCCAATCTTTGGGGATCTCAGACGACACGAAAGAGAGGTTGAAGAGGCTAGTAATAGGGGTGGCAACAATTTCAGCAGATAGTTTTAGAAAGAAAGGGTCCAGATTATCTAGCCCGGCTGATTTGTAAGGGTCCAGATTTTGCAGCTCATTTAGAACATCAGCTGACTGTATTTGGGAGAAAGAGAAATGGGGAAGGCTTGGGCGAGTAGCAGAGGGGAGGGCAGTGCTGTTGTCCGGGGTAGGGGTAGCCAGGTGGAAGGCATGGCCAGCCGTAGAAAAATGCTTATTGAAATTCTCAATTATAGTGGATTTGTCGGTGGTGACAGTGTTTCCTATCTTCAGAGCGGTTGGAAGCTGGGAGGAGGTGTTCTTATTCTCATGGACTTTACGGTGTCCCAGAACTTTTTTGAATTTGTGTTGCAGGAAGCAAATTTCTGCTTGAAAAAGCTAGCCTTGGCTGTTCTAACTGCCTGTGTATATTGGTTTCTGGCTTCCCTGAAAAGTTGCATATCACGGGGGCTGTTCGATGCTAATGCAGAACGCCATAGGATGTTTTTCTGTTGGTTAAGGGCAGTCAGGTCAGGAGAGAACCAAGGGCTATATCTGTTCCTGGTTCTAAATTTCTTGAATGGGGCATGCTTATTCAAGATGGTGAGGAAGGCATTTTTAAAAAATGACCAGGCATCCTCTACTGACGGGATGAGATCAATATCCTTCCAGGATACCCCGGCCAGGTCGATTAGAAAGGCCTGCTCGCTGAAGTGTTTCAGGGAGCGTTTGACAGTGATGAGTGGAGGTCGTTTGACCGCTGACCCATTACGGATGCAGGCAATGAGGCAGTGATCGCTGAGATCTTGGTTGAAAACAGCAGAGGTGTATTTGGAGGGCAAGTTTGTTAGGATGATATCTATGAGGGTACCCGTGTTTACGGAATTGGGGTGGTACCTGGTAGGTTCATTTATAATTTGTGTGAGATTGAGGGCATCAAGCTTAGATTGTAGGGTGGCTGGGGTGTTGAGCATGTTCAAATTTAGGTCGCCTAGCAGCACAAGCTCTGAAGATAGATGGGGGGCAATCAGTTCACATATAGTGTCCAGAGCACAGCTGGGGGCAGAGGGTGGTCTATAGCAGGCGGCAACGGTGAGAGACTTGTTTTTAGAGAGGTGGATTTTTAAAAGTAGAAGTTCAAATTGTTTGGGAACAGACCTGGATAGTATAACAGAACTCTGCAGGCAGTCTTTGCAGTAGATTGCAACACCGCCCCCTTTGGCCGTTCTATCTTGTCTGAAAATCTTGTAATTGGGGATGAAAATGTCTGAATTTTTGGTGGTCTTTCTAAGCCAGGATTCAGACACGGCTAAAACATCCGGGTTGGCAGAGTGTGCTAAAGCAGTGAACAAAACAAACTTAGGGAGGAGGCTTCTAATGTTAACATGCATGAAGCCAAGGCTATTACGGTTACAGAAGTCATCAAAAGAGAGCGCCTGGGGAATAGGAGTGGAGCCAGGTACTGCAGGGCCTGGATTCACCTCTACATCACCAGAGGAACAGAGGAGGAGTAGGATAAGGGTACGGCTAAAAGCTATGAGAATTGGTCGCCTAGAGCTACTAGAGCAGAGAGTAAAAGGAGGTTTCTGGGGGCGATAAAATAGTTTAAAGGAATAATGTACAGACAAAGGTATGGTAGGATGTGAATACAGTGGAGGTAAACCTAGGTATTGAGTGATGATGAGAGAGATATTGTCTCTAGAAACATCATTGAAACCAGGTGATGTCATCGCATATGTGGGTGGTGGAACTGAGAGGTTGGATATGGTATAGAGAGCAGGGCTAGAATCTCTACAGTGAAATAAGCCAATAAACACTAACCAGAACAGCAATGGACAAGGCATATTTACATTAAGGAGAGGCATGCTAATCGAGTGATCAATAAGGGTCCAGTGAGTAGAGGTTGGTTGGGGTCGTGGCGATCCAGACAGCTGGCCGGGTATATGGCTATCGGTAGCAGCATAGGATGGAGGTCTGTTTGTAGATACCTCGTGCGTTTCCGTCGGTAGGTTAGTGGGGTTCCGTGTAGTGGGGTTCCGTGTGGTAGAGGGGATCAATCCAAATTGGCAAAATAGATATAGTGACCCAAGGAAAAAATAAAATAAATAAATAATAATAATAATAATAGTTGTCCAATATACTTGTTCAAATAGCAGCCGATAAGACAGCTAACGATTAGCGGGCCTCAGATGAGCGTTCAGGTAACGTCGGGACGGAGGTGCCAGTTGGATAAATCCCTCGGGCAGATAACGTCGGCAGTCAGTCGCGGCAGTCAGTCGTGAAGGCCCGGTGGGGTTCCGTATCTGCAGCAGCAACAAAAGAAACGGGTCCGGATGGTGATGGAACTCCTCAGCTGGCTAGCTCCAGAATGATTAGAGTTTGCTCCGGGGTCGACGTAAGCCAATAGTCACACGGTTTGCAGCTAGCTAGCTGCGAAATCAAGGTACAAGTGTCCAGAGCCTGCGGCTGGAATCCGGGGAAACTGAGAGAAAAAAAGAGTCCCGGAATGCTCCGGTCCGAGTCGCGTTGCACAAAAGTGCCGGTAGATTATCGAGCTAAAGGAATAGCTGATGATCACTAAACGTGGGCAGCTGAAACACCAACGCTAGCCAGCAAACCGGCTAATTTCGGGGCAGCTACAGATTAGCTTCTGGCTAGCTATCGGAGTAGCTTCTGGTTAAGCTTTCAGGCTAGCTTCTGAATTAGCCCCTGGCTAGCTTCCACGATGGATTTTCAGATTAAGGTAAGTAATACTTTTTGTAATTGGTGAAGCGGGTTGCAGGAAAGCTTTTGCAGGAAAGCTTTTGTAGTTGAGTTCTTGGATAATAAAATAGATAAAAGATATGCGAAGAAAGGTGTAAATATATATATATACAGGACACGAACAATACGGAACAGAAAAAGACGTCTGAACTGCTAAGCCACCTTGGATTCCCACCTTGGCCACGGTATGAGTTGTAGGTTTACAGCAGTTGTACCCAAGTACTATTTTAGATGGTCGAGTCGCACAAATTTCCTAGGTGGCAAAGGTCCGGATGGATATAGTCAGTCATTTGGGCGGCAGGTAGCCTAGTGGTTAGAGTGTTGGGCCAGTAACCGAAAGGTTGCTAGATCGAATCCCCGAGCTGACAAGGTAAAAATCTGTCGTTCTAGTCATGAACAAGGCAGTTAACCCACTGTTCCTAGGCCATCATTGTAAATAAGAATTTATTTAGGACAGAGGGCGCTATTTTCACTTTGGGGGAAAATCGTGCCCAATTTAAACGGCCTCGTACTCTATTCTTGCTCGTACAATATGCATATTATTATTACTATTGGATAGAAAACACTCTCTAGTTTCTAAAACCGTTTGAATTATATCTGTGAGTAAAACAGAACTCATTTTGCAGCAAACTTCCTGACAGGAAGTGGAAAATCTGAAATCGATGCTCTGTTCTAGAGCCTGCCTATAAATGTGCTTGATATTTATTAGTATACATGCACTTCATACGCCTTCCACTAGATGTCAACAGGCAGTGAGAGAAGAAATGGAGTGTATAACATCATCTGAGGTCGAATAAAAGCTCTTGGCATGACGTGATCCCAATTTCCTGTTTTCTGGAACGCGCGAGAAGTGACCTGGTATTGCCTTCTGTAAAGCTGTCGTTATAGACGACTAATATCTCCGGCTTTGATTTTATTTGATACATGTGACAATATCATCGTAAAGTATGTTTTTTCAATATAGTTTTATTAGATTATTGAATTTTTTTCGGGACGTTAGGCGCGTTGCTTTGTCTGCGTATGTTCAGGAAGGAGAGCTTCGCGCCACTTTGCTAGCTTTCCGTGCTAATTGACTGGAGAAGAGGACATTCTAAATCCAAACAACGATTGTTCTGGACAAAGGACCCCTTGTACAACATTCTGATGGAAGATCATCAAAAGTAGGACCCATTTTATGATGCTATTTCATATATCTGTCGAACATGTGTACTAGTAGTTAGCGCCCAGATTTTGGGCACGCTCTCCCTATAACATAAGCTGGATGTCGTAATGAAGTTATTTTTAGAATTCTAACACGGCGATTGCATTAAGAACTAGTGTATCTATCATTTCCTATACAACATGTATTTTTTAGTCATGTTTTTGAATAGTTATTTGGTCAGAATAGGTGAGTTTTAGAAAAATATCCGCACATTCTGGGGAAAAGATGCTACGTTAGCACAATGTATAACCACTGATTTCAGCTCTAAATATGCACATTTTCGAACAAAACATAAGTGTATGTATAACCTAATGTTATAGGACTGTCATCTGATGAAGCTTATCAAGGTTAGTCAAAAATTATATATCTTTTGCTGGTTTGTTACGATCGCTAACTTTTGCTGCTGGTAAATGGCTTGTGTTTCTGGCTATTGTGGTAAGCTAATATAATGCTATATTGTGTTTTCGCTGTAAAACACTTAAAAAATCTGAAATATTGGCTGGATTCACAAGATGCTTGTCTTTCTTGCTGTACACCATGCATTTTTCAGAAATGTTTTATGATGAGTATTTAGGTATTCCACGTTGGTCTCTATAATTACTCTGGCTGCTTCGGTCCTATTGTTGACGGTTGCTGTGATGGTAGCTGCAATGTAAAACTGATTTATAGCTCAAATATGCACATTTTTCGAACAAAACATAGATTTATTGTGTAACATGTTATAAGACTGTCATCTGATGAAGTTGTTTCTTGGTTAGTTTGGTTGGTTCTTGGTTAGTTTGGTTGGTTTTCTGCAAGCTACCTGTGCTGTGAAAGAAATGTCTGTGCTTTTTTGTATTTGGTGGTGAGCTAACATAAATATACATGGTGTTTTCGCTGTAAAACACTTAAAAAAAATCGGACATGTTGACTGGATTCACAAGATGTTTATCTTTCATTTGCTGTATTGGACTTGTTAATGTGTGAAAGCTAAATATTTCTAAAAAATATATTTTGAATTTCGCGCTCTGCCTTTTCAGTGGGAGGAGTTCCGCTAGCGGAACGCTGGGGCTAGACAGGTTAACTGACTTGCTTAGTTAAAGATTATTATTTTATGATCGGCGTAGTAACAAACCCCCATCTCACAGCCCATGCGACACCAAAGTGTTTACACCCTTCTTGTTGATGGAGAGAAAAATGTGCAGTTTAAAAGCACATTTTCTGCAATTCTACACATTATGTCATTGAGTGGAGAAAAGTAAGCAATTTTAGCACACATTTCCTGAAATTCAGGAAATGTCTTATGTGTTCATATGATACACCAGGAGACTAATCCTGACCGAATTCCAAAAATAAAATAATAGCAGCCTCACCTCGTCTTCATCCTAAAATTCTTTGTGGGTGCGATTCAGATGTGTTTTTCCCTTTTGTCTCTGTTCTACACACGCTGCCATCTTCTGACAGTACAATAAATGAGCTTTTGTCCTTTCCAGCAATAATCCCATACAGGGTTTTGCATTTTCAAATCTAAATCAAATTGTATGTTACATGCTCTGAATATAATAGGTGTAGAATTTACTTTGAAATGCTTACTTACGAGCACTTTCCCAACAACGCAGAGCTAAAAATACACACATTTTCAAAAATAAAATAGTAACAATAAATAATGAGACTACACAGGTCGTGGCCAAAAGTTTTGAGAATGGCACATTAATTTTGACAAAGTCTGCTGCCTCAGTTTGTATGATGGCAATTTGCATATACTCCAGAATGTTATGAAGAGTGATCCGATGAATTGCAATTAATTGCAAAGTCCCTCTTTGCCATGCGAATCCCCAAAAAACATTTCCACTGCATTTCAGCCATGCCACAAAAGGACCAGCAGACATCATGTCAGTGATTCTCTCGTTAACACAGGTGTGAGTGTTGACAAGGACAAGGCTGGAGATCACTCTGTCATGCTGATTGAGTTCAAATAACAGACTGAAAGCTTCAAAAGGAGGGTGCTTGGAATCATTGTTTTTCCTCTGTTAACCATGGTTATCTGCAAGGAAACACGTGCCGTCATCATTGCTTTGCACAAAAAGGGCTTCACAGGCAAAGATATTGCTGCCAGTAAGATTGCACCTAAATCAATAATTTATCGGATCAACAAGAACTTCAAGTAGAGCGGTTCAATTTTTGAGAAGGCTTCAGGGTGCCCAAGAAAGTCCAGCAAGCGCCAGGACCGTCTCCTAAAGTTGATTCAGCTGCGGGATCAGGGCACCACCAGTATAGAGCTTGCTCAGGAATGTCAGCAGGCAGGTGTGAGCGCATCTGCACGCACAGTGAGGCAAAGACTTTTGGAGGATGGCCTGGTGTCAAGAAGGGCAGCAAAGAAGCCACTTCTCTCCAGGAAAAACATCAGGGACAGACTGATATTCTGCCAAAGGTACAGGGATTGGACAGCTGAGGACTGGGGTAAAGTCATTTTCTCTGATGAATCCCCTTTCCCATTGTTTGGGGCATCCGGAAAAAAGCTTGTGCGGAGAAGACAAGGTGAGCGCTACCATCATTCCTGTGTCATGCCAACAGTAAAGCATCCTGAGACCATTCATGTGTGGGGTTGCTTCTCAGCCAAGGGAATGGGCTCACTCATAATTTTGCTTAAGAACACAGCCATGAATAAAGAATGGTACCAACACATCCTCCGAGAGCAACTTCTCCCAACCATCCAGGAACAGTTTGGTGACGAACAATGCCTTTTCCAGCATGATGGAGCACCTTGCCATAAGGCAAAAGTGATAACTAAGTGGCTCAGGGAACAAAACATCGATATTTTGGGTCCATGGCCAGGAAACTCCCCAGACCTTAATCCCATTGAGAACTTGTGGTCAATCCTCAAGAGGCGGGTGGACAAACAAAAACCCACAAATTCTGACAAACTCCAAGCATTGATTATGCAAGAATGGGCTGCCATCAGTCAGGATGTGGCCCAGAAGTTAATTGACAGCATGCCAGTGCAGATTGCAGAAGTCTTGAAAAAGAAGTGTCAACACTGCAAATATTGACTCTTTGCATCAACTTCATGTAATTGTCAATAAAAGCCTTTGACACTTATGAAATGCTTGTAATTATATTTCAGTATTCCATAGTAACATTGACAAAAATATCTAAAGACACTGAGGCAGCAGACTTTGTGAAAATTAATATTTGTGTCATTCTCAAAACTTTTGGCCACAACTGTACACAAGGAGTACCGGTACCGAGTCAATGTGCAGGGGTACAAGGTAGTTGAGGTAATATGTACATTGCGGCAGATAGCATAGCGGTTAAGAACGTTGGGCTAGTAACTGAAAAGTCGCTGGTTCGAATCCCTGAGCCGACTTGGTGAAAAATCGGTCGATGTGCCCATGGGCAAGGCACTAAACCCTATCTGCTTCTGTAAGTTGCTCTGGATAAGAGCTTCTGCTAAATGACTCAAATGTAAAATGTAGGTATGGGTAAAAGTGACTAGGCAATCAGGATAGATAAACAGAGTAGCAGCAGCCTATGTGAAGTGTGACTGTGTGGCATCAATTATGCATGTGTCTGTTTAGTGTGTACACTGAGTATACCAAACATTAGGAACACCTTTCTAATATGGAGTTGCACCCCCTCTCCATGCTCCCCACAGTTGTGTCAAGTTGGCTGGATGTCCTTTGGGTGGTGGACCATTCTTGATACAGCGTGAAAAACCCAGCAGCGTTGCAGTTCTTGACACAAACCTGGGCGCCTGGCAGCTACTACTATAACCCGTTCAAAAAGCCACTTAAATATTTTGTCTTCCATGTCTCAAGGTTTAAAAATCCTTCTTCAACCCATCTCCTCTTCATCTACACTGATTTTACAAGTGACATCAATAAGGGATCATAGCTTTCACCTGGTCAGTCTGTGTCATGGAAAGAAGATTTGTTTTGTATACTCAGTGTAAGGTCCCACAGTTGACAGTGCACGTCAGAGCAGAAACTATACCATGAAGTCCAAGGAACTGTCCTTAGATCTCAGAGATATAATCGTGATGAGGTATATCTGGGGAAGGGGGCAAATAAATAAATAAAATACTATTTCTAGAGTGTTGAAAGTTTCCAACACCACAGTGGTCTCCATCGTTTGGGAAATTGAAAAAATATGGAACTACCCAGACTCTGGTCGGACGGCCAGCTCTATGCAAAATGAGCAACCGGGCAAGAAGAACCTTGGTCAGGGAGGTGACCAAGAACCCAATGACCATTCTGACGGAACTACAGAATTCCTTGGATGAGATGGGAGAACCAGCCAGAAGGACAGTCTCTACAGCACTTCACCAATCTGGGCTTTATGGGAAAGTGGCCAGACGGAAACCACTCCTGTGAAAAAGGCACATGACAGCATGCCTAGAATTTGTAAAAAGGTACATGAAAGACTGAAATACTAAGGCAAAAGATTGTGTGGTCTGATGAGAACCATGTTACTATTTGGCCTGAATGCAAAGTGCTATGTCTGGAGAAAACCAGGCACAGCTCATCACCTGTAACACCCTCTCTACCGTGAAGAATGGTGGTGGCAGCGTCCTGCTATGGGGATGCTTTTTAGCAGCAGGGACTGGGAGACTGGTAAGGATAGAGGAAACAATGAATGGTGCCAAATACAGGCAAATCCTTGAGAACCTGCTTCAGAGTGCAAGCGACCTTAGACTGGGGGGAAGATTTACATTCCAACAGGACAATGACCCCAAGCATACAGCCAAAGCAACACTGGAATGGCTTCAGAACATGAATGTCTTTGAGTGGCCCAAGCAAAGCCCAGAGTTGAATCTCACTGAAAATATGTGGAAAGACTTGAAGATTGGGGCGGCAGGTAGCCTAGTGGTTAGAGCGTTGGGCCAGTAACCGAAAAGTTGCTGGATCGAATCCCCAAGCTGACAAGGAAAAAATCTATCATTCTGCACCTGAACAAGGTAGTTAACCTTTCTGGCCACCCACCTCGACAACATCCGGTGAAATTGCAGAGCGCAAATTCAAAATACAGAAAGTCATAAAAAACATTCATAAAAAATACAAGTGTTATACATCGGCTTAAAGATTAACTTCTTGTTAATCCATCCGCTTTGTCAGATTTCATAAAGGCTTTACAGCGAAAGCATACCGTGCGATTATCTGAGGACAGCGCCCCGCTTACAAAAGCATAAACATTTTACAACCAAGTAAAGGAATTACAAAAGTCAGAAATAGCGATAAAATGAATCACTTACCTTTGAAGATCTTCATATGGTTGCAGTCACAAGAGTCCCAGCTACACAATAAATGTTCCTTTTGTTCGATAAAGTCCCTCTTTATATCCCAAAAACGTAATTTTGATTGCGCGTTTTGTTCAGTAATCCACTGGCTCCAAGGCGGTCAAAACATGCAGACGAATACATCCTAATAGTACCGGTAAAGTTCATCGAAACATGTCAAACAATGTTTATAATTAATCCTCAGGTTGTCAATTGTCTAAATAATCGATAATATTTCAACCAGACAATAGCGTATTCAATAGAAAGGAAAAACAACGAAGGGCGCGCAATTGGTCACGCGCAAAAATCAGCTCTGCATTCTTCCTCAGTCCACTGACAGAAAGGTCTCATTCCTCTTCATTTTTCAGAAAACAAGCCTGAAACAAATGTCTAAAGACTGTTGATATCTAGTGGAAGCCATAGGAACGGCAATCTGGGTCCTAACCCATTAGATACTGTAAAAGCATTCAATTGAAAATACCCACATTAAAAAAAATCCACTTCCTGGATGGATTTTCCTCAGGTTTTCACTTGCCATATCAGTTCTGTTACACTCAGACATTATTTTAACAGTTTTAGAAACGTTTGTGTTTTCTATCCAAATCTACCAATTATATGCATATCCTAGCTTCTGGGCCTGAAGAAACAGGCAGTTTACTTTGGGCACGCTTCTCATCCAGACGTCGAAATACTACCCCAAGCCACAAGAAGTTAAACTCACTGTTCCCCGGTAGGCCGTCATTGGAAATAAGAATTTGTTCATAACTGACTTGCCTAGTTAAATAAAGGTTAAATATTTTAAAAAAAAACATTTTTTTTTTTTTTTTTTTTTAAGATTGCTGTTCACTGCCACTCCCCATCTAATTTAACAGAGTTTGAGAAAATCTGAAAGGAAGATGTGCAAAGCTGACAGACATACACAAGACGACTCAAAGCTGTAATTGCCACCAAAGGTGCTTCTACAAAGTATTGACTCAGGGATTTGAATACATACGTAAATTACATACATTTTTGTATTTCATTCTCAATACATTGGCAAACAATTCTAAATACATATTGTCATTATGGGGTATTGTGTGAAGATGGGAATATTTAATCAATCTTGAATTGTGGCTGTAACAACATCTGGAATAAGTCAAGGGGTATGAATATTTTCTAAATGGCACTGTAGCTGTGACCATCAACAAGGGTTTCTACAAAATAGCAACATTAGCACAGATAGTTTGAAATCTAGGCCATAAGCAAAATGCACTGATATGCATTGCCAAACAACACTACTGCCACCTTCTGGCTTGGAGTGTTTTAACAAGTTGATTGGCTGACTACTTCTAAGGTCTTTGCTGTGTGAACACAAAAGAGATTGACTGCCGACACTGTACAGAGGTGCTAAGTACTGTCAGCAGGCAAACGTTTGACAATCCTACCAGTGTGTCTGAGCTTTAATTTCTTGGCCTCCTACTCAATGACTCAGTCTCTAAAATCTTCCCTCTTCAACAGTCTCAAAGCACAAAAAAACCAAAAAGACTGTTTAGTTTATCAAATCTGAGTAAAAAACGAATAGAAAGTCATTTCATATCTACTCTAACTGCCAAAAACAGTCATAAAACAGGTGCAAGACTTGGTAAGGTAAACACTTTGTCCCATGATTAACAACAGGTTTGTCTGTGGAAGACAGAATGTGTGTATGGATGGTAAACACTAGTGACCCTGAGGAGATACATTCCCAGAAACGCTCCCATTTTAGAAAATTGTGTTGAGGAGACCTAACAAATATCAAAATGTCAAGTAGTGTTTTTTTTTCTGGAGACTAACTAGGAATGTCTGGATACTGTTTGTATTTGCACGAATAGTCTAATACTTGAAAAACATTGACTGCCTCACAAATCAACTGCTGAGCGCACTACAGAGGCTCTGGTAAGTGGCTCCGTCTAGGAAAAAGATAAACCTACACGAGAGAGTCAAGGGCAGGATTAGAGCAAGACAATGCCAGACCCGGGAGAATAAGATGTACAGAGAACAGGGGATCAATCTGAGTGGAAAAAATTATGGCAACCAACAGTCTGATGAAAGTGGTGTTTGAGGACAGGTGTGTTGAAAAGACTAAAATGGCACGAATCCCAAACAAGATTTTGAAATCCCTCACTGGAAAAGTGGTGGCGGAACATAAGCATCTAAACACCTGAAGTGTATGGAAGATTTCCTCAAAAAGGTCTGCATGTTCCTGACTGATTTGTAATCGCAGCGATAACCCTTCCAGCCTCTACGGCCCACACATCCCCCCCAGAGAACATATGTGACCTGTTACAGAAAGCTGGGCATATGACAGACATCACTACTTCACAAGAGAGGCATTTCATTTGACAAAATGCCTTCTTGAACATGTGAACTGTCATGTCCCTTAATAACACACTTATGTCATCTGTAGATCCAAATAAAACATGTTCAATTACGAGCCTAGTTGGTTTAGAAACAAAAAAGGCAGGAACCTTCCCGCTACCTTCTGTCTATAACATGAGCTACTCAGAATATTTGCTACCACGGGATTTTGAAAGATATAGCCATGGAGAATTGCAAAACTGTTGCTCCCGCTCTCAGCAACATTGCTGCCCTGAATTCTGCAGGCGGAATCGACAAAGTCCAGCTGGAAAAAGTTGTGATGGACTACTTTCTGGAGAACGATCATGCCATGCTGACTCTGAAAAAGGAATCCCTGACAAAGTAAAAACATTTAAATTTTACCAGACATTGTAGAGTCTTCTGATGACAGTGATGGGAACAGTGTTGTCACAGAAGAAGTTGACAGAGTTTTGAAATCAGTGGAATGAAAGGTTTTATACAAACTAAAAGCAACCATGTCAGTGAAACTAAAAGCAACCATGTCAGTGAAGCATTCATCCATGTATACCTGTAAGAGTCAAGCTACATTTTCAGATATTATACATTTGTAATTTTGTCATTGCAAGTTAAAGCATACTGCTACCTAGCTAATGTTTAGCTGGCTGGCTTGCCAACTAAGTGTATGATCTTTGTAAACTCAGCAAAAAATAGAAACGTCCTCTCACTGTCAACTGCGTTTCTTTTCAGCAAACTTAACGTGTAAATATTTGCATGAACATAACAAGATTCAACAACAAGACAAACTGAACAAGTTCCACAGACACGTGACTAAAAGAAATTGAATAATGTGTCCTTGAACAAAGGGGGGGGTCAAAATCAAGAGTAACAGTCAATACAGCTGCATTAAGTACTGCAGTGCATCTCCTCCTCATGGACTGCACCAGATTTGCCAGTTCTTGCTGTGAGATGTTTCCTCACTCTTCCACCAAGGAACCTGCAAGTTCCCGGACATTTCTGGGGGGGAATGGCCCTAGCCCTCACCCTCCAAACCAACAGGTCCCAGACATGCTCAATGGGTTTGAGATCCGGGCTCTTCGCTGGCCATGGCAGAACACTGACATTCCTGTCTTGCAGGAAATCACACACATAACAAGCAGTATGGCTGGTGGCATTGTCAAGCTGGAGGGTCATGTCAGGATGAGAATGCAGGAAGGGTACCACATGAGGGAGGAGGATGTCTTCCCTGTAACGCACAGCGTTGAGATTGCCTGCAATACAACAAGCTCAGTCCGATGATGCTGTGACACACCGCCCCCAGACCATGACCAAATCGATCCCGCACCAGAGTACAGGCCTCGGTGTAATGCGCATTGCTTCGACGATAAACGCGAATCCGACCATCACCCCTGGTGAGACAAAACCGCAACTCGTCAGTGAAGAGCACTTTTTGCCAGTCCTGTCTGGTCCAGCGACTGTGGGTTTGTGCCCATAGGCGACGTTGTTGCCGGTGATGTCTGGTGAGGACCTGCCTTACAACAGGCCTACAAGCCCTGAGTCCAGCCTCTCTCAGCCTATTGCGGACAGTCTGAGCACTGATGGAGAGATTGTGCGTTCCTGGTGTAACTCTGGCAATTGTTGTTGCCATCCTGTACCTGTCCTGCAGGTGTGATGTTCGGATGTACCGATCCTGTGCAGGTGTTGTTACACGTGGTCTGCCACTGCGAGGACGATCAGCTGTCCGTCCTGTCTCCCTGTAGCGTTGTCTTAGACGTCTCATTGCAATTTATTGCCCTGGTCACATCTGCAGTCCTCATGCCTCCTTGCAGCATGCCTAAGGCACATTCACGCAGATGAACAGGACCCTGGGCATCTTTCTTTTGGTTTTTTTCAGTCAGTAGAAAGGCCTCTTTAGTGTCCTACATTTTCATAACTGTGACCTTAATTGCCTACAGCCTGTAAGCCGTTAGTGTCTTAACAAACGTTCCACAAGTGCATGTTCATTCATTGTTTATGGTTCATTGAACAAGCATGGGAAACAGTGTTTAAACCCTTTACAATGAAGATCTGTGAAGTTATTTGGATTTTTACGAATGATCTTCGTCCTGAAAAAGGGAAAAAGTTTAGTAATATTAATCAAATCTCGGAAAGCCGTTTGCATTGCTAGTTATAGCCTGATGATTATATAACCCATCAATTTAGCCAGGTGTCTAGGGGTGATTACGGCCATCTATTGTATTTCATGAACATGTGAACAGGTATAGACAATAGAGATCCATCTACTTAGCTAGATGTGGCTTGTGGGTGGTTAGAGCCACTCTTTCACATGACCCATCAATTTGGTGTCTGGGTAAGCCTAGTCTAATAATGATAAAATATGTGTATCTATAATTAGTCTTTCAGCAATAGCAGAACACATCCGACTCTCCTCCACCATCAAAAAGAGAACAGTCTAATGCCTCCCATCAAAAAGAGAGCCGGCCCAAGCAAGCATAGGTTACAACTGAAGCATGAAGACTTGCAGCGAGTTGTGAACTTCATCAATAATTGCGCAGAGGATAACGCAATAGTAATACCAGGACGCCACCCAGGACAAAAAGTTTGGTGGAAAGCTGCTGCCATCTCATGTGACAAACGCAGCGGTGTGGTGTGTCTATAAGGAATCGATGACAACACTTGGTATGTAAAGCATAAACAACATTTTGATTATTTAATTTACCATCAACATGATTTGCACAACTTTTATTGATCTTACATTATTTTGTAAAGTGTATTTTTACCTGGAGTTATTCCCTTATTGTAGACTACTTTCACCAATTTTAGTTTTAATCTTCGGTTGTTTACTACACTACCATACTCTGTTTAGCACATGGGTTCACATGTGAATCCTTAAAGAGATGGGTGGGGCTAAGGCTTAAGAGGGTGTGAACAAAGTGTAAAAACTTTGAACAAACTTTTCAAGGGCCATTTCTCAAAAGTGGGATTACAAGTTCATCAACTTTCCAAGCAGCATTACTTTCCCATTGTTCCTCCAATTGCAGCGTGTGATATACCATGTTGAAGCTCGGAGTCTTTATCCAGTGTCAAAAAAAGCATTTCAAATTTTGGAACATAAGCCCGAAAAGAGATGGGGGTCATAAAAATTGAATTAAAAACACCTATATAACATACCGTGCATTCCCTCCATAGATGAGTGGCTTATCGTCAATTGCACAAGTTATGTTTTTCTTCTCAATGGGATGAAGGCAACCCCAGAATAGAACACCCTGGAGATGTCTAGCCTATATGGTGTCCTGTTTGCATTTCAGTTCATAAATAGCAGGAACACACTGTGAAATTAGCCGTTTTTATACGGTGCGTATTCTAGTTAACTAGTCATTGCTTGACACATAGAATGAGAGAGGGAGGGAGGGAAGGAGGAAAGGCAAAAGGAAGAAAGGGAGAGAGGGGCAAGCAAGTTAGAGCGTTCACATCTGCAGGCCATACGCAGATGGTCATAAGGCCGCCCTATGCAAATGAAAACAAACACGCTTCACCCTGCACCCAGCCACAAGCAGCCAGCCGAGACTGTCAGTCCAAGTTGGACAGGGTAACAGCAAACCCAAAGCAGGGAGAGGGACGCTGCCTCCCTGTCCAAAAACAACCCCCATACCCCGTCCCAGTAGCCCTACTCCTTGGGTGTTCTGAAGGTCTGGAGGGCCCAGCTACACCGTAGGTGTACTGTAAGCGACAGGTGTTGGGATTCCAATGGGCTTTTTAAAAAACCTTTATTTAACTAGGCAAGTCAGATAAGAACAAATTCTTATTTTCAATGACGGCTTAGGAGCGCTTCCGGCGGGCTTAGGAGCGCTTCCGGCGGGCTTAGGAGCGCTTCCGGCGGGCTTAGGAGCGCTTCCGCCATATTGCTTACACCATTCAGGTTCCTTCCACTCTGCAATCACTGAATGGGTAGTAGTCAGGACTTGTTTTTTGACCAGGCTAGAGCAGGCCACAGGGATACATAATTAACTAAAAGTCTAAATGGCAGCACCGAGCTACAAACAAACCCAATTAACGTTGTCTGGAGGTCATTAGCATGGTGTACATGTTTGACTCAGCGTTTACGAGGTTCAGTGTCTCGCCACAATTTCCCACAGGGAGGGAACTTCTTGAGGGGGGGGGGGTGGCATTTGAGGAGCACTCGCCTAGAGAATATCAAGTTGGTAAGACTGAGACCAGTTACCAAAGACCTAAAGAGTCTACACTTGGGAGGTACTTTGATACTTATTCCCTTTTGTTTGGGAGGAATCTTAAGCATTTGCCAATTTGCTTTTCTTGATGCACACTATGACCTCTGCACTCTGAGGGTCATGGCGGTTGCTCTTCTCCCAGTCTCTCTGGGGTTATCCGGTGTGCGAAACCCATGCCAGCACTCCCATGATGGCAAACAGGGAAAACAAAGGGAACACTTGACAGCATTCCGACCCCAAGGAGGACTTGTGTGAACTACTTGGCCGCAGGGAATCTGGTAGGACCCCTGTTCTACTGGCCTACACTGGCAGGGTCTGGAGCTGTTTTACAACCCCCGTTCTACTGGCCTACAACTGGCAGGGTCTGGAGCTGTTTTACAACCCCCGTTCTACTGGCCTACAACTGGCAGGGTCTGGAGCTGTTTTACAACCCCCGTTCTACTGGCCTACAACTGGCAGGGTCTGGAGCTGTTTTACAACCCCCGTTCTACAACTGGCAGGGTCTGGAGCTGTTTTACAACCCCCGTTCTACTGGCCTACAACTGGCAGGGTCTGGAGCTGTTTTACAACCCCCGTTCTACTGGCCTACAACTGGCAGGGTCTGGAGCTGTTTTACAACCCCCGTTCTACTGGCCTACAACTGGCAGGGTCTGGAGCTGTTTTACAACCCCCGTTCTACTGGCCTACAACTGGCAGGGTCTGGAGCTGTTTTACAACCCCCGTTCTACTGGCCTACAACTGGCAGGGTCTGGAGCTGTTTTACAACCCCCGTTCTACTGGCCTACAACTGGCAGGGTCTGGAGCTGTTTTTACAACCCCCGTTCTACTGGCCTACAACTGGCAGGGTCTGGAGCTGTTTTACAACCCCCGTTCTACTGGCCTACAACTGGCAGGGTCTGGAGCTGTTTTACAACCCCCGTTCTACTGGCCTACATTTGCAGGGTCTGGAGCTGTTTACAACCCCCGTTCTACTGGCCACAACTGGCAGGGTCTGGAGCTGTTTACAACCCCCGTTCTACTGGCCTACAACTGGCAGGGTCTGGAGCTGTTTTTACAACCCCCGTTCTACTGGCCTACAACTGGCAGGGTCTGGAGCTGTTTACAACCCCCGTTCTACTGGCCTACAACTGGCAGGGTCTGGAGCTGTTTACAACCCCTGTTCTACTGGCCTACATTTGCAGGGTCTGGAGCTGTTTACTTACAGCAAACCGACTACAGCAGTCCCCTGATCCTCAAAACTGTTCAATGATTAGCCAACTATCATTTCAAAATAATATTCAGAAGTGTCACCATCAAGATACTCAATAACCCAGTGTTCTGTCAAAACCAGGGAATTAAACGCTAGCTTACATTTGAAGGTGTATCAAAGTTAGCTGGCTAAGTTACTGATTCTGCTTTGTATATAATAGTCTGGATGCTAGTCAGGATTTGACTACTTGCATTTCCGCAGATACCGCTTGGTTGTTTACTTGTATGTGTAAGTGTGTGTGTGTGTGTGTATGTAAGCATGCTACTTTTGGTTCCTTTACAGATGTTTTAGTGGTCGTGAGAAAGATCAATATAGATACTATTTCTGTCCCAGGCTGTGTTCTCAGCTATGGAGTATCTACTGTTGATCTGCACAATAGACCAGCTATGATATAACAATAGACCAGCTATGATATAACAATAGACCAGCTATGATATAACAATAGACAAGCTATGATATAACAATAGACACTACCGTTCAAAAGTTTGGGGTCACTTAGAAATTACCTCGTTTTTGAAAGCACATTTTTTGTCCATTAAAATATCAAATTGATCAGAAATACAATGTAGACATTGTTAACGTTGTAAATGACTATTGTAGCTGGAAACGGCTGATTTTTAATGGAATATCTACATAGGCGTACAGAGGCCCATTATCAGCAACCGTCACTCCTGTGTTCCAATGGCACGTTGTGTTAGGTAATCCAAGTTTATCATTAGAAAACCCTTTTGCAATTATGTTAGCACAGCTGAAAACTGCTGTCCTGATTAAAGAAGCAATAAAACTGGCCTTCTTTACACTAATTGAGTATCTGGAGCATCAACATTTGTGGGTTCAATTACAGGTTCAAAATGGCCAGAAACAAAGACCTTTCTTCTGAAACTCATCAGTCTATTCTTGTTCTGAGAAATGAAGTCTATTCCATGCGAAAAATTGCCAAGAAACTGAAGAACTGGTACAACGCTGTGTACTACTCCCTTCACAGAACAGCGCAAACTGTGCAAAGGGGGGGGGGGGGGTCAACTCCATTTAATGCCCAAGATTTTGGAGTGAGATGTTCAACGAGCAAGTGTCCAAACACTTTATGTAGTGTTATCAGCACCTTTAATTTTAATTCCTTCACTTTACATTTTTTACTGCAACATCAAACTTCCTGACTTCTCATGGGACGTCTCTAAATAACAGTTCACTGAATAACATCATTGCAAATTATTATGGCATTTCCAAATCCCTCTGGGCAATAAAGGTTACTACTCTTCAACCTTTGTGATGTCTTTTAGTAACAAGGTTTCAGTCAGTTACTCATCCAAACACTTCCGCCATGAGAGGGGAAGGGGACTGCCATGACAGGGGAGTCACTTTAATTAGCATTATTACCTCCCACCCACCTTAAAGAAGCAACGAGAAACCTTCCCTTTCAAACCTGGTGAGAGATAGGCATCATGAAAGGGCCTCGCATTCCTTTCACCTGTCAGCGGCCACGCCACACAAAGGACATCAAAGCTCCCACAGAGCAACTGTTCAAAGTTAAATATAAGGGAGGAGGAGGCTGTGTGTAGGGATTAGTATGCCAGGAGTCCAAAAACATGATATCTCTAAAGCTCGTGTTCTTTGTACAGTTGCTCCTGCTCTGGTATTAGAGGTGAAGATGCGAGGGGTTAAAAACATGACAGCACAATGAAGCTTGCTAGCCGCAGTCCCTGAAGACATAACGTGTGTGTGTGTGTGTACTGGCCTGTCTCCTGGTAGCGCCTCCATGCTCTGGACACTACGCTGACAGACACAGCAAACCTTCTTGCCACAGCTCGCATTGATGTGCCATCCTGGATGAGCTGCACTACCTGAGCCACTTGTGTGGGTTGTAGACTCCGTCTCATGCTACCACTTGAGTGAAAGCACCGCCAGCATTCAAAAGTGACCAAAACATCAGCCAGGAAGCATAGGAACTGAGAAGTGGTCTGTGGTCACCACCTGCAGAACCACTCCTTTATTGGGGGTGTCTTGCTAATTGCCTATAATTTCCACCTTTTGTCTATTCCATTTACACAACAGCATGTGCGCGCGCGCGTGTAAAATACTAATCCTTCTCTAGGAGCGAACAGAGAATCTAGGATAATTTTTCATCAGCAGGAATTCACAATGATGGGCCTCATTTTGCAAGTGACAAAACACTTAAAAAGACACTTCAAACCTTGATACACTTACTACATACGAACGTATTGAAGTGGACTCGCTGGAAACACGGTGTACAACTGCGGCTGTCTCGGTCTGTGTGTGTCAGGAGAATTGATGGACAGTTACAAATAAAACATCTCAGCAGTCAGCACCATTTTAAAACGGTTCAATACCTTCGCTAAAAATACTTTACAAAGTATTCACTTAAAAGCAAATGATCTTGGGTAACTAGTGTGATATTGTTGTCTCTACCTTCTTGCCCTTTGTGCTGTTGTCTGTGCCCAATAATGTGTGTACCATGTTTTGTGCTGCTACCATGTTGTGCTGCTGCCATGTGGTGTTGCTACCATGCTGTGTTGTCATGTGTTGCTGCTATGCTATGTTGTTGTCTTAGGTCTCTCTTTATGTAGTGTTGTGTTCTCTCGTCGTGGTGTGTGTTTTGTCTTATATTTTTTAAATCGCAACACCTGTCCTCGCAGGGGGCCTTTTGGTAGGCTGTCATTGTAAATAAGAATATGTTCTTAACTGACTTGCTTAGTTAAATAAATCAAATTAAAATAATGCCTTGCATTGTTCTCAGAGCCCTATTATGGTTGTCAATGATTTCCGCAGTTTCAATAAAGAAGTCCAGCTTCTAAAATTCACAGACATTTGCATAGTTAATTACAATGAGCTCCATGGGGCAAGGTCAACCCGAAATAGTGAGTTGGTGTGACTATGAGTTCAGTGAAATAGTGAGTTGGTGTGACTATGAGTTCAGTGCATGCGCGCCATCACAGCTAAAACGCTGTCATGGAAAAGAGACGGTACTTTTGACCAGCAATTTACTTAATGAGAAAAATTATTCCTTCCCCTGCAGATCAAAGGCTGATCTGTCAGGAGCCAGAGGCCAGATCAATTATCTCCGTCCACCATTTCCACTGTCCCGCTACTTACCAGCTGATTAGTCCAGACAAATCTGCCCAATTCAAAAGGCTAAGGGGCTATCAAGCAGCCAACTATTTCTCTCTTTCTCACTTACTAGTACCCCCCTCACTCTAACCCTTATTTTACCCTCCTCCTAACCCCTCTCTCGCTCCCTCCTCCTAACCCCTCCATCTCTCCAGAAGCTTGTATTTTGAAAAATGTCACCCAGTAAAAATTCCTGCTGGCCACTGGTCCCTGAAAGTCACACAGCTGTGCTGGATAGGAAGTCGGTTCCCAAGACGCTGGCTTGCCAGATTTGCAAGAAGAATCACTATAGAAAATGAGCAGGAAGCCCCCTATATGGAGAAACTCAACCTAGCCAAAATTGAAGTTCAAAGGCAGGCACTGTTTTTGCTCCATCGGGAATGTCCTTGAATTGAGCCAGGTGGAGTGACTACAGACAAGCGAGAGTGCTTGTGCAAGCTCTTTCAGTGATAACAGATTGTGTCCTCTCAGAGTCATTAAAATGTCTGCCATCCTTCCTGTCAGAGATAAGGAAAGACCCATTCAGTCACCCAGCCATAGATTAAGAGGCCAATTCGCAGGCTGTCACTCAAGCATGGCAGTCAGTGGCTTGTCAAAAGGTCCTTAAAATGGGAAAATCGTTTTATATGTCATGGCAGAATGAAAAGCAGAGAGAAACCGAATTCAGAAGGTTTGTTTTTCTATAAAACCACAATTTAAAGTGATTTTCATATTCATGAGAAAATGGGAAAGCATTGTGAGAATTCACAACCACATCTATTGAATGTCACAGGACGAGCAAGTGACTGCGACAGAAGACAGTCTGTTTACGACCAAAATGGCGTTAAAAAAAACAACTTTAAACTAGTCACTCAGTGCCACAGAAAGCACTCAAACTAGCCAAAACATCCAGTGGGATTCATGCGTATGTGGTCGCCTCAATGTTATGAAGCAATGGAAGACCTAGAAAGGAGGTGGGGCTGGACAATATGCAGAATAAATAATGATCATCTTTCAGAGCAGTGGAAATGCACACAAGCTCATACTAACATGACCAACTAACTGTGTGTGATGGATTTCTTAGGGGTCCCAATGAGCAAAGGTAACAACAGTCAGCCTTGACGTATGCCTCACCAGCTTCTCTCTGAAGACCATCTGTCTGAGCCACTTGAAGTCCAGCGGTTTGAAGGCAGAGAAGACGAAGAGTGAGTCCTTCTCGTATCGCTCAGGCTTCTGGATGGCCCCCTCGGGGTAGGTGATGCGCATGGTGGTCTTGGTGCCCACGTCCTTGCCGAAACCAGTCACCGGAGCCTCGTTCAACCTGCGGTTGGAGAAGAAACGCTATGTGGGCGAATAGAGTACCACAGTATGAGTCATAATACCCATAAAACCTAGTAGTCAAACAAAAATCGTTTTTCTACCATTCATTTTTCCCATAGGGGATTTTAGAAACACTTAAAAGAAGGGCTGTGTTTCATGTAGGCTTACGCTGGCGTGACGTTTTGAAAACCGCGTAAATCTCTCTAGGACAACAAGACTTATCAATATATTTGCCTGTATTTATCCCCCAAAAATGAAATGCTAATTAGCTGCTAATGTGGCTATCATAAAGAACTACAAATGCCATGATGATCTGAACAAGACTGACGAATAAAGGCAAAGGTAAGAATCTCTGTTGTAACTATCTAATAGCTAAATTTAGTAATGAATAAGTTGGCTAAATTTCTTTAAAAATGGACAATTCTGTGAACAGTCTCTTGATAGTTTAAATTGACAATACCCATCAGCAAAGATGACGTGCGGGAGCTTGCTGTGATTTGTAGTCTTGAATGTTGTCTACTTTGATGCTAATTAGCATTTTAGAATCCGAGAGTAAATAGAGCCAAATATATTAATTAAAGTTACCTTCTCCGAGAGATTTACAAGGTTATCAAAACATCACGCCAGGGTAAGCCTACACAAAACACAGCCCTGATTTTAAATGTTTCTAAAATTCCCAATGGGAAAAATGAATGGTGGAAAAACGATTGGAACCATTCCCTGTTTGACCGCAGGTTTTATGGGTATTATGACACCTCCACTGTGGGGCTCTATAAATTGTGTGTTGACATCACAACAAGACTGGGGACTTGACAATTTAGTTTCACTCCCTCTCAAATATGACTACAATTTTTGCCAATCGAAACAATAACTGGTCATTTAGCTTCTATTTAGTTTCTTTCTGATACTGGGCTTGCCAACAAATGCCCAGTACCCTTCATAGTGTAGTGATAAAACAGTAGGTTTACACTCATGCAAGGAAAGTTATCAATCTAAGCCCTAACCTAAGTCAATCAACATTAACAACCTTCAGAGTTCAGGAGGAATCGACAATAAGCAGGATGTAATCAAATCAAATTCAGTGTTATTGGAATTTTAACGTTTGTGCTTTTCTTATAAGTAATTTCTGTCTTCTATTCATGCGCTGTTCTAATAACCAATTTCTGTGTTCATGCAAGTGACTAACTGAACGAATCCTCACTTATCAGCATCTGCAATTTGTCAGTTAGCCCAGACCTTGTTTTGAGAACGAATGAACTCAGTTTCAAGGTCTCAGCTTAAAGAGAAGAAGCCTTGTGAGGTGTTGGTTTGTCACTTGTTATGAACCAGTATTGGTTGGTCACATGAATGAAACAAAATGGTAATGATTAATTAAGCTAAATCACAAATATAACTTGTATTATGTATAGCCATATATAAGACAACTGCTGGGACTGCCCAAGCAGAGCTCCAGATTGATTGGGGGCGGCAGGTAGCCTAGTGGTTAGAACATCGGGCCAGTAACCAAAAGGTTGCTGGATCGAATCCCCGAGCTGACAAGATAAAAATCTGTCGTTCTGGCCCTGAATAAGGCAGTTAGCCCACTGTTCCCCGGTAGGCCGTCATTGTAAATAAGAATGTTCTTAACTGACTTGCCTAGTTACAAAGAAAAAAAGTAAATTGACATGTGTCCTATGGTGCTTTGAGTTGGTTGGAACCTCTCCAGCGTGCTGACAAACGATGATTGATTTAAGATTGACTTCGAGTGTCCCTGTGTAAGAATTTCAACAACAAGGACTTCATTATTTTTTTTTTACCCCTGGAACTGGCATCGCGTTGCCCTTATATTAGAAGTAAAGACTCACCTCACCACAATGTCGTAATCATCGATTCGGGAGCCCATAGACTTGTTAGCCAGGATACCACCGTTGCCCACGATAATGCATCTTTTACAAATTAAACTGGAAGAGAAGAATGTCTGGCCAGTTAGAATGTTTGAAAAGAGAAAGTATGTCTGTAAGTGCTAGTATGTACAGTTGAAGTCAGAAGTTTACACACTTAGGTTGGAGTCATTAAAAAAAAAAATCAACCACTCTACAAATTTCTTGTTAACTTCTTTGATATAGGGGGCGGCATTTTCACTTTTGGATGAATTTCGTGCCCATAGTGAACTGCCTCCTACTCTGTCCCAGATGCTAATATATGCATATTTTATTACTATTGGATAGAAACACTCGGAAGTTTCTAAAACTGTTTAAATGATGTCTGTGAGTATAACAGAACTCATATGGCAGGCAGAAACCTGAGAAAAAATCCAAACAGGAAGTGAGAATTCTGAGAAGGGTCGATGTTAAAGCCTATTCAATTCCCTGTAATATATGCATCTGTTTGCACTTCCTACGCCTTCCACTAGATGTCAACAGTCTGTAGAACTCTGAATGAAGCCTCTAGTGTGATGTGGGACCTAATGGGAGGTGTTTCAGTCACTGGTCTGGCAGATTGCCAGTTCTTGCTCACGCGCTTTCCTCACGATATCGCCTTGCGTTCCATTACTTATACAGACTTGAAGAAATGCTCCGGTTGGAACGTTATTGGATATATATGATAACATCCTGAAGATTGATTCTCTACTAAGTTTGACCAGTTTATTCGACTTATAATATAACTAAGTTTTCGTCCGATGTTTGCCTGCATCTGCGCGAGCGTTTGGAAACGCAAAAGTAGCTAAGTAGCAAAAGTAGCTAATTGGACATAAGTAATGGACATTATCGAACAAAACAACGATTTATTGTGGAACTAGGATTCCTGGCAGTGCATTCTGATGAACATAATCAAAGGTAAGGGAATATTTATGATGTAATTTCTGTTGACTCCAACATGGCGGAGAAATGTTAAATCTGAGCGCTGTCTCAGATTATTGCATGGTGTGCTTTTCACGTAATAAAAAAAAATACATCTGACACAACGGTTGCATTAAGAACAAGTCTATCTTTAATTCTGTGTAAAAAATGTATCTTTCAAAGTTTATGATGAGTATTTCTGTTATTTGACGTGGCTCTCTGCAATTACTCCGGATATTTTAGAGGCATTTCTGAACATGGCGACAATGTAAACCGAGATTTGTGGATAGAAATATTCACATTATCGAACAAAACATAAATGTATTGTGTAACATGATGTCCTATGAGTGTCATCTGATGAAGATCAAAGGTTAGTGATTAATTTTCTCTATTTCTGCTTTTTGATACTACTATCTTTTGCTGGTAAAATGGCTGTGTTTTTCTGTGGCTATGTACTGAGCTAACATAATTGTTTGGTGTGCTTTCCCCATAAATCCTTTTTGAAATCAGACATGTTGGCTGGATTCACAACATGTGTAGCTTTAATTTGGTGTCTTTCATGTGTGATTTCATGAAAGATTGATTTTTATAGTAACATTTTTTCCGGAAGTGGGACGCTACCGTCCCACCTATCCCAGAAAAGTTACCAAACTATAGGTTTTGGCAAGTCGGTTAGGACATCTACTTTATGCATGACAAGTCATTTTCCCAACAATTGTTTACAGACAGATTATTTCACTGTATCACAATTCCAGTGGGTCAGAAGTTTACATACACTAAGTTGACTGTGCCTTTAAAACAGCTTGGAAAATTCCAGAAAATTATGTCATGGCTTTAGAAGCTTCTGATAGTCTAATTGACATAATTTGAGTCAAAGATAGTACTTTTTGGAGAAATGTCCTCTGGTCTGATGAAACAAAAATAGAACTGTTTGCCCATAATGACCATCGTTATTTTGGAGCAAAAAGGGGGATGCTTGCAAGCCGAAGAACACCATCCCAACCGTGAAGCACGGGAGTGGCAGCATCATGTTGTGTGGGTGCTTTGCTGCAGGAGGGACTGGTGCACTTCACAAAATAGATGGCATCATGAGGTGTGGATGTGGATATATTGAAGCAACATCCCAAGACATCAGTCAGGAAGTTAAAGGTTGGTCTCAAATGGGTCTTCCAAATGGACAATAACCCCAAGCATACTTCCAAAGTTGTGGCAAAATGGCTTAAGGACAGCAAAGTCAAGGTATTGGAGTGGCCATCACAAAGCCCTGACCTCAATCCCATAGAAAATTTGTGGGCAGAACTGAAAATGCGTGTGCGAGCAAGGAGGCCTACAAACCTGACTCCGTTAAACCAGCTCTGTCAGGAGGAATGGGCCAAAATTCACCCAACTTATTGTGGGAAGCTTGTGGAAGGCTACCCAAAATGTTTGACCCAAGTTAAACAATTTAAATGCAATGCTACCAAAATACTAATTGAGCGTATGTAAACTTCTGACCCACTGGGAATGTGATGAAAGAAATAAAACATTCTCTCTACTATTATTCTGACATTTCACATTCTTAAAATAAAATGGTGATCCTAACTGACCAAAGACAGGGAATTTTTACTTGGATTAAATGTCAGGAATTGTGAAAAACTGAGTTTAAATGTATTTGGCTAAGGTGTATGTAAACTTCCGACTTCAACACTCTGCGCGTGTGTGAGTGTGTGTGGTGAGTGTGTGTGTGTGAGAGAGAGAGTTTTACTTCGTTCCCGTGGTAATTACCTGTCAACGTCTTGACCCAGCCCATAGTTCTTTGTGGCAGTTAGAATAATGTCTATGATTGTTTCTGAAAAAAAAAAAAAACAGTTTAGATATCAACTACAATTAATTATTATTGCTAGTTCAAAGACAAAAAAAAATATGAAAAGGATTAATAGCTCCTCTTCAATAAACAACTGTCGAGAACTTCAACTCCCAGAAAATGCTGTAGCAGGCTAGGTGGTCCGGAGAAGAGAACATCCCCCCACATTTATTCAATTACAGATAAGGATAAGCCACAGGCCAGGTGACAAACGTTGTAAAACAGTCACTGCTTTGAGGACAGATGAATCCAGATGATACAGCTCTGCCCATAAAACCACTTGTTTTCAAAACAAGCACATTCTCCCAGTTGAAGTGTGCTGTGCTAGGGCTCTCTCACCAGGACGACACGGAGCTGGGTCTGGTGGTGTAAGATACAGTGCTGTTCAGCCATAGTGTGCATTCCTGCCATGCTCCAGAGTGTATTCTGGAGGAGTCATGACTCTGGTGTTTAAGACATATTGGTCTTCGCCCCCACAGCCCACTAGCACCTCTTGGCTCTTTGCTTCTCATATTAATCATAGATCTAGCATGGCCAGATTATTGGGAGATCTAAAACTTTTGACCAGTGGTGTAGAACACCTACTCGTTCAATGGTTTTTCTTAATTTTTTACTATTTTCTACATTGTAGAATAATAGTGAAGACATCAAAACTATAAAATAACACATATGGAATCATGTAGTAACCAAAAGTGTTAAATTAAAATACATTTTATATATTTGAGATTCTTCAAAGTAGCCATCCTTTGACTTGATGACAGCTTTGCACACTCTTGCATTCTCTCAACCAGCTTCATGAGGTAGTCACCTGGAATGCATTTCAATTGATAGGTGTGCCTTCTTAAAAGTTAATTTGTGGAATTTCTTTCCTTCTTAATGCGTTTGAGCTAATCAGTTGTGTTGGTACAAGGTGGGGGGGGGGGTATACAGAAGATAGCCCTATTTGGTAAAAGACCAAGTCCATATTATGGCAAGAACAGCTCAAATACGCAAAAAGACATGAAGGTCAGTCAATACAGAACATTTCAAGAACTTTGAAAGTCCCTTCAAGTGCAGTCGCAAAAACCATCAAGCGCTATGATGAACCTGGCTCTCATGAGGACCGCCTCCAACTCAATCATCAAGTTTGCACACGACACAACAGTAGTAGGCTTGATTACCAACGATGATGAGACAGTTTACAGGGAGGAGGTGAGGGATCTGGGAGTGTGGTGCCTGGAAAATAACCGCTAACTCAACATCAACAAAACAAAGGAGATGATCGTGGACTTCAGGAAACAGCAGAGGGTGCACCCCCCTATCTACATCGACAGGACTGCAGTGGAGAAGGTGGAAAGCTTCAAGTTTCGTACACATCAATGACCAAACTGAAATGGACCACCCACACAAACAGTGTGGTGAAGAAGGCGCAACAGAGCCTCTTCAACCTCAGGAGGCTAAAGAAATGTGCCTTTCACCTAAAACCCTCACAAACGTTTACAGATGCACAATTGAAAGTATCCTGTCGGGCTGTATCACCGCCCGGTGCAACCGCAAGGCTCTCCAGAGGGTGGTGCCGTCTGCCCAACGCATTACCAGGGGCAAACTACCCGCCCTCCAGGACACCTACACCACCCGGTGTCACAGGAAGGCCAAAAAGATCATCAAGGACATCAACCACCCGAGCCACTGCCTGTTCACCCCGCTATCATCCAGAAGGCGAGGTCAGTACAGGTGTATCAAAGCTGGGGCCGAGAGACTGAAAAACAGCTTCTATCTCAAGGCCATCAGACTGTTACACAGCCATCACTAACACATTAGAGGCTGCCTATAGGCATAGACCAGAGATCACTGGCCACTGTAAGGAATGGAACACTAGTCACTTTAATAATGTTTACATATCTGGCATTACTCATCAAGGCAAAGGGTGGCTATTTGAAGAATATCAAATGTATTTTGATTTGTTTAACACTTTTTTGGTTACTACATGATTCCATATGTGTTATTTCATAGTGTTGATGTCTTCACTATTATTCTACAATGTAGAAAATAGTAAAAAAATAAGAACTCTTGAATGAGTAGGTGTTATATAACGTTATACCGGTAGTGTATATCTTTTGTCCAATTTATCCAACAAAGTGATCTTCGAAAGAATCACTGATTTGCATGTACAGTACATGACCAAAAGTATGTGGAGACCTGCTCGTCAAACAGCTCATTCCAAAATAATGGGCATTAATATGGAGTGGATCCCCCGTTTGCTGCTGTAACAGCCTCCACTGTTCTGGGAAGGCTTTCCACTCTGTTGGAACATTGCTGTGGGGACTTGCTTCCATTCAGCCATAAGAGCATTAGTGAGGTCGGCACTTATGTTGGGCTGTCGCATTCGGCGTTCCAATTCATCCCAAAGGTGTTTGGAGGGGATGAAGTCATGGTTCTGTGCAGGCCAGTCAAGTTCTTCCATACCGATCTCAACAAACTATTTCGGTATGGACCTCACTTTGTGCACGGGGGCATTGCCATGCTGAAACAGGAAAGGGCCTTCCCCAAACTGTTGCCATAAAGTTGGAAGCACAGAATTTTCTAGAATGTCATTGTATGCTGTAGTGTTAAAATGTCCCTTCACTGGAACTAAGGGGACTAGCCTGAACCATGAAAAACATCCCCAGACCATTATTCCTCCACTACCAAACTTTACAATTGGCACTATGCATTGGGGCAGGTAGCGTTCTCCTGGCATCCGCCAAACCCAGATTAATCCGTCGGACTGCCAGATGGTGAAGCGTGATTCATCACTCCAGAGAACAATGGAGGCAAGCTGTACACGACTCCAGCCGATGATTGGCATTGAGCATGGTGATCTTAGGCTTGTGTGCGGCTGCTCTGCCATGGAAACCCATTTCATGAAGCTCCAGACGGACAGTTCTTGTGCTGACGTTGCTTCCAGAGGCAGTTTGGACCTCGGTAGTGAGTGTTGCAACCAAGAAGAGATGATTTTTACACGCTGTGCGCTTCAACACTCGGTGGTCCTGTCTGCGAGGCTGTGTGGCCTACCACTTCGTGGCTGAGCCGTTGTTGCTCCTAGATGTTTCAATTTCACAATAACAGCACTTACATTTGACCGGGTCAGCTCTAGCGGGGCAGAAATTTAACGAACTAACTTGTTGGAAAGGTGGCATCCTATGACATATCTGGCATTACTTTCAACATGACGGTGCCACGTTGAAAGTAACTGAGCTCTTCAGTAAGTCCATTCTACTGCCAAAGTTTGTCTATGGAGATTGCATGGCTGTGTGCTCGATTTTATACACCTGTCAGCAACGGTTGTGGCTGAAATAGCCGAATCCACTAATTTGAAAGGGTGTCCACATACTTTTGTATATATAGTGTATAATCACATTTAAGCATCTACATGGGTCTCTTGCAAGAGTAATGCAGCAGGCTTACAGCTTTATCCCTCTAATGATTAAAAAGCAGAAAAAGAGCAGCGGCCCATTGTTTGGACAAGGTGTCGATGTCCGGCATCAAGCATCACCTCGGGTAGCAAAAACAGAGGACCAGACCACACCCGACTCGAGGGGGTGAGAAATCGCAGATGGGAAGTTTTCTTCAAGGGGGGAGACATGATGGCTAATTGTTATTAGCGACTAGGATAAACACTTCAGCCAAGTATGTCTGGGCAGCAGCTCAGACAAATAACCATCGCCTTGACGTACACGGTTCTGGCGATGAAAATCTTCAGCTGAAATATGGAAGAGGGACTGGAGGTCTCTGATAATTATGCTACAGCATGCAGCTATAGAGCAGAGTATACAAAAGGTAAAGGGAAACACCGGAGACTGGTCAATCTAACATTAATACATCTTCAATGCTTATGAATCACTTGGGATTGACAAAGAGCATAATTGTATACAGGTCAGAAATATCTCAACTTTATCAAACTATCTATTCTAGGTGCATTGTGGTCTGGTCAGTTGGTCTAGGCCAGCGGTCCCCGGCCCGGTGATTGGGAAACCCTGGTCGAAGGCCAGCGGTCCCCGGCCCGGTGATTGGGAAACCCTGGTCTAAGGCCAGCGGTCCCCGGCCCGGTGATTGGGAAACCCTGGTCTAGGCCAGCGGTCCCCGGCCCGGTGATTGGGAAACCCTGGTCTAGGCAATCCAAAAGCGTAGCTCCGATGCACATGGGGATATCCTTGGTTTGTCTATATGACAGTCAGAGGCTTAGACATGACTAGCTAAAGTCAAGGGGTACAAAAGGAGAAGAATTCAAATGGACTTTGCTTTGAATGGGAAGGTATCTTAAACAATGGGTGACACTGTAGCAATAATTGAGCAATTCCCTTTATGCAACTAAATTGATACTTAAATGTGTATAAACAATATTTTAACATATTAGTAATATTTAAAAAGAATCAGGGCTAGGTTTTATATTACCTTATCCTGAATGAACTAGCCCTATCCAAAAGATGTCATGAGTCATGTTAATGTAACATTGCAGGGAATTAGCTTAAAAACGGACATTTCCCTAAACAAAAAAGCTAAACAAATGAATCATTAATTGGGTGTTGGGGGAGGGCATGAAATAGGGGTACCTGAAATGTGGGGGTCTTGAAATAGGGGTCCCTGGGGGGAAATGGTTAGGAACCGCTTGCTTTAGGTGGTAAAAAAGGTCCCTGTAAAAAATGCTCCACATGCTGGCCTTCACCTGCATAAAGTCTAGCGAACAAGACTGTTTCAGGTAAACCTCCGTGGCAGCTTGGCAGCAAAAATAAAATGTTTATTTTCATGCTTAACATTTTTTAGGGATTCTAATTTGGAATCCTTTGTGGAGTGCAATTCAAGATCCACACGTATTACCTCTCCATACAGATAAAAGGGAAACAGTACTGCAGTCACCATCCGTGGAGAAAACAGAAACCAGGTGTAGCGTGCACACAAGGTGCTCGCCTTTGAAAACCAGCGTGTGAGAGTGGGCAGAGGGCCCTTGCCAGAGCACATAGGTAACATTCAGTGTACCTTTACCCTCACTTCGTTCATAAGTATTGGAAAATATGCAAGAGGATGCACCCAGGCCACACCCTTTTTACCTCATCTTCCCAATTCGGATATGCATTTCGCCATACATTTAGGATGGGTGTTGAAGTTAGAAAATGCCATAGAAGTTTGTAGAAGTTCAGAGAAACTGAAAAGTGCCGTCTCGCTATCCAGATGTTGCCGTAGCAAGAAATGTTCTGTAGTATTCATGCATCCCATCCTCACCCTCTACCCTGCCCCCCACCCCAGGTAATGGCACGGTCAGAGGCAGTGTGTGGAGACATCAGAGAGCATGACAGGAGCAGAATTAGGCCAATTAGGCCAGGAGGGCTGTTCTGCCAGCTCTATCAAAGAGTAAAGATGTGCTAACTGATGCGTGGTGATAAGGATGGTAGAGCCCTGGCACCCTCTTCTCTTTAGCTTACCTATCCAGCCCAAACCACCATCCATACACAGATCCAAAACCACCATGACAAGTTAATGACACATCCATTGCCATCAATGAGATACATGGATGGGGGCATAGTGACTTACAGGAGAAATTAGTGTTAAGTGCCTTGCTCAAGGGCTCATTGACAGATGGGGGCATAATCCAATTTGTGCACGTTAGACACGCAATGTGTCTTACCTTGTGTTTTGAATCCAAATGGAGGTAAGTAACTGCTGACTTTGGCCAGACGCTTGAAGTTCCGGTCGAGAAACATGGGAGCTGGCTTCATGAACCTGTGAGAACAGCAGAGCAGAACGGGAGAGATTATATTTTAGAGAAGGACTTCAGTTTGTCTGTTCACCCATGAGCATGTCCAGGAGGACTAAAGTTAAACAAAATAGGCCCACTTTCGTGTTGTGTTGACTTAGTCACACCCTCTCATTTCCAGATGCATAGTTCAAAAGCCAGCCAAACCCTTGTCCTATTCCAGATAACGTGCTGTGAGAGATCCACCACAGATAACGTGCTGTGTTAATCAAGTTAGATTGACACTCGTCAATGAGCAACGGAGTTGACCTGAACGCCCATGCACAGGTGAGTGAGTGAGGGATCAAGCGGAGAACATGTGTCTGGGGGTACACCACCACAATGTCTCGCAGGACACTAGTTTTTTTCTAAAAGCGTTTATTTTCTCGTCCTCCCCGAGAAGGACGTGGCCCCCACTCATCTCTGCCGTGACCCCTAGGGCTCTGGTGTGAATGTCCTGCCAGGAGTTAAAGACACTGGGCCGTAAGAGGAGACGCTTGTTCCACTCATCAATCTAACAACGTCATCCCACTTTTCCGCTTCGCCCCGTCCCCAAACCTATCCTGCACACACAGAGAGCAAAACGGGCTGGCTCAAGGGAGGAAAAGAAATAACACAGGGGAGAAAGAGAACAAGCCTCCTGCATGTACCCTCATTGACAAAGTTTTTTCCCCAGGAAAAGGTCTAAATCATTCTTGACGCATAGTTTGGGTATACGTGTCCTGACGATGTATTGATGTCAGTGTTTTTCTGTCCCAGATGATTTGGGGCCTGGCCGTTTTACTCAAGAGGGCAGTGTTGATTGGTAATCTGTGCAGAAACAGCAAAGTACTCCGACACCAACCTAGTTAGTTACAGGTATGTACAGAAACGAAGCAAACAACAAAAATCATCCTTTGAAGAGTTGAAAACATTTTTATACGCCAGGAAAATGTGCCATGACATTATAAACCCACTTTCCCCTGCCCTCGGAGGCTTCAAATAAAACAAAATCGCGTTTGGCATACTCAAAGAAGCTGTGACTTAAGAGTACACAGTACATTTAAGCATTTCCACCCCTGGCCCCTGGCTGTGATGACTCCCCCTTTGATAAAGCCCTCCTCTCAAATCAGAAGTAGCCACTTCCCCCGGTCAGGCCCCTCGGACCTGGGCTGTACGTGCTGCTTCTGGAAGTGTGGCCGGACGATGGATGTCTGTTTTTATAACCTGCTGTCTCGCTGGGGAGAGCACAGGGGTTGTCGTTTAACAAGCCTGCAGCTCCAATGCTCCACTTTTACAGCTCGCAGTGAAGGTTTTCACAACAAGCTCGCAGACTGGCATTTAAACAGAGGGGGATAACAAGGACATTACTGGTCCTAGGATGGTTTATGTCAGACACTATTCTTGCGGAGAAATTATTTGTATGACTAGTAGCTATTTTTTTTTTTTTAAGTGAGTTTGGTAAAAAGTTGATTACATTTTGGTGATTCTAATCAGAAAATGTTTGAAATGCAATATTAATTACATGATAAACCCATTTAAAGTACTTACCACCTTCCTAATAAGAACAATTAATTTGGCATCACATGAAAACGTAACACTCGACAAGAGATCCTAATTATATGTCTATACAACACCGGTAGCTTCTCATTTTAAACTGACAATAACAAGACATTCTATACAACTCACAGGCCGGGGCGCAAACCACAACATGTCCTCCACATCATCTGAAGGAAGAACTCAGTGGCTTAACTAACCCCTAGTGGGGCTGTGTCTACAGCCATGGGCCATTTTAACCAACCTCTAGTTATGGCTGCCCAGTTTACAGTTTAGTAATTTAGCAAACACTCTTATCCCGAGCGATTTACAGGAGCAATTAGTGTGAAGTGCCTTGCTCAAGAGCACATTGACATATTTTTCACCTAGTCTGCTCAGGGATTTGAACCCGCGACATTTCGGTTTCTGCCCCAATGATCTTAACCGCTAGGCTACCTGCCGCCAGTTAAGTGCGACAAGTCAAGCAGAAGATGGCTAACACCAAAGGAATCCGAGTCCGCTATCAGATTACCAGACTTCACTTCCTACTAAGCGTGTCTGAAATCAATGACCAAACATGTTTAACAAGAGCCGCTTTTCAACTTCCCAAAATGTTACACTTCCCCCAAACTCCTTAATTGCACTTGAGGCACAAGTTGTACCAGTGTCAGAAGGGAGAAAAAAGAAGAAGTCAGTCATGTCTGACTCTTCATCTCTCTCGATCTCTCTCCTCACATCACCTGACAGAGAAGTTGACCCTTGCCAACACAAACCACAATTCAACATGTGGCTACAGGGGCCCAGCCGCAGTATAAATAACTGGGACAGTCAAGAGTCTCCTAGTCCATGGACAATTGGACAGACAGGGATCTGGTCTGCTTGTCTTAAAGAGAGAGGGCTCCCAAAACGTGAGGCCAGGGCACATTGTGCTCATTTCCTCTCACTGGGGGCCATATTTTCATAACCGCTCCGCTCAAGTTCACCGCCAACACTTGATTTAGGGCTCCAATACAAACAGTTTGGCGTGAGGGGAGGTGTTGAAAATATTGTATTCCGTGGGGCAGGGCCTTTTGGAAGAGAACAAACAAGGAGAATGGAGGGGGTGGGGTCTCACTTCAGGAGGTTGAGTCTCACTTCAGGAGGTTGAGGGGAGGGGGTTTATCTGGCCAAGTTAACTGTCAGTGGATATACTTTGTTTCTACTACAGATTAAATAATTAATGTGAAATTCAATTTGCCAAGAAGAAAAAGTAGGCGACGTTTTTACGTGAATCATCAACTTATTTGGTCATGAGAGTGACACCAAAAAATGGATTTAGATGTCGCATACAGAGCTGGGGATGCCACTCATCTATGTGAGTGGGCTGACAGGGAAGCAAAGTGGCCAAAAAGAGGTAGCGATTTGCTTATTTAGATTTGGTATCTGTGGTTGCACATGTATGAACGAACCAGACATTTAGCGTTTTCACACATGGCACTCATCAAACTCTAACAGGACATCTAACAGATACACAACTTTGTCACTATAAGTCATTAATTGTACTAACTGAATTGTGTTACTGATGTGAATGTGGTAATAATCAACTCTGTCCCATAGGGGGCTGTTTGTAGGGAACTTTGAACCGACACGTGTGGCTGATTAGAGGAAGTCGTTGGGAGACATCGTTAACACATCGCCTCGTAGTTGGACGGGCCTGAAAACCAGACGGCTTCTTCTTTAACGACTGCTGTAATTTAGCAGCGCCCCAACATAGCTCGCCCAAAGTTATGATTACTATCTGACTCCAGAGAAAAGGCCTAAGAATATTTGTGTAACACACCCTGACGACCGCTTTTGGTTTCCGTATGAGAGTCATAGTTAACCATACAAATATGTTGTTTCAGAAAGAATAAGAAACACAAAATACAAGAAATATCCTGTCTTTCTTCGTCATTCAAAACTGTCTAACCCAATTGAAGCATTCTGTACCACTGCTAGCTGTCTTTTTGCAGACTATGCATCATCACAGCATCATCGTACATTATGTTAAGATGGAGTCGCCATCTTCCACATTTAGGGGCAGCTGAGGAAAAATGCTCCGGGCCATTGTTCTGCTATGTTCAACATGCCCCCAGAGCTGCTGAGCACTCATGAGACAATGACCCATGGCTGGAGAGGAGACGGTGTAGGGATGGCATCAAAGGCCCAGTGACATCACGGAGGGCCGTCGAATGTTCCGTGAAGGAAGATGTGATGAGTCATGCCCTCCTGGACAGGAAGACATTGCCCCTCCGACAAAAGGCTAATTTCTGGCATCCATTTAAAATGGGGTAGGACGGGGGCTACGCTCTCCCAACATAAATCCTTTTGTGTTCGGAAAGCTGACGAGGACATGGCATAGTGCAAGGTTCCTCAGCTGGCAGCCCGATTTTATTTGTCCCCAAGTATTCCCACGCATAATAGAGAAATATCTGTGATCGTATACAAATGTAAGCAAGGCCTGAAATGACGTTTTAGTGAAATATTATATCCATTTGGGCTTCTTGCAGTCAATTTGCAGTCCACAAATGATTTGTAATTATGTTCCAGCCCCCTAACCATCTGTCCGCGGCTGAATGTAGTTGATCCTGGTATAGTGTGTGTAGTGAGGATATAAATTAATGACTAAAAGATTGTGTGGGAATGTGGGGGCTTTTATTCCTGAGTTGATCCCCGTAGGCCATGCTGGCTGGAGTAATGTCATAACGTCTCTAGGGGTGCGTCTCAATAGCTTAGAGTTGCTGCCTCTCCTGAACTCCTCTCCTTCAATGGCACTAAACTGATATAAAACATTTGGCTTCACCTGACCAGTTTTTTTCAACAGTGCAAAGTACGAAGGAATGGAGACAAGGAGAGGAATCCTCTTAAGACTCAACATGCACCCAAGGACTCTAATCAAACCCTGGAGAGAGTTTCTCACTTTGGATAGATGGCAGTCATCTTGGCAGCTGCGTAGCCTGGCTTGCACACTCCTTCGCTGAGGTTGCCATACTTGTACGCCAATTCTGCTGACCTGCAAATGTCACCAAGAGGGAAGGACAAAAGGTTATTAGATGAGAATGAGAACAACATGACCAGATAACACTGCACTTCCACACAATCCAATTTAGACAAAGATCTCCCAGGAAGAAATAACAAAAAATAGTTTGAGATGATGTGGAGAGGAGAAAATAATAAATAAAATCAACATGTTCCCTTTAGCCCATCCTATGCTGGTCCTATCTATCCTATTTAGAGGTAAAGTAGGACTAGAGAGGTCACATTCTAACACTCCATCCAGCAGCTCCTTTTACCTCCTCCTCATTGCTATCATGCTCATGAATTAACCGCTATACGGCACGTGACTAGTTCAAATAAACAGGGGGAGGGGCTGCACTATGGGAGGCCTATCCGTCACACATAGGGAGTGTTGATGAGATGGGGGCATGGCAGGGTGAAGGGGGTGCGGTGCGTGCATGGACAGGCTACAGCTGGATTGGACTGGGCTGGAGTCTCTTGCTAACGTGCCATCTTTGCTAGGTCAGAGGAAGTGATCAGTTGGTGACCACTGCTGTAGGCAGTTGTAATAGCAGGTCCAGATGAGAACTTGCATTCAAACCATCTTCTGAAGTTGTGCCTATAGTGAGTGTCTTCAGAACGTATTCACATCCCTTTACTTTTTCCACATTTTGTTGTGTTACAGCCTGAATTTAAAATAGATTAAATGTTGATGCTTTATCGCTGGCCTACACACAATTCCCCATAATGTCAAAGTCGAATTATGTTTTTAGAATTTTTACAAATTAAATAAAAATGAAAAGCTGAAATGTCTTGAGCCAATAAGTATTCAACCCTTTTGTTATGGCAAGCCTAAATAAAGTTCAGGAGTAAAAATGTCATTAAGTCACATAATAAGTCGCATGGAGTCACTGTGTGTAATAGTGTTTAACATGATTTTTGAATGACTACCTCATCTCTGTACCCCACACATACAATTATCTGTAAGGTCCGTCAGTCGAGCAGTGAATTTCAAACACATTTTCAACCACAAAGACCAGGGAGGTTTTCCAATGCCACCTATTGGTAAAAATAAAAAGCTGACATTGAATATCCCTTTGAGCATGGTGAAGTTATTAATTACACTTTGGATGTTGTATCAATACACCCAGTCACTACAAAGATACAGGCGTCCTTCCTAAGTCAGTTTCCGGAGAGGAAGGAAACCACTCAGGGATTTCACGATGAGGTCAATGGTGACTTTAAAATAGTTAGATTTTAATGGCTCTGATAGGAGAAAACAGAGGATGGATCAACAACATTGTAGTTACTCCGCAGTACAACCCTAATTGACAGAGGGAAAAGAAGGTAGTCTGTACAGAAAAAAAAAAAAAAAAACAAGGCACTAAATTAATACTGCAAAAATAATGGCAAAGCAATTAACACTTTGTATTCAGGGCAAAAAGTTATGTTTGTGGCAAATCTAATACATTACAGAGTACCACTATCCATATTTCAAGCATAGTGGTGGCTGCATCATGTTATTGGTATGATTGTAATTGTTAAGGACTGGGGAATTTTTCAGGATAAAAATAAAACAGAATGGAGCTAAGCAGGGCAAAATCCCAGAAAAAAACCTGGTTCAGTCGGCTTTCCACCAGACACTGGGAGATTCACCTTTCAGCAGGACAATAACCTAAAACACAAGGCTAAATCTACACTGTAGTTGCTTACCAAGAAGACAGTAAATGTTCCTGAGTGGCCGAGTCACAGTTTACATACATCTATTTGAAAACTGAATTTGTGGTCTGGCAATGATCAACAATCAGATTGACAGAGCTTGAAGAATTTTGAAAATAATAAATGGGCGGCAGGTGGCCTAGTGGTTAGAGCGTTGGGCCAGTAACCGAAAGGTTGCTAGATCGAATCCCCGAGCTGACAAGGTAAAAATCTGTCGTTCTGCCCCTGAACAAGGCAGTCATTGTAAATAAGAATTTGTTCTTAACTGACTTGCCTAGTTAAATAAACGTTAAATAAAACAAAAAATTGTTGCACAATCCAGGTGCAGAAAGCTCTTAGAAACTTACCCAGAAAGACTCACAGCTGTAATCGGTCTACAAAGTATTGACTTATGTACATTTGAATACTCATGTAGTGGTAGAGGGGTGATGAGAATTTAAGTTTACAGTGGGAGCGTCAACACACAGACATGCCAACAAAATACAATTACTCAAGTTTGCATATAAGCCATACGCCATACGCATATAAGCCATATGTATCTAAACACACATCGACATTTATTAGTCATATAGGGATTGATGAGGGGTTATAATAATTCGACCCAGCATAATTGCTTGGTGTAAAGTTGGCTAAAATAATTCTAATTAATCATGTTTATTTGAATTGACTAGCGATGCAAATGAGATTAATAGGTCACAATACTAATATTCAGGCAACTAGTTCCAGTTCAGTTTCTGATTTGTTAAAACTGAATTTAGCCCATTCTTAAGATCAGACAACTAGCATCTGATAAATGGCATATGCATCTGCAGCATCTGCTACAACTATCAATTGGATGAAAGATGTTTCCCTTTAGGTTTAAAATGACATTATACTTTACAAAATGTAATTTTACTTACAACTTTCCATCCAGCTTCAGCAGAAAGCCCTGCTTATCATACACTATAAAGAAAGAAAGAGACAGAAAAGGGGTAAGAAATCAGAAATGAACAAACAGGATTCAAAATGGCTTGTGAACCAAGACTCATCCCATAGACGAAGACAGAGTGATCATCCATCCTCATCTTGAACATAGTCAACTATCGGCGTCGTAGCCATAGTTGTATATCTCTCGCCAAGTAAACAGCCTGTGGATTTTCATAAAGAAAAGAAACCAAAGTAAAACACTCCGTTGAAAGCAGGTTAGAGATCTTTGCAGCCGGTCAAACAAGCGGGTGTCAGGGAAAGTCAGCCAAAAACATTGCCGTGTTTCAAGTCCAAATGATAAGTTAAAAACAGCAGTTGTGGTTCACCTATGGAGGAGGACCGTGTGGGGTCGGTCCATAGGTGCCGTTTCAAGCGTCATCGGCATTTAGGTTTTTTTAGTAGCGAAGGGGAAAGAAGCGAAAGCCTAATGTCTAATATCTACCTGCTTTTTTCTGCTTGGACAAGAGAAAACGGTTAACAGCTTAGTAATAGTGTCCTTCAACAGGGAAATCAATTCCGCAAGAAAGTTATTTGAATTCCACTTCAGTCCGTTTGTGTACACGTATCCATCATTGTGACCTGGATGTGATTCGGCATGACGCCAATACACTACGAGGCATGCTGACTTAGTTCATATATCATTCTGTCAAAGCGTTAGGTCAACAGAATGGCCCAGGTCTCTGGAACCTACTGCTACTGAACTATTTCCATTGATCTGTGAAACACAGTGAAGAAGTGTTACTAGTGAATCTCTACTAGCTACTACAGCCTGCAATTATCCAGACCTTCACCATAACTCATAACTGAACTGCATCTTCTGATGAAGCCAGTAAATACTGAATATCTGTGACTGAATAAACATGTAAGGACAGTAATTACATAAATAACCCCTCATCAAAATAACACAATAAGCAAAAGGGGAGAAAGGGAAGCAGTACTCAGCGCTCCTGCGGTTGCACTGTGCCTTCAGATGGATGCTAGAGGAGAGAAGAGGAGGAGGCTGCCTTGAAAGATGGGCCATGGGTTTTAATGCAGCAGCTATGAGTGTGTGTGTGTATCATGTGTGTGGAAGGAAGCGCGTCGTAGCCAGAGCTGAGCAGAGGAAGCAGCAGGACCCTGCCTGTATCATAAACCTCGGCCACTTAAAACATCTAGTACCAGACACCCTTTAGACTCTTTGTCGCTGCTTAACCTTGAACTTGATGCCCCTTTTTAAAAGGCTGATACAGAGCTGCTGTTCTATGCTCAACAACAGGAGGGAGCTGTTGCATCATTCAATGGAGTGACATGAATGATTCAGCTGTGCTTTATTTGCTCCATTCACATCGGGATTATCAAACCAACTGAAACCCCACGGACACCAGTGCCATACGATGTCTGGGACTGGGGTGTGTGGTTGTTGACTTGGTTCAAAAGGTTGAAGAGAAACAGAGTCACATTTGCCTATCACACTCATTTCTCTCACCATGCCAATGTGACACATTTCAAAAACAGTTTGGGAGTTGGTCCAGTAGCCCTTTCCAGGGAAAGGGAGCCAAGCATGGGACCTTTGTAAAATCAGTGGTCAGCGACAGAGCCTTGCAGGGAGTCTGGCCAGGCACCATGTCCAACCCTGTAGTACTTGCCATCTGTCAAAGATCCAATTTACTGATAGTTATCATAAATTACACCTTTAACCTTTGAAGACATAACTTGTAATTGGGATGATGTCGACCGCAGAGAAGCACTCTCTGCAAGAAACAAAATAGGGTAGGATTATCTTTGTGAGAAGCATGAACATCTTCTAGATGAGGAACGCCCCCAACCTGGCCGGTGGGGTGTGATGTGTTCCAGGAGGCACATGGAGCTGTATTATTAAAGAGGGGTGGAGAGGGAAGGGGAAGGTTTGTACCTGAGCCTACTATTTGTCCCACGGTGAGAGCAACGTCCGCTTCCAACTCTGAAACACAAAAAGGGTCAGTTAGGCCCGGTCCGGTGGGGGTAACCACAGCAACCAGTGTCTGCAGCCCGATAGGTTTAGGCAGGAAATGTGCACAAGACACAAATCCCTAATACCACAGAGGCCAAGGAGGAAGAGGTTAGTCACGTTAGTAGCCCAAGGTTCCATTAAAAACCAAGAGGCTGGATCCCCCAAATCAAGATGCCTACCCACTGTGCTGGTGATCATCTACAAAATGCACATTTACGATTATTTTAGTATTTGTTGTGGTTTCTGAAAGGTACCAGCAAAGACCACAGTACATGAGTGAATGAGTACATCCTGGTCAGAAAACAAGAGGAGAGGATCAAATGCAAGGCTTTTGTTGTAGAGTTAGTGGAAAGTTGTTATTCCAAAGTGAGCCCCTAAGCAGCCCAGTTGCACCACTTTCCCGCCATCACTCAATGTAAAGGGGGCTAGCGCCTCAGTCTACCTGTGGTGCTTTGACCTTTAGTCGGGACTATGAGAGTGGACTCCGAATCAATCTCTGCAAACAGAAGGGTTAGAGAGGACGTCAGATGAGACAGAATGTCCACTCAGCAACAGAGACCGAGAGGGCTGGACAGGAAGAGTAGGCCTGGGAGTCAGGTAGAGCAGACGAGGACAAACCAGCAGACAGACAGACAGTAGGATAGAAAACTCATTAACAGAGACGCATCTTATTGACTGTATTGTTTCTTTGCCCAACAAAGTATTTTCAAGACAGAGGCGGCTACTCCTAAAATCTATTAGACTTTTAGGCAGGTTGAACTGGTCCATTACAGAATGCTGGACTCATAAATGCAACTGTTGCCCATCAGGCGGGTAAAAAAATAAATTTAAAAAATGGCTTTAAAGGCACTGCGGACCCACCCTGACCTGTGAATCCCCCTGCTCCGTTCACGAATGTTGTTTGTTATCTTTACCAGTTGGCAACAGGTCCACATTTCCTTTCCACTTTTCCACTTACATATTTGTCTTTTTCATTTGTATTTCAAAGAGATAAAAACGGTGAACTCTTGCATAACGAGGCACAAGTTCAAACAGAACCATCCCAGGTCTTCAAAAGCAACAAAATGTTCCTCAATCAAAATAAGCAGAGGACAGCTGTCGTGTTCTTTTATCTAACTGCTGATGATTAAACACAACCAACAGGCCTCTGCTGAACAATGAGAAGGAAGACACACTGCAGTCTGTATGAACATGAAAGCAGAGCAGGGGGCAAGGGGATTCTAGGCCGGCAAACACTGGGTTGTTCGGTACTATCCTACTATTTAAGTGGAGACTGCACTAAAACTGCCATTTTACCAAACTTGAAAACTATCCCTCAATGGTGCAACAAGTCGGTGTTAACACATTAAATACTCAATTAGGAAGTTATCTAATTGTATAGCCTAGCGTGCTTGCTGCCTTTCCCAAATTAAAACCTAGTCATGTGTAAGGCATCATCACAGGAACCAGTCTACCACAAGAGAGTGATGTACCAAACATAGCAGTTTGAAATCCTTGGGCGGGCCGCATAAGTCCAAAGTGTGAAAAAATATATATATCCATTACATAACCAAAAGTATGTGGACACCTGCTTGTCGAACATTCATTCCAAATTCATGGGCATTAATATGGACTTGGTCCCCCTTTTGCTGCTATAACAGCCTCCACTCTTCTGGGAAGGCTTTCCACTAGATGTTGGAACATTGCTGCAGGGACTTACTTCCATTCAGCCACAAGTGCATTAGTGAGGTCGGGCACTGACGTTGGGCGATTAGGCCTGGCTCGCAGTCAGCATTCCAATTCATCCCAAAGGTGTTCGATGGGGTTGAGGTCAGGTCTCTGTGCAGGCCAGTCAAGTTCTTCCACACCGATCAACAAACCATTTCTGTATAGACCTTGCTTTGTGAACGGGGGCATTGTCATCTGAAACAGGAACTTCCCCAAGCTGTTGCCACAAAGTTGGAAGCACAGAATAGTCTAAAATGTCATTGTATGCTGTAGCGTTAAGATTTCCCTTCACTGGAACTAAGGGGCCTAGCCCGAACCATGAAAAACAGCCCAAGGCCATTATTTCCCCTCCACCAAACTTTACAGTTGGCACTATGCTTTCGGGCAGGTAGCGTTCTCTTGGCATCTGCCAAACCCAGATTCATCTGTTGGACTGCCTGATGGGGAAGTGTGATTCATCACTTCAGAGAACACGTTTCCACTGCCCCCAGAGCCCAATGGCGGCGAGCTTTACACCACTCCAGCCGACGCTTGGCATTGCGCATTGTAGTCTTAGGCTTGTGTGAGGCTGCTCGGCCATGGAAACCCATTTCATGAAGCACCCAACGAACAGTTCATGTGCTAACGTTGCTTCCAAAAGCAGTTTGGAATTCGGTAGTGAGGGTTGCAACTGGACAGATGAGTTTTACGCGGTACGCGCTACAGCACTCGGCGGTCCCATTCTGTGAGCTTGTGCAGCTTACCACTTCACGGCTAAGCGGTTGTTGTTCCTAGACATTTCCACTTCACAATAACAGCACGTACAGTTGACCGGGGCAGCTCTAGCAAGGCAGAAATTTGACGAACAGACTTGTTGGAAAGGTGGCATCCTATGACGGTGCAACGTTGAAATTCACGGAGCTCTGTGGAGAATGCACGGCTGTGTGCTCGATTTTATAGCCAAATCCACTAATTTGAAGGGGTGTCTACATACTTGTGTATATAGTGTATATTATTATTATATATTTTTTTTTAAATAAAATTTTCAGGATGGAAAAATATCGTGTCGACTTAAAACAACTAAAACCAGATAAATGGAGTAGAAAATATAATGGACCAATATAGTTTTAAATAATAACATCTTTGAGAACAAAAATAAATAAATACAAAATAAATACAAATATAAGTATAAATACAAAAAGCTAAACAGTCAGGGAGAATTGAAAATTCCAAAAACAATTTAGCGGTATTAATTTTGTTATTATGTTTGAGCATAAGAACACAGCAAAATGGCAAAATGCATAGAATTGCAGGAAAATAGCTTTACAACTGCAAAATTCTCACTTCTATTGAAAAATGTGAAGAATTGCAGAATATTGGCTTAAAAACGCAAAAATGTCTCTATACCACCAAGATGGGGGCCTCTACAATTCAGCCGAACCGACCACGCCCATTACCTCGCCATGGCCGTCGAATCCCCTCATGCCTTGCGGCCATTGGGCTGAATATAGTAATTATAATTCCCTTCTCCCAGCTGCCTGCTCCGTAGCACCTCTCACTCACATGGCTCTCTGAGATATCTCAAATCTTATTAGCCAATGCACCTCACGTGTCCACGTCCTTCTCATAGTCATCACAGGTCTGACGGAGGCTACTAGTGAAGACAGACGGGGATGCGACTGCACGCGTCCTTCTTATCAAGTTCCGAGGTGCATATTGAGGAAGAATTGTCCACGTTTACTGTCAGCCAACAAGATCAGTAATGAACAGAAAAATAACTAGCCTGTGTCAATCTACTATCCCCCATAGTACAAAAGTTTACCCATTCTATTAGTCAGCTTGTCGTTCTGTGTGAGAAATAAATCATCAAAAACTGGCTCTGGGACAGTTGTGGGACGACAGATCAAGTTAATACAACCACTTTCAAAAAAAAAAAATTAAAAGCAATGAGACTGAAGCAACAGATCAGAACTTTAAACTTAAAATGTGAATAAATTAACTTTAACATATTAAGAGCAACAATGATCACACAGCAGTAGTCTAGAAGCGCAAATGTTTCAAAATATAATTAAAGGGAAAACACCATTCTCCAAAGCGCAAATGTGAGCAGTTTCATATGACAGACTAAAATATCCTTTGGAAGTGTTTAAACAGGGAAGATGTAAATTATACAACTAGCATGGGATGTTAATGACAGGGATTGTGTCTTTGGAAAGAAAGTTGAGAACAATGAGATACTGGTTTCAATGGCATAAGAGGAAGAGTTTATAAAATAATTCCCTTAACATTCCTATGGTCGGAACACGGTAAGACATGCCTCATAAAATTACTCTCCAAAAAAAGTTCAGGTTTAAAAATTACGTTTATGGTTGAAAAGTTTTTAAATCTTGACTGCATCCGCTCAGATTGCAAGGTGGGTGTTGTGGTGTGCAACGGGCACTGGCCTTCCTGTCCTATCTGAGCGAACAGTGCCTCGGGTATGACAGAATCAAGCCTTTAGACGTTAATATGAATGATCCTACATTATATCTGTCAAACATGACTGCCGTTTAGACTATATACAGTGCTTTCAGGAAGTATGCATACCCCTCGACTTATTCCACATTTTGTTGTGTTACAATCTTAATTCAAAATGGATTTAAAAAAAATAAAGTTAAATCTCCCCCATCTAGACACAATAACCCATAATGACAAAGTGAAAACACACATCTATATATAAACTCAGCAAAAAAAAGAAACGTCCTCTCACTGTCAACTGCGTTTCTTTTCAGCAAACTTAACATGTGTAAATATTTGTAAGAACATAAGAAACAACAACTGAGCCACATGTCTATACAACTTGTTCAGTTTATATAACAGAAATTGAATAATGTGTCCCTGAACAAAGAGGGGGGGTCAAAATCAAAAGTAACAGTCAGTATCTGGTGTGGCCCCCAGCTGCATTAAGTACCGCAGTGCATCTTCTCCTCATTGACTGCACCAGATTTGCCCATTCTTGCTGTGAGACGTTACCACACTCTTCCACCAAGGCACCTGCAAGTTCCCGGACATTTCTAGGGGGGGGGGGGGGGTGGCCCTAGCCCTCACCCTCCGATCCAACAGGTCCCAGACGTGCACAATGGGATTGAGATCCGCGCCCTTCGCTGGCCATGGCAGAACACTGACATTCCTGTCTTGCAATGACAACAAGCTCAGTCCAATGATGCTGTGACACACAGCCCCAAACCATGAAGGACCCTCCACCTCGATCCCGCTCCAGAGTACAGGCCTTGGTGTACTGCTCATTCCTTTGACGATAACCGCGATTCCGACTATCACCCCTGGTGAGACAAAACCGTGACTCGTCAGTGAAGAGTACTCTTTGCCAGTCCTGTCTGGTCCAACGACTGTGGGTTTGTGCCCATAGGCGACGTTGTTGCCAGTGATGTCTGGTGAGGACCTGCCTTAAAACAAGCCCTCAGTCTAGCCTCGCTCAGCCTATTGCGGACAGTCTGAGCACTGATGGAGGGATTGTGCGTTCCTGGTGTAACTCGGGCAGTTGTTGCCATCCTGTACCTGTGATGTTCGGATGTACCGTTCCTGTGCAGGTGTTGTTACACGTGGTCTGCCACTGCGAGGACTATCAGCTGTCCTTCCTGTCTCCCTGTAGCGCTGTCTTAGTACAGACATTGCAATTTACTGCCCTGGTCACATCTGCAGTCCTCGTGCCTCCTTGCAGCATGCCTAAGACACGTTCACGCAGACGAGCAAGGACCCCGAGCATCTTTCTTTGTGTTTTTCAGAGTGAGTAGAAAGGCCTCTTTAGTGTCCTACGTTTTCATTAGTGACCTTAATTGCCTACCGTCTGTAAGCTGTTAGTGTCTTAACGACCGTTCCACAGGTGCATGTTCATTAATTGTTTAGGGTTCATTGAACAAGCATGGGAAACAGTGTTTAAACCCTTTACAATGAAGATCTGTCAAGTTGGTTGTTGATCATTGTTAGACAGCCATTTTCAAGTCTTGCCATAGATTTTTAAGCCGATTTAAGTCAAAACTGTGACTAGGCCACTCAGGAACATTTGATGTCATCTTGGTAAGCAACTCCAATGTATATTTGGCCTTGTGTTTTAGGTTATTGTCCTTCTGAAAGGTGAATGCTAAATGACTAAAATGGGGGGTGGGAAAGAGCCAGACACTCTTATTCAGAGCAACTTACAGTAGTGAGTGCATACATTGTGATACTTTTTTGTACTGGTCCCCTGTGGGAATCGAACAACCTTGGCTTTGCAAGCGCCATGCCCTATCAACTGAGCCACACGGGACTAGTGTCTGTTGGAAAGCAGACAACTAAGTTCTCTCAGATTTTGCCTGTGCTTAGCTCTATTTCGTTTCTTTGTATCCTGAAGAAACTCCCTAGTCCTTTCCGATGACAAGCATACCCATAACATGATGCAACTACCACCATGCTTGAAAATATGAAAAGTGCTACTCAGTGATTTGATGTGTTGGATTTGCCCCAAACCTAACACCTTGTTTTCATGACAGTTAATTTCTTTGGCACCTTTTTTTTGCAGTTTTACTATAGTGCCTTATTGTAAACAAGATGCATGTTTCATAATATTTGTATTCTATACAGACTTCCTTCTTTTCACTCTGTCAATTAGGTTAGTATTGTAGAGTAACTACAATGTTGTTGATCCATCCTCAATATAATTTTTTTATTTAACCAGGCAAGTCCGTTAAAAACAAATTCTTATTTACAATGATTTCCTACCTCGGCCAAACCCGGACAACGCTGGGCCAATTGTGAGCCGCCCTATGGGACTCCCAATCACGGCTTATTGTGATACAGCCTGGATTCAAACCAGGGTGTCTCAGTGCTAGAGGCGTCACTACAGATGCAGTGCCTTAGTTCTCAAGTGGCGCAGCGGTCTATCACAGCCATTAAACTCTGTAACCATTTTTAAATGTCACCATTGGCCTCATGGTGAAATCCCTGAGCGATTTTCTTCCTCTCCAGCAACGTTTTTTTCCCAGTTTTCAAATCAATTTAATTGGCTATTTTGGTTAATGGCCTTGGTGACCTAGCAGGTGGCCTTGGTGCCCTGGCAGATTGGATACCTATTGAAGGCCAAATGGACTTCGCCCTAAAATCCCAAGCCTGTCCACCACCTAAACCCCTTATTGATCCAGGGAACACCCTGCACAGGTGTGGCCTTTCACAGTTAACACCCTCGGGTGATGTACCAGCAGACAGAAACAGTGGGTGTCCACTTTCAGTCACACCTGCATGACAGTGCTGAGGGTAGCAGGCAGCAAGGTAGCAAGCAGCAGCGCTGAGGGCGGGGAGAAGAACACGTTGAGCAGTCTTCTCCATTTCCCTCTAGCAACATCTCCTCTACAATGCTAACTACACCAACGTCATACAAAAATTAGTGTGTGCAAATGTTATCACTTTCATATCACACCCTCAATCTGTTTCCTGTCACTGTACATTCATTTGTCTGTGTTGGAGGACTATTTAGTTAGGTGGTGGGCCGTAGCAAGCCATCTGCTTTAGTTATTGAGATGATCAATCTCTGTCGAGGGAGGAGCAGGTGTAGATGTATTTATTTCTGTTTGTTTTTATTTAAAAGATAAAATTGCAATACTTATGTTTGCTAGCTGGGACAGGCGAATGCCGCAGAGTACTGAACTATAAACCAAGCAAAACTTGTGTACTATCCATGGTACTCCCTGCTGATCATGTCTGCCAATCACATTATTCATATCTAAGGTAGTAGACAGCTGGTGATTACAGCTCGAGATAGCAGTTTGTCAGACTGAGTTCTACCAGGTAGACTTTTTTTTAAATGTGCAGTCTATATTAGTTATAGAAACATGATACCATCAATGCAAGCTGTAAAATGGCTACCAACTTAGAACACAAAAGAACCGTAGTAATGTAGCTAGCAATCTAATTACAACACGTAGATCTGTTGCTATATAGCAGGAGAAGATAGCTTTATCACCATCGATGATGTCATTCCGGGTCAAGGAGCGTTTAGTTATCAGTTTATTCCAAGTAATAATTTAAGACCACAAATCTAAAAGGATAAGGATTGTAATTCTAATCTAGCATTGGCTAGCTTTCAAAAATGTGTCTACAGTTTCCTATTCATATGATCAAGACAATTTGTATTGCACGCTGCTGATTGGTTCCAAATTCTGTTTTTTATTTTTTTTTACACCTTTTTTAAAAATAGGCAAGTCAGTTAAGAACAAATTCTTATTTACAATGACAGCCTACCCCAGCCAAACCCTAAAGACGCTGGGCCAATTGTGCCGCCCTATGGGACGGCTGGTTGTGATACAGCCTGGAATCGAACCAGGGTCTGTAGTGACGCCTCCAGCACTGAGATGCAGTGCCTTAGACCGCTGCGCCACTCGGGAGCCAAAAGTTTAGAAGTTCAGCAAATTTGCCTGGGCGGCCAAGTGTTGAATTATCCTTTTAATGAGAAGTACAAGAATTGAAGGTGCCAACAAATGTATATAGTCATAGTAAGAATGTTTTACTGTCATATACACAAACATTATGATCATCAGCTCCTCTCTTGAAGGGGATCCATCAACTTCATGTTTTCAGTCTTCGGCCCACCACCTAAGTGCCTTGCAAAAGTATTCAGACCCCTTGTTGACAAAAAAAATTACAATAACATTATCCCACTTTGTAAGACAAAATGTGAAGAAATCCATGGGTTCTGAATACTTTTGCAAGGCACTGTATAGGCCTCGAGAGGCTCTGATATCAAACTGACAGAAGCACTCACTCAAATCCATCTTGATGAATAAGTTCCCATAGTCAGTGATCATTTAGATTTGTGAGAAGGGGCTCAGTCTCTTGACACTACAACCAGACTATATGGGCCAACCTCACTACTCTAGTCCTGAAATTAGAGGAGGAAACCGGAGACCCTAAATATTGACAGTGTAAAGGCAATGCACAAAGGGGTCTTGTCACAGAAACTTCAGAAGTGTCAAACATCCTCTGGAGTTGCTGCAGTGGGAATAAAAACATCCATATCAACTTGTTTGAAGTTCAAGTTGCCAGGTAGATCATGTCCAAATGCTAAGAAATAACAGGGTTCCAACATGACTCTGTTGACCATTAGTGACACACCAGTTTGGTGCTTTACATTGTAAAACATGAAGTCAATTCACTGGTGGTCAGCAAGTTAACAGCCTATTCACTGTAGGGATAAATATTTACATTAGAGTAGTTAAAAAGGGTATCTTTTCACCATAACTCATACACAACACAATGTGCTGAACGGTGATTTAAAGACTCCCAGAGTAGAATACCTCAAAAGTGTAGAACAGGGATTATTCGGTTTGATCCTCTGTGGTGATATAACAGATAAAGTCAGGGACGTAAACATGCTCCCTGTCCTCTTAGACAAACAGACCTCCGGACCATAACATCTGGCAGCAGTGTGCAAAAAGCCACAATTCCCAAATCCAGTGTTTTTCTGGACTAAATGTTTATGGTCTTCGTGTTGAGAAATATAATTGGAAACAGTCACTTCAGAATCATCTATGAATGAATCAAAAGGACATATTAATAATTTTGGAATAATTAAAATTACAAAAACTTGAGCCAAATGAAAAACACTCAAATTAGATATTTTGAAAGGGCATGCGTATTGCAAATTACAATGCTTACTGGGAATGTAATGGGAGTAAGACACCGTAACTGGAGCTTTTGATAACTTGAAAGAAGTCCCTTACTTTATACAGCAGAAGAAGCTTGGCCTCCCCTCATCTGAGTCTCACTGTGGGATTTCAACACCCTCCGGAGTTCTAAAATGTCCCTCTTAGCTTCTCAAGCTTCCTTCAATGTCTCAGGCTACAAGTTACTCATCAGAGGCAACCACAAAGCACGAACTTCAACTCACATTCAAACACTTCCTGTGAACAGTGCATCTACAGTGTTTCCTACTGATAGGAAACACCTCTGACAGCCAGTTCTAAAAGTTCCAGGGAATGTTTATGGGAAATCTTTTAGCCCCCTCTGCTGGTTACAAAGATAAATATCAGTGACCACCCAACAGTGAAACATCACCCAACCATCCACGCCCTGGGAGACTCAGGTTTTCCACCATTACGTAGCCCTCTTCATTACCAACCCTGATTCATAACCAACCGACACCCAAAACATGCCAGGCGGGTACAGAGCTGACCACGGGGCTCTCACAGCCTTCAGCCTGTATTGGTACCCTGCAGCTGGAACTTTAGTCCTCATCAACTACAGGAAATAAATGAGAGAAATTGGCTTCGGCTACCTAGGCAATGGCAATAGACACATATATAGAGTCAAGATTTATTAGTCGTATGCATGTGATACGCATGGTATACATCGTCCATGAAACTTTACTTGCAGGTTCCTTCGACAATGCAACAATAAGAAATAAAAGAATATGAACATAAAGTAAATGTCTCAGTAGAATAGAATACATATTTTAGGAACAGGAAGGAAGGAACTATTTATAGCCCAAGATGTACACGTTTATTGGGAGAGTGTACAAATTGAGCAGTATAATAAGTCTGGTAGCAGCAGTTGTGATGTGTGTGTAGCATGAATCTATGCGTGTGCACAGTCCCTTCAGAAATGTAATTCAAAATGTAAACTCACCCATCTACACACACAATACCCCATAAAAATGAAGTGAAAACATGCACATTTATTGAAAATGAAATACAGCAATTTCTCATTTACATACGTATTCACACTCCTGAGTCAATACATGTTAGAATACCCTTTGGCAGTGATTACAGCTGTGAGTCTTTTTAGGTAAGACTAAGCTTTGCACGCTTGGATTGTACAATATTTCCACATAATTATTTTTAGAACTATTCAAGCTCTGTCAAGTTGGTTGTTGACTACTGCTAGATAAACATATATGGTAATAGTTGAAAATGGTTAAGCCGATTGAAGTCAAAACTGTAACTAGGCCATTCAGGAACATTCAATGCGGTCTTGGAAAAACACTCCAGTGTATATTTGTTTATTGTCCTGCTGAAAGGTGAATTCCTCTCCTAGTCTCTGGTGGAATGCAGAATGAAGTAAGTTTTCCTCTAAGATTTTGCCTGTGCTCAGCTTTGTTCCGTTTCTTTTTATCTTAAAAAAAAACTCCCTAGTCCTTGCCGATGACAAGCATGCCCATAACATGATGCAGCCACCACTAGGCTTGAAAATACGAAGAGTGGTACTCAGCATTGTTGCGTTTGCCCCAAACATAACACTTTGCATTCTGGACATAAAGTTCATTTTTCTGCTAAATGTTTAGCAGACTTACTTTAGTGCCTTATTTTCCCTCTGTCAATTAGGTTTGTATGGCGGAGTAACTACAATGTTGTTGATCCATCCTCCGTTTTCTCCTATCACAGCCATTAAACTCGAACTCTTTTGAAGTCACCATTGCCCTCATGGTGAAGTCCCAGAGCGGTTTCATTCCTCTACAGCAACTGAACTTTGAAGGACACCTGTATCTTTGTAGTGACTGGGTGTATTGATACACCATCCAAAGTGTAATTAATAACTTCACAATGCTCAATTAGATATTCAATGTCCGTTTTTAACCATCTCCCAATAGGTGCTCTTTTTTGCGAGGCATTGGAAAACCTCCCTTGTCTTTGTGGTTGAATCTGTTTGAAATTCACTGCTCGACATTACAGATCATTGTATGTGTGGGGTACAAAAATTAGGTAGTCATTCAGACATCATGTTAAATAATATTACACAAAGATTGAGTCCATGAATCTTATGTGACTTGCAAATTTTTTCCCCTGAACTAATTTAGGCGTGTCATACCAAAGGAGTTGAATACTTGACTCAAGACATTTCAGCTTCTCCTTTTTTATAACTAATATCATTCCACTTTGACATGATGGGGTATTGTTTAGGCCAGTGACAAATTCTCATTTATATCAATTTAAAATTCAGGATGTAACACAACAAAATATGGAAAAAGTCAAGGGGTGTGAATACTTTCAGAAGGCACCTTGTGTACTGATCATTGAACATGATGAGAAACGTTGCAGAAAATAGAAACATTGTGGTCGTCGACCACCAGACTTCGTCATCTTGATTTCCACTAAAGACAAGAACCTAAGAACTCATCTTCAGTTACAGAGAAAAAACATTATTCTGTTTAATTTCCTTAATTCCTTGTTGCTTGAAAATCTTCCTTACAGTTTAAGTGTGCTGATATGCCATAGTAACATAGCCAATCACAGTCCTTGTAGTAACACTACCCACTGGGCACAGACATCAGTTGTCTAGTTTTGATTTACATTTGGTTGAGTTGAATGCTATGTGAAATCAACAAGAAATGTCACCATGTCATTGGATTTAGGTTAAAAGTTTGGTGAAAGAGACAAAATTCCCTTAGGTTGAAGACTTTAAAAAATCCAATCAGTTTTCCACGTTGATTCAACATCATCACATTGAATACTTTGGTTGAAATGACGTGGAAACAACGTTGATTCAACCAGTTTCTGACCAATGGGTAGCAATTATGAAACCTCAGCCTTCCCCAATATGACTTGTTAAGCAAATGTTTTCTCCTGAACATATTTAGGCTTGCCATAACAAAGGCATTGAATAGTTATTGACTCTAGACATTTCAGCTTTTAATTTTTTATTAATTTGTATTAAAAAATAAATCCACTTTGACATTATGGGGGTATTGTCTGTAGGCCAGTGACACAGATCTTGACTGACAAGCAGAGAGACACAGAAAGACAGGAGTAAATCAACAGGCTGAAAAGTATATAGATACAGAGGAGACCGACCAGCAATCTAACAGACTGGATAGACAAATGGATGGATGAGTGGATAGAGGCATAGGCTGTCTAGTGTAACTCACGTGGCTTCTGGCCCCATACGTGCAGGTGTAGCTTCCCAGAGGAGTAGTAGATGAAGCCCAGGACCAGCATGGGGCACAGGACGAACAGCAGCTTGTGTGATGACTTCATTGTGGTTCTGTCATTCACATGGCACCATGCAGCACATCACCTACAAGGATACAGGAGATGCAGAGAAGTGAAAGTACAAGGGAAATGAGGAGTCAGTAATGTGTGCAAATAGGCTGGCTGTAAGAAATGGCTTAGGCTGCTTAACCTTTCCCAATCTACTCTCTTTAAATGACAACTGATCGAAGAATAGCTTACCCAATGAGGTGATTACACAATAAGGTGGCTCACCAAACCAAGTTCTTAGTTCCAGCTTTCCATTACTCAGTGCTCATGAAGGGAGGGAGAAGATGAGAAGCCAGTGTGTTGCAGAAGTTGGCGCACACTGCTTGTCAGCGGCTTAACTGCAATTGTTGAAATTAGTCAACAATGTCTAGTAAACGTTTCCTGCTGAGCAAACATCCAACTAGGCTGAGCCACAGACGTTTTTACATTTCCAAAAACTCTCCATAACTGAGGTAATATGATCCAACTGGCCTCCCCAACCATTGGTTCCCACTAGAGGTCGACCGATTAATCAGCATGGTCGATTTCAAGTTGTCATAATCAGTAATCAGCCTTTTTGGATGCCGATTACATTGCAATCCATGAGGAAACTGCGTGGCAGGCTGACCACCTGTTACACAGGGTGCAGCATCAAAACGACCTTATAGCTGCAATGTGGCCTCAATGAGCCATGGTAAGTTGCTAGCTAGCATTAAACTTATCTTACAAAAAACAAACTACACATGGTTGATATTACTAGGTTAACTAGCTTGTCCTGCGTTGCATATAATCAATACGGTGCCTGTTAATTTATCATCGAATCACAGCCTACTTCAACTTTGCCAAACAGGTGATGATTTAACAAAAGCACATTTGCGAAAAAAGCACAATGGTTGCACAAATATACCTAACCATAAACATCAATGCCTTTCTTAAAAACAATACACAGAAGTATATTTTTTTTAAACCTGCATATTTAGTAAAAATAAATGCATGTTAGCAGGCAATATTAACTAGGGAAATTGTCACTTCTCTTGCGTTCAGTGCAAGCAGAGTCAGGGTATATGCAACAGTTTGGACCACAGGCTCGCTGCGAACTGTCTTTCTCCCTAAAAAAGACCGTAATTAATTTGCCAGAATTTGACAATTATGACATAACATAGGTTGTGCAATGTAACAGCAATATTTAGACTTAGGGTTGGTTCCGTATTTCACTGAAAGAATAAAAGTTTTGTTTTTGAAATGATAGTTTTCCAGATTTGACCATATTAATGACCAAAGGCTCGAATCTGTGTGATTATTATAATTAAGTCTATGATTTGATAGAGCAGTCTGACTGAGCGGTGGTTGGCAGCAGCAGGCTCATAAGCATTCATTCAAAGAGCACTTTACTGCGTTTGCGAGCAGCTCTTAGCAATGCTTGAAGCACAGCGCTGTTTATGATTTCAAGCCAATCAACTCCCGAGATTAGGCTGGCAATACTAAAGTGGCTATAAGAACATACAATAGTCAAAGGTATATGAAATACAAATGGTATAGGTATATGAAATACAAATGGTATAGAGAGAATTATAGTCATGATTCCTGTAATAACTACAACCTAAAACTTCTTAACTGGGAATATTGAACCACCAGCGTTCATATGTTCTCATGTTCTGAGCAATGAACTTAAACGTTAGCTTTTTTACATGGCACATATTGCACTTTTACATTCTTCTCCAACACTGTTTTTGCATTATTTAAACCAAATTGAACATGTTTCATTATTTATTTGAGACTAAATAGATTATTTATATATTATATTAAGTTAAAATAAAAGGGTTCCTTGTTCATTCAGTATTGGTGTAATTGTCATCATTACAAATATACAGTGGGGAGAACAAGTATTTGATACACTGCCGATTTTGCAGGTTTTCCTACTTACAAAGCATGTAGAGGTCTGTAATTTTTATCATAGGTACACTTCAACCGTGAGAGACGGAATTTAAAACAAAAATCCAGAAAATCACATTGTATGATTTTTAAGTAATTAATTCGCATTTTATTGCATGACATAAGTATTTGATCACCTACCAACTAGTAAGAATTCCGGCTCTCACAGACCTGTTAGTTTTTCTTTAAGAAGCCCTCCTGTTCTCCACTCATTACCTGTATTAACTGCACCTGTTTGAACTCGTTACCTGTATAAAAGACACCTGTCCACCCACTCAATCAAACAGACTCCAACCTCTCCACAATGGCCAAGACCAGAGAGCTGTGTAAGGACATCAGGGATAAAATTGTAGACCTGCACAAGGCTGGGATGGGCTACAGGACAATAGGTAAGCAGCTTGGTGAGAAGGCAACAACTGTTGGCGCAATTATTAGAAAATGGAAGAAGTTCAAGATGACGGTCAATCACCTTCGGTCTAGGGCTCCATGCAAGATCTCACCTCGTGGGGCATCAATGATCATGAGGAAGGTGAGGGATCAGCCCAGAACTACACGGCAGGACCTGGTCAATGACCTGAAGAGAGCTGGGACCACAGTCTCAAAGAAAACCATTAGTAACACACTACGCCGTCATGGATTAAAATCCTGCAGCGCACGCAAGGTCCCCCTGCTCAAGCCAGCGCATGTCCAGGCCCGTCTGAAGTTTGCCAATGACCATCTGGATGATCCAGAGGAGGAATGGGAGAAGGTCATGTGGTCTGTTGAGACAAAAATAGAGCTTTTTGGTCTAAACTCCACTCGCCGTGTTTAGAGGAAGAAGAAGGATTAGTACAACCCCAAGAACACCATCCTAACCGTGAAGCTTGGAGGTGGAAACATCATTCTTTGGGGATGCTTTTCTGCAAAGGGGACAGGACGACTGCACCGTATTGAGGGGAGGATGGATGGGGCCATGCATCGCGAGATCTTGGCCAACAACCTCCTTCCCTCAGTAAGAGCATTGAAGATAGGTCGTGGCAGGGTCTTCCAGCATGACAACGACCCGAAACACACAGCCAGGGCAACTAAGGAGTGGCTCCGTAAGAAGCATCTCAAGGTCCTGGAGTGGCCTAGCCAGTCTCCAGACCTGAACCCAATAGAAAATCTTTGGAGGGAGCTGAAAGTCCGTATTGCCCAGCGACAGCCCCGAAACCTGAAGGATCTGGAGAAGGTCTGTATGGAGGAGTGGGCCAAAATCCCTGCCGCAGTGTGTGCAAACCTGGTCAAGAACTACAGGAAACGTATGATCTCTGTAATTGCAAACAAAGGTTTCTGTACCAAATATTAAGTTCTGCTTTTCTGATATATCAAATACTTATGTCATGCAATAAAATGCAAATGAATTACTTAAAAATCATACAATGTGATTTTCTGGATTTTTGTTTTAGATTCCGTCTCACAGTTGAAGTGTACCTGTGATAAAAATTACAGACCTCTACATGCTTTGTAAGTAGGAAAACCTGCAAAATCGGCAGTGTATCAAATACTTGTTCTCCCCACTGTATATATATATATATATATATATATATATATATATATATATATATATATATATATATATATATATATATAAAAAAAAAAAGAATCGGACGATTAATCGGTATTGGCTTTTTTTGGTCCTCCAATAAATCGGTATCGGTGTTGAAAAATCATAATCGGTCGACCTCAAGTGACAAAGGAAGAGGCACTATGCAGACTCACTCGTGCCCTGAGATCTGAAATATAGCACTGATGAGTGAAGAGATTCATATCTGGGATATGAAACCATCTCTTAATCGCATTCATTTAGCTCTTCTGTGCGGTTTACAATCACCCCGGCCCGGAGGTCTACTGGAAAAGAAAATGTAACCCAACAAAGCAATTTTGTCACACCTGCAAATTCCAATCATCCGGTACCTGGCTTACGATACCACAAACAAAGAAATAATGCATATTAGGTAAAGTCACAGAATGGCACTTGATCCAGACAGAAACTCAGCAACTGCTCTGGGACCGGTTCTAACGATGAACCAGTCAGAGCTCAATGGTTCTAACGAACTTAGCCATAAGATGCTTTTGGGAAACCAGGCCCTGTTCAATCACTGGGAATTTTTTGAGCTCAATACCATTACTTTTAACAGACTTTATGTCTATTATTTAGAGACAGCCATATATGCATTTATTAATCAATTATACAATCAATTTGACTTTGGTTAAAAACAAATTTAACTTTCAGCTGAATTCACTACCCTAGTACTATGTAAAGCAAAACATAATACAAAATATACTTATTTCATAAAGATAATCATTTATTTGATTGGTAAATCTATTGATAAACTGGGTAAATCAAGATGTAGTCTAGGTCTATTCACAGTGCATGCATTGAGTTGAGCTTGTTTCAGGACTTATTTTGTAAAGTGTTCTAGCCTGTATGGACACTGTTTTGCAAACTGTAATGAACAGTTTCAACATTTCTACATGCCGTGTTGCATTATTCAAGTGGGTTAACTTCTGTGCAGCATGAGTGTGGGGGCGCTAACAATGCAGCCCAGACAGCTCTAGCAATGAATGAATAGGTGGCACAGGCACTCTGCTCTTCACTCTATAAAGGGGCTGTACTGATTGATAGTCTTGATCCTCTCAGTCACATTTGACAGTAGTAGTGAGAGTAACACATTCTAATGCCGAAACGTTTTTTTTTTTTAGTACTTAAGTTTCAGTATACCGTGCAACACTAGCACAGAGCCTGTGGAGACACATTATGCCTTGGATTTGTGGGATGTGACATGTAAAACTGAACCTCAATTCAAATTCCATTTCATTGTCTTTTTTCTCTCTCCAAACAGCTGGAGGCATGTGCTAACAATGGTTTTAAAGGCCCGGTGGAGTGAGGCAACTGTGCACTGAGCTGAATTAGTGTAGAAATATGAATACATTACATTACCTCTTCACAACAACCACTATAACAGAGATGGAGCAGCATAAAATTTAAAGAGCAACAGACGTTAAAAGAAAAGGCATACTGTATCCTGATTCTATAGTTATGACTAGAAGATTCTATAGGACAGGACTATTCATAGCAGGATTAGGCTTCTCATATAAATCAAATCAAATCAAATTTTATTAGTCACATACACATGGTTAGCAGATGTTAATGCGAGTGTAGCGAAATGCTTGTGCTTCTAGTTCCGACAATGCAGTAATAACAACAAGTAATCTAACCTAACAATTCCACAACTACTACCTTATACACACAAGTGTAAAGGGATAAAGAATATGTACATAAAGATATATGAATGAGTGATGGTACAGAACGGCATAGGCAAGATGCAGTAGATGGTATAGAGTACGGTATATACATATGAGATGAGTACTGTAGGGTATGTAAACATAAAGTGGCATAGTTTAAAGTGGCTAGTGGTACATGTATTACATAAAGATGGCAAGATGCAGTAGATGATATAGAGTACAGTATATACATATACATATGAGATGGGTAATGTAGGGTAAGTGGCATTGTTTAAAGTGGCACATTTTTACATAATTTCCATCAATTCCCATTTTTAAAGTGGCTGGAGTTGAGTCAGTATGTTGGCAGCGGCCGCTAAATGTTAGTGGTGGCTGTTTAACAGTCTGATGGCCTTGAGATAGAAGCTGTTTTTCAGTCTCTCGGTCCCTGCTTTGATGCACCTGTACTGACCTCGCCTTCTGGATGATAGCGGGGTGAACAGGCAGTGGCTTGGGTGGTTGTTGTCCTTGATGATCTTTATGGCCTTCCTGTGACATCGGGTGGTGTAGGTGTCCTGGAGGGCAGGTAGTTTGCCCCCGGTGATGCGTTCTGCAGACCTCACTACCCTCTGGAGAGCCTTACGGTTGTGGGCGGAGCAGTTGCCGTACCAGGCGGTTATACAGCCCGACAGGATGCTCTCGATTGTGCATCTGTAGAAGTTTGTGAGTGCTTTTGGTGACAAGCCGAATTTCTTCAGCCTCCTGAGGTTGAAGAGGCGCTGCTGCGCCTTCTTCACAACGCTGTCTGTGTGGGTGGACCAATTCAGTTTGTCCGTGATGTGTACACCGAGGAACTTAAAACTTTCCACCTTCTCCACTACTCACCCGTCGATGTGGATAGGGGGGTGCTCCCTCTGCTGTTTCCTGAAGTCCACAATCATCTCCTTTGTTTTGTTGACGTTGAGTGTGAGGTTATTTTCCTGACACCACACTCCGAGGGCCCTCACCTCCTCCCTGTAGGCCGTCTCGTCGTTGTTGGTAATCAAGCCTACCACTGTAGTGTCATCCGCAAACTTGATGATTGAGTTGGAGGCGTGCATGGCCACGCAGTCGTGGGTGAACAGGGAGTACAGGAGAGGGCTCAGAACGCACCCTTGTGGGGCCCCAGTGTTGAGGATCAGCGGGGTGGAGATGTTGTTACCTACCCTCACCACCTGGGGGCGGCCCGTCAGGAAGTCCAGGACCCAGTTGCACAGGGCGGGGTCGAGACCCAGGGTCTCGAGCTTGATGACGAGTTTGGAGGGTACTATGGTGTTAAATGCTGAGCTGTAATCGATGAACAGCATTCTCACATAGGTATTCCTCTTGTCCAGATGGGTTAGGGCAGTGTGCAGTGTGGTTGCGATTGCGTCGTCTGTGGACCTATTGGGTCGGTAAGCAAATTGGAGTGGGTCTAGGGTGTCCGGTAGGGTGGAGGTGATATGGTCCTTGACTAGTCTCTCAAAGCACTTCATGATGACGGAAGTGAGTGCTACGGGGCGGTAGTCGTTTAGCTCAGTTACCTTAGCTTTCTTGGGAACAGGAACAATGGTGGCCCTCTTGAAGCATGTGGGAACAGCAGACTGGGATACGGATTGATTGAATATGTCCGTAAACACACCAGCCAGCTGGTCTGCGCATGCTCTGAGGACGCGGCTGGGAATGCCGTCTGGGCCTGCAGCCTTGCGAGGGTTAACACGTTTAAATGTTTTACTCACCTCGGCTGCAGTGAAGGAGAGCCCGCAGGTTTTGGTAGCGGGCCGTGTCAGTGGCACTGTATTGTCCTCAAAGCGGGCAAAAAAGTTATTTAGCCTGTCTGGGAGCAAGACATCCTGGTCCGCGACGGGGCTGGTTTTCTTTTTGTAATCCGTGATAGACTGTAGACCCTGCCACATACCTCTTGTGTCTGAGCTGTTGAATTGCGACTCTATTTTGTCTCTGTACTGGGACTTAGCCTGTTTGATAGCCTTGCGGAGAGAATAGCTACACTGTTTGTATTCGGTCATGTTTCCGGTCACCTTGCCCTGGTTAAAAGCAGTGGTTCGCGCTTTCAGTTTCACGCGAATGCTGCCGTCAATCCACGGTTTCTGGTTTGGGAATGTTTTAATCGTTGCTGTGGGTACGACATCGTCAATGCACTTCCTAATGAACTCGCTCACCGAATCAGCATATTCGTCCATGTTGTTGTTGGACGCAATGCGGAACATATTCCAATCCGCGTGATCGAAGCAGTCTTGAAGCGTGGAATCAGATTGGTCGGACCAGCGTTGAACCGACCTGAGCGCCGGAGCTTGTTGTTTTAGTTTCTGTTTGTAGGCTGGAATCAACAAAATGGAGTCGTGGTCAGCTTTTCCGAAAGGAGGGCGGGGGAGGGCCTTATATGCGTCGCGGAAGTTAGTATAACAATGATCCAGGGTTTTACCAGCCCTGGTAGCACAATCGATATGCTGATAGAATTTAGGGAGTTTTGTTTTTAGATTAGCCTTGTTAAAATCCCCAGCTACGATGAATGCAGCCTCAGGGTGTGTGGTTTCCAGTTTACAAAGAGTCAGATAAAGTTCGTTCAGGGCCATCGATGTGTCTGCTTGGGGGGGAATATATACGGCTGTGATTATGATCGAGGAGAATTCCCTTGGTAGATAATGCGGTCGACATTTGATTGTGAGGAGTTCTAGATCAGGTGAACAGAATGACTTGAGTTCCTGTGTGTTGTTATGATGATCACACCACGTCTCGTTAATCATAAGGCATACCCCCCCGCCCCTCTTCTTACCAGAAAGATGTATGTTTCTGTCGGCGCGATGCGTGAAGAAACCAGCTGGCTGCACCGACTCCGTTAGCGTCTCTTGAGTTAGCCATGTTTCCGTGAAGCAGAGCACGTTGCAATCCCTGATGTCTCTCTGGAATGTTACCCGTGCTCGGATTTCATCAACCTTATTGTCAAGAGACTGGACATTGGCGAGTAGTATGCTAGGGAGTGGAGCGCGATGTGCCCGTCTCCGAAGCCTGACCAAGAGACCGCTACGTTTGCCCCTTTTACGGCGTCGCATAGGGTCCCCGGCTGGGATCAGATCCATTGTATTGGGTGGAAGGCAAAACACTGGATCCGTTTCGGGAAAGTCATATTCCTGGTTATAACGATGGTGAGTTGACGTTAATCGTATATTCAGTAGTTCCTCCCGACTGTATGTAATGAAACCTAAGATTACCTGGGGTACCGATGTAAGAAATAACACATAAAAAAACAAAATACTGCATATTTTCCAAGGAACGCGAAGCGAGGCGTAGCATGCCCTTTCATAAAAAAACTAATAACACAACTTTGTCTCTCGGTCTTGCTCATAGCATATGTTCAGTAAACGGTGTAAACTGACTCAGACACCGCTTTGGGTTGTTTCTCACAGAAACAGTCAAGTCAAAACAGAACATTCCAGCCAGTGTGCACATCAGCATTCTCTAATCAAAGTTACTCAACACAAACACACTCAATCTCCAGAAAACCACCAGATATGATTGCTGCCACGCGCAACTGATTGACACCTATGAAGAAGCTGGCCATCCCACAGTCTTGGCCTAGACTTTAGTCCTGAAATGAGGACTGTGAACAAGTCTGTAAAGGAAAGACTGAGGTCTTGCCTAGGCTAGAAATTAAGCATAAAACATGTGCACATCATTTAGAGCTAAATATACAGTCGCTAGTGAAAGTCTACACACCCGCCCTTGGAAACTCACCACCTCTTGGAAAGCCATTCTGGTGTGTCTTTGGCATGTGAGTAAAATGTCCTGCTGAAAACCTAACCCTAGATTTATTTTTCAGAAGACTATGGCAGGGTTAGGTGGTATCCAGATTTTCATACACAGTATTACTGGAAGTGCATACAAAACACACAAATTGGCGTGATAATATATTATAATAAAAAGCTCCACAAAACATGAATTACGGTCTTTGAAATTATTGTAAAACTTAATAATAAACAGGGTTAGATCATGTAAGTAAATGTTCTTACAATTTTCTATAGGTAGGCCTAAAGGTTTTTAGGTAAAATAACTATCAAAACAGAAAGTTTCTTGAAAGAGGTGATATGTCAGGCCTATTGGGGAAAAAACGATGATCGCTTAATGCAGGGTTTGTCAACTAGGTTTGGTCTTGGGCCAAATTTTTATTGAGCTAATAGGTCAGCGGGCCAGGACATAAATTAGTTTATAATATTAGCACAATTAATTAGCCTACACTACAAATTCAACAACATGTTTAACGCATTCGATTAGTAGGCTACATAATAAATACTCAAATATTATTTTGTCTATTTCTCTGTGCGTTGATTGGTTGGGAAAAAACAGGTCTACGTAGCCTACACAAATTTATTTTACGTCAACATTTGATCAGAATAATTAGCTTGATAGCAAGAGAAAATGTCGCTCAAAAGGTTATCAAAATTAGAAAGAAAAAGGTGGATAGTGAAAAGGAACAATGTACAGAGAGATATGCGTCAATCTTACCATCTTTTCCCAATACCAAGCCAGTGCGTATTATTTTCAATGAAAATGTTGCTGTTTACTAAGACTTCAATTTCAGAAATCTTTTTGAATCTAAGCATGGAACTTTCAAAGTGGCCTTCCTGCCCCAGACAGAGGCCTGACACAGAAACATTGAAGCGTTAACTGCAAGCTACACAAACAGCTTTTTGGCCTGACATTCTGTCACTTAAAATGGGTTAAATTACATGGAGTAATTTAAATTACATGCAGTTACATGGAAGAGGGAAAACAGTCGTGGACATGGTGGAAAAACGTAAGGCCTTTACTAAGAAGCTTGAGTTGTTCGATTTGGACTTTTCATCTGGAAAGCTACTTGCACTTTAGCACATCAGGGATGTGCTCAGGAGTGCCGAATCCTTGTGTGCGTTGTGGGTGGCATGCTCAGAGGAATACAGCACAATAAAGAAACTTGTATTTTGTGTGCTAACAATGTTTGGATCGACTTTCACCTGCAAGTACTCATTTTCCTCTATGAACACAATATAGACTCACGACAGGAAACGGCTTTCACATAAGTCAATCCCCCGATCTGTGATCAAAATCACACCCATCTCACGCGACAACTTTTCCCATTGAGTAAGTCACTTAGTGGCCTATATGACTATATTTACTAAATACTAACATTATTGTGAGTGGTTATCCAGGGATATTTAGGTCTCAAGCTGACAGTAATTTCTGTTTGTTCTGTAGTTAATTTGCAGCCTATCCCGATCAACACATCGCTTTTTTCTTTTAATGATTGTTTTATGTAGGATGCTACATTTTTGGCGAGTTGCAATTGTAAATAGGCCTAAAAAAATATATAATCATAATTTTTTTTATTGTAAAAGAAGCTGTTGAGCCTCATAACTTAACTGGCTGAGGTAGGCTATTTTATATAGACCTAGGCTCGGAAGAAATAGACTCCAATTAAGCCCCCTTGTTGTTTGTAAAGTCAAATTAAAATGAAGATTGTTGAAATGAATTACTCAACTGGTATAGGTTTTTTCCATCTGTTGCTATATTAACTATAAGTTAGCTATATTTTCAGTACTAGACACTGTTCACCTATTGATTGCGCTGCGGTTGAAGCATTACGTTTCAGCACCACAAAATGGTCACACACACATTTAAAGTCAGAAGTTTACACACTTAGGTTGGAGTCATTAAAACTAATTTTTCAACCACAAATGTCTTGTTAACAAACTATAGTTTTGGTAAGTTGGTTAGGACATCTACTTTGTGCATGACACAATTCATTTTTCCAACAATTGTTTACAGATTGTTTCACTTACTATTCACTGTATCACAATTCCAGTGTGTCAGAAGTTAACATACACTAAATTGACTGTGCCTTTAAACAGCTTGGAAAATTCCAAGAAAATGATATCAAGGCTTTAAAAGCTTCTGATAGGCTAATTGACATCATTTGAGTCAATTGGAGGTGTACCTGTGGATGCATTTCAAGGCCTACCTTCAAACTCAGTGCCTCTGCTTGACATCATGGGAAAATCAAAAGAAATCAGCCAAGACCTCAGAAAATAATTGTAGACCTCCACAAGTCTGGTTCATCCTTGGGAGCAATTTCCAAACGCCTGACGGTACCACATTCATATGTACAAACAATAGACGAAAGTATAAACACCATGGGACCACGTAGTCGTCATACCGCTCAGGAAGGAGATGCATTCTGTCTTCTAGAGATGAATGTACTTTGGTGCAAAAAGTGCAAATCATTCTTAGAACAGCAAAGGACCTTGAAGATGCTGGAGGAAACAGGTACAAAAGTATATATATCCACAGTAAAACCAGTCCTATAACTTGACATAACCTGAAAGGCCGCTCAGCAAGGAAGAAGCCACTGCTCCAAAACCGCCATAAAAAAGCCAGACTACATTTTGCAACTGCACACGGGGACAAAGATCGTACTTTTTGGAGAAATGTCCTCTGGTCTGATGAAACAAAAATAAAACTGTTTGGCCATAATGACCATTGTTATGTTTGGAGGAAAAGGGGGGATGGGATGCTTGCAAGCCGAAGAACACCATCCTAACCGTGAAGCACAGGGGTGGCAGCATCATGTTGTGGGGGTGCTTTGCTGCAGGAGGGACTGGTGCACTTCACAAAATAGATGGCATCATGAGGTAGGAAAACTATGTGGATATATTGAAGCAACATCTCAAGACATCAGTCAGGAAGTTAAAGCTTGGTCGCAAATGGGTCTTCCAAATGGACAATGACCCCAACCATACTGCCGAGGTTCTGGAAAAATGGCTTATGGACAGCAAAGTCAAGGTATTGGAGTGGCCATCACAAAGCCCTGACCTCAATCCTATAAAACATTTGTGGGCAGAACTGAAAAAGTGTGTGAGCAAGGAGGCCTACAAACTTAACTCAGTTACACCAGCTCTGTCAGGAGGAATGGGCCAAAATTCACCCAACGTATTGTGGGAAGCTTGTGGAAGGCGACCCGAAACGTTTGACCCAAGTTAAACAATTTAACAGGCAATGCTACCAAAACCCAATTGAGTGCATGTAAACTTCTGACCCACTGGGAATGTGATGGAAAAAATTAAAGCCGAAATAAATAATTCTCTCCCCTATTATTCTGACATTTCACATAGTTTGTTAACAAGAAATTTGTGGAGTGGTAGAAAAAATTAGTTTTAATGACTCCAACCTAAGTGTACGTAAACGTCCGACTTCAACTTTATATATATTTATTTATCTTCATAATTAATTTGGGGGGCCAAATAATATTGCAGGCAGGCCAGATTTGGCCCGGAAGCCACCAGTTGGTGAACCCTGGCCTAATGTATAGATAATCGAACAAAAATCGAACTTAATAGAGCAGATGTATGTACGCATAAATACTAGCTACAATGACACAATTACCTAGCTACCCACCTCATTACTTTCTGTTAGCATGTGCACACCATCATGCTTTTGGGATACGTCTTTTCAGATACCATATGCTTAAGTTGTGGACACTACATCACCTCGCTTGCTGTTGGTCTCTCTCATTTTTGTAAGTCAACTTGATTTTGCACCTGTGTGTTTTCTCAATTTCTTTATGGAAATATGTGGCAGTAGTTAAAGCAATACGGATCTTGATCCAGAAGGGGATTGAAAGTCTGTAGTCTGAGTAGCAGTCTTTTTAGCTAACATTCCACTCCTTGGCACACCATGTCATTGCCAGAGACTGGTCTTTCGGCAATCTCAATGTTCAATATGCAGCTGAATTTACGGCAGAGTTGCTCATTGGTTGTTGAAAATAACATTTTCCATGACTATATGTGGAGCCTCATAATTTGAATAACAAAATAAAAAACATTTAGTTGTTAGCTAGGCTAGTTGTATTCTGATGCTTAAAATCTAAGCAAATAGGTTTTGTGGTTGGAATTTCAGTATGTATTTAGTTTAAAAATCTAGATGTGAGCTAGCAACTTTTGACAGACTGGTTTCATCTGGACAATCAAAAAATGGTTGCTTAGCAATCGGATACCAAGGTGTTCTGTGGAAAGAAAAGTGACAGAGTTCCAGTACTTGGATAATCATTGTGATTGGAAGATATCTGTGGGTTATCAAATCAGGATCAACTCCTCTGTTCGCCTTCAGTTCATTACTGATTTTCTTCTTGAGCTCATTAATGATTTTCTTCTAACTTTTTACCTGGGCTTTGCTCCCGTCAATTATTTTGATCATGACAAACTCCAGTCCCTGCCGGTGACATGCATACCCATAACATGATGCTGCCACCACAATACTTTAAAATACAACTGGAATCAAGAACATTGAACTTACTCCACATTAATGGCCAGTATGACAAAGAGAAAAGGGAAGCCTGTGCTAAAAGAATCCCCTCCAAATCATCTCTTCTGTTTGCAACAAGGCTGTTAAGTAATCCTGCAAGACACCAAAGAAATTAACTTTTTGGCCTAAATTAAAAACTACAGGTTTGGGTCATATCCAATACAAAGTAAAACCACCTGTATTTTCAAGTATTGTGGTGGCAGCATTCTCTTATGGGCGAGGCTAGTGTAGAAATAAGATTATATTAACTCTTTACAGCGACCACTATAACAGAGACGGTGCAGCATAAAATGTAAAGAGCAACAGATGTTCTCCAGGGGTTAAAAGAAAAGGCATACTGTATCCCGATTCTATAGTTATGACTAGAAGATTCTATAGGACAGGACTATTCATAGCAGGATTAGGCTTCTCATATGGCAACACCTAATCATAAAAAACAACAACTAATAACACAACTTTGTCTCTCGGTCTTGCTCATAGCATATGTTCAGTAAACGGTGTAAACTGACTCAGACACCGCTTTGGGTTGTTTCTCACAGAAACAGTCAAGTCAAAACAGAACATTCCAGCCAGTGTGCACATCAGCATTCTCTAATCAAGGTTACTCAACACAAACACTTTTGACAGGGACTCATGTGGAGACCACGGTCTCTTTTACAGATGAGCCCTGTAATAAAAATATACACAACAATACAAAAACCAAAACAGAGATTAATAAAACAAAATCATTTAAAAAAACACATTCTTCAGAAAAAAAGGTCCTTAATTAATCAGCCGTCTGAATTGCCCTAGAGGCACCAAGGTGCAAAAATCTAAAAGCTGATTTACTTAACTCTATAGAGACCGAAGGAATTTCCAGAGTTAGCCATCCCTGAGACAGGGTATGGTAACTCACATGTACAGTACCAGTCAAACGTTTGGACACACCTACTCATTCAAGGGGTTTTATTTATTTTTACTATTTTCTACATAACTAACACATAGGGAATCATGTAGGAACCTAAATATATTTTAGATTCTTTAAAGTAGCCACCCTGCCTTGATGACACCTTTGCGCACTCTTAGCATTCTCTCAACCAGCTTCATGAGGTAGTCACCTGGAATGCATTTCAATTAACAGGTGTGCCCTGTTAAAGTTCATTTGTAGAATTTCTTTCCTTCTTTATGCGTTTGAGCCAACCAGTTGTGTTGTGACAAGGTAGGGGTGGTATACAGAAGATAGCCCTATTTTTATTTACCTTTATTTAACTTCTTTGGGATAGGGGGCAGCATTTTCACTTTTGGATGAATAGCATTCCCAGAGTAAACTGCCTCCTACTCAGTCCCAGATGCTAATATATGCATATTATTATTAGTATTGGATAGAAAACACTCTGAAGTTTCTAAAACTGTTTGAATGATGTCTGTGAGTATAACAGAACTCATATGGCAGGCAAAAACCAGAGAAAGAAAAAAATCCAAACAGGAAGTGGGAAATCTGAGGTTTGTCGTTTTTGAACTCAGCCCCTATTGAATACGCAGTGGGATATGGGTTATTTTGCACTTCATAAGGCTTCCACTAGATGTCAACCGTCTTTAGAACGTTGTTTCAGGCTTCTACTGTGAAGTGGGAGCGAATGAGAACTGTTTGACTAAGGGGTCTGGAAGCAGCCTCGTTCTCAGTCACGCGCGTTCACATGAGGTAGCTCTCGTTCCATTGCTTTTCTACAGACAATGGAATTCTCCGGTTGGAACATTATTGAACATTTATGATAAAAACATCCTAAAGATTGATTCTATACTTAGTTTGACAAGTTTCTTAGACCTGTAATATAACTTTTTGAACTTTTCGTCCGACTGGACCTGAACGCGCGTTTGGATTTGTTTACCAAACGCCCTAACAAAAGAAGCTATTTGGACATAAATTATGGACATTACCGAACAAAACAAACATTTATTGTGGAACTGCGATTCCTGGGAGTGCATTCGAATGAAGATCAAAGGTAAGTGAATATTTATAATGCTATTTTTGACTAATGTTGACTGCGCAACATGGCGGATATTTATTTTGGCTGGTTTGGGCTGAGCGCCGTACTCATTATGATTTTTCCGTAATGTTTTTTTTAAATCTGACACAGCGGTTGCATTAAAGGAGAAATGTATAACACTTGAATTTATCAACATTTATAATGAGTATCTGTGAATTCATGTGGCTCTCTGCTCAATCACAGCATGTTTTAGAACTACTGAACGTAACGCGCCAATGTAAAATTAGATTTTTTGATATAAATATGCACTTTATCGAACAAAACATACATGTATTGTGTAACATGAGGTCCTATGAGTATCATCTGATGAAGATCATCAAAGGTTAGTGATGAATTTTATCTCTATTTGTGCTTTTTGTGAATCCTCTCTTTGGCGGGAAAAATGGCTGTGTTTTTCTGTGGCTTGGTGGTGACCTAACATAACCGTTTGTGGAGCTTTCGCTGTAAAGCATTTTTGAAATCAGACACTGTGGCTGGATTAACGAGAATTGTATCTTTAAAATGGTGCCTAATACTTGTATGTTTGAAAAATTAGATTTATGAGATTTCTGTTGGATTTGTATTTGGTGCCCTGCAATTTCATTGGCTGTTGGCGAGAATTTTATCTTTAAAAATGGTACTTGTATGTTTGAGAAATTTGATTGATGAGATTTCTGTTGATTTGATTTCTAACCACTAGGCTACCCTGCCACCCCCTATTTGGTACAAGACCAAGTCCATATTATGGCAAGAACACCTCAAATAAGCAAAGAGAAACGACAGTCCATCATTACTTTAAGACATGAAGGTCAGTCAATGCGGAACATTTCAAGAACTTTGAACATTTCTTCAAGTGCAGTCGCAAAAAAACATCAAGCGCTATGATGAAACTGGCTCTCATGAGGACCGCAGAGGATCAGTTCATTAGAGTTAACTGCACCTCAGATTGCAGCCCAAATAAATGCTTCAGAGTTCAAGTAACAGACACATCTCAACATCAACTGTTCAGAGGAGACTGCGTGAATCAGGCCTTCATGGTTGAATTGCTGCAAAGAAACCACTACTAAAGGACATCAAATATGTCTGAGACGCAAAGAAAATTCAAGGAGAAGGGGTACAAAAATGGTCAGACTAATACTGCCATTAAGAAAATTCAAAACAAACCGAGACATGATCTTTTTCAAGATCAGTCTCGCAAAAAGAAGCATTCTGGCACTAACTACCCGCAATTCAACTTGCTCTGAACAAATTAATGGAATCGTTCAAACATTGGCACATTCTAAGATCCGATGACAGTTATCGGTGTCATCAGATTGTGATTTGATTTCGGACCCTCTCTTGGTCGTATTCTCGCGGGGCAGAAATCAATAGGTTAACTCTGATTTACCACCACAAGATATCCCTGCACAACGTTTAGTTGCACCCCTACTGGATGGAAACTACATGTGTAATGGCTGTGCTCAATGCAATGGCACATATACATGTAGATCCTTCAAACTGCCCCAAACAGGGAAACAGATCCCAATCAAAGGTGTTATGACATGCTCCACTAAGGCAGTTATATATCCTTGTGGTAAAAATGTGTGGGTAAAACAAAATGCGAATTAAAAGTACGAATCTCGGAGCACCATTAGGTGCAAAAACTCGACTTACCCAGTTGCGGCCCACTTTTTGGAAGCAAACCAATCGATTTCCTCCTTACGTTAAATTGGCATCGAACATGTCACCCTCCCTAGGAGGGGGTAACCTCGACAATTTGGTAAAACGAGAGGCTGCCTAGATCTTTAATTTAAAGACCCCTGCTTCCTTTGGTCTCAATGTAGACTTTGATCTGAAGCCATTCTTGTGATTTTGCCATTCATTGTAAATCTTTGTAGGCTTATGTAGCCAAATTGTATCTGTGATCGTATGCTATCCATTTGTGTTTTTTTGTATGCAATATATATGACAATTAACCAATGATCAGGCCACACCCAGCCATGATTAGACACCTGTGTCCTTTGACACTATATAAACTAGTCACCCCGCAGCGTTTGTCATTATATCCTGATGAAGACAGTTTGTCCGTTGAAACGTTGGATATTAGGTTATTCAAATATTGCATCTGAGCTCCTAGAGTGTGCAGCTCTCCTTTAATTTTTCTTTGTTGAACATGAAAACGTATAATTGTTTGTGTGTTATTAGTTTAAGCAGACTGTGTTTGTCTATTGTTGTGACTTTGATGAAGATCAGATCAAATGTTATGGCCGATTTCTGCATAAATCCAGGTAATTCCAAAGGGTTCACATACTTTTTCTTTCCACTGTATTTAGAATGCAAGGCACAGTTAACCAGCATGATTACCACAGCATTCTGCAGCGATACGCCATCCCATCTGGTTTGCGTTTAGTGGGACTATCATTTGTTTTCCAACAGGACAATGACCCAAAACACACCTCCAGGCTATTTGACCAAGGGGAGTGATGGAGTGCTGCATCAGATGACCAGGCCTCCACAATCACCCGACCTCAACCAAATAGATATGGTTTGGGATGAGTTGAACCGCAGAGTGAAGGAAAAGCAGCCAACAAGTGCTCAGCATATGTGGGAACTCCTTCAAGACTGTTGGAAAAGCATTCCCCATGAACCTGGTTGAGAGAATGCCAAGAGTGTGCAAAGCTGTAATCAAGGCAAAAGGTGGCTACTTTGAAGAATCTCTAATATAAAATATATTTAGATTTGTTGAACACTTTTTGTTTGGTTACTACATGATTCTATATGTTATTTCATAGTTGATGTCTTAACAATTATTCTACAATGTAAAAATAAAGAAAAACCCTTGGATGAGGAGCTGTGTCCAAACTTGTACTGTATATCAATAACGTTAGGTACAGCAGGAGTTTTCGTAAGACAGCTTTATAAATGTAAAGCCTTATATGCTCGCATTGACGCAAGCAACACTGAACCATGTATGAGAGCACCAGCTGTTCCAGACGACAGTGATCACACTTGCCCCGTAGCCGATGCTAGTAAGACCTTTAAAAACAGGTTAACATTCCCAAGGTTGTGGGACCAGGACGCGTACTCAGAGCAAGGTCTGACCATCTGGCAAGTGTCTTTATTGACATTTTCAACCTCTACCTGACCCGGTCTGTAATACTAACTTGTTTCAAGTAGACCGCCAATAGTCCCCATGCCCAAGAATGCCAAGGTAACCTGCCTAAATGACTATTGCCTTGTAGCACTCAAATCTATAGCCATGAAATTCTTTGAAAGGCTGGTCATGGCTCATAACACCATCATCTAAGACACCCTGGACCAACTCCAATTCGCATACCATCCCAACAGATCATGCACTCTCATACTTCCCTCACCAAACCGGACCAGGTTTCCTGCTAGCGATGGAACTTAGGCTATTGAGTGTTTTAACGATGTAACATGCGTTTCCAGAAACACAGCGCAGAGAGAATAGTAGCTAAGTGCATCATTGGAGCATGTGTCAATACTGAGGGGATCGAAAGAAAGGCAGCTGCTCTCTGATCAGCTTTCTATTAAAATCTTACCTTAACATTAGAAATATTTCACAATACTGACAACCATTACATTTTTATACATTGCTTGTTTTAATTAATTGCAAAGACATCGGCAACTTTGTACTTGTAGTCAACTTCGTTCTGAAGTTATCGGTGGTCACAGTGAGACAAACCATGTGATTCTATGTTAAGCAGATATCTTGCGTATAAAGTGACACGTAAGGGCAAAAAAGCATTTAACAACGCACTTAGCTGTTCTACGAGTGGTCTGATGCAGGCGTTAGATTATAAGCATTTTCAAGTGCATTTTAATAACTATGGTTTTGGGAAACAGCTCAGAGAATTACGATGCTCCTACGAAGGTTCTAACGATAAAACTTAGCCTTAAGATGCTTTTGGGAAAACTGGCCCTGAACAAAACAAATACCTATATGTAACCCGATTAAGGAAACTAGGCGTATGTCGCAAGTCACAACTTCACAGGAGAGCGGTTTGAAAGTAATTATTTTTAACCAAAACGCATTTTTTGGCAGAAATGCCTTCTCTAACATGTGAACTTTCATGTGCCTTAATATCAAATTTGTATGCCATCTGGAAATACAAATAAATTGTTAAATTACAAGCACAGTTGGTTTAGCCCCAGAAAGAGAGAGCAATCTTCCCGCTAGCCATGATTGGCTGAGATAATGAGTGGGCTGGACATGCCGAGAGATGGGTTTGAATTGGTCTATCACACAGCACGCGTCTGTCTATTGGAGCTGGTCAGTATGTCTAGGTAATTGTGTCGAGCGCAGCTTTTTTTTTTTAAGTATTGCGTAGTAAAACTGCATAAACCTAATGTCAAGTTAAAGTGTACTGTTAGCTAGCTAACGTTATGTGTATGCTCTCCACTTTCTGTAAGACCGAGTTTTGCAATCAGTGGAATTCGAGTATGATAGCTGAGGAGGAGAAGACCCCAGCCTGGATTACATCATAAAACTAAGGCAACCATGCATGGCATCAGACAGGAGACGCAACCATGATGTATACTGGTAAGATTCAGATATCACACATTTCTAATTTTGACAGAAAGTGGTTTCATTTCAAGTGTACTGTCAGCTAGCTTGGTCGCTTGCTAACGTTATGTGTATGACCTTATTCTTCGTATCTCAGACACATTTGCTTGACTAGTTACAGCCATAGAACCTGGTTGATTAGCTACCTGCAGATTCATGCAGGGTAGTAACGTCATAAGTTGTGATTACGGTCTATTGTTTAGCTAGCTAGCTCCATGTCTTAACAAAAGACACCACTCTAATTTTGACAAAGTATTTTCATTTCAAGTTTAAGTGTACTGTTAGCTAGCTAGCTGGCTCACTAACTCACGTTACGTCATGCATTGTGAGTCATTGTTTACCTAGCTATCTAGCTCAATTTCTTAACAAAAGACTCGTCTTAGTGTGCCAGAGTGCAGAATAACAGATGCATTTTTTAACGCTCAACACCCGTTGAATATGTCCAGTGTCAGTAAACGTCAGCAACAAAGCATAATTCAATTGTTGCCAGCAGCACAGTTAGTCACCAACGCTCTGGATAACATGAAAAAAAGCCTAACCAGCTCTGCTAGGGCGAGTAAAATGGTCAGAGTGGGGTGTTCTCTCATTATGTGTCTGGAAGTAGCTAGCCAATGTTAGCTTGGGTGCTTGACTGTAGTTGTGGGGTCAGAGCATTCGGAACAACCCTACTTATTGGCCAGAGTGTCCAGTGTGCTCTCTGAACGCAAAACCACAGAGCGATAGGGCGAGTAATGTTCAGTGAGCTGTGCTCTCTCTCTTAGATGTCTGGAAGTAGCTGGCAAGTTAGTACAGAACGGTTGGATCAACTCTTAAAGAGATTGGTGGGGCTAAGGATTAAGAGGGTGTGAACAATGCTGAATGGGTGTAGACAAAGAAGGGCTCTCCAATAGTTGTACCAAAACATTGAAAGACGGTTTTCTCAAAAGTGAGTTTATAAATTGTTCAACTTTCAAAGCAGAATTACTTTCCCATTGTTTTCTAAAATGCAGTGTATGATATACCATTTTGTAGCTGAGTCTACTTTTATCCAATGTAAAAAATAAAATAAAAAACTATTCAAATGTTGCTACATAAAACCGAATCCAGGTGGTGAGTCACATAAGAATGCTGTTCATTGACTACAGCTCAGCACTTGAGTACCATAGTCCCCTCCAAGCTCATCGCTAAACTCAGGACCCTGGGACTGAACACCTCCCTCTGTAACTGGATCCTGGACTTCCTTACGGGCCGCCCCAAAGCAGTGAGGGTAGGCAACAACACATTTACCACGCTGACCAACTACACGTTTCATCCATGAGTGCGTGGCTGTGCACAACTCCAACATCAAGTTGGCACACACACGCTTCTGCTACAACTCAGTCTATTACCTATACTGTTGCCTACAGGGCTCTAAGCTGACCCTTTTTACAAGGAGCACATGTGAAGAAGAAAAAAAATGTAGGCATACAAAATTTAGGATAAAAATATTTGGCGTATTAAAGCTAGAATACTACATTGTTCTAGGCGCACTGGTGCTCCAAAATAAAAAAAATAAAATCCAGGTCGCACATCAAAATATGTATGCGAGTAAAATGGTCGCACTGTATGAGAATGACAAATCTATAACACATTTCTATGTGAATTTGGTCGGGTCGCCCAAAAAGTTACATATTACAGCTTTAATACAGGGAGTAACTACTGGGTAATGTTAATGTAATGGTTACGAGGGAGACCTACAGGGAGAGGATATTCACCCAACCTTAGATAAAGTACCAGATGATTAACGTTACTATCGTTCTTAACTGCCAGTCTAACGTCAGAGCCATTTGTAACTCGCTAGCTGCCTAGTTTGTTGGCTGGTTCGCCTTGCTAGCACGTAGGGAAAATAACGGTATTGCTGGTCCCATAATCACATTTCGCTATACAGAATGCAGCCGTTTTGCAATACAAACATCAATGCAGATAGTAGACTTAGCTAGCTAGTTAGACAAATTATATTTCCCTGACAGTCGAGTTGTCAAGACAATTAAAAAACGTTTGTATCCACCAAAACCCACAACAAAGACGGTGGATAGCTAACTTCATATAACTAGTTACTGTAGCTAACAGTAACAGGTTAAATTGGCACTCTTGCTAACCTGGAAGTTGCCGTTGGGTTTTGTGAGGTTTCTATGCCTTAAAGATGTAACGTTAGCTAGCTACCGCAATCACCACAACCAAGGGTTACGAAAGACGACTACAAACGATACACGATTGAGTAATTTACAAAAACATAGCTAGCTAACTAGGTTACCTACTTTAGATAGCTGGCTAGCTAGACGACAATGAAATGGAAAGATAGCGGTTGTCTAAAATAAACTGGCTAACGTTAGCAGACGTTACAACGTAGCTAGCCAGACAACATTCACCACAACGTCGTATTAAAAACAGATTCGTTTTAATGTTTGTGGTAGTTACCTTATCGTCCCTTTTTCAGAACTGCCTCTTGTAGAAAAGGCTAGACGTAGCTAGCGCTAGTTTAAAAAACGAAAAGGTCGCAACCGTATCGCCCCTACTTTTCCGACCATCATCATGAGATCTGTTAGCTGAAGATGTTCGAGAATCACCCTCCCATATTGCTCGCGCCCCTTCCCAAGCTACTCTGGCTGAATGGTTGGTCTGTCACATGGTTATGTTGCGTTTGCGATTATCTCCAGTACTTCAATTGAGTTGAATGCTTGAAAACACCTTTTCATTTGTTCAAACCTTCACGTGGCACTCTCCCAGTCAGCTTTTACATTATATTCGGCTGTTGCGTGTGCAATGTTTGCAGTTTGCCTTTATGTACCCGATGGTAGCATCAAAATCCTTTCATTGTCCCCATCGTCCTTTCAACGTTTTAGCTATCTGACTGGATGTTTCACGTGCAACAATAGAGATGTAATGTATTTGTTGCATTGTAGCCTACACTATCTATAGCTTTTGCTTGACATGCACATATTTTGTTACCATACACATGGTCAATTATAAACAGGTCTGTTCTGGCAGTTGTTAAATACACCATTATTTGCTATTAGAAATGTATGGCAATGTATTGCCTTTTTAAATTGACCCTCAACTACAGAGAGGGTAGGCCTATGATTTGAGAGATGGCCTAGTCAATTCAAACAATTTCTCTGTGCTTTCACATTGTGGTTTCCTGCTCACACAACTTACTTCTTGAGATATAATTTCTGAAGTCTCATGTCAAAACCTTTTAGAGAAATACCAATGGACATAGATCTATGCGTTACTGTAGCTAGGGGCCACAGCATAGGCTATTTGACGAAATGTTGCTGCTGGCACAGATTGTTGGAGCTCAGGATATCTATACTCTCACCTGCTCGGATTACACTCCTAATTCAATTATCCTCTGAGCAGCCAAGTGATGTATGTGACATTTATAGGCCCATCCTATATTGGGCTCAGGGCCAGGATGAAAAAGGCATCTGCTCTGCCCTATGATGTATAGTAATATCACACACTGATCTATTAATATTGAATCAATCAAGAAACACAATCCGGACATCCAATGTTTTCCATCAGGGCCAGCCAGATTAGTGAGAGGATATAGGCACTTGTGTCCAACAACATGTTAACATATCAGAGCTGCCCTCATGAGAGTGTTCTCTGGTGGCCAGCAGATAATGCCCTCTACTACTGCTCAGTTACCTCAGCATCATCCATTACAAAGATCCATCTCCATCGATAGAACATGAAATGTTTGCTGAACAGGGCTTACACGAAATTGACCCAATTGAAGGTGGTTTGCAACAAGGTTACTATAAGATCACCTGCCTGTTAATGTTCATTGAGAATGTGCCACATGTAGTCTCCATTATACATGTACAATAGTTAATTTCCTTGCTAAAATTACATTTCAAAAATCAAATATCTCTTCAAAATGGCCCTAGATGTGACCACAGGGCAAGCATTGAGATAGCCGATTGCAGTTCATTTAAGTGTGAGCGGGTTCAGCTTAATTTATAAGCAGCCATATGCAAGCCACTGTATAATATAACTATACAATTCATCCTAGAAGGAATGTATGCTTTGGCAACATTCATGACTCATGCTCATGCTCACTAACCCTACTTTTCATCACATGATCTTGGGAGAGCATCATCATTTTCAATGTATTTTTTTACTCTCAAAATACGCTTTCTTTTTAGGCTGGCCTGTAATAGTGACATATTGTCGTCCTGAGTGGTGGATCCCTGTCTCTTGACAAGAGATATTTATCTGACAGCATAGTCACACAGTTTACATGCTTCAGTATAAGGCTTAAAGGGGCTTAAAAGTGTGAGGGGATCATTCAGTTTACTTTCTTTCCACTTTAAAGTTGAACGGTAAATTCAATCTCATGTGTTACTATTATTAGTTGCGTAGGTTTACTTTTATCTTCATCTAATCCTCAATGCTGTGGTTTAGAAAGTTGTCTATGGCTTCTAGCTGTCCCTCCCTGTATCTCAGGCTTAACAAACGCCCTCTGGTTTCACACCCAAATTATGCTGTTGAAGATTTTGCCACTCTTGCAAGAACTGCATCACTCATGAAAACGAGGCTTGCAGGACTGTTAACTACTATTGGTATCTACTAATATCCTTTAGCAATGGTTCACTGCAATACATTCTTTACTTTTCCTCCCACTTCAAAAAATGACATTATATAACTTACACCCCCCCCCCCCCATGACAACAACACAGATCTTGGCTCCTTTAAAATCTAGAATGGCAACATAGTAGTTTAACATTTTGAAATGACAGTTGACCATCAGTCTAAAATAAATGTGTATCTAATCTCACCTTTGATCTTTTTTTCCAGATAAAACATGTAATAGGTGCACATATCCCAGCAGCAACACTTGTACAGCACCACCAACTCACAGCCATCTAGTTAGTAGACCTCTGGGACGATGATCAGAGAGTGTATAAAAAAAGCTGTGTGTTTTCTCCCAAATCTGAGTGAACAAAAAGCTTTTTCTCTCTAGCCGCTGTCTCTTGACATTTGGGCCAAGTTCTCTCAGCATGATAGACATTTGTCCCAGGGCTTTCATGGGGTTTGAGAGTGCCTTCTTTAATTGCATAATGCCCCCTTGTGTTTCCTACGATCAACATCTCAGAAGATGTGAGATTCTTTTATGAAAGCTGTTACATCATTTAGAGATTAAATTGAGATCTTTGAACCATGATCTTTGAACCGACGACCATCTGTTGACAAGCTATACTCTTTACACAACAGACTCCCTAAAAGAGATTCTCCAATATTTTTGTATACTTTTTAGCCAGTAGTTCTGCAAGTAGCGCTCACAAGCCAAAAGTGGCCCCCGAAGATTGAGTACTACGTCACATGTGTGCAGATATGGACAGCATGTCATTGCTCTCTGTCTTGCTCTGCTGTGTGTGCATCATGCTAGCTGTCACTCAAATGGCAAGGGCTGAAGCTCATTGGCTAGAACTCACATTTCTACAAGGCTGGGCCACTTGGGGGGGAAATTAAGGTAATATGGAGCAGCACAGCTTCCATTTATTTTGTGGCTAATTGAGGTAAAACAGTAATTCTGCTCATAGATTATGCATGTATGAACTACATACTGACACATCCAGCACAAAGCGGGAGGTTAAAAAAATACTTAGTATATTTTACTTTATAAGGACTGAATGCTAAGGCTACCAAGCTTGCTAGGACATAGAGATACAACTTCAATTAGCACTGACGTGTGAAGCGAAAGGTGTCGAAGCCTTTGAGCCCAACAAATGGCAGGCTACCCCACCCAAATCCAGAGGCCTTGAAGACCCCTCCTGTTGTTCATTCACTGGCATTTTCTACAAGAAATCTGCCTCCAGAAATAAAAGCTTCTCCCAAGTGGGTGTGACACCTACTCCCGTTGCCTGCTGCACTGCTGCTTGGATTACACCTGGCGATCTGTTCACCGTCTGCCCTGGTTGTCTCCCCCTGTCTGGTACAGGTATCCGGAAGGCCAAAGTTAGTTACTTTAAGGAGCAGTTCTCTCTCTGTGGGTCTAACCCCAAGAAGTTCTGGAAAACGATTAAAGACCTGGAGAATAAACTCTCCTCCTCACAGCTGCCCATGTCCCTTAAAGTTGATGTGGTTGTTACTGACAAGAAGCACATGGCTGAGCTCTTTAATCACCACTTCATTAAGTCAGGATTCCTATTTGACTCAGTCATGCCTCATTGCCCGTCCAACATTTCCTCATCTTCCACCCCTTCTAATGCAACTGTCCCCGATGCTTCTCCCTCTTTTTCCCCTGCCCCACTACAAAGTTTCTCCCTGCACGCAGTCACTGAGTCCAAGGTGCTAAAGGAGCTCCTGAAACTTGACCCCAAAAAAGCATCTGGGTCGGATGGTTTAGACCCTTTCTTCTTTAAAGGTTGCTGCCCCTATCATTGCCAAGCCTATATCCATCCTTTCTTTCTTTTTTTTTTGTACAATTTTTATCCCCTTTTCTCCCCAATTTTCGTGGTATCCAATCGCTAGTAATTACTATCTTGTCTCATCGCTACAACTCCCGTACGGGCTCGGGAGAGACGAAGGTCGAAAGCCATGCGTCCTCCGAAGCACAACCCAACCAAGCCGCACTGCTTCTTAACACAGCCCGCCTCCAACCCGGAAGCCAGCCGCACCAATGTGTCGGAGGAAACACCGTGTACCTGGCCCCCTTGGTTAGCGCGCACTGCGCCCGGCCCGCCACAGGAGTCGCTGGAGCGCGATGAGACAAGGATATCCCTACCGGCCAAACCCTCCCTAACCCGGACGACGCTATGCCAATTGTGCGTCGCCCCACGGACCTCCCGGTTGCGGCCGGCTGCGACAGAGCCTGGGTGCGAACCCAGAGACTCTGGTGGAGCAGCTAGCACTGCGATGCAGTGCCCTAGACCACTGCGCCACCCGGGAGGCCCTATATCCATCCTTTTTAACCTGTCTCTCCTTTCTGGGGAGGTTCCCATTGCTTGGAAGGCAGCCACGGTTCATCCTTTATTTAACGGGGGAGATCAAGCTGATCCTAACTGTTATAGGCCAATTTCTATTTTGCCCTGTTTATCAAAAGTGTTGGAATAACTTGTCAATAATAAACTGACTGGCTTTCTTGATGTCTATAGTATTTTCTCTGGTATGCAATGTGGTTTCTGCTCAGGTTATACTGTAGATGTGTCACTGCAACCTTAAAGGTCCTCAATGATGTCACCATTGCCCTTGATTCTAAGCAATGTTGTGCTGCTATTTTTATTGACTTGGACAAATCTTTTGATACGGTAGACCATTCCATTCTTGTGGGCCGGCTAAGGAGTATTGGTGTCTCTGAAGGGTCTTTGGCCTCGTTTGCTAACTACCTCTCTCAAAGAGTGCAGTGTACAAAGTCAGAACATCTGCTGTCTCAGCCACTGCCTGTCACCAAGGCTCGATCCTAGGCCCCACGCTCCACTCAATTTACATCAACAACATAGCATTAGGCAGTAGGAAGCTCTCTCATCCATTTATATGCAGATGATACAGTCTTGTACTCAGCTGGCCCCTCCCCGGATTGTGTGTTAAATGCTCTACAGCAAAGCTTTCTTAGTGTCTAACAAGCTTTCTCTACCCTTAACCTTGTTCTGAACACCTCCAAAACAAAGGTCATGTGGTTTGGTAAGAAGAATGCCCCTCTCCCCACAGGTGTGATTACTACCTCTGAGGGTTTAGAACTTGAGGTAGTCACCTCATACAAATACTTGGGAGTATGGCTAGACGGTACACTGTCCTTCTCTCAGCATATATCAAATCTGCAGTCTAAAGTTAAATCTAGACTTGGTTTCCTCTATCGTAATCGCTCCTCTTTCACCCCAGCTGCCAAACTAACCCTGATTCAGATGACCATCCTACCCATGCTAGATTACGGAGACATCATTTATAGAGCGGCAGGTAAGGCTGCTCTCGAGCGGCTAGATGTTTGTTTACCATTCGGCCATCAGATTTGCCACCAATGCTCCTTATTTGACACGTCATTGTACTATATAACCATCTGTAAACTGGTCATCTCTGTATACCCGTCGCAAGACACACTGGTTGATGCTTATTTATAAAACCCTCTTAGGCCTCACTCCCCCGTATCTGAGATATCTACTGCATCCTTCATCCTCCACATACAACACCCGTTCTGCAAGTCACATTCTGTTAAAGGTCCCCAAAGCACACACATCCCTGGGTCGCTCCTCTTTTCAGTTTGCTGCAGCTAGCGACTGGAACGAGCTGCAACAAACACTCAAACTGGACAGTTTGATCTCAATCTCTTCAGTCAAAGACTCAATCATGGACACTCTTACTGACAGATGTGGCTACTTTGCGTGATGTATTGTTGTCTCTACCTTCTTGCCCTTTGTGCTGTTGTCTGTGCCCAATAATGTTTGCACCATGTTTTGTGCTGCTACCATGTTGTGTTGCTACCGTGCTGTGTTGTCATGTGTTGCTGCCTTGCTATGTTGTCTTAGGTCTCTCTTTATGTAGTGTCGTCTCTCTTGTCATGATGTGTGTTTTGTCTTATATTTATATTTTATAGATGTTTTTATTTTTAATCCCAGCCCCCGTCATTTTGCAAATCAGTATTTATTCTTAACTGACTTACCTAGTTAAATAAAGGTTCAATAAAAAAATTGTCGCAAACATTCCGGATTATGTCTTTAAAGAAATACAGTATATATGTGTAACGGATGTGAAATGGCTAGCTAGTTAGCGGTGGTGCGCGCTAGCAGCCTTTCAGTCGGTTACGTCACTTGCTCTGAAACCTAGAAGTAGTGGTTCCCCTTGCTCTGCAAGGGCCGCAGCTTTTGTGGAGCGATGGGTAAAGATGCTTCGTGGGTGACTGTTGTTGATGTTTGCAGAGGGTCCCTGGTTCGCGCCCGGGTCGGGGCGAGGGGACGCCATAAAGTTATACTGTTACATATGTCTGCCCTTAATACTTGAGCTTCACCTACCAGTCTCTTTAGACCAAGTCTGTTATTAGCTAGGAGTCTGTGTGATAGGTGATCCAGATAGGTCTTAGAGCACAGGGGCAGAAAATACTGTTTGTCTTTTTTTGTTGACAAATGACTTAGATAAACAATATAGAGTATTCATACTGGAGCAGCCCTCACATTTATTTAAACGAAAAGACACTGGTCAGAGACACCTGCATCTTCCTCAGAGCCCTGGATATAGCATTTGTTATTCAATAATCACTATGAGGTGAGTTAAGAAAACCTGAAGTTTGACATCAATTACACTCTGGCAGAGTGACCTTTCACCATAACATAAACTTTAACCAGTCAGAAACAACATCTGATCTGGGGAAAGGGTCGGTCAGACGACCATCCCTGCTTTGATGGCGATGGGGTTGATGGGGAAGGAGGATCGCATGCTGGCAGACACAGATTTATGGGCTGGATCATACATCATGTGACGACTTTGTGCCTTGGGGGCTTATATTATGCTACTGCAGTCAGATGCTTAATGGGCTGGCAAAACAACAGAGGAGCAACACTATGAGAGAGATAGCACAGAGAAAGAAGACCGTGACACAACACCACAAAAGACTACAAGGAAATAGGACCAAAGCGATGGAATTCAAAATTATGCAATGAAATGAGATAATAATCAACTTTCTGAATAGGCCAGGTTTTAGATTAGAACACAGTGACAGAACACAACACATGCCACAATGGAGAAGCACAGAGCAACGCAATGACAACACGCTGTGTTTATCTGTGGGAGAGAGACGACAGGCTTGTGAGCTAATCAGCCAACAGTGGTCTTCCACTGGTGTGTTAATAGGTATACTGAAATAGGCAAAGACTGGCCACAGCCCTGCATGCTCTCTCTTTGTCTGTTTCTCTCTTTAGGGAAAGGGAAATGAGGATTCCTAGTCAGTTGTACAACTGAATGCATTCAACTGAAATGTGTCTTCCGCATTAAATCCAACCACTGAATCAGAGAGGTGTGGGGGGGCTGCATTAATCGACATCAACGTCATCGACATCCGGTTAACAGTGGGTTAACTGCCTTGCTCAGGGGCAGAACAACCGATTTTTACCTCGGCAGCTCTGGGATTCGATTCAGCAACCTTTCAGTTACTGACCCAACACTCCTACCCACCTTTATCTGTACTCTCACCTCGCAACATTCAAACACGCTAACTTCGCACACAGTGTACCTATAAAGGAACACATATGTGAGAATGCTGTTCATTGATTACAGCTTAGCGTTCAACACCATAGTGCCAACAAAGCACATCACCAAATCAAATCAAAGTTTATTTGTCACGTGCGCCGAATACAACAGGTGTAGTGAAATGCGCCGAATACAACCTTACAGTGAAATGCTTACTTACTAATGCTTACTAACCAATAGTGCGGAAAAAAGGTGTGTGTGTGTGTGTAGGTAAGTAAAGAAATAGAACAACAGTAAAAAGACATTTGAAAATAACAGTAGCAAGGCTACATACAGACACCGGTTAGCCAGGCTTATTGAGGTAGTATGTACATGTAGGTATGGTTAAAGTGACTATGCATATATGATGAACAGAGAGTAGCAGTAGCGTAAAAAGAGGGGTTGGCGGGTGGTGGGACACAATGCAGATAGCCCGGTTAGCCAATGTGCAGGAGCACTGGTTGGTCGGGCCAATTGAGGTAGTATGTACATGAATGTATAGTTAAAGTGACTATGCATATAAGATAAACAGAGCGTAGCAGCAGTGTAAAAGAGGGGTTGGGGGGAGGGGCACACAATGCAAATAGTCCGGGTAACCATTTGGTTACCTGTTCAGGAGTCTTATGGATAGGGGGTAAAAACTGTTGAGAAGCCTTTTTGTCCTAGACTTGGCACTCCGGGACCACTTGCCATGCAGTAGTAGAGAGAACAGTCTATGACTGGGGTGGCTGGGGTCTTTGACAATTTTTAGGTCCTTCCTCTGACACCGCCTGGTGTAGAGGTCCTGGATGGCAGGCAGCTTTGCCCCAGTGATGTACTGGGCCGTACACACTCCCCTCTGAAGTGCCTTGCGGTCGGTGCCCGAGCAATTGCCGTACCAAGCAGTGATGCAACCGGTCAGGATGCTCTCGATGTTGCAGCTGTAGAACCTTTTGAGGATCTCAGGACCCATGCCAAATCTTTTTAGTTTCCTGAGGGGGAATAGGCTTTGTCGTGCCCTCTTCACGACTGTCTTGGTGTGTTTGGACCATTCTAGTTTGTTGTTGATGTGGACACCAAGGAATTTGAAGCTCTCAACCTGCTCCACTACAGCCCCGTCGATGAGAATGGGGACGTGCTTGGTGCTCCTTTTCCTGTAGTCCACAATCATCTCCTTAGTCTTGGTTACGTTGAGGGATAGGTTGTTGTCCTGGAAAAACACACAGCTGATTGTGGACTACAGGAAAAGGAGGGCCGAACAGGCCCCCATTGACGGGACTGAAGTGGAGTGGGTCGAGAGTTTCAAGTTCCTCGGTGTCTACGTCACCAACAAACTATCATGGTCCAAACACACCAAGACAGTTGTGAAGAGGGCCCGACAACACCTTTTCCCTCTCAGGAGACTGAAAAGATTTTGCATTGGTCCCCAGATCCTCAAAAAGTTCTACAGCTGCACCATCGAGCGCATCCTGACTGGTTGCATCACCGCCTGGTATGGCAACTGCTCGGCATATGACCGTAAAGCACTACAGAGGGTAGTGAGTATGGCCCAGTACATCATGGGGGCCAAGCTAACTGACATCCAGGACATACAGTTGAAGTCAGAAGTTAACATAAACTGAGTTTAAATGTATTTGGCTAAGGTGTTTCACAATTCCTGACATTTAATCAGAGTAAAAAGTCCCTGTCTTGGGTCAGTTAGTATCACCACTTTATTTTATGAATGTGAAATGTCATAATAATAGTAGAGAATTATTTATTTCAGCTTTTATTTCTTTCATCACATTCCCAGTGGGTCAGAAGTTTACATACACTCAATTAGTATTTGGTAGCGTTGCCTTTAAATTGTTTAACTTTGGTCAAATGTTTCGGGTAGCCTTCCACAAGCTTCCCATAATAAGTTGGGTGAATTTTGGCTCATTCCTCCTGACAGAGCTGGTGTAACTGAGTCAGGTTTGTAGGCCTCCTTGCTCGCACACATTTTCAGTTCTGCCCACAAATTTTCTATAGGATTGAGGTCAGGGCTTTGTGATGGCCACTCCAATACCTTGACTTTGTTGTACTTAAGCCATTTTGCCACAACTTTGGAAGTATGCTTGGGGTCATTGTCCATTTGGAAGACCCATTTGCGACCAAGCTTTAACTTCCTGACTGATGTCTTGAGATGTTGCTTCAATATATCCACATAATTTCCCCCCCTCATGATGCCATCTATTTTGTGAAGTGCACCAGTCCCTCCTTCAGCAAAGCTCACCCACAACATGATGCTGCCACCCCCGTGCTTCACGGTTGGGATGGTGTTCTTCGGCTTGCAAGCATCCCCCTTTTTCCTCCAAACATAACAATGGTCATTATGGCCAAACAGTTCTATTTTTGTTTCATCAGACCAGAGTGCAGTTGCAAACTGTAGTCTGGCTTTTCTATGGCGGTTTTGGAGCAGTGGCATCTTCCTTGCTGAGCGGCCTTTCAGGTTATGTCGATATAGGACTCGTTTTACTGTGGATATAGATACTTTCGTACCTGTTTCCTCCAGCATCTTCACAAGGTCCTTTGCTGTTGTTCTGGGATTGATTTGCACTTTTCGCACCAAAGTACGTTAATCTCTAGGAGACAGAACGCGTCTCCTTCCTGAGCGGTATGACGGCTGCGTGGTCCCATGGTGTTTATACTTGCGTACTATTGTTTGTACAGATGAATGTGGTACCTTCAGGCATTAGATAATTGCGGCCAAGGATGAACCAGACTTGTGGAGGTCCACAATCTTTTTTCTGAGGTCTTGGCTGATTTCTTTTGATTTTCCCATGATATCAAGCAAAGAGGCACTGAGTTTGAAGGTAGGCCTTGCAATACATCCAAAGGTACAGTGGGGAGAACAAGTATTTGATACACTGCCGATTTTGCAGGTTTTCCTACTTACAAAGCATGTAGAGGTCTGTAATTTTTATCATAGGTACACTTCAACTGTGAGAGACGGAATCTAAAACAAAAATCCAGAAAATCACATTGTATGATTTTTAAGTAATTAATTTGCATTTTATTGCATGACATAAGTATTTGAAAACCTACCAACCAGTAAGAATTCCGGCTCTCACAGACCTGTTAGTTTTTCTTTAAGAAGCCCTCCTGTTCTCCACTCATTACCTGTATTAACTGCACCTGTTTGAACTCGTTACCTGTATAAAAGACACCTGTCCACACACTCAATCAAACAGACTCCAACCTCTCCACAATGGCCAAGACCAGAGAGCTGTGTAAGGACATCAGGGTTAAATTGTAGACCTGCACAAGGCTGGGATGGGCTACAGGACAATAGGCAAGCAGCTTGGGGAGAAGGCAACAACTGTTGGCGCAATTATTAGAAAATGGAAGAAGTTGAAGATGACGGTCAATCACCCTCGGTCTGGGGCTCCATGCAAGATCTCACCTCGTGGGGCATCAATGATCATGAGGAAGGTGAGGGATCAGCCCAGAACTACCCGGCAGGACCTGGTCAATGACCTGAAGAGAGCTGGGACCACAGTCTCAAAGAAAACCATTAGTAACACACTACGCCGTCACAGATTAAAATCCTGCAGCGCACGCAAGGTCCCCCTGCTCAAGCCAGCGCATGTCCAGGCCTGTCTGAAGTTTGCCAATGACCATCTGGATGATCCAGAGGAGGAATGGGAGAAGGTCATGTGGTCTGATGAGACAAAAATAGAGCCTTTTGGTCTAAAATCCACTCGCCGTGTTTGGAGGAAGAAGAAGGATGAGGACAACCAAGAACACCATCCCAACCGTGAAGCATGGAGGTGGAAACATCATTCTTTGGGGATGCTTTTCTGCAAAGGGGACAGGGCGACTTCACCGTATTGAGGGGAGGATGGATGGGGCCATGTATCGTGAGATCTTGGCCAACAACCTCCTTCCCTCAGTAAGAGCATTGAAGATGGGTCGTGGCTGAGTCTTCCAGCATGACAACAACCCGAAACACAGCCAGGGCAACTAAGGAGTGGCTCCGTAAGAAGCATCTCAAGGTCCTGGAGTGGCCTAGCCAGTCTCCAGACCTGAACCCAATAGAAAATCTTTGGAGGGAGCTGAAAGTCCGTATTGCCCAGCGACAGCCCCGAAACCTGAAGGATCTAGAGAAGGTCTGTATGGAGGAGTGGGCCAAAATCCCTGCTGCAGTGTGTGCAAACCTGGTCAAGAACTACAGGAAACGTATGATCTCTGTAATTGCAAACAAAGGTTTCTGTACCAAATATTAAGGTCTGCTTTTCTGATGTATCAAATACTTATGTCATGCAATAAAATGCAAATTAATTACTTAAAAATCATACAATGTGATTTTCTGGATTTTTGTTTTAGATTCCGTCTCTCACAGTTGAAGTGTACCTATGATAAAAAATTACACACCTCTACATGCTTTGTAAGTAGGAAAACCTGCAAAATCGGCAGTGTATCAAATACTTGTTCTCCCCACTGTACATCTCCAATTGACTCAAATTATGTATATTAGCCTATCAGAAGCTTTTAAAGCCTTGATATAATTTTCTTGGAATTTTCCAAGCTGTTTAAAGAGTCAACTTAGTGTATGTAAACTTCTGACCCACTGGAATTGTGATACAGTGAATTATAAGTGAAATAATCTGTCTGTAAACAATTGTTGGAAAAATGACTTGTGTCATGCACAAAGTAGATGTCCTAACCGACTTGCCAAAACTATAGTTTGTTAACAAGAAATTTGTGGAGTGGTTGAAAAATTTGTTTTAATGACTCCAACTTAAGTGTATGTAAACTTCTGACTTCAACAGGAAATACTACACTGATTCTACTCGCTGTTTATTATCTATGCATAGTCACTTTACAAATGACCTTCACTAACCTGTATCCCCGCACATTGACTCGGTACCGGTACCCCCTGTATATAGCCTCCACATTGACTCGGTACCAGTACCCCCTGTATATAGCCTCCACAGTGACTCGGTACCGGTACCCCCTGTATATAGCCTCCACATTGACTCGGTACTGGTACCCCCTGTATATAGCCTCGTTATTGTGTACATTTCTTGTGTTACTATTTTTTTTACTTTAGTTTATTTAGCAAATATTTTATGAACTCCACTGTTGATTAAGGGCTTGTAAGTAAGCATTTCACGGTAAGGTCTACACCTGTTGTATTCGGCGCATGTAACAAATAACATTTGATTTAGTCAGAGGCGCTGTGTAGGATAGCAGGGAATCAGCAAAGCGGCTTTACATGTGTCAAGCTGTCTGGTAGGAAGTGAGGAGGGAGGCGAAAAGCCAACGTCATTCTCTTGCAGGCTGCATACAAGGTATGGCAGATCCACAACAGATATGTGGTTAAGAGTGTAACTGTTATTATAGAAACTTTCCAACCAGTGCAACCACAGCTGTTAATCTAATTTGGCGGATGTAGCAAGCAGTCTTTATATGCACCATAGAACCATCTAGAAATGAAGAGTGACACCACGGCTGTCTTTTAGGACTTTTATGTAGATCTGCAATGATATTATGAAAAGACAGGACAGGAACACAGTCTTCATTGTAACATCTGACAAGTTGTTATTTCTCTCTGTGTAATCACGAACTCCACAATCATTCATACAATTTATACATATAGCCACAATGTAAAGAATAAAATAATAAACCGTTTTCAATACAAAGATCATAAAGTGGTCATTTTTCGATAATAGAACCATACCTGCAATGATATTATGAAAAGACAGATCAGGAACACAGTCTTCAATTCACCATCTGACAAGTTGTCTTTAGAGGACCATGAAGAAAAGTAAAACACATATCCTGTCTCACATCTCCACAACGTGATCTCAGGGCAATTCGTATGATTCTGTAAGTAAATCTGCGAAACTCGATTTAGTATGATATATGTTACTTTACAGTTCGTTAGGATACATTATGAATGGAATAGCGATTGTACAATATCATACGAATTAGTGGATGTATCTTACCATACATCTTGGAGGACGTAAAGTATTGCATATCATTATGTGGAAGGATCACCAGAAAGCAGGCTGCTCCCACGGACAGTAGCCCAGCCCGGCATGTGAGTCAATGTGATCAGAGGCAATTAAGCACAGCTGATGGTACTAATGAGCTATTCTCTTTCCCCTATAAGAGCGAGGAGGGAACCGGCAGAGATGGGGGAAAGAAAAGAGTGTTTGCTTCTACAAAGGAGAGGACGTACCTTTCGGAAGGGAGAAGGAGACCCACCACCTCTTGGGGGTGTTGGAGTGTTTAAAAAAGAAATTCCTCAATAGAGAACTTTGTTCAATTAAGAAAACCTGCTCCTGACTCGTTTATTCCACCTTTCTGCTTTAGAGTAACCTCAAAGTACTTGGTCTGCTCACAGTTATCTGAGACCAGGTTGCTTGTTGTACCAAAACAACAAAGGAGAATTACAGGGAGAATTTACATATCAGGTTAGGTGAATTGGATTACATTTAGAATTATGGTTAGGTTAGGAAGGGTTAGCTAAAATGCTACAGTTGTCCCCAACGTGACGCGAACATGCAATCTTTGAATTGCAAGACTGTTGTGAATTACGTTCACCCAAAACAGCCACAACTGTCAGTAAGAGTGTCCATGATTGAGTCATTGAATGAAGAGATTGAGCTCAAACTGTCCAGTTTGAGTGTTTGTTGCAGCTTATTCCAGTCGCTAGCTGCAGCGAACTGAAAAGACGTGCGACCCAGGGATGTGTGCTCTGGGGACCTTTAACAGAATGTGACTGGCAGAACGGGCGTTGTATGTGGAGGATGAGGGCTGCAGTAAATATCTCAGATAGGGAGGAGTGAGGCCTAAGAGGGTTTTATACAGTGGGGCAAAAAAGTATTTAGTCAGCCACCAATTGTGCAAGTTCTCCCACTTAAAAAGATGAGAGAGGCCTGTAATTTTCATCATAGGTACACTTCAACTATGACAGACAAAATGAAAAAAAAAAATCCAGAAAATCACATTGTAGGATTTTTTATGAATTTATTTGCAAATTATGGTGGAAAATAAGTATTTGGTCAAAAACAAAAGTTTATCTCAATACTTTGTTATATACCCTTTGTTGGCAATGACAGAGGTCAAACGTTTTCTGTAAGTCTTCACAAGGTTTTCACACACTGTTGCTGGTATTTTGGCCCATTCCTCCATGCAGATCTCCTCTAGAGCAGTGACGTTTTGGGGCTGTTGTTGGGCAACACGGACTTTCAACTCCCTCCAAAGATTTTCTATGGGGTTGAGATCTGGAGACTGGCTAGGCCACTCCAGGACCTTGAAATGCTTCTTACGAAGCCACTCCTTCGTTGCCCGGGCAGGGTGTTTGGGATCATTGTCATGCGGAAAGACCCAGCCACGTTTCATCTTCAATGCCCTTGCTGATGGAAGGAGGTTTTCACTCAAAATCTCACGATACATGGCCCCATTCATTCTTTCCTTTACACGGATCAGTCATCCTGGTCCCTTTGCAGAAAAACAGCCCCAAAGGATGATGTTTCCACCCCCATGCTTCACAGTAGGTATGGTGTTCTTTGGATGCAACTCAGCATTCTTTGTCCTCCAAACACGACGAGTTGAGTTTTTACCAAAAAGTTATATTTTGGTTTCATCTGACCATATGACATTCCCCCAATCTTCTTCTGGATCATCCAAATGCTCTCTAGCAAACTTCAGACGGGCTTGGACATGTACTGGCTTAAGCAGGGGGACACGTCTGGCACTGCAGGATTTGAGTCCCTGGCGGCGTAGTGTGTTACTGATGGTAGGCTTTGTTACTTTGGTCCCAGCTCTCTGCAGGTCATTCACTAGGTCCCCCCGTGTGGTTCTGGGATTTTTGCTCACCGTTCTTGTAATCATTTTGACCCCACGGGGTGAGATCTTGCGTGGAGCCCCAGATCGAGGGAGATTATCAGTGGTCTTGTATGTCTTCCATTTCCTAATAATTGCTCCCACAGTTGATTCCGTCAAACCAAGCTGCTTACCTATTGCCGATTCAGTCTTCCCAGCCTGGTGCAGGTCTACAATTTTGTTTCTGGTGTCCTTTGACAGCTCTTTGGTCTTGGCCATAGTGGAGTTTGGAGTGTGACTGTTTGAGGTTGTGGACAGGTGTCTTTTATACTGATAACAAGTTCAAACAGGTGCCATTAATACAGGTAACGAGTGGAGGACAGAGGAGCCTCTTAAAGAAGAAGTTACAGGTCTGTGAGAGCCAGAAATCTTGCTTGTTTGTAGGTGACCAAATACTTATTTTCCACCATAATTTGCAAATAAATTCATTAAAAATCCTACAACGTGATTTTCTGGATTTTATTTTCTCATTTTGTCTGTCATAGTTGAAGTGTACCTATGATGAAAATTACAGGCCTCTCTCATCTTTTTAAGTGGGAGAACTTGCACAATTGGTGGCTGACTAAATACTTTTTTGCCCCACTGTAAATAAGCATCAACCAGTTGGTCTTGCGACGGGTATACAGAGATGACCAGTTTACAGAGGAGTATAGTGTGCAGTGATGCCTCCTACAAGGAGCATTGGTGGCTCTAAACCCAGAGGTAGTAATCACACCTGTGGGCAGAGGTGTATTCTTCTTACCAAAGCACATGACCTTTGTTTTGGAGGTATTCAGAACAAGGTCCATGGCAGCGAAAGCTTATTGGACACAAAGAAAGAGTGTTTAACACAAAATTCAGGGAGGGGCCAGCTGAGTACAAGACTGTATCATCTGCATATAAATGGATGAGAGTTCTTCCTACTGCCTGAGCTATGTTGTTGATGTAAATTGAGAAGAGCGTGGGGCCTAGGATCGAGCCTTGGGGTACTTTATTTCTCATTTGCCTGAATGAGAGCCAGTCAACCTAAGTATGCTGAGCCTTTCACCAAATGCAATTCTTGAGATGGAGTAATTCTGCAAGATCACACAAGCGTGTATGACAAATCAGAAAAGGTCGTTTCACTGAGCAGCCATTATGAACAGGCTGTAAAACAGTGATCACTGAGGTCATTACAGAAAATACCAGCTTGATACCTATCAGGTTTATTTGTGAGGATAACATCGAGGAGAGTAGCCTTTTCTGGGTGTTTGGAGTCATACCTTGTGGGATTGGTAATAATCTGAGAAAGATTTTGAGAGTTCCATTGCTTGAGGACTTGGTCAGGTGGTTTAAGCATTTCCCAGTTCAGGTCACCCAGCAGGACAAATTCAGACTTATTGTAAGGGGCCAGGAGAGAGGTAGGGTACAGGCCGGTGCTGATGGAGGACGATAACACCCAGCAACAGTCAACAAATAGCTACAGTATTTGACAGTTTAATTCTTAAAAGCAGCAAATCAAATTGTTTGGGGACAGACTTGGTGGAAACAACCGAGCACTGAAGGTGATCCTTGGTAATGACTGCCCCTCCCCCACCTTCGGAAGATCTGTCTTGCCGATAAAGGTTATAACCAGAAAGGTTAACATCAGTTTTCAAAACACTCTTTCTTAACCACGTCTCAGTAATGACCAACACATTTGGATTGGAGCTGTGAACCCACACTTTCAATTGATCCATTTTAGGTAATAAGCTTCTAGTGTTAACGTGCAGAAAACCCAGGCTTTTACGAGCAGAAATCAGTGAAGCAGATATCAGAGCACAAGTCAGAATTGGGGCTAGCAACAGGAGATGGGTCAGGGTGTACATGCACATTTCCAGATATCATCAGCAGTAATACAATCAAGGCACAGCAGAGGACAGGGAGAGCTCTGCAGTGCTGATTAGATGGCAACAAGATCATATTGTACAACAATTTCATCAGGTAACATGAATACAAAGCCGGCGAGAGGTGGTTAGAATAGGATGGGAGGCCAAGAGTCCATGTAACCAATAGAGAGTCAGAGTCCCAAGTGTGGGAACAAACAGTCTGTCCCATAAACAAGAAAGTTCATAGTCAAGGCATGCAGGACTCTTGAGGAAAATAGAAAAATGCACAAGAAAAAAAATACTTTTTGGGGCTAGCCATTGTAAGTTCAGAGTCACTCGCCCCAATAGTGCGTGTGTGCTGAAGGCGAGTAAAAGCTTGGGAGAGAGGGGGAGTGTGGTGGGGGTACCTGTACCAGACAGGCCAGGGCAGACAGTGAACAGAGGGGGGGGAGTGTGGTGGGGGTACCTGTACCAGACAGGCCAGGGCAGACAGTGAACAGAGGGGGGGGAGTGTGGTGGGGGTACCTGTACCAGACAGGCCAGGGCAGACAGTGAACAGAGAGGGGGGAGTGTGGTGGGGGTACCTGTACCAGACAGGGGGAGACAGGCCAGGGCAGACAGTGAACAGATCCCCAGGTGAAATCTGTGCAGCAGGCAACGGGAGTAGGTGTGGGAGAAGCTTTTATTTCTGGAGGCATATTTCTTGTGGAGAGACTGTGAGAGACTCCTGCCATTTGTTTGGCTCAAAGGCTTCAACACCTCTCACTTCACACCACAGTGTGAATTGAAGTTGTTTCTGGTCTGTCTCAGTTCCAGGTTGGATGGTGTCCTCAGGTCTCTGCTGTTTGTTTGCTAGAGCACCCTCTGTATAGCTTTGAAAATGAAATCCTTGGTAGTAGTAATCCTTCCAGGTAATTTAGTCAAACATTTGGTTGTATGTTTGGAGTTTTGAATCTGCTGTGGAGGGTAGCATGCTGTATATGTCCCTGCCGAAAAATCCACATATTTCTAACTCAATCTATCTTTTTGTAAAAAACATGTTGAAAAATGTGAGAGCTCACATGTAGCTGTGTCTCTCTCTCTCTCTCTCTCTAGGATGGGCATTCTAGTTTCTTTATTTCTGTGTTTTCTATTTCTTTGTTTGGCCGGGTGTGGTTCTCAATCAGAGGCAGCTGTGTTTTGTGGGTAGTTTTCTGTATAGTTTAGTATCCTTACAGAACTGTTCGTTTTTCTCTTTGTTAGTTTTGTTCTAGTGTTCTGATTTAATAAAATATCATGAACACGTACAACGCTGCGCTTTGGTCCAGTCATTTCCAGGAAGAGGATCGTGACATATCAGACACAGGGTTGCCAGGTCTAGCTAAAATTTTTACCCAAAGACCCCGAAAACCCGCCCGCAAGGGCTGAAAACTAGCCCCTAAAAAGAGAGAAACTAGCCCCTGAAAAGAGAGAAGTTACCACATTTATCCAATAACTCTTTTTTTACATAATGTTATCGAGGGAATTAAGCAAGAATATCGACTTCATTTTTAACAACGTCGACTAAAAAGCTACATTTGGTTTTCCATCAAAATAACAATTCTTGCGAGTTTAAGAATATGTCGGAAGAGAAAGAGAAAATGTCGGAAGAGAAAAGATAAATCGGCCTTATTAAATTTTACGTCAATTGATGTCGATTTTTTTTTTTTTGACTGCTATGAGTAAGCAATAAGGCCCGAGGAGGTGTGGTATATGGCCAATATACCACAAACCCCTGAGTTGCCTTATTAATGCTATTATAAACTGGTTACCAACGTAAATAGAACAGTAAAAAGTAATGTTTTTGTCATTCCCTTGGTACATGTCGGATATACCATGGCTTTCAACCAATCAGCATTCATGGCTCAAACCACCCAGTTTGCCTCTTTTTTTCATTTTTATTTAACCTTTATTTTAACTAGGCAAGTCAGTTTAGAACAAATTGTTATTTACAATGACTGCTTACCCTGGCCAAACCCTAACCCGGACGACACTGGGCCAATTGTGCGCCGCCCTATGGGACTCCCAATCCCGACAGGTTGTGATACAGCCGCTGCGCCACTCGGGAGCCCAGCTCTTGTTGCAGCACTCTCTCAACCAGTGCTCTCAACGCACACACGCACCCCTCCGGTCCTCCCCCATTCATTGACTCACTCACTCAGTAACAGCCTGCTCACTGCCTGATAGCAGCAGGTCAAAGTGAAATATATATTTGTTCACTTTGAGAAATGCCATGGCGGCTGCAGTGCATTGCTAGGTGCTCTTAGTGTTGATCATATTAAAATTAGGGGCTCCCGAGTGGTGCAGCGGTCTAAGGCACTGCATCTCAGTGCTAGAGGCGTCACTACAGACCCTGGTTCGATTCCAGGCTGTATCACAATGGGCCATGATTGGGAGTCCTATAAGGCGGCGCACAATTGGCCCAGTGTCGTCCAGGTTTTGCCGGGGTAGGCCGTCATTGTAAATAAGCATTTGTTCTTAACCTACTTGCCTAGTTAAATAAAGGTTAAATAAAAAATATATATAAAAAATACAACTCATGTACAAAAACCCTATTATAAACAAGCTACAATGTGAAGTGGCATTTATCCCATTCAGACCTAACGGGAGCTTTCTAAACCCAGATGCACAACCTCGTGAGACTTCTGGGAACTTTCCAAACAGACCAAGCAGACCAGGCCGGGAAGTCAATGAGAGAAGTAATTATTTGACTACATCTCTGATAATGACGCGCTAGTAAATGGCAACAGCCCAGCTAGCCATCAACAGCACGTAGACATGCTAGTTAGCAACAGCAATATTTTTTGGAACTCAGTAAACTAATCAATAAAAGCGATAAAACCCGGAAAGTTACATATTTCAATAGTTTTACAATACCTTAAAAACGATGCACATAGCATTAACCTTGGGATGCTTCATATAGGAACTTTTTGGACTTATACACAGGAGTGTTTTGCGACATACCTTTATCTGGTAGGATACAAGTATCCTCGATGAAAGTTGGCAGTTGAGAAGGGGAGGACACTCTTCTGTTTGTCTATAACGAATTTACACACTCCTCGACCACTCAACTACTTCCCGGGTCACGGAGGAGAGAGGACGGGTTGTTGCCCAAATGAGAAAGCCCCAATGACCGTATATGTTGTGCTTGTGTACAGAGTTCTGACTAGGTGCTATACAGCTACTACTGGAAGTTACTTTTTCGTAGCAGGTTAGGAGAATTAGGTGAAGGTTAGGAAAATGATTATGGTTAGCTAAAATGCTCACCTAACCTGCTATCAAAAGTCACTACCGGTCGTAGCTGTACTCCTGGTCACAACCAGTGTACAGGGAAGGTGTTGTGGGAGATGCACCCTCCCACCCACCCTTTTGTGAACTAACACTTGCACCCCCCCTTACTAGCTCTGACTTTGCTGATAGCTACTTTGAGGAAAATGTACTTACTATGACTGTGATATGGGGTTGTCCCACCTAGCTATTTTACGATGAATGCACTAACTGTAAATCACTCTGGATTAGAGCGTCTGCTGAATGACTAAAATGTGAAAAATGTCAAATGTAGATTAAGCTGATTAAACCAATGCCTGTGTGTCAGGATATTCTCCCGGCTCTCTGTATTGGCTAACTAAGGCCGCGTTTGACACATTGGTCCATCAGATTCTTCACGCATTTGGGAATAATGCATTACTTTGATGGGTGAAGTTAATTGAATTTAGCCACAGACAAATTCTTCTCTTCAAAAGAGAGAGCACTCTTTTAAATGAAACCTTCTCAAAAAACACTCTGTATCCAATGTGTTTGCTGGTGGTAAAGCAACCCCTTTATGCAGTGTTACTTATACTTTTGCATGTGGACAAGGAGTAGATTGAGATCTTCTCTGAGTGGCGTTTCTTCATGAGGGGCAGCGGGAGGCATTTCTTCATGAGGGTCAGCGGGAGGTTCCAGTCGCTCATGTCCGCCACCTTCCTCTGTGAAATATGTAGTTAGAATTTCATCACACTCAAACTGAAACTATTTTGTGTAACTGCACAACAAAAAAAGTACTTCTGGACAGGGGGATTGAGATGGATAACTGGTATAGATTTGATTTGCATGTTGCATAAAGACGTTTGGGGACTAAAGTCCTCCCTGGATAATGATTCAACCGCAGGTGTATTGGCCAGTATTCAGTGCCAAAATGTGACAGTTGAGTTATTGATATCATAAGGGAGTGTACAGTGGACAGTCTCTAGTCTGGATGTGACCAAGCCATGTATACAGTAGTAAGTTCCTCTTAATAACATGACCTCTGCTAACTTCCTTATTCGTCACCAACAGCCTTATAATGGGGAAATTCTTCGACAGTTCAGCCTTACACTCTTTCATCATGCCTGGTTATTTGAAACCTTTAACCACTGTTCCAGGGCTGCTTTTGTTGTGTAGCAGAACATGGTTTAGGGTAAGTTCGGGCTGATCCTAAATTAGTTGTTAAAAAGTATGAGGTAACCTGAGCTCTACCACCTGACCACCATGTGATTGGCACATGGCCACCAAGCAACTAATACCCTCTGAGATGAAGGAGAGCTCTGGGAACAAGAGAGAAAGAGAGACCAAGAGAGATCAAAAGAAAGAAAGAGAGAGAGACAGAGAAAAGAGACCGAGAGAGAAACCGAAAGAGAGAGCGACAGATAGCGAGAGACAGAGAGAAAAAGGAAGAGACAGAAAGAGAGAGATACAGAGACAAAAAAAGGGACAGAGAGAGAGACAGAGATAGTGACATAAAGGAAAAGAGAGAGAAGCAGAAAGAAAGAGAAAAGCAGAAAGAGAGAAGCAGAGAAGCAGAAAGAGAGACAGAGAGAGAGCGAGACACAAAGGGAAAGAGACAGAAACAAAAGAGACAGCGACACACAGAGCGCGAGAGACACAGAGAAGAGCGAAAGAGAGAGAGAAGCAGAGACAGAGAGCGATAGGGACAGAGAAAACGAAGGACAGAGAAAGCGAGGGACAGAGAGAGCGAGAGACAGAGAGCGAGAGACAGAAAAAGAGAGCGAGAGACAAAAGGAAAGAGACAGAAACAGAGAGACAGCGACACACTCAAAGAAAGATACTGAAAGAGAGATACAGAAAGAGAGAGACAGAGGGTTGTAACTTTAATGGGTTACAGAGTTAATGTTTACAGTTAATTCAATGAGCTGTATCGAAAGATATTTTCTTTACAGTTATTTACATATTGTAACGGCTGTCGTCGGTGGAAGAAGGTGAGGACCAAGGTGCAGCGTGGTAAGTGTTCATGATATTTAATAATAATCAAAACTGAACACTGAATAACAAAACAACAAAGAAACAACCGAAAACAGTTCTGTCTGGTGCAGACACACAAAGACTGAAAATAACCACCCACAAAAACCAACAGAAAACAGGCTACCTAAATATGGTTCCCAATCAGGGACAACGATTGACAGCTGCCTCTGATTGAGAACCATATGAGGCCAAACACAGAAATAGAAAATCATAGAAAAACTAACATAGACAACCCACCCAACTCACGCCCTGATCATACTAAAACAAAAGACAAAACAAAGGAACTAAGGTCAGAACGTGACACATATGTAATTGTATAAGAATTTGTGTGTTGGAGATTGAGAGAACTACATACGTATTGGTTAGTATTGGATTACACTTTTGACTGCAAGTTCCAGAATGCCTTGCGACAGGAAGTAGAGAGAGAACGCGTCAGTTATGTACAAGTGACAAGTGATTATCCTGACTTTCGCTAGCAACTTTCTTTTTTGTTTTGTAGAATCTAAAGTTGTTAAATGTAACGTGAACAAGTAGTATTACTAAAAGAAGCTTTCATTTCAAACCCGACGTCCCGAGTCATTACTTTGAAGATAGTTATTCTATACAGAGAGAAGCGGAGAGAGCGAGAGAGAGAAGCAGCGAGAGAGAGAAGCAGAGAGATAGAGATAGCGAGAGAGACAGAGAGAGTGAGAGACAAAGAAAGCGAGAGACAGACAGACAGAGAGCGAGACAGACCGACAGAGAGCCAGACGGACCGACAGAGAGCCAGACGGACCGACAGAGAGCCAGACGGACCGACAGAGAGCCAGACAGACCGACAGAGAGCCAGACAGACCGACAGAGAGCCAGACGGACCAACAGAGAGCCAGACAGACAGACCGACAGAGAGCCAGACGGACCGACAGAGAGACAGACAGACCGACAGAGAGCCAGATAGACGGACCGACAGAGAGCCAGACAGACAGACCGACAGAGAGCCAGACAGACAGACCGACAGAGAGCCAGACAGACCGACCGACAGAGAGCCAGACAGACCGACCGACAGAGAGCCAGACAGACCGACCGACAGAGAGCCAGACAGACCGACCGACAGAGAGCCAGACAGACCGACCGACAGAGAGCCAGACAGACCGACCGACAGAGAGCCAGACAGACCGACAGAGAGCCAGACAGACCGACAGAGAGCCAGACAGACAGACCGACAGAGAGAGAGAGAGAGATGAAGGGAAAGAGACACAGAGAGACAGAGAGAGCGAGAGAGCGCGACAGACCGACAGAGAGCCAGACGGACCGACAGAGAGCCAGACAGACCGACAGAGAGCCAGACAGACCGACAGAGAGCCAGACGGACCGACAGAGAGCCAGACAGACCAACAGAGAGCCAGACAGACAGACCGACAGAGAGCCAGACAGACAGACCGACAGAGAGCCAGACAGACCGACAGAGAGTGAGACAGACAGACCGACAGAGAGCCAGACAGACCGACAGAGAGCCAGACAGACAGACCGACAGAGAGAGAGAGAGAGATGAAGGGAAAGAGACACAGAGAGACAGAGAGAGCGAGAGACAGAGAAACCAAGAGACAGACAGGCAGAGAAAGCGAGAGACAGACAGGCAGAGAAAGCGAGAGACAGACAGACAGAGAGCGAGACAGACAGACAGACAGAGTGGGACAGACAGACAGCGAGACAGACAGCGAGACAGACAGACAGACAGACAGACAGACAGACAGACAGAGTGGGCCAGACAGACAGCCAGCCAGCCAGCCAGACAGACAGACAGACAGACAGACAGACAGACAGACAGACAGACAGACAGACAGACAGACAGACAGACAGACAGACAGGAGCAGAAAGAGTGAGAGAGAGACAAAGGGAAAGAGAGAGACAGACAGGCAAAGGGAAAGAGAGAGACAAAGAAAGAGAGACAGACATAGAAAAGCAGAAGAGAAGAAAGAGAGAGAGAAGCAGAAAGAGAGAGAGAGACAGACACAGCGAGAGAGAGAGACAGACAGACAGAAGAGAAGAAAGAGAGAGAGAAGCAGAAAGAGTGAGAGAGACACAAAGGGAAAGAGAGACAGACAGAAGAGAAGAAAGAGAGAGAGAAGCAGAAAGAGTTAGAGAGACACAAAGGGAAAGAGAGACAGACAGAAGAGAAGAAAGAGAGAGAGAAGCAGAAAGAGTGAGAGAGACACAAAGGGAAAGAGAGACAGACAGACAGACAGACAGACAGACAGACAGACAGACAGACAGACAGACAGACAGACAGACAGACAGACAGACAGACAGACAGACAGACAGACAGACAGACAGACAGACAGACAGACAGACAGACAGACAGACAGACAGACAGACAGACAGACAGACAGACAGACAGACAGACAGAGAGGAGCAGAAAGAGAGAGAGACTAAGGGAAAGAGAGAGAGAGACAGAGAGAGACAGACACACAGACAGAGAGAGAGAGAGAGAGAGAGAGAGAGAGAGAGAGAGAGAGAGAGAGAGAGAGAGAGAGAGACAAAGGCAAAGAGAGAGAGAGAGAGAGAGACAAAGGGAAAGAGGGAGACAGAGAGTGAGAGAGAGAGACACACACACAGAGACAGAGCGAGACAGGGAGAGAGACAACGGGAAAGAGGGAGACAGAGAGTGAGAGAGTGAGACACAGAGAGAGATAGAGAGACACACACAGAGACAGAGAGAGACAGGGAGAGAGACAAAGGCAAAGAGAGAGAGATAAAACAACAAATCCAGAATTTATTAAAAACATCAAGGGACAGGACATCATAATCCTCCTGGAAACAGGGTGTCGTAGATACGCAGTGTCCCTCAGGCTATAGAGAAAGTCTACTACCATCAATCAAACGGAAAAATGTTAAATGAGGCCGGGACTCAGGTGGAATCATCATTTGGCATAAGCAGGACTTAGCACTGAATTAAATGAAAAAAAGATACAAATCACATTTGGCTAAAACTTAACAAAGGTACAATCTATTGAGATTCAGATTTCAGATTCATCATATTATGATGATCAGTTTTTTGACAATCTCCATACAGAAATCATTCAGTTTCAGGTGTAACAGTATAACTTTAGACCGTCCCCTCGCCCCGACACGGGCGCGAACCAGGGACCCTCTGCACACATCGACAACTGACACCCACGAAGCGTCGTTACCCATCGCTCCACAAAAGCCGCGGCCCTTGCACAGCAAGGGGAAACCCTACTTAAAGTCTCAGAGCAAGTGACGTAACTGATTGAAATGCTACTAGCGCGTACCCGCTAACTAGCTAGCCATTTCACATCCGTTACACTCACCCCCCTTTCAACCTCCTCCTTTTCCGCAGCAACCAGTGATCCGGGTCACGGCACCAATGTAACAGTATAACTTTAAACCGTCCCCTCGCCCCGACACGGGCGCGAACCAGGGACCCTCTGCACACATCAACAACTGACACCCACGAAGCATCGTTATCCATCGCTCCACAAAAGCCGCGGCCCTTGCAGAGCAAGGGGCAACACTACATATTGGTTTCAGAGCAAGTGACGTAACTGATTGAAATGCTACTAGCGCGTACCCGCTAACTAGCTAGCCATTTCACATCCGTTACAGTAACAGTATAACTTTAAACCGTCCCCTCGCCCCGACACGGGCGCGAACCAGGGACCCTCTGCACACATCAACAACGGTCGCCCACGAAGCATCGTTACCCATCGCTCCACAAAGGCCACGGCCTTTTCCGCAGCAACCAGTGATCCGCGTCAACAGCATCAATGTAACAGTATAACTTTAGTACGTCCCCTCGCCCCGACCTCGGGCGCGAACCAGGGACCCTCTGCACACATCAACAACGGTCGCCCACGAAGCATCGTTACCCATCGCTCCACAAAGGCCACGGCCTTTTCCGCAGCAACCAGTGATCCGCGTCAACAGCATCAATGTAACAGTATAACCACTGTTATATATACAGTACCACAACAGTATAACAGCATCCCCGGTCCCAAAAATGTCATTGCTGATGCACTCAGTAGACAGCCATTTGTGCAGCCGAGCGCTCTCCACCGCATCACAAGGGTTCCATACAAGGCCTTGCTGGAAGAAGCTGCGGGAGTACATGCTGAGAAGGTGCAAGATGTGTTCCGCTGGTCGAACCACCCATTCGACCTCGAAAGCTGCTCACCGTCAATTGAGGCAGATGCCTGTGAAATTGTCATGGACTGCCAAACTACCTCCTATCCTTCTCCTGGTTCTCTGTCAAAGGAAGCGGTGTCAGCAGTCCTGAGGTCGCAAGAGGAGGCTGGTCTACAGAACTGTGCGCTGCTACTGCCTCAGCTCACTCAGTCACTGGTGCCATCTGAGATGTCAGATGTGAGAGTGCTGTCCCGTGACGACCTGATATCAAAGCAGCGCCAGGATGATGCACTCGCCAGAGTTGTCTTCTACGTGGACAGGGGCCGTAGACCTTCTAGGAGGGAACGTGGCCATGAACCAATCGAGGCTCTGCGGATTCTGAAGACCTGGGAGAAGCTCACTCTGAAAATGGGTGTACTATATCGCGTTACCAAAAGTTTGCTGTCAAAGAGGAAGACGTACCAGTATGTAGTACCCACCTCAATGAGAGCGACAGTTTTGAAGGGTGTCCACGATGAAGCCGGTCATCAGGGGCAACAGCGGACGTTGTACTTGACGAGACAGAGGTTCTTCTGGCATGGTCTGGAGTCGGATGTGAGAGAGTATGTCAAGACCTGCAAGAGGTGTGTGTTCAGTAAGGCCCCCGAGCCAGAGGCCAGAGCTCCACTGGGGAACATCATCACGACTGAGCCCCTCGAGTTGGTGTGTGTGGACTTCTGGTCTGCTGAAGACTCCAACAACAAGTCCTTGGATGTTCTGGTCGTCACTGATCATTTTACTAAGATGGCCCATGCCTTCTTGTGTCCGAACCAATCAGCTAAAGCAGTGGCCCTTCAGCTGTGGAACAACATCTTCTGTGTGTATGGTTTTCCTCGTCGTATCCACTCCGACCAAGGGGCCAACTTTGAAAGTAAATTGATTGCTGAGTTGTTGAGTGCTGCAGGAGTCCAGAAGTCGCACACAACTCCCTACCATCCGATGGGGAACGGGGGAGTCGAAAGGTTCAATAGAACGCTGGGAAACATGATCAGGGCTTTACCTACGAGAGCGAAGCACAGGTGGCCCCAGAAGCTGAAGTCGTTGACCTTCGCCTACAACTGTACAGTCCATGAAACCACGGGCCACGCCCCTTTCCAGTTGATGTTTGGGAGAACCCCACGTCTGCCTGTCGACATGATGTTTGGTACGGTGCTACAAGACTCAAATGTTGTAGACTATGATGAGTACGTTAAGTCCCTGACGAGAGACCTGAGGGAGGCCATGGAGACTGTACAGTTGTCGGCAACCAAACAGCTGAAGAGGCATGCGGGCCTCTACAACAGGAAGATCAGAGGAGCTCCAGTGGAGGTCGGTGATCGGGTGCTGCTGGCGAATAAGGGTGAACGTGGAAAGAGGAAGCTGGCGGATCGCTGGGAGAACAACCTCTATATTGTTACGGAGAAGAATAGTGACATCCACATCTTTAAGATACAGAACATGTCGACTGGCCAGGAGAAAACGGTCCACCGTAATCTGATAATGCCTGTAAACTTTTTGCCTCTCCCTGACACTGCCTTAGAGACACCTAATACGGGAGACCGTGAGGATCCGAGTGAGGAGATGGAGGACTCATCCATGAATGATATACCAGAAATGGACATCGGTGAGAGGACTAGTGTGTGGGTATCAGAACAGACCTCGGAGGAAACACAGTCGGAGCCCTCTGAAAAAGAGACCCTAGATGTGCTGGAAGATGGGCCACTGGCGAGGGACCCTCAGAACTCACCACATTCTGAGGGTGCCACTGGTGGCACAAGCATGTCAGAGGTAACCTTTGGAGAAGAAATGTCCGAACCCTCTGAGGAAGAAAGGCATTCTGAAGATGCCACTGGTGGCACAAGCTCCAGCAACAGTCACAGAACCTTTGACCTTGACTACCCATCGACTGTGGACAGTGACCCACCAATGGTGGTTGTAGTTGAACAGGTTAAACGTAATGATAACTCTGTTAGGACTGTCAGGTCAGGGGCTGGTCAAGGTCAAAGGTTCTGTGACTGTTGCTGGAGCTTGTGCCACCAGTGGCATCTTCAGAATGCCTTTCTTCCTCAGAGGGTTCGGACATTTCTTCTCCAAAGGTTACCTCTGACATGCTTGTGCCACCAGTGGCACCCTCAGAATGTGGTGAGTTCTGAGGGTCCCTCGCCAGTGGCCCATCTTCCAGCACATCTAGGGTCTCTTTTTCAGAGGGCTCCGACTGTGTTTCCTCCGAGGTCTGTTCTGATACCCACACACTAGTCCTCTCACCGATGTCCATTTCTGGTATATCATTCATGGATGAGTCCTCCATCTCCTCACTCGGATCCTCACGGTCTCCCGTATTAGGTGTCTCTAAGGCAGTGTCAGGGAGAGGCAAAAAGTTTACAGGCATTATCAGATTACGGTGGACCGTTTTCTCCTGGCCAGTCGACATGTTCTGTATCTTAAAGATGTGGATGTCACTATTCTTCTCCGTAACAATATAGAGGTTGTTCTCCCAGCGATCCGCCAGCTTCCTCTTTCCACGTTCACCCTTATTCGCCAGCAGCACCCGATCACCGACCTCCACTGGAGCTCCTCTGATCTTCCTGTTGTAGAGGCCCGCATGCCTCTTCAGCTGTTTGGTTGCCGACAACTGTACAGTCTCCATGGCCTCCCTCCGGTCTCTCGTCAGGGACTTAACGTACTCATCATAGTCTACAACATTTGAGTCTTGTAGCACCGTACCAAACATCATGTCGACAGGCAGACGTGGGGTTCTCCCAAACATCAACTGGAAAGGGGCGTGGCCCGTGGTTTCATGGACTGTACAGTTGTAGGCGAAGGTCAACGACTTCAGCTTCTGGGGCCACCTGTGCTTCGCTCTCGTAGGTAAAGCCCTGATCATGTTTCCCAGCGTTCTATTGAACCTTTCGACTCCCCCGTTCCCCATCGGATGGTAGGGAGTTGTGTGCGACTTCTGGACTCCTGCAGCACTCAACAACTCAGCAATCAATTTACTTTCAAAGTTGGCCCCTTGGTCGGAGTGGATACGACGAGGAAAACCATACACACAGAAGATGTTGTTCCACAGCTGAAGGGCCACTGCTTTAGCTGATTGGTTCGGACACAAGAAGGCATGGGCCATCTTAGTAAAATGATCAGTGACGACCAGAACATCCAAGGACTTGTTGTTGGAGTCTTCAGCAGACCAGAAGTCCACACACACCAACTCGAGGGGCTCAGTCGTGATGATGTTCCCCAGTGGAGCTCTGGCCTCTGGCTCGGGGGCCTTACTGAACACACACCTCTTGCACACCTCAACCAGGGACCCTCTGCACACATCAACAACTGACACCCACGAAGCGTCGTTACCCATCGCTCCACAAAAGCCGCGGCCCTTGCACAGCAAGGGGAAACCCTACTTAAAGTCTCAGAGCAAGTGACGTAACTGATTGAAATGCTACTAGCGCGTACCCGCTAACTAGCTAGCCATTTCACATCCGTTACACTCACCCCCCTTTCAACCTCCTCCTTTTCCGCAGCAACCAGTGATCCGGGTCAACAGCATCAATGTAACAGTATAACTTTAAACCGTCCCCTCGCCCCGACACGGGCGCGAACCAGGGACCTTCTGCACACATCAACAACTGACACCCACGAAGCATCGTTATCCATCGCTCCACAAAAGCCGCGGCCCTTGCAGAGCAAGGGGCAACACTACATATTGGTTTCAGAGCAAGTGACGTAACTGATTGAAATGCTACTAGCGCGTACCCGCTAACTAGCTAGCCATTTCACATCCGTTACACTCACCCCCCTTTCAACCTCCTCCTTTTCCGCAGCAACCAGTGATCCGGGTCACGGCACCAATGTAACAGTATAACTTTAGACCGTCCCCTCGCCCCGACACGGGCGCGAACCAGGGACCCTCTGCACACATCGACAACTGACACCCACGAAGCGTCGTTACCCATCGCTCCACAAAAGCCGCGGCCCTTGCACAGCAAGGGGAAACCCTACTTAAAGTCTCAGAGCAAGTGACGTAACTGATTGAAATGCTACTAGCGCGTACCCGCTAACTAGCTAGCCATTTCACATCCGTTACACAGGCAGAAGGTAAAGTGTTTCTTTGTAGAGATTTCAATGCAAGAACAGGTTCTGAGCCTGACTACACTGATGCGGGAGGTAACCCCCACATATTTGGACACCCCTCCTTGTACAGTAGCCCTATTATAAATAATAGAAACAGTCCTGACCAAATACTGAACAAAAATGGGAAGGAGTTAGTGCATCTCTGTCGAGCCTTAGGCCTGTACATGCTTTATGGTAGAATCAGAGGGGACTCTTTAGGTCAGTTTACTTACTGCTCAGCTCTTGGGACAAGTGTAGTCGATTATGCCATCACTGACATTGACCCCTCCTCCATTAGTGCATTCACTGTCAGACCACAGACCCCATTGTCAGATCAACGTGTTTCTGAAGAAATTAACCGGTAATATTCATTTAAAAAAACAGCCCAATAAACTCTACAACATAAACCAATCGTGCAGATGGGCTCCAAACAGTGCAGAGATTCATTGAAACATTGAACTAAAATGAAATGATGAACTCTATACAGTTCTTCAATAACTCACAATACCAAAACAATAAAGGTGTCAATTCGGGCTACTCAACATCAATTGCATATTCCAAAAAGCAGCATCAAAAGCAAATGAGAAAAACACAGAAATTGAACATCAGAAACAAAATGTTTCTGAAAAATGGTTTAACAACGAATGTAAAATAATTACAAAGCACCTAAGACAAATGTGAAATGAAAAACATAAGCAGTAAAGCAACCCAGAGCTACGCTATGAATACTTGGAAACTCTGAAACAGTAGAAACATACACTGAAATGCAAGAAATTGAATTATACCAATAAGACACTTGATGAAATTGAAATCACAATTGACCAAAATCAGTTCTGGGACATGTGGAACAGTTTAAGCATGACAAAGCCACAAGAATTAGCCATACAAGATGAAGGAATTTGGAAAACTTCTTTTGATAATCTATACAAAAACATCCCAAAAAAAGACTTACAAAATAACCAATTAGAAATTCAATAAAAATGTAACATCCTTGAATCAGTCATTAAAAATAACCAAAATCCATTAGATTACCCAATAACCCAACAAGAACAAAATGAAAAGCTCAAAACTATAAAATCAAAGAAAGCTTGTGGTCTAGTTAACATCAGAAATGAAATGCTGAAAAACAACACACCTGAGTTGCAAAATGCTGTGCTTAAATTGTTCAACATGGTATTAACTTCTGGCTGCTTTCCTGATGTCTGGAACCAGGGGCTCATCTCCCCTATCCACAGAAGTGGAGACAAATCACACCCCAATAATTACAGGGGAATTTGCGTAAACAGCAACTTGGGACAGGTTTTCTGTATCATTTTGAATTCAAGAATTCAAACCTTTCTTCAAGAAAAAAAATGTAATATGTAATTGTCTTTCTCCCCAAACATCGCACTACTGACCATACACACCTTACACACACTATTTAATAAACACTTCCACCTAAAAAAAAGAGGGCAAAATCTTTGCCTGCTTTATTGACTTTAAAAAAGCATGTGATTCTATTTGGCACGAAGGGCTATTTTACAAAATTCTCCAAAGTGGGCTTGGTGGTAAGGTGTATGATTTAATAGAATGTATGCATAAAGAAAATAAAGGTACAATAAAAATCAAAAACCAAAGAACATAATTATTTTCACAACGTCGAGGTGTGAGACAAGGCTGCAGTTTGAGTCCAAATCTTTTCAACATTTATATAAATTAATTAGCAGATATGTTGGACCATTCACCAGCCCCAGGACACTATTTGACACAGAGGTAAAATACCTGCTATATGCTTATGATTTGGTACTTCTATCACCAACCAAAGAAGGTCTTCAACAGAACCTTAACATTCTAGAGAAATATTGCCATAATTGGGCCCTGGCAGTAAATTAAAAAAAAAGCGAAAATCTGGATTTTCCATTTAAAAAAAACATGTCAGAAACACAAATAAAAATTCACCCTGAACAACACCATAATTGAACACACTAAAAAATACTCGTACCTTGGTCTGACCATATCTGCATCAGGAAACTTTAATATGGCAGTGAATGCGCTCAAAGAAAAAGCCTGCAGAGCATTGTATGCAATAAAAATGAAATTATTAAAAATCAACATCTCAATTAGAATTTGTACTAAAATATTTGACAGTGTAATCCTACCAATAGTTCTTTACGGAAGTGAGGTTTGGGGGCCACTCAATACACTAGACCTTATAATGTGGGACAAATATCCAATTGAAGCCCTACATGCAGAATTCTGTCGGAAAATTCTACAGAGAAATACACCAGAGAAATACACCAACTAATGCATGTAGGGCAGAATTGGGCCGCTTTCCAGAGGCAATTAAAATACAGAAAAGATCATTAAAATGTTGGCTACATCTAAATTCAAGTCTGCAATTTAAAGCACTTCAAATTTGGTTGGTAACCAACCAAGCTGACACTAGCACTGCTTCAAAAGAAAGAATTCCAATAAACAAAATCATGAACCAATCTAAGGACTCATATTTACAACATTGGAAAAACGAAACAAAATCCCAAAGCCGAATACATTGCTATCTGTTCCTAAACAGAGAATATGAATTGGCTGATTATCTCTACTCTGTCAGAGATACGAAGCAGAGACAGATCCTTACCAAGTACAGGCTGAGTGACTACCAATTGGCAATAGAAACCGGCAGACATAAAAAGACATGGCTACCCAAAGAGGAGCGTGTATGTGGTCACTGCACGGCAGGGGAGGTAGAAACAGAGATGCACTTTCTCCTTTACTGTGAGAAATATTCCTCACCAAGAGATTCATTATTCACAGAAATGACTACATTTATTACAAACTTTAACTTATTAAACCCAGAGGAAAAACAAAAAATACTCATGGGCGAAGGAGCAATGGCTCCTCTTGTAGCCAAATATGTATTTGCCTGCCATAGCCTGAGGGACACTGAATAATAACATCTGCATAGTAACCAGTAACTTAGTTATTATTACTATTATTGTTATTACAATTATTATTGTTGTTGTGATTATCATTCCAAATAGTAGTGGTGATACATAAAAGAGAGAGACAGAGAGAGAGACAGTCAGAGCGAGACAGAGAGAGACAGTCAGAGCGAGACAGAGAGAGACAGACAGAGACACAGACAGACACAGACAGAAAGAGAGGGAGACAAAGCGAGAGAGAGTGAGAGACGTGAGAGAGAGAGAGAGAGAGAGAGAGAGAGAGAGAGAGAGAGAGAGAGAGAGAGAGAGAGAGAGAGAGAGAGAGAGAGAGAGAGAGAGAGAGAAATAGAGCTGAGGCAGAGCGAGCGAGACAGAGAGCGAAAGAGACAGAAAAAGACAGAGAGACCGAGACAGAGCGAAAGAGACAGAAAAAGACAGAGAGACCGAGACAGAGCGAAAGAGACAGAAAAAGACAGAGAGACCGAGACAGAGCGAAAGAGACAGAAAAAGACAGAGAGACCGAGAGAAAGAGACCGAGAGAGAGAGACCGACAGAGAGACCGAGACAGAGAGACCGAGAGAGAGAGACCGAGAGAGAGAGAGACCGAGAGAGAGACCGAGAGAGAGAGACCGAGAGAAAGAGAGCGAGACAGAGACATGAGAGAGAGATAGAAAGAGAGAGATAGAAAAGAAAGAGAAAGAGACAGAGAGAGACAGAGCGAGCGAGACAGAGAGCGAGAGACAGAAAAAGACCGAGAGACCGAGACAGAAAAAGACAGAGAGACCGAGACAGAGAGCGAGCGAGACAGAGGGAAAGAGACAGAAAAAGACAGAGAGACCGAGACAGAGCGAAAGATACAGAAAGAGACCGAGAGACCGAGAGAGAGACCGAGAGAGAGAGACCGAGAGAGAGAGAGAGAGAGAGAGACCGAGAGAGGGAGACCGACAGAGAGACCGAGACAGAGAGACCGAGAGAGAGAGAGACCGAAGAGACAGAAAGAGAGCGAGACAGAGACATGAGAGAGAGATAGAAAGAGAGAGATAGAAAAGAAAGAGAAAGAGACAGAGAGAGACAGAGAGCGAGCGAGACAGAGAGCGAAAGAGACAGAAAAATACAGAGAGACCGAGACACAGAGACACCGAGACAGAGAGACCGAGACAGAGAGACCGAGACAGAGAGCCCGAGAGAGAAACCGAGAGAGAGAGACCGATAGAGAGAGACCGAGGGACACCGAGACAGAGAGACCGAGAGAGAGAGACCGAGAGAGAGAGACAGAGAGAGAGAGACCAATAGAGAGACCGAGAGAGAGACCGAGATAGAGAGACCGAGAGAGAGACCGAGAGACGGAGAGAGAGATAGAAAAAGATACAGTTTTTAATATTTGTTATATCCTTTATTGGGTCTGGGAAGCCACAACACAAACACTCAAACAAAACCATGGTTACACATCAATTAAAAACACAACACCAAATCTTCCTCCACCGTAACTAAACAACAGCCTCTGAATACTCATAAACAGCCCAATATTGTTAACCAGTTTGTAATAGGCAAACTCAACCCCCAGTCTCGCTGCCAACATCCCCTCCTGCATTCCCACCATATCCACAGACCCCTGTTCCCGAATACTGTTCTTTTGTGTCTATCAAATTGCTAATTTAGCTACGCCTGACAAAGTAAAGCAAGATAACTAAACCTGTACTTTGGCCCAAATATAAACTGTTGGGAAGAGAAAACCTCTCCCAGAACTGAGAACCAGCTAGTGATCAGGTCAATCATCCCAACCAACCTGGGACACTGTAAGAACAGATGTGCCAGAGTTTCAGACTGGACACCCCTCCCCAACAGTAGGATCCAGGTGTACCAGATGCATGTTGGTGGCTATGGCTTCATGTATTATCCTCCATTGGAGGTCAGGTGTCCTCTTTTCAATAGGCAGTTTATATAAATACCACCAACAGCCTTTTGGGGAGGCACCTGGACCAAACACACCCGCCCAACTCGTCCATTTGACCCCTCCAGGGTATGGAAGGAAAGCAGCATCCCCACGTCCTCCTCTAATGCCCCTGCAGCAGCACTAACATTCAGCATAGGGAACACATCATCCAGACCCTCCGTCCACCGATCAGAACTGGAAGTGTCCGTCACATACTGCTGATGAAGTACTGGCAAGGAGTCACAGACTTCAGTTACGATCCCCCTCAGTAGGCGAGATGATCAGATCCCCGCTCTTTCTCCCAGCTCCTCCAACGATCTGCTCCTGCTCCGCATCAGATGACCCAGCTTAATACACCCCACACCTAACAGACATGAACGTAGGCTGGCTGAACCCAGAGCAACGGACTGGATGCCAGTGTTGTAAAAAAGAGGCTCTTCAAAAAGCCACATCCCTGACGGCGTGCCGGAATAACAGACTCATAGAATGGAGTCAAGCCAGACAGATCACCCCCCCTCCCCCCTACAGCTTTAAGAGGAACAGGTGCTTGTCTAAGCCCAAACAGCCGCTCTCCTCGTCACTGTATAGGCTGTGTCGACCCAGCTAGAACCGTCACTGTACAACAGTCTCTGGGCTGCTAGAACCGTCACTGTACAACAGTCTCTGGGCTGCTAGAACCGTCAGTGTACAACAGTCTCTGGGCTGCTAGAACCGTCAGTGTACAACAGTCTCTGGGCTGCTAGAACCGTCAGTGTACAACAGTCTCTGGGCTGCTAGAACCGTCACTGTACAACAGTCTCTGGGCTGCTAGAACCGCCACTGTACAACAGTCTCTGGGCTGCTAGAACCGTCACTGTACAACAGTCTCTGGGCTGCTAGAACCGTCACTGTACAACAGTCTCTGGGCTGCTAGAACCGCCACTGTACAACAGTCTCTGGGCTGCTAGAACCGCCACTGTACAACAGTCTCTGGGCTGCTAGAACCGTCACTGTACAACAGTCTCTGGGCTGCTAGAACCGTCAGTGTACAACAGTCTCTGGGCTGCTAGAACCGTCACTGTACAACAGTCTCTGGGCTGCTAGAACCGTCACTGTACAACAGTCTCTGGGCTGCTTGAAGCCGGAAAGCCATGCTCCTGGAAGAAATGTCCACCAGGCCTTACCCACCCTGGTGCAGTGGCAGGTACAGGGCTGCAGCTTTGATCCAACGTTGACCAGAAGAAATTGACAAGGGTTCTCTGAAGCTCTTGTATCAGACCACACGGTGGCTGTAAAATCATTAGTCTGTGCCACAGGGTAGAGGGAGCTAGATTATTGGCTACCAGCACCCATCCTCAATAAGACAGCTGGGGTAGCACCCATTTCCACCTTGACAATCTGGCACACACTTTCTCCACTACACCCTCCCAGTTCTTTTTCTGAAAGACATCAGATCCTAGAAAAAAAAACAAAGTCTTCATCCCATCTCTGCCCCACTGAAGCCCCCCTGGTAACCGTGGAGCGGACCCCATCTGAAGCCCCCTGGTAACCGTGGAGCGGACCCCGTCTGAAACTGACCTGCCCACAGCGCTTCACTCTTTTCCCAATTGACTAGCTGAGGAGGCCCCCTCATACACCTTTAGAGCGTTTGAGAGAACCTTAACATCCTCAGCCCCTGTAATAAAACAGTCACGTCATCTGCCTACGCAGACAGTGCTATCATGGGACCCTTCATTACCCCTGGCACAGAGAAACCAGTAAGACTCGCTCTTAGAAAAACAAAGCATTGGTTCAATTGCCAGACAAAATAACTGTCCTGAAATTGGGGATCTCTGCCTGATACCCCTTTGGACGGGGATGTGGCAACTCAAACCACCCCCCACCTTCACCATACATGAGGCCCCAGCATACAGTAAACTCATCCAAGACAAAAAACATTCCCAAACCCAAAGGCTTTCATTGTTTTGAACAAGTACTGTTGGTCCACACGGTCAAAAGCCTTCTCCTGATCCAAAGACAGTAAACCCACATTCACATCAGACAGTTTACAAATGTCTAAAACATCTCTTATTAGAAACAAGTCATCAACAATAGAGCGGTCAGGTCCACAGTAAGACGGGTCCTTGTGGACCAACAGCCCCAGATATTATTTCAACCTGTTTGAGAGACATTTAGATACAATTTTATATTCTGCACACAGCAATGCAAAAGGTCACAATTTTTTTAGAAGAGCCAAATCTCCCTTTTTTGGCAACAATGAAAGCATAGCACGTTGACAAGATAAATGAAGAGAACCCTCATGAAAAGATTCACACACCACTTCATAATCCCCCCCTCCCAATAGACCCCCAAAAGTGCTTGTATAACTCAGATGGTAAACCCTCGATGCCAGGGGCTCGGCCTGATGAGAGCTGCATAACTGCAGTGGACAGCTCCTGCAGAGTAAAGTCAACTCTCTGCTCAGGGCCCAATTGAGGAAGTACATGTAACAACTGTTCAGCACACAGAGGATCACAATCCTCTGCCTTGTAGAAGGCAGAGTAGAAATCCACAGCATGTTGATGCGTCTCACCGTCATCCGTGGTCACCTTCCCATCAGGGAGACGAAGGCAGACCATCTGTTTGCGTTGTAATATCGACTGTCCTAGTGGTTAAAAAGAAATGCAAGGAGCATTCATTTCCTTGAGGGTAGCAAAGCGAGACCTAATCAAGGCCCTCTTCACTCTTTCATGTAGAAACAAACCTCAGTTCAAGTGAATATCAACAGTCACATTATGGTGATCAGAAAAACCCACAGGAGTAATGTCTAACCTTCCAACCCTACTACAGTAGTGATCAGATACATACAACCTGTCTAACCTTCCAACCCTACTACAGTAGTGATCAGATACATACAACCTGTCTAACCTTCCAACCCTACTACAGTAGTGATCAGATACATACAACCTGTCACACCTTCCAACCCTACTACAGTAGTGATCAGATACATACAACCTGTCTAACCTTCCAACCCTACTACAGTAGTGATCAGATACATATAACCTGTCTAACCTTCCAACCCTACTACAGTAGTGATCAGATACATACAACCTGTCTAACCTTCCAACCCTACTACAGTAGAGATCAGATACATACAACCTGTCTAACTTTCCAACCCTACTACAGTAGTGATCAGATACATACAACCTGTCTAACCTTCCAACCCTACTACAGTAGTGATCAGATACATACAACCTGTCTAACCTTCCAACCCTACTACAGTAGTGATCAGATACAACCTGTCTAACCTTCCAACCCTACTACAGTAGTGATCAGATACATACAACCTGTCTAACCTTCCAACCCTACTACAGTAGTGATCAGATACATACAACCTGTCTAACCTTCCAACCCTACTACAGTAGAGATCAGATACATATAACCTGTCTAACCTTCCAACCCTACTACAGTAGTGATCAGATACATACAACCTGTCTAACCTTCCAACCCTACTACAGTAGTGCTCAGATACATACAACCTGTCTAACCTTCCAACCCTACTACAGTAGTGATCAGATACAACCTGTCTAACCTTCCAACCCTACTACAGTAGTGCTCAGATACATACAACCTGTCTAACCTTCCAACCCTACTACAGTAGTGATCAGATACAACCTGTCTAACCTTCCAACCCTACTACAGTAGTGATCAGATACATACAACCTGTCTAACCTTCCAACCCTACTACAGTAGTGATCAGATACATACAACCTGTCTAACCTTCCAACCCTACTACAGTAGTGATCAGATACATACAACCTGTCTAACCTTCCAACCCTACTACAGTAGTGCTCAGATACATACAACCTGTCTAACCTTCCAACCCTACTACAGTAGTGATCAGATACAACCTGTCTAACCTTCCAACCCTACTACAGTAGTGCTCAGATACATACAACCTGTCTAACCTTCCAACCCTACTACAGTAGTGATCAGATACAACCTGTCTAACCTTCCAACCCTACTACAGTAGTGATCAGATACATACAACCTGTCTAACCTTCCAACCCTACTACAGTAGTGATCAGATACATACAACCTGTCTAACCTTCCAACCCTACTACAGTAGTGATCAGATACATACAACCTGTCTAACCTTCCAACCCTACTACAGTAGTGATCAGATACATACAACCTGTCTAACCTTCCAACTCTACTACAGTAGAGATCAGATACAGACAACCTGTCTCACCTTCCAACCCTACTACAGTAGAGATCAGATACATACAACCTGTCTAACATTCCAACCCTACTACAGATCAGATACATACAACCTGTCTAACCTTCCAACCCTACTACAGTAGTGATCAGATACATACAACCTGTCTAACCTTCCAACCCTACTACAGTAGTGCTCAGATACATACAACCTGTCTAACCTTCCAACCCTACTACAGTAGTGATCAGATACATACAACCTGTCTAACCTTCCAACCCTACTACAGTAGTCATCAAAAAGAAAGGAGGACCAAGGCACTCTTCATATAATTAATTAAAATGCCTTTATTAGTATGGCATGTTCAATAGAAACAAAGTTGTTTAAAAACCGACGCGTTTCGGCTGCATGGCCTTCGTCAGGGAGTACAGAAAAAAGAGAATACAATGTCCTCTTTTGAAAGGCTTTTCCAATTAGCCCTAATTAGAAGACGGAGTGGTCCCTCTTCTAATCAGACCACAGCAAAACATGAACACTGTATATTCCACAGTACTGTGGAATATACAGTGTTCATGTTTTGCTGTGGTCTGGAGTACTGTGGAATATATTGCTTTCTTGTTCTGGACACTTCTCCCAGTCATGGTTAGGGTTGGAACTGCCTCTCTGGGTGTTCTGATGCTTCTAGTTTGGAGTTGTATGCTCATGATAACATAGCTACAGTATTTCACCTTTTCATGTGTATATTATTGCTTACTAGGTGTGTCCAATTTGGTAACCACTCCCTCTTCTAATTAGGGCTAATTGGAAAAGCCTTTCAAAAGAGGACATTGTATTCTCTTTTTTCTGTACTCCCTGACGAAGGCCATGCAGCCGAAACGCGTCGGTTTTTAAACAACTTTGTTTCTATTGAACATGCCATACTAATAAAGGCATTTTAATTAATTATATGAAGAGTGCCTTGGTCCTCCTTTCTTTTTGATGACCAATTTACACCTTTTACCAAAGAGCACCTTCTATCTACCAAAATATACTATAGTGTACCTTAGTAGCGCTTCCCTTCCTCCTCTTCCTACTACAGTAGTGATCAGATACAACCTGTCTAACCTTCCAACCCTACTACAGTAGTGATCAGATACAACCTGTCTAACCTTCCAACCCTACTACAGTAGTGATCAGATACATACAACCTGTCTAACCTTCCAACCCTACTACAGTAGTGATCAGATACATATAACCTGTCTAACCTTCCAACCCTACTACAGTAGTGCTCAGATACATACAACCTGTCTAACCTTCCAACCCTACTACAGTAGTGATCAGATACATACAACCTGTCTAACCTTCCAACCCTACTACAGTAGTGATCAGATACATACAACCTGTCACACCTTCCAACCCTACTACAGTAGTGCTCAGATACATACAACCTGTCTATCATTGCTGCACTGACACCACCTTCATTAACTTCTAGCCATGTGTACTAGCCTAACCTTTACATTCCTTATGAAAGAAAAAAGAAAGAAAGAGAGAGATGCAGAGAGAGAGATGGACAGAGAGAAAGAAAGATAGAGAAGGAGAGAAAAAGAGACAGAGAGAGAGAGAGGTGGAAGGAGAGAAAATAGGGCATAAGGAGGAAAAATAGGGATTATGGAGTGGGAGCGAGAGAATGGGGGTTTGGGTGAAGAGAATAGGGGTTTGGGTGAGAGAATAGGGGTTTGGGTGAGAGAATAGGGGTTTGGGTGAAGAAAACAGGGGTTTGGGTGAAGAAAACAGGGGTTTGGGTGAAGTGAATAGGGGTTTGGGTGAGAGAATAGGGGTTTGGGTGAAGAAAACAGGGGTTTGGGTGAAGAAAACAGGGGTTTGGGTGAAGAGAATAGGGGTTTGGGTGAGAGAATAGGGGTTTGGGTGAAAAGAATAGGGGTTTGGGTGAGAGAATAGGGGTTTGGGTGAGAGAATAGGGGTTTGGGTGAGAGAATAGGGGTTTGGGTGAAGAGAATGGGGGTTTGGGTGAAGAGAATAGGGGTTTGGGTGAAGAGAATGGGGGTTTGGGTGAAGAGAATAGGGGTTTGGGTGAAGAGAATAGGGGTTTGGGTGAAGAGAATAGGCGTTGGGGTGAGAGAATAGGGGTTTGGGTGAAGAGAATGGGGGTTTGGGTGAGAGAATAGGGGTTTGGGTGAAGAGAATGGGGGTTTGGGTGAAGAGAATGGGGGTTTGGGTGAAGAGAATAGGGGTTTGGGTGAAGAGAATAGGGGTTTGGGTGAAGAGAATGGGGGTTTGGGTGAAGAGAATAGGGGTTTGGGTGATAAGAATGGGGGTTTGGGTGAAGAGAATGGGGGTTTGGGTGAAGAGAATGGTGGATGAAAATAAAGAGGCACAATTGATCTGATATTCTGCATTTCTGATGGTTTACTGTTAATGGCGAAATCCATCACATCCTTGGTGGTATGAAAGGCGAGACCCTACAGATTACTGTTGACTTCTGTCACCTTTCATTTAGAAACTGTCACACCTCTCGAAATAACTCACACATTCCCCATTGCCTTACCCCTATTACCGATCTCCCACACTTTCACATTGGCTGTATTAAATCCAATTATTCTTAGTGACCCACTTCAGCGCTTCAGTCTTGGTTTGTCATTGGGTAATTCATAGCCTCAGTATGCCTCTCCTATTCATTGTGGGGCCTGAGGACCTATCCAACACAGCAACATGCTTTCACACCAGGCAGCCAATCACAGTGGATCTACAGAACCAACAAAGCCAAATGAACCGCTTGGTTTTTCTCAGAACCTAATATAGCCGTTGAGGTTTCAACTGAAACGATTATATATTGTATGGCTCTGATTTCTGTTGTACTTTATGAGCAAATGTCCTTTGATTCAAAATATTTACTTCAAATACTGGGTATTGCATTTATTGTAAATTATACAAATATTAACTGTGTGTGAAACACGAAACTGGGCATTAAAGGTAATCAGAAATGTTTTATCATGCATTTTTACATTTTAGTTATTTAACAGACGCTCTTATCCAGAGTGACTTATAGTCAGAGACTCCAGACTCCCCAGTCATAGACTGTTCTCTCTGCTACTGCACAGCAAGCGGTACCAGAGCGCCAAGTCTAGGTCCAAGAGGCTTCTAAACAGCTTCTACCCTCAAACCATAAGACTCCTGAACACCTAATCAGATGGCTACCCAGACTATTTGCATCCCCCCCCTCTTTTACACCACTGCTACTCTCTGTTGTTATCATCTATGCATAGTCACTTTAATAACTCTACCTACATGTACATATTACTTCAACTAACCGGTGCCCCCGTATATTGACTCTGTACCGGTACCCCTTCACATTGACTCTGTACCGGTACCCCTTCACATTGACTCTGTACCGGTACCCCTTCACATTGACTCTGTACCGGTACCCCTTCACATTGACTCTGTACCGGTACCCCTTCACATTGACTCTGTACCGGTACCCCTTCACATTGACTCTGTACCTGTACCCCTTCACATTGACTCTGTACCGGTACCCCTTCACATTGACTCTGTACCTGTACCCCTTCACATTGACTCTGTACCTGTACCCCCCTGTATATAGTCTTGCTATTGTTATTTTAGTGCTGCTCTCTAATTACTTGTTACTTTTATTTCTTATTCTTATCCGTAATTTTTTTTACCTGCATTGTTGGTTAGGGGCTCATAAGTAAGCATTTCACTGTAAGATCTACACCTGTTGTATTCGGCACATGTGACTAATAAAATTTGATTTGATTTATAATTAGTGCATTGATCTTAAGATGGCTAAGTGAGACAACAACACATCACAATCAAGTGCATTTTCCCTCAACAAAGCATTTATCAGCAAAGTCAGTGTCAGTGGAAAAGAGAAGGGCCTTTCTTCCCTTTGACAGATCACTTCATCAATGACTGGTTCATGTTTGTATTACTGAATGTAAGCGGTGTAATAAATAACTAATTCAGTGGGATTGAGCAACAAAAAAATAGTTATGAAGAAAACCACTAAAATAATAACTAAATAACATAGAAATGCATATAGCCTACAGTATAAGTAGAAAACATACACTTAGCAACTTGCCCTAGTTAGTTTTCTCATTGCAACAATATATCATAATAAAATGTGTCACAGTTCAAAAAAGTTTTCCAATATAATATGTACATTTTGGGATGATGACAACTCCACTGGTGTTACGCAACCAGCACAATGGGGAGCAGTGAGTGACCTCCTCTCTTCCCAGAGTTCAACAAGCACTGCTCAGACAAAGGATATTATACACTACGCTTTTACAGACCTCCGGTTCTGAGTAACATTTCACACCACAATGGCATCCCTATTAGAGATTAACTACATTGACAACCTGGGGAACAGAAACAGTTTGATGCTATCTATTGAGGGTCTGTTTCCTCTAGTCTCCAAAAGGACTTTGCGAGTAAATAAAACATTTGTTTGTTTGCGGTGTACTGTCAGCTCTGAATCACCTAAAAAACCTTGTCTAAGGAAATATAGAAAAGTTACTATGAATATGTCACATATAAAACTTGCTCCCAGGCAAGTGTCGGCCCAAGTCACAACACATTTTCAAGTCATACAACACTTTTGGGGAGTTTTGATATTAATTCTACTGAAATATAATTAAATTCTAACATCATTTAGTTAGAAAAGTATTTTCATATGGATATACAGTAGTGTGGTTTGCCCAATTTTTTCATTCTCAGACACAGGTGATCTTACGATTTTTTTGTTGTTGTTGTCAGCGACCATTGATTTCTCCATCTGGCAGAGGCACATGGAAAAGGCAAAGAAAGCTGCTCAGTTCAAGGCTCGGCATTTCTGCCTGTCTGTCAGCAGATGTTGATATGAACCTCTACCAGGGCCAGGGGAAGGGTGGGGTGCGAGGGCACGCAGCCCAGCGGCAATGATCATTAGCCAGTCATGTGGCTACAGGTGGCTCTCTGTAAGTCTCCCAGGCCCCCGGGGGAGGTAGAGCTGAACAGAGTCGATGAACCAACCCTGCCACCTGAACACAGGCACTCCCCTCACAGCAAGTCTCTCTCTGCCCTATAGGGACAGAAACCTGGCAGAACGCTCTCTGGAGTTGGTTTACGCAATGCTTGTACATGTCAATGCCTGTACATGTCAGAGCACAATGGCCTAGTATGGTGCATGAGCTCAAGGCATGACTACTATGGTTGAACTAGAACTAGTAGAACCCACATTACCTGGGAAACAGTCAGAGGTCGACCCAGGACAAATCAGTAAGGGCATATGTTATTTCACTCTCTCAACACAATGTACATAATGACATGTAATGAATATGATTACTACATCTCTTAAAAAATTAAAAGGAGAGCCGCACACTCTAGGAGCTCAGATGCAATAATTGAATAACCTAATATCCAACGTTTCAACAGACAAGCTGTCTTCATCAGGATATAATGACAAACGCTGCGGGGTGACTAGTTTATATAGTGTCAAAGGACACACATACGGTTGTCTGTAATCATGGCTGGGTGTGGCCTGATCATTGGTTAATTGTCATATATTAAAACTGCAAACAAAAAAACACAAATGGATAGCATACGATAGCATACGATTGATACAATTTTGCTTCAAGAATGCCCTCAGATCAAATTTTTGACCGAAGGGAGCAGGGGTCTTTAAATTAAAGATTTCGTCCCTTCGGTCTCAACGTAGACTTTGATCTGAAGCCATTCTTGTGATTTTGCTATTCATTGTAAATGTTTGTAGGCTTATGTTGCCAAATTGTATCTGTGATCGTATGCTATCCATTTGTGTTTTTGTATGCCATTTTAATATATGACAATTAACCAATGATCAGGCCACACCCAGCCATGATTACAGACAACCGTATGTTGCAAATGTATTGAAAATTAAATACAGCAATAACTCATTTACATAAGTATTCACACTCCTGAGTCAATACATGTTAAAATCACTTTTGGCTACTTTTACAGCTGTGAGTCTTTCTGGGTAAGTCTAAGAGATTTCCACACCTGGATTGTGCAACATTTGCAAATTATTATTTAGAAAATTCTTCAAGCTCTGTCAGGTGTGTTATTGATCATTGCCAGACAGTCATTTTCAAGTCTTGCTATAGATTTTCAAGACTATTCAAGTCAAAACCTGTAACAAGACCACTCAGGAACATTCCATGTCATCTTGGTAAGCAACTCCAGTGTATATTTGGCCTTGTGTTTTAGGTTATTGTCCTGCTGAAAGGTGAATTTGTCCCCCAGTGTCTGTTGGAAAGCAGACAACCAGGTTTTCCTCTAGGATTTCACCTGTGCTTAGCTTTCTTCTGTTTCTTTTTATCCCAAAAAAACTCCCTAGCCCATGCCAATGACAAGCATACCCATAACTTGATGCAGCCACAATGCTTGAAAAAAATTAAGAGAGTGGTACTCAGTAATGTGTTGTGTTGGATTTGCCCCAAACATAATGCTTTGTATTCACGACATGAAGTTAATTTGTTTGCCAAATGTTTTGTAGTTTTACTTTAGTGCCATATTTCAAACAGGATGCATGTTTGAAATATTTGTATTCTGTACAGACTTCCTTCTTTTACTATTGTGGAGTAACTACAATGTTGTTCATCCATCCTCTGTTTTCTCCTATCACAACCATTCAACTCTGTAACTGTTTTAAAGTCACCATTTGCCGCATGGTGAAATCCCTGAGCGGTTTCCTTCCTCTACGGCGAATGAGTTAGGAAGGACGCCTGTATCTTTGTAGTGACTGGATGTGTTGATACACCATCCAAAGTGTAATTATTAACTACACTACGCTCAAAGGCATATATTTAATGCCTGCTTTTTTTATCTACCAATAGGTGCCCTTCTTTGCGAGGCATTGGAAAACCTAGTCTTTGTGGTTTGAAATTCACTGCTCGACTTGACGGACCTCACAGATAATTGTATGTGTGAGGTACAGAGATGAGGTAGTCATTCAAAAATCATGTTAAATAATGTTGCGCACAGTGAGTCCATGCAACATTATGTGACTTGTTAAGCAATTATTTAGGCATCCCATACCAAAGGAGTTGAAAACTTGACTCAAGACATTTCAGCTTTTCATTTTTACTTAATTTGTAAACATTTGTAAAACATATAATTCCACTTTGACATGATGGGGTATTGTTTAGGTCAGTGACAAATTCTCATTTATATCAATTTAAAATTCAGGATGTAACACAACAAAATATGGAAAAAGTCAAGGGGTGTGAATACTTTCAGAAGGCACCTTGTGTACTGATCATTGAACATGATGAGAAACGTTGCAGAAAATAGAAACATTGTGGTCTTTGACCAAACAACAGTTTGTTGTTTCTATTGTCATTACGCTCTCTTGTAATTATCTCATGCGACCTAATTGGCAGGGCTTTGTTAGCAGCTTCTCTGTCGCTTTAGTCGCGGGCCGGGTGAACAGCCATGCACAAGGCAAGACATCTTTGGAGGAACACTGGTCTTGTACAATGATACTATCATCCAAGTCTAATTATCTGCTGTATCGATCTGGGTATTGCCTCATCCATACTGAACCTACAATCCTAATCTAGGGTTAGGCTATCAACAACAACAAAACAGTCTTTAAGAGCCCAGTGCAGTCAAAAACATGATGTTCCGTGTTTTATATACATTTCCACACTATGAGGTTGGAATAATACAATGAAAACAATTTAATTGAAAACAATCACAGTAAGGTACTTAATTGTTACTCAGAAATGATTTTATATGGAGATTGGCTGCATTGGACCTTACCATTTTGGTCACTTATTGGCTTTCAGTATAGTGAATGTGTTGTCTCCATGTACAGTAGGCCTATTGTGTGTTAATGATTGCCATCATCTAATTTCTAACTATTCTGTTATGGTAGGAAAGACAACTACATTGTCTCTGTGCAAGTTTCCCATAGTCCTGTAAAAAATGTCCTATAGACTATTGATTTTCAGGCTCCATCATTGAAACCAATGTCAAATACTTTCGATCCAAACAACATTGTTAAATAACCGCATGAATGTAACTGGTGTTCTCCTCTGACAACCTCAGTGAACTGATAAACCCATATATCCAATGGTGCCCAGTCATAACTCTCTCTCACATGAGACCTGTCTCCCACATTCATCTTCTCTTTGTGACAGACTGTATTTCTGTATTTATAATTATTGTTTGGATAACCTTATTTACTATGCATGTATTTTTATTTGATTATTATAAAAAAATGTTTTTATATATTACATATATTTTTGGGGGGGTTGTTGACTCTTTATGCGATACGCACTGCAGAAAACACCAGAAGAAGAATTACCACAGTGTAACGTCCTGACCAGAGTTATTATGTGTTTTGCTTGTTTAGTGTTGGTCAGGACGTGAGCTGGGTGGGAATTCTATGTTGTGTGTCTAGTTTGTCTGTTTCTATGTCCAGCCTAATATGGTTCTCAATCAGAGGCAGATGGTAATCGTTGTCCCTGATTGAGAATCATATATAGGAGGCTTGTTTTGTGTTGGGATTTTGTGGGTGTTTGTTTCCTGTCTCTGTGGTTGTTTGCACCAGATAGGTCTGTCTCGGTTTTTGCACATTTTGTTATTTTGTATGTTGTTTGTAGTGTTTCACTTGTTCTTTTATTAAACATGTTGAACACTAGCCGCGCTGCACTTTGGTCCTCTCCTTCACCTATGGAAGAAAGCCGTTACAGAAACACCCACCAAACCCGGACCAAGCAGCGTGGCAACGGGCAGCAGCAACAGCAGCAGCGGTACCAGGAGGAATGGTCATGGGAGGAAATCATGAACGGAAAAGGACCCTGGGCAAAGGTTGGAGAGAATCGCCGCTCTCGGGAGGAGAAGGAGGCAGCCACAGCCCAGGAGCGGTGGATTGAGAAGGCAGCACGTAAGAGAGGCTGGAAGCCCGAGAGGCTCACCCAAAAATTTCTTGGGGGGGGCTAAAGGGGAGTGTGGCGAAGCCGGGTTGGATACCTGAGCCAACTCCCCGGGCTTACCGTGGAGTGAGAGGGCGTCGTACTGGTCAGACACCGTGTTATGCGGTGGAGCGCACGGTGTCCCCAGTACGCGTGCTTAGCCCAGTGCGGGCTATTCCACCTTGCCGCACTGGTAGGGCTAGGTTGGGCATCGAGCCGGGTGCCATGAAGCCGGCCCAACATATCTGGCCTCCAGTACGTCTCCTCGGGCCGGCGTACATGGCACCAGCCTTACAGGTGGTGTCCCCGGTTCGCCTGCATAGCCCAGTGCGGGCTATTCCACCTCGCCGCACTGGCAGGGCTACGGGGACCATTCAACCTGGTAAGGTTGAAGAGGCTCGGTGCTCAAGAGCGCGTGTCCTCCTTCACGGTCCGGTATATCCGGCGCCACCTTCCCGCCCCAGCCCAGTACCACCAGTGCCTACACCACGCACCAGGCTTCCAGTGCATCTCCAGAGCCCTGTTCCTCCTCCCCGCACTCGCCCTGAGGTGCGTGCCCTCAGCCCGGTACCTCCAGTTCCGGCACCACGCATCAGGCCTATAGTGCGTCTCAGCCGGCCAGAGTCTGCCGTCTGCCCAGCGGTGCCTGAACTGCCCGTCTGCCCAGCGGCGCCTGAACTGCCCGTCTGCCCAGCGCCGTCAGAGCCGGCCGTCTGCCAAGCGCCGTCGGAGCCGGCCGTCTGCCAAGCGCCATCGGAGCCGTCCGTCTCCCCAGCGCCATCGGAGCCGTCCGTCTCCCCAGCGCCATCTGAGCCGTCCGTCTCCCCAGCGCCGTTAGAGCCGTCCGTCTGTCCCGAGCCGTTAGAGCCGCCCGTCTGTCCCGAGCCGTCATAGCCGTTCGTCAGTCAGGAGCCGCTAGAGCCATTCGTCAGTCAGGATCTGCCAGGGCCGCCAACCAGACAGGATCTGCCAGAGCCGCCAACCAGACAGGATCTGCCAGAGCCGTCAGTCAGCCATGAGCGTCCAGAGCCGTCAGCCAGTCATGAGCTGCCCTACGGTCATGAGCTGCCCTACGGTCATGAGCTGCCCTACGGTCATGAGCTGCCCTACGGTCATGAGCTGCCCTACGGTCATGAGCTGCCCTACGGTCATGAGCTGCCCTACGGTCATGAGCTGCCTTACGGTCATGAGCTGCCTTACGGTCATGAGCTGCCTTACGGTCATGAGCTGCCTTACGGTCATGAGCTGCCCTACGGTCATGAGCTGCCCTACAGTCCGGAGCTGCCCTACAGTCCGGAGCTGCCCTACAGTCCGGAGCTGCCCTACAGTCCGGAGCTGCCCTACAGTCCGGAGCTGCCACTCAGTCCGGAGCTGCCACTCAGTCCGGAGCTGCCACTCTGTCCTGAGCTACCTCTCTGTCCTGAGCTACCTCTCTGTCCTGAGCTACCTCTCTGTCCTGAGCTACCTCTCTGTCCTGAGCTACCTCTCTGTCCTGAGCTACCTCCAAAATCATGTGGGGGCCTTGGGGAGGATTCTTAGGCTAAGGTCGTGGGCGAGGGTCGCCACTCAAAGGACGCTAAGGAGGGGGACAAAGACAGTGGTGGAGTGGTGTCCTCGTCCACCGCCGGAGCCGCCACCGCGGACAGATGCCCACCCAGACCCTCCTCTTGAGTTGTAGGGGTGCGTTCGGAGTCCGCACCTCAGGAGGGGGGTACTGTAACGTCCTGACCAGAGTTATTATGTGTTTTGCTTGTTTAGTGTTGGTCAGGACGTCAGGTCTAGTTGGTCAGGTCTAGTTTGTCTGTTTCTATGTCCAGCCTAATATGGTTCTCAATCAGAGGCAGATGGTAATCGTTGTCCCTGATTGAGAATCATATATAGGAGGCTTGTTTTGTGTTGGGATTTTGTGGGTGTTTGTTTCCTGTCTCTGTGGTTGTCTGCACCAGATAGGTCTGTCTCGGTTTTTGCACATTTTGTATGTTGTTTGTAGTGTTTCACTTGTTCTTTTATTAAACATGTTGAACACTAGCCGCGCTGCACTTTGGTCCTCTCCTTCACCTATGGAAGAAAGCTGTTACACACAGTGAATTATTGTAATGTTTGTTTGTGTTAATTAATCCCATAAGGAGTAGAAGTGCACAGAGTGCCAGGGGCCAACACTCACCAAATTGCAGTGGAGGTCTCCACACCTCACAGGTCTCCCACTCCACAAGCCATTCTGTGCACCCTTAAGGCGGGGGAGGATGCAATCTGATGTCAACAGCAGAAACCAGGGGAAAATAGCAGATCCCCCTGGGGTGTAAACAGCAGTAGGATGCAATGCTCTTCATGTGGTAGAAATACCATATGAAGACCAGATCGCGCACTGTGCCACAATCATGCTTGTAATGGTATGTTCTATGGTTATATTTACAGTGCATTCTGAAAGTATTCAGACCCCTTCACTTTTTCCACATTTTGTTGCGCTACAGCCTTATTCTAAAATTGATTAAATCGTTTTTTCCCCCTCAATCTACACACAATACATTTAGAAATTGAGCAAATTTATAAAAAATGAAAAACATAAATACCTTATTTACATAAGTACTCAGACCCTTTGCTATGCGACTCGAAATTGAGCTAAGGTGCATCCTGTTTCCATTGATCATCCTTGAGATGTTTCTACAACTTGATTGGTAAATCACCTGTGGTAAATTAAATTGATTGGACATGATTTGGACCGGCACACACCTGTCTATTTAAGGTCCCACAGTTGACAGTGCATGTCAGAGCAAAAACCAAGCCATGAGGTCAAAGGAATTGTCCGTAGATTGTGTCAAGGCACAGCTCTTGGGACGGGTACCAAAACAATTCTGCCGCATTGAAGGTCCAAGACCACAGTGGCATCCATCATTCTTAAATGGAAGAAGTTTGGAACCACCAAGACTCTTCCTAGAGCTGGCCGCCTGGCCAAACTGAGCAATCGGGGGAGAAGGGCCTTGGTCAGGGAGGTGACCAAGAACCCGATGGTCACTCTGACAGAGCTCCAGAGTTCCTCTGTGGAGATGGGAGAACCTTCTAGAAGGACAACCATCTCTGCAGCACTCCACCAATCAGGCCTTTATGGTAGAGTGGCAAGACGGAAGCCACTCAGTAAAAGGCACGTCAGCCCGCTTGGAGTTTGCCAAAAGGCACCTAAAGGACTCTGACCATAAGAAACAAGATTCTCTGGTCTGATGAAACCGAGATTGAACTCTTTGGCCTGAATGCCAAGCGTCACATCTGGAGGGAACCTGGCACCATCTCTACGGTGAAGCATGGTGGTGGCAGCAACATGCTGTGGGGATGTTTTTCAGCGGCAGGGACTGGGAGACTAGTCAGGATCGAGAGAAAGATGAACAGAGCAAAGTACAGAGAGATCTTTGATCTTGATGAAGTCCTGAGCGCTCTGCAGCAGGTTCTCAGACTGGGGCGAATGTTCACCCTCCAACAGGACAATGACCCTGACCCTAAGCACACGGTCAAGACAACGCAGGAGTGACTTCGGGACAAGTCTCTGAATGTCCTTGAGTGGCCCAGCCAGAGCCCGGACTTGATCCTGATCGAACATCTCAAATCAAATGTTATTGGTGACATACACATGGTTAGCAGATGTTATTGTGAGTGTAGTGCGCGCCTCCAAAGTCTCACTAGAAGGCTGCTCCGGCTCCCTCTCCTCCGGCCGTATTGTTGCAGGTCGGCCTCTGGAATCAGTTCAAATGCCCTCGGTCGTGGGGACAAAGGATCCGCTTCGGGAAAGTCATATTCCTGGTCGCAGTGCTGGTAAGTTGACGTCACTCTGATATCCAATAGTTCTTCCTGGCTGTATGTAATAACACTTAAGATTCTGGGCTAACACAATGTAAGAAATAATACATAAAAAAAAAAAATACATCTCTGGAGAGACCTGAAAATAGCTTGCAGCAACGCTCCCCATCCAACCTGACAGAGCTTGAGAGGATCTGCAGAGAAGAATGGTAGAAACTCCCCAAATACAGGTGTGCCAAGCTTGTAGCATCATACCCAAGACTCAAGGCTCTAATTGCTGCCAAAGGTGCTTCAACAAAGTACTGAGTAAAGGGTCTGAATACTTAAGTAAATTTGATATCATTTTTAATACATTTGCAGACTTTTCTAAAAACCTAGTTTTGCTTTGTCACTATGGGTTATTGTGTGTAGATTGATGAAGGGAAAAACGATTTAATCCATTTTAGAATAAGGCTGTAATGTAACAAAATGTGGAAAAAGTCAAAGGGTCTTAATACTTTCCGAATGCACTGTATGTTACAATAGGAACGTTCCCTCTCATTGAATATAGGCTATAGCCTACGTTTTACGTTCCCCAGTTTCTGTGTTGTTGTGTGAGTATTTCAGGAAATGGCTTCCTGGATTCTAAGCAGCTGATTGGTCGGCCCCATCGCAGATTAGAGTTCTGATCCCTCCCTCTTGTCAGAGGATACAGCTGTCTCTGCAATTACCAACTCCTTCTCCAGCTTGATAAAAGCCAGTGGTCCTTCCCTGAGGAAGAGAGCTTCTTTTTATGTCCTGTGTTGATTGTTGTGGCGGTCATGAAAAGTTTTGTGGATATTATTTTGTAGCCACTCCTTCCGAGGTATGTGTATGCCTATAGGACTTTGTGTTTTTGGTTATTGAAATTGTTCTGTTCATTTGTTCCCAGGGGGGGGGGGGGGGGAGCAGAACACACCTTGGGAGTGTTTAGGCCTGCGGGCATACATAACCCGTAGTATTTAATCTGTCTATGCACACTAGGTAAGACCTGGGCGGACCACCACCCGTATTTTGGTTAGCGTGTCTAGTGGTGCTAAAGGTTAGGTAAGTAGTGGGAAGGCAGGTAAGGTAGGAGATGGGACTCTTAACTTTTACTTTCTTTGCTTTGGTTCCGTCCAGCCCCTTTTCCCCACTTTACAGAAGTTAAGGAATAATACATTCCCTGTAAACGGTATTGTTCTCTGCCTCTGTCGTCCTTTCCCGTACCTATGATCACATACTTTTTCACTCCACGGGGAGTTGAGATGTCGCGGGGTGTTACGTTCCCTCCTCCAAGAGGCGTACGTAACACTCTCCTATCCAACCAGATACAGTATTTGTGTGAAGATGGTACAGAGAACCAGACTAGAGGACTTTAGTTTCTGATGCCATTTGTTTTTCTTTGCCTGACCAGGAACTACAGACAAGTCTGGCACTTGTGAAATTGATGTTCATCAACACTGCTGATGTTTTCATTATTCTTGCACAATGTTCATGTTATGAACTTAATTGGCAACGCCACTGCTTTTCAACATCTCCAGCACAATACCAGTGTCAACATGTGAAAACGGAACATCTCTACATTTTGTCGTCAGGCAGAACACATCTAAAGTTAAAACGTTTGAAAAACTGATTTTCAAACACAGATTTGCAGTGATGGGTAGCAAGAAAAATAAACTTGATGCAGGTTTTAAAAATCACTTTTACTCCTACCCTGTGTCACAGAAGCATTCTTTTTTTTTTAATTAAAGAAACACGCTGTTTTCACATGTAGACGCTGGTTTGGTGCTGGAGATGAAGTGACAGAATTGCCCCTTTAAAAAGGAGAAGTTCACTATTTGACAGATGGTTCCATACCCTGAAAATAGTCTATGGACCAGGATAAACTGTAATCCATGGTTTAGTTCTTTAAAACAGCCATTGCAAACTTCAGCTACCGCAAGCAAAGAAATATATGGAAGTGATGGCTTGTGAGCATGTTTAAAAAAAGATGTCCAAATCACCTTAAATCAGCTCCATTTTTGTTGGGACCTTATCTGTGCATAAAAAAAATTAAACATGCTCCATCACATCCATAGATTTTGGGCTAGCAGTGGCTAGTTTGTAATGGCTGTTTAAAAGAGAACTCAACCATGGATTATAGCGGCTAGTTTAATGGCTGTTTAAAAGAGAACTCAACCATGGATTAGTGACAGACTAAATTCAGGGTGAGAAGCAATCTAACATCAAATTGTAACAGTTAACTTCTCCTAAAAGTTATGACAAAACAGATTGATGCCCCTTCCTGAATTGCTATAAAATGGAACAAGTCGGACATAAGAACCTAATTTTGTGACAGACTTACCAGGTGAATGCTATGATCCCTTATTGATGTCAGTGTAGATGAAGGGGAGGAGGCTGGTTAAAGGATTTTTAAGCCTTGAGACATGGATGGGCAAGACAAAAAAAATGTAAGTGCCTTTGAACGGGGTATTGTAGTAAGTGCCAGGCACACCGGTTTGTGTCAAGAACTGCAATACTACTGGGTTTTTCCACGCTCAACAGTTTCCCGTGTATATCAATAATAGTCCACCACCCAATGGACATCAACTTGACAACTGTTCTTAATGTTTTGTACACAGTGTATCAATCTATTACAGGGTTCTCCAACTGGTAGCCCGTGGGTCGAATTTGGCCCACGGGTGACTTTATTTGGCACCCACGTTTTATTGGTGGATGACGACTAAAACATCCGCAAATCAACTCAAATTTAATTTAGGACATGTTCCAAAGAATTCCCATGCATAGTAGTGACCTGATTGTATACAAAATGTAAGCAAGGTTTGAAATGATTGTTTTAGGCAGATAATATATCCGTTTGGGCTTCTTGTGATCAATTTGCAGTCTACAAGTTATTTGTAAATATATTCTGGCCCCCTGAACATCCTCAGGGATGTTAGCTTTTTTCTTGAGCGATCGACACCTTATTCAAGTGAAGTATGTCTGACAGGATGTTTGAGATCAGTGTATAGCAGGGGACAGCAAACGAGAGACATGAAAAGCTTTTCTCCTCAGTCCGGTCTTTACTGCAACAGTTGAAGTTCACAAATGTAATGCACATCACTTCAGACAGTAGCCATGGCAACAAAACTTGAGTGAGGTGGTAAGGGTGTGAGTCCTCCTGAGATACTTTAAATGAGCTACATATACACAACACTACCCAAATATCAACGATTCAGGTCAACAAGGAACGTCGACAAAGCATGAGAAGGATAAACATTCTTCAAATGATTTGAAAATATGTTTCCCCCTGTCCAAACAAACCACTGGCACTGTGGCATCATTGGTTGTGATAAGACCACACACCAACTAGTCTACACCTAGGCTGTAATTGACCAGGTGCGCATTCAGCAGGACACGTTTTGGAACCTTCAGATAGTAATACTGGGGGGGGGGTTAATAAGTGCTTTTTAGCAGAACGAGTAACTTGACTAACCTTGGCATATACACACTACCAATTCAACATGGGATGGCAATAAAATAAAAAAACAACTTAACAATTCAAGAAACAAGAACAAATGTGCACCCAAACACCTATCCACATAAATATCAATACATCCTGGGGATTTTTGGAGATTGTAAGGGCAGTGAGATGTGGTAAAATAGTTGTTCTCAAACTTGCACAACTGACAAATGCAATAAATTCAAAGCTTTAAAGTTGTATAGCTAAACTGAACCCAACAAGAAAACACTGCCCTCTTGGCCTGCTAACGTCAATCATCCTCCTAATGTCACAGTAGACACAATCAAACCTGCACATTCCTATTGGAGATAATATGAAATCCATAAAATGTATTGCAAAGCATATAAAGCACTTCAGTTTTTTGTAATCAGTTAACAGCATGTTATTGAATTATGACCTGCACTATGAAATACCATCTTTCATGTAAAAATGTCAAATGAATGCTTTTGGATGGGTAATGCTAGAGGTTAGAAAGCTGACTCAGCAAGTTGTCAGATGATATACTGAAATGCCCAGCATGTTCCTATTCCACCTTAATTAATTGATGGTTCCTATCGTCATTAACGGACAGTGAAGGAGGAAGAAGAAACAATTCACAGAAATAGGGGAGTTTCATAAAGAACCGAAACTCCCCTAAAATCCCAGCCGTGGTTTAAAAAAATGCCCCAGGGGCATGGAAGCCTTACACACCCAGGAGGGGGAGTTTGTTCCTAATAGTACCCAGGTTTGGAGCCACTTGTCCAGGCTGTGGGTGCCCCAAAGATGCCCCCCTCTCTGGGTGTGTGGTGAGTTCATAAAGTAGGAGGGTTACTCCATCATAACGCTGTATAGGAGAGGCTCGATGTAGTCCTCACTGTAACGGGAGTTGATGACTCGCTGTCTCTTGGAGCCCTGCTTGACCTCCTTCTCTGTGAATATCCCGTCGAAGCGCATGTCTGACGCCTTGGACTGAGAGAGAGAGAGAGAGAGGCCATGAGTAAATTATCATCCAGTTATCTAAGAGTTAAGAGCCATTAACATAGTAAACTCAGCAAAAAATAAACTTCCCTTTTTCAGGACCCTGTCTTTCAAAGAATTGGCCAGGGCAATAAATTGCAATGTCCGTACTGTGAGAGGCCTAAGACAGCGCTACAGGGAGACAGGACGGACAGCTTATCGTCCTCACAGTGGCAGACCACGTGTAACAACACCTGCACAGGATCGGTACATCCGAACATCACACCTGCGGGACAGGTACAGGATGGCAACAACAACTGCCCGAGTTACGCCAGGAACGCACAATCGCTCCATCAGTGCTCAGACTGTCCACAATAGGATGAGAGAGGCTGGACTGAGGGCTCGTAGGCCTGTTGTAAGGCAGGTCCTCAACAGACATCACCGGCTACAGCGTCGCCTATGGGCACAAACCCACTGTCGCTGGACCAGACAGGACTGGCAAAAAGTGCTCTTCACTGACGAGTCGCGGTTTTGTCTCACCGTGGGTGATGGTCGGATTATCGTCGAAGGAATGAGCGTTACACCGAGGCCTGTACTCTGGAGCGGGATCGGAGGTGGAGGGTCCGTCATGGTCTGGGGCTGTGTGTCACAGCATCATCGGACTGAGCTTGTTGTCATTGCAGGCAATCTCAACGCTGTGCGTTACAGGGAAGACATCCTCCTCCCTCATGTGGATACCCTTCCTGCAGGCTCATCCTGACATGACCCTCCAGCATGACAATGCCACCAGCCACCTGCTCATTCTGTGCGTGATTTCCTGCAAGACAGGAATGTCAGTGTTCTGCCATGGCCAGCGAAGAGCCCGGATCTCAATCCTATTGAGCCCGTCTGGGACCGGTTGGATCGGAGGATGAGGGCTATGGCCATTCCCCCCAGAAATGTTTGGGAACTTGCAGGTGCCTTGGTGGAAGAGTGGGGTAACATCTCACAGCAAGAACTGGCAAATCTGGTGCAGTTCATGCAGAGGAGATGCACTGCAGTACTTAATGCAGCTGGTGGCCATGCTGACTGTTACTTCCGATTTTGACCCCCCCTTTGTTCAGGGACACTATTACATTTCTGTTAGTCACATGTCTGTGGAACTTGTTCAGTTTGTCTCAGTTGTTGAATCTTGCTAAGTTTGCTGAAAATAAATGCAGTTGACAGTGAGAGGATGTTTCTTTTTTTTGCTGAGTTTATTATGAATAGAATCAAAGAAATACATTTATATAGATTGGCATTACAAACATGGACTGAATCCAATATTCATCAAAAATATCATAAAAATGCGTGATTTCATATCACCTAATGTGATATAAATCAGTTTGGATTAAGGAACATTGGGAGAGACGCATCTCACCATTCGGGACTTGACTCGTTTGGGCAGCTCCTCGTCTAGACTGTAGACATCATCCCTCTTGGCAGACAACGACGACCCGTCCTCAAACTCCATCTGAGTCAGCACAAAAAAACAATCACAAGTCACGCAAAAACAGGCTTCCATCCAACGTTACTTAAGAAGGTACATCAGTCACCGTATATCAAAAACACCAGTAAACTATCCATTTAACAGCACCCAAATTAGGGCCTGGAATTTGTCCTGGTCACAAGGAACAAAGTGTATGCAGCAGTATGAAGTGGAAAATATGTTAACTACAGTGGCTTGTGAAAGTATTCAACCCCCTTGGCATTTTTCCTATATTGTTGCCTTACAACCTGGATTTAAAATTTATGTTTTTGTATCATTTGATTTACACATCATGCCTTCCACTTTGAAGATGGAAAATATGTTTTATTGTGAAAAACAAGAAATAAGACAAAAAAACTGAAAACTTGAGCGTGCATAACCATTCACCCCCCCAAAGTCAATACTTTGTAAAGCCACCTTTTGCAGCAACTACAGCTGCAAGTCTCTTAGGGTGTCTCTATAAGCTTGGCACATCTAGCCACTGGGATTTTGCCCACTCTTCAAGGCAAAACTTCGCCAGCTCCTTCAAGTTGGATGGGTTCCGCTGGTGTACAGCAATCATTAAAGTCATACCACAGATTCTCAATTGGATTGAGGTCTGGGCTTTGACTAGGCCATTCCAAGACATTTAAATGTTTCCCCTTAAACCACTCAAGTGTTGCTTTAGTAGTATGCTTAGGGTCATTGTCCTGCTGGAAGGTGAACCTCCGTCCCAGTCTCAAATCTCTGGAAGACGAACAGGTTTCCCTCAAGAATTTCCCTGTATTTAGCGCCATCCGTCATTCCTTCAATTCTGACCAGTTTTCCCAGTCCCTGCCGATGAAAAACATACCCGGAACATGATGCTGCCACCATGCTTCAATGTGGGGATGGTGTTCTCGGGGTGATGAGATGTATTGGGTTTGCACCAGACGTAGCGTTTTCCTTGATGGCCCAAAAGCTCAATTTTAGTCTCATCTAACCAGAGTACCTTCTTCCATATGTTTGGGGAGTCACCCACATGCCTTTTGGCAAACACCAAACCTGTTTGCTTATTGGTTTATTTAAGCAATGTCTTTTTTCGAGCCACTGTTCTGTAAAGCCCAGCTCTGTTTGGTTAGCTCCTTGGTCTTCATGGTGCCGCTTGCTAGGTGGCGCCCCTTGCTTAGTGGTGTTGCAGACTCTGGGGCCTTTCAGAACAGGTGTATGTATGTATATATACTGAGATCATGTGACACTTAAATAAAGTCCACCTGTGTGCAATCTAACTAATTATGTGACTTCTGAAGGTAACGGATTGCACTAGATCTTATTTGGGGGCTTCATAGCAAAGATGGTGAAAACATACACTTAGGTTGTAGTCATTAAAACTTGTTTTTCAACCACTCCACAAATGTCTTGCTAACAAACTATAGTTTTGACACTAGTCATTTTTCCAACAATTGTTTACAGACAGATTATTTCACTTACTATTCACTGTATCACAATTCAAGTGGGTCAGAAGTTTACATACACTAAGTTGACTGTACCTTTAAACAGCTTGGAAAATTATGGAATGGCTTTCAAAGCTTCTGATAGGCTAATTGACATAATTTGAGTCAATTGGAGGTGTACCTGTGGATGTATTTCAAGGCCTACCTTCAAACTCAGTGCCTATTTGCTTGAAAATCAAAAGGGAAAATCAAAAGAAATTAGCCAAGACCTCAGAAAATTAGCCAAGACCTCATCCTTGGGAGCAATTTCCTAACGCCTGAAGGTACCACGTTCATCTGTACAAACAATTGTACGCAAGTATAAACACCATGGGACCACACAGCTGTCATACCGCTCAGGAAGAAGACAATTTCTGTCTCCTAGAGATGAACGTACTTTGGTGCGAAAAGTGCACATCAATCCCAGAACAACAGCAAAGGCCCTTGTGAAGATGCTGAAGGAAACAGGTAAAAGTATCTATATCCACAGTTAAACCAGTCCTATATCGACATAACCTGAAAGGCCACTGCTCCAAAACCACCATACAAAAGCCAGACTACGGGTTGCAACTGCACATGGGGACAAAGATCGTACTTTTTGGAAAATGTCCTCTGGTCTGATGAAACAAAAATAGAACTGTTTGGCCATAATGACCATCGTTATGTTTGGAGGAAAAAGGGGGAGGCTTGCAAGCCGAAAAACACCATCCCAACCGTGAAGCACGTGGGTGGCAGCATGTTGTGGGGGTGCTTTGATGCAGGAGGGACTGGTGCACTTCACAAAATAGATGGCATCATGAGGTAAGAAAATTAAGTGGATATATTGAAGCAACATCTCAAGACATCAGTCAGGAAGTTAAAGCTCAGTTGTAAATGGACAATGACCCCAAGCATACTTCCAAAGTTGTGGCAAAATGGCTTAAGGACAACAAACTCAATGTATTGGAGTGGCCATCACAAAGCCCTGACCTCAATCCCATAGAAAAGTTGTGGGCAGAACTGAAAAAGCGTGTGCGAGCAAGGAGGCCTACAAACCTGACTCCGTTAAACCAGCTCTGTCAGGAGGAATGGGCCAAAATTCACCCAACTTATTGTGGGAAGCTTGTGGAAGGCTACCCGAAACATTTGACTCAATTTAAAGGCAATGTTACCAAATACTAATTGAGTGTATGTAAACTTCTGACCCACTGGGAATGTGATGAAATAAATAAAAGCTGAAATAAATCACTATTCTGACATTTCACATTCTTAAAATAAAGTGGTGATCCTACTGAAAAACTGAGTTTAAATGTATTTGGCTAAGGTGTATGTAAACTTCCAACTTCAACTGCATGCACGCACCACTTTTCCGATTTGTAGTAATAATTAAGTCATTATTTTCATTTCACTCCACCAATTTGGACTATTTTGTTTATGTCCATTACAGGTTGTAATGCAACAAAATAGGAAAAATGCCAAGGGGGTGAATACTTTTGCAAGGCACTGTAGTATGTGAAAAGAGTAGCAAGAAGAAAAAATGTTTTACATTAAAGAAAAAAAACTACATTTAAGCAAATCCGTACAGAGGACCACATGATTGTTATGTGTTTTCAGAACCGTTGTACTTGCCAAACCAATTACACAAACCCACTCACAATTTCTTTATAAAGGTCAGCCCCCTGAATCTGTTGGTATGGGCTGAACGTGGTAGGAGCGCAGCCTGAACCTGGTTGGAGCCCTAGTTGTGCGCAGGCCAGCTGTTTGTTCGGCCACCTGCAATTGCTCATAAACTGTCCGCAACCGCAGACTAAAATTGATGCCTACACCAGACTCCAACCCACAAATATAAAAAATGCTTTGTACAGTTCCCTTTTCTTAAATGTATTACACAATTATGTTTTCTTCAACGTTTTGGCTATTTTGTTTATTTATTGGATATGATGGCCTATTGATCAGTATGTGACGACGCAAGCTCTACTGCTCTCATCACGTCGAACCACCATTCTACATTCCCCATGTGCGCCAAGTAGTCTACAAACATTTCCATTTCTATAAACTGCATTACTGCAGTTGCATTAAACTTGAGTGCACCACTCGTTTGTGCCATTAGAGCTAACACATTTCATTTGTTTATCAATTTATTTTTTGAGTTTCACTCATTGTAACATGCCACATATTGGTTTGAGAGCTCCATCGGTGTCAGGAATGCAGTGTTACTAGTGCGCGTACGCCACACCTCTCTGTATTTCACGCAATCTGTCATTGCATTGGTTAGTCCCGTTTGGGATTCATACTATATTAGGACAATTATGCATTGTATTGCTTAACCACTAACTGTAGCAAGTAATCCTCAAAAGGTGCACTATGCAGAAATCGCAGCGACATTTCCTGGTTGCTAAAATTCTAATAGTTCGCCCCATTTCAGTTTGTGACAAAACAAGCAGTCAATGTGTAGAGAATCATTGTACCATCTAAACCATTGTGAAATATATTTTCCATAACCACTTCTACATTTTTTTAAAAACTTTCAGCTATTTGAAGCAGATGTACAAAACCGAAAGTACAAGATAGAAACGAAACGTCAGAATGGGAAGCATAGAAATAGCACACATAGAACAGATCTACCGCTTCTTAGACTTGCTTTCTATGGGAATTAAATATCTATAAGTCACATTTCTATGTGAATTTGGTCAGGTCACCCAAAAAGTTACATATTGTAGCTTTAAGTTTATTGTGGCGACATCTGTTGGTGTTAAGGTACGTAGCCTAGCGGCTAAGAGCGTTGGGCCAGTAACCGAAAGGTCGCTGGTTGGAATCTGAGCCGACTAGGTGAAAAAAATGTGACCTTAAAGAAGTCCCTTAATAACCCTAACTCCTCCTGTAAGTCGCTCTGGATAAGCTGCTAAATTACTAAAATGTCTGTTTCCTTTTAGTGTCTATAATGATGATCTATCAATGGATCTGCTTAAAGTGAGCATTGGTATGGTTTCTCTTCAATTGGGTGTGCTGGGTTACTGTGGGTATATAAGCTGCTGTTAAGGCAATATGTGTTGCTAAGTTCTCCAAAAAAATACTTAGTTGCGTGAGTTTTGGCCTGCTTAAATGCATTTTGCCTTTCATAGCCGTTTGGTTGCTACTGAGTGCTATTGTTCTTTATTTTGACATTTTGTCCTTTTTGTCTTTTGTCGACTGCAACAGGCTACCAGAAAGTTATTTTTGGAACAATTCTAAGCCACTTCTGTAAATATTCACCAGCACTATTTTCACTGGAGTAAACTTGTAAATAAAACCTTAATTTTGCACAGTATTTTTAATCTCTGGTTCTCTTGTGCTCAAACCCTCCTAAATTAGACTGACAGATCCCGTGATATCTTAAGAGTAGCTGAAACAAAAACATTTGTGTAGCCTATTTGGCGCGCGTACAGTTACGCCCTAAAACGTAAGCACTAATGCCAGATACAAATAATTAAAGAAAAACCTCGATGTAGTTCATCTAGATATGAATTGCACAAGAATTATATACAATTACGGATTTTTGTACAATTTCTTATTTATATTCACCCTGTCCGCCACCCATCCATCAGCCATTCATCCACACAATATTTCATGACCCTAAACTCGCCCCCGCCCCGCGGATATAACCGCAGGTTACGAGTCAACCTGCGCATCACTATGGCGCACAGCCTGAATGTGGTTGAAGTGAGGAAGTTAATTTGGCCGGGGTAGGCCGTCATTGTAAATAAGAATTTGTGCTTAACTGACTTGCCTAGTTAAAATAAAGGTCAAAAAATAAAAGTGAATGTGGTCCCTATTACCTGGTACATAAGGATGGAGTGCGATGCGACAAACTTGGCCCCGTACAGCAGATTGTCCGTCCAGCGCACCTGCACCACGTCGCCCACTGCTGGCGGGCCCAGCTTGACGCAGTCCCGGTTCTGAAACCAAACCGTAGACAAGAGCCATCGTATTAGTTCAGTGAGCCACAGTTAAATACGCCGGGACCATTAAATCAAGTCAATATAGCCCACAACACAACTGGATTGATTTGTTTCCACTTTTTAGGATTGGTTCATTTCTATGACCAATAATACCACTGTGTTTGCCATACCACTGAATGCCACGGCTTGCACTGATAAAAGCAGACTGATCCATTGACACTGCTGCATTAGGGCTCCTCATTGTAATACAACATTTAGAAAGGAAATGTTTCAGGCAAAACTTAGTTTCATTTGTTGCCACAGTGATTAGTTTGTTTAGAATATATATGTATATGTCAATACAACGGCATTGTCTATTTGTTACAGCAAACAACATATGTGTCTTCTGATGTTTCTCAACACCCCCAGATAGAGCTTCAGAACTTGTGGCCGTCGCATGCATCCAACGATAAAGGTGACGCTTCCTCACCTTGATGTCCTCAGGGAAGAGGTTGTCGCTGTAGGAGCCGTCGTCAAAGACCACCTCGTAGAAGGTGGCGGTGGTCAGCTCCAGCACCTCACACTGGTAGTAGCGCCCATTTTTATGCTTACAGATAACCTGCTGGCCGACCTCAAGCTCTTGCATGGCCGCCTTATTACGCTAGGAGGACATGAGGTCAAAGATCAGACACTCCATATAGCACCATGAACAAATGACCATAAAGACCAGACACCGTTAAACAAATATGACATTTGGTAAGTGGAAACAAATGTGAAGGAATGTGGACCCGTAAAAGCTACTCCTTTGTTAACATCTAACAATTTCTTATTTTAAGAGCCATACATATAGATAAATAAAATATAATATTTAGTATGTGGACACTTGCTCGTCGAACATCTCACTCCAAAATCCTGGGCATTAATATGGATTTGGTCCCCCCTTTGCTGCTATAAACAGCCTCCGCTCTTCTGGGAAGGCTTTGCACTAGGTGTGGGAACATTGCTGCAGGGACTTGCTTTCATTCAGCCACGAGCATTAGTGAGGTCGGTTACAGATGTTGGGCGATTAGACCTGGCTCGCAGTCAGTGTTCCAATTCATCCCAAAGGTTTTCGAAGGGGTTGAGGTCAGGGCTCAGGTCATTCAAGTTCTTTCACACCAATCTTGACAAAACATTTCTGTATGGAAGTCACTTTGTGCATGGGAGGTATTGTCATGCTGAAACAGGAAACAGCCTTCCCCAAACTGTTGCCCCAAAGTTGAAAGCACAGAATCATCTAGAATGTCACTATGCTGTAGCATTAAGATTTCCCTTCACTGGAACTAAGGGGTCTAGCCCGAACCATGAAACACAGCCACAGACCATTATTTACAGGTAGCGTTCTTTTGGCATCCGCTAAACCCAGATTCGTCCGTCGGACTGCCAGATGGAGAAGCGTGATTCATCACTCCAGAGAACTCGTTTCCCCTGCTACAGAGTCCAATGGCGGCGAGCTTTACACCACTCCAGCCAACGCTTGGCATTGCGCATGGTGATCTTAGGCTTGTGTGCGGCTGCTCGGCCATGGAAACCCATTTCATGAACAGTTCTTGTGCCAACATTGCTTCCAGAGGCAGGTTGGAGCTCACTAGTGAGTGTTGCAACCAAGGACAGACGATTTGTACGCACTTCAGCACTCGGCGGTCCCGTTCTGTGAGCTTGTGTGGCCTAGTACTTCGCAGCTTAGCCGTTGTTGCTCCAAGACATTTCCACTTCACAATAACAGCACTTATAGTGGACCGGGGCAGCTCTAGCAGGGCAGACATTTGATGAACTGACTTGTTGCAAAGGTGGCATCCTATGACGGTGCCATGTTGAAAGTCACTCAACTCTTCAGTAAGGCCATTCAACTCCCAATGTTTGTCTATGGAGATTGCATGGCTGTGTGCTGGATTTTATACCCCTGTCAGCAAATCACTTGGATATTGTGGGTTACTGTGTGTTAATAAAGCTGGAAAAGTCTGATTTGATGCGTTTTCATTTCAGGCTGTAAGGCAACAAAAGGTGAACAATTTTAAAAGGGTTGGTGACTTTCTATACCCACTGTATGCTTTTGAACTCAGCTAAAGTATTAACAACCAGACAATGCATGAGCCCTCGGTTAACTCAGTTTAGAAATAAAATCCTGCATGGCTGCCTTATTACGCTGGGAGATTAAAGAGTTAGCCTACAATTATTATACCACCATTAACAGATGACCATAAAGATAACACACAGCATATATTTCCAATTGATGAATATATTACATTTGGTAAGAGGAAATAAATGCAAACTAAAGAGGATTCATAAAAGCTATTTCAGTAGTGGTGAATTGTTCTGGTCACGTGAGACATCTAACAACTTCTTTTAAAGTTCATTCAGCAGAGGTATTTAAATCTAGACAATGCATACGCCATCGGTGAAGAAAAACAAGTTCAGAGAAGATTCATTTGCATTTCACTGAACATTAGTTCGGTCTCCGCATGTCTTCGGTTCAACTATAACATAACTTCCCCTCCCCAACTAGCTAATTAAAGCACTGAGCTTCGACAAAAGCCAGAGAGAGCCTGCAGCACGTTAGAGGAAATATTGTGCAGCCTGCGGCACTGACTGACTACATCAGAGACAACCAGCAGAGCTGAAGCGTTGATCTTCCCTCTGTTCCGACCGTTGCCAATTACAGGAGTATTAGTATAAAAGAAACAATCTGTCTGGAACATGCAATCGTTTATAGATACAGCTTTTTATATAGTACTCATACACACATTGTGATGTCTGTGTAATGTTTGGGAATCAGAATGTGTTGTCTGTATACGATGTTATGTGGAGGATTGAAATTTGGAACCTGACTTGCCTTTCGTATTGCCCCAGAGGAGAAAAATCCAGTTGAATACAGTGTAGAGCAGCAGGGCCATAGATCATAGGGTGTCAAACTCATTCCACGAAGAGCCACGTATCTGCGGGTTTTTGGTTTTTCCTTTCAATTAAGACCAAGATAACCAGGTAATTAATCAAGTGCAAGGGTGAAGCGAAAACCCGCAGACACTCGGCTCTCTGTGGAATGAGTTGGACACGTGCTGTAGATGATTCAACCAATGGCCTACACCAGTGTCTCCAGCTCCAGTCCCTCAACAGCACACATTGTGTTGTAGCCCCAGACAAATTCACCTGATTCAACTTATTGAGGGCCTGATGATTAGTTGACAAGTTGAATAATAATATATGCCTTTTAGTAGAGTTTTACAAAAAGCGACTTAAAGTCATGTGCCAGACGCCCACACGCTGCCAGAAAAAATGTCTGCTGTTGGGGGTACTCGAGGACTGGAGTTGGGAAACACTGGCCTAGGCTACATAGCTGTATACAAAGACAAGAAATCTAAAATCAGAGCCGAGAATGATTGACAGGCTAACCCACAACAGTAACTCTACATCAGGGGAGTTGAATCATTGAATCTGCAACGTGTTCTGACTTGCTGACACAATGCTCACAACAGGAATCAGGACAAAGAGTAAACGTGATCTTTCATCATGTCGCATGACAAATTATCTGTACGTGCTTGGGCTTGCCAGTTCTCACTCTAGGGGAAGGGAAGCAATGTTCCTATGGCCACATGGTCCCTGGTTTTATGGTCTCTGGTTTCTGTTGTTGCTGCTCAACATTTTATTAGGGAAGCATGATTTGACCCGTTTCAACTAGTCTGGCGTCAAACTGGTTTCCAACCTGACAACTAAGATACATGTAATGTCTGCTATACAAATAATATGTATTAACCAATTGATGGTGGTGGCAATAACAAAAGCCAGGAAATTAAATATGCAGAGGTAAACCTATGTGCAGGAGTGATTTCTATGAAAATAGTTGCTTTTTGGGACAAAAAGAGTCAGAAGACACTTCTGACCATTTACAAACGTGATGCAATGCTTCCCTGAACCAAAGTTTACCCCCACCCCCGTAGAAGCTACCTCTGGTAGGACGGGTGACTTGTGCCTGTAGCAGGTGACGTGGACGATGAAGGGCCAGTCATCAGGCTGCATGAGCTGGCCAGCCGCCTGGGCGCAGGTGGGGTGGAAGGCAGTGGTGCAGCGGCCATGGGAACACTGAACACAGCAGCCAACATCCCTCTTCACCCGCAGCTTACAGTAGAAACACTTCTGCAGGGGGGTGAGGAAAGTGGAGGAGGAAAGGGGGAGAAGTGCAGTGGGAGTTCAAAAGGTTGTAGGGACGAGGCAGTGACAAGAAAGAGGGGGAGATGAGAATAAGGAGGGAGGGAGTAGGAGGATCACCAGTGGGAGGAGTAGGAAGAGAGGGCCAGATGGAAGGTGGGATAAAGGGAAAGAAACAGGGGAGGGGGAAGGAGACGAGGGCATATAGGAAATTACAACGTTTCCTTTCTCACCGTTTCAAGCTCCCAGATGACCCATTGTCTGTTGTTCCCAGTTTAGAATATGACTCCAATAAATACATACAGTCCACTTCCTCACTGTAGACCAAACTGGACAAACAAAGCAATCACACTGAAGTGGTCTGGGTCAGAGTAAGAAGTGACAGCCATGAAAACAGACTGGCCCACCAACATGAACCCTTGGTGAAGCTCCATGAGGTACTGTTCATGGTTGCTGAGGGGAAGCCTTAGCTGGAGGAAACTCCTTTTGATAAGCCTATTTGGCTCATTTCATATGGGCAGGGGGTGAAGGACTCCGGTGAAGGCCCATATGACTAATTATTATGTTCATTTCGTGAACTGAATGGGAGTGAAGGACCCTTGGTGAAGCTCCATATGACACACCTTTGTTTGTTTCATATTCAGGGACGGCAGGTAGCCTAGTGGATACAGCATTGGGCCAGTAACCGAAAGGTTGCTGGATCGAATCCCCGAGCTGACAAAGTAAAAATCTGTCGTTCTGCCCCTGAACTGTTCCCCGGTCGGCCGTTATTTGTAAATAAGAATTTGTTCTTGCCTTGTTAAATAAAGGTTACATATTAGCAGGATAGTGAAACTGTATGCATGAGCAGGCTATGTCTGATTGCATGATGTGTGGCTTTGTTCACATCAGGGGAACTGAGCAGGAGTCAACGACCTCGGTGGAACGCCACATGATTAGACACAGTATTGATGTCAGGCTGAAAGACCAAGGACACGGACCTTGTTAAACAGGTTTGATTCCCTCTGGTGTTTACAGAACACTGGTGGCTGTGGGATCAGGATATCAGAGGAAGCAGTAGAGAATGTATGAGAAAACATGAATGGCTGCAGTATAGCCATTAACATTGATGATGATGATGACGATGATTAGGAGCATGGAATGTTCAGGCATGAATGTGTGTAGTTCTGTTCAAAAGTTTGGGGTCACTTAGAAAAGCATTTTTTTGTCCATTAAAATAACGGCAGATTTTTAATGGAACAAGAATATACTGACGAGTTTCAGAAGAAAGTTCTTTGTTTCTGGCCATTTTGAGCCAGTAATCGAACTCACAAATGCTGATGCTCCAGATACTCAACAAGTCTAAATAAGGCCAGTTTTGTTGCTTCTTTAATTAATGTTCTGTATTATGTCATGTTTCATGTTTTGTGTGAACCCCAGGAAGAATAACTGCTGCTTTAGCTGTAGCTAAATGGGGGTCCTAATGAAATAAAAAATGACCAAATGGCACCAGCATAGGCAAATATTTATATGGAAAATGGAACAATACCCATCATATTGAAAACAGTTAGTCCTAAACTCACATGAGAAAAGTCTATAGGGAACTTGAATTCTGTATCTCTAAGCAGTTGAGAAAACCACAACCATGAAAATTAAATGACAGGAAGTCGATACACAGAAACTGGGCCTAAAATAACTTCTCCCCACCAGCCACTGTGGAAGGTAGATTTAAAAATCTCCCATGACTCAGTGTTTACCAACCAAAATACACTGCTCAAAAAAATTAAGGGAACACTTAAACAACACAATGTAACTCCAAGTCAATCACACTTCTGTGAAATCAAACTGTCCACTTAGGAAGCACCACTGATTGACAATAAATTTCACATGCTGTTGTGCAAATGGAATAGACAAAAGGTGGAAATTATAGGCAATTAGCAAGACACCCCCAATAAAGGAGTGGTTCTGCAGGTGGTGACCACAGACCACTTCTCAGTTCCTATGCTTCCTGGCTGATGTTTTGGTCACTTTTGAATGCTGGCGGTGCTTTCACTCTAGTGGTAGCATGAGACGGAGTCTACAACCCACACAAGTGGCTCAGGTAGTGCAGCTCATGCAGGATGGCACATCAATGCGAGCTGTGGCAAGAAGGTTTGCTGTGTCTGTCAGCGTAGTGTCCAGAGCATGGAGGCGCTACCAGGAGACAGGCCAGTACATCAGGAGACGCGGAGGAGGCCGTAGGACGGCAACAACCCAGCAGCAGGACCGCTACCTCCGCCTTTGTGCAAGGAGGAGCAGGAGGAGCACTGCCAGAGCCCTGCAAAATGACCTCCAGCAGGCCACAAATGTGCATGTGTCTGCTCAAACGGTCAGAAACAGACTCCATGAGGGTGGTATGAGGGCCCGACGTCCACAGGTGGGGGTTGTGCTTACAGCCCAACACCGTGCAGGACGTTTGGCATTTGCCAAAGAACACCAAGATTGGCAAATTTGCCACTGGGGCCCTGTGCTCTTCACAGATGAAAGCAGGTTCACACTGAGCACATGAGCACATGTGACAGACGTGACAGAGTCTGGAGACGCCGTGGAAAACGTTCTGCTGCCTGCAACATCCTCCAGCATGACCGGTTTGGCGGTGGGTCAGTCATGGTGTGGGGTGGCATTTCTTTGGGGGGCCGCACAGCCCTCCATGCGCTCGCCAGAGGTAGCCTGACTGCCATTAGGTACCGAGATGAGATCCTCAGACCCCTTGTGAGACCATATGCTGGTGCGGTTGGCCCTGGGTTCCTCCTAATGCAAGACAGTACTAGACCTCATGTGGCTGGAGTGTGTCAGCAATTCCTGCAAGAGGAAGGCATTGATGCTATGGACTGGCCCGCCCGTTCCCCAGACCTGAATCCAATTGAGCACATCTGGGACATCATGTCTCGCTCCATCCACCAACGCCACATTGCACCACAGACTGTCCAGGAGTTGGCGGATGCTTTAGTCCAGGTCTGGGAGGAGATCCCTCAGGAGACCATCCGCCACCTCATCAGGAGCATGCCCAGGCGTTGTAGGGAGGTCATACAGGCACGTGGAGGCCACACACACTACTGAGCCTCATTTTGACTTGTTTTAAGGACATTACATCAAAGTTGGATCAGCCTGTAGTGTGGTTTTCCACTTTAATTTTGAGTGTGGCTCCAAATCCAGACCTCCATGGGTTGATAAATTTGATTTCCATTGATAATTTTTGTGTGATTTTGTTGTCAGCACATTCAACTATGTAAAGAAAAAAGTATTTAATAAGAATATTTAATTCATTCAGATCTAGGATGTGTTATTTTAGTGTTCCCTTTATTTTTTTGAGCAGTGTACTTTGAAAACCCCCCAGCTAATACAGCATTTATTTTACTATAAATGTGATCATCCTTGACTTTTTATTCACAAATACGAGTGAAATGCTCGCACTGTGGAGCCCATACCACCCACCAACGTGGCTGTTGAAATAGACCACAACTAATGCCAAAATCTAAACACATTTTAGGCCCTGCACAGAAGTAGTGTTGTGGTGCTGTTGTGGTCCTGACTGTGACCATTGAGGAACAGTAGCTCACCAGCTGGAACCTGGCCACAGGGATGTAACTGAGGTCCACGGGGCTGCGGTCGGCGATGCTCACGAAGCGCGCCTCCAGGACCACGAGCGAACACAGCACGTGCACCCACCTGTGTGGGTGTCACAGGAAACAGATCAGCACAATAAACAGACTATAGGTGTGTGACACATCAGGGGAAAGTTTCCACTGGCCCTTCATTCCCAATTCAAGGAAATTACAACATGATGTTATTTATAACTAACAACATGGACAAAAACAATATTTTTTTAAGGGTGGGCTATATTAAACATTTATTTTGTTAATATACAAAAATGTTAGGATCACATGTAGCCTAGACAAAAACAGGTTTCTATTATATATCATTATGCTATAGAGAACATCATCCTTCAATATATAATACAATCTTACTGTAGACTAGCACAGGCTCCTCACTGTCACAAGCCATTAGAGACTTGACAGAGAAGGCTAGCTTGGTCTACAGGCATTCCCTGCCTTTTTCATTGACTGAAGTGTCCTAGATTCAGCGGGGAGGGTAAAGTGTGACCACTAGCTACAGACTGGGGATCCTAATAAAATACCAGACTAGAGTGGTTGTAGCATCGGTGTAACAAAATGTATTTAGCCTAGAGCTTGAGGCCTCCATTAAATGGGTAGCTCCTCAAATTGCTGTACTATACTCACTTGTTGTTGTTGGCTCTCTGTAGAGCTCCCCCTCGCAGTGAACACAGGCAGCAGTCCTGAGGGAGCGAAAGACGCACACAGATGACCTCTGACCTAGTGTTTAACATCACATTTTGGATACACTTAATGTTATAGACCTTTATGTGGTGTGTACAGTTGAATTCGGAAGTTTACAGACACCTTAGCCAAATACATTTAAACTCAGTTTTTCACAATTCCTGACATTTAATCCTAGTAAAAATTCCTGTCTTTGGTCAGTTAGGATCACCACTTTATTTTAAGAATGTGAAATGTCCGAATAATAGTAGAGAGAATAATTTAGTTCAGCTTTTATTTCTTTCATCACATTCCCAGTGGGTCAGAAGTTTACATACAATCAATTAGTATTTGGTAGCATTGCCTTTAAATTGTTTAACTTGGGTCAAACATTTCAGGTAGCCTTCCACAAGCTTCCCACAATAAGTTGGGTGAATTTTGGCCCATTCCTCCTGACAGAGCTGGTGTAAGTGAGTCAGGTTTGTAGGCCTCCTTGCTCGCCAGTGAGTTAATACATTATGTAGTTCCATCCATGAGCTGTTCTTGTTTATTAATGTTCTGTATGAAGTCATGTTTCATGTTTTGTCTGGACCCCAGGAAGAGTAGCTGCTGCTTTCTCAACAGCTAATGGAGATCCTAATAAAATACCAAATACTAACCGACTTAACTTCATTACCTGAATGTTCTATTTATTCATGTGAAACTTTCCTCCACGTTGTCTGTGGCAATGCCCTTGACAAAGAAAGCTGGCCAGAGTACTGCGATTTACATTACTCGCTGGGCTGCCTGGCAGTGGGTTTTCCAGTATCTTGTAATGGGTAACTCTTGTGGACGTAGGACGTTAAGCTAACTCTAGTCAATCAGTAACTTTACAGTTAGTGGCGGGGGTAAGCCAGACATGTGCATGTCGACAAGTAAGAGCTATGGCAATTTATTCTACCTTTATTTCAACAAGGAACACAGACTGAGAACAAGGTCTCTTTTACAGCTGGGCCCTGCGTATACATGTTTACACATACCGTTTAGGTACAATGATTAACTTAGTTGGACTGCACAGAATCACTGATCTACAAATCACCGTGCATTCCAAATAATTACTGAAGTGATAAAGATCAGCAATTCTGCTCCTGGCTTTGCTCAAACACACTGGGTACCACAGAGAGTTAAAAGCAGAAATGTTCATGACCATTTCCTTAGACAACACTGTCAACTGGTGGATAAACTTGGTTATATCAAGTTGGGAGGTCATCAAAAAGAGACATATTTCACGGCTTGACAGGTAGGCGTATTCGGAGGGAGAAATTAATTTCACTAAATAGTCCATTAATAATCAAGAATCACACATCCACAATATGATTCATGACTTGGCGTGTAAGACTCGGTACAGGACAGGACTTGAACTATCCTCTGTTGTGGTGCTCAGCAGAGGAATTATGTAACGGTTTGTTATTTTGTATTTTGCAATTAAAAACTCTGGCTTCTGTTCAAGTCATCCCAGAGGAAAAACAGAGTCATTGAGAAATAACTGGAGAAGGTTCTAGCTACAGTCATTCTAACCCTTTTTATTTTCAGACAATATTTGTTCTACATCTACAGAAGTGTATTGTTAATTGAACATGAATCCTCCACTTTCTTCAAGGATTAACATCCACATATGTATACGTATGGCTCTGCTATTATCTACAGTGCCTTCAGAAAGTATTCACACCCTTCAACTTTCCTCATTTTGTTGGGTTATAAACTGGGATTAAAATGGATTTGATTGTCATTTTTTTGTCAACGATTGACAAAATACTCTAATGTCGAAGTGGAAGATATTTTTTTACATTTGTAAAAAATAAAATCATGAGAGATAAAACACTAATATCTCTTGATTAGATAAGTATTCATCACCGAGTCAATACATGTTAGAATCACCTTTGGCAGGGATTACAGCTGTTAGAGACTTAGAGACCCAGAAGGACTAAGAGCAAGTCTCTAGGCTACTCTAGGCCTAGTGGTTAGAGCGTTGGACTAGTAACCGAAAGGTTGCAAGTTCAAATCCCCGAGCTGACAAAGTACAAATCTGTCGTTCTGCCCCTGAACAGGCAGTTAACCCACTGTTCCTAGGCCGTCATTGAAAATAAGAATTTGTTTAACTGACTTGCCTAGTTAAATAAAGGTAAAAAAATAAAAAAAAATATCCACACCTGGATTGTGCAACATTTGCCCATGAATCTTTTCAAAATTCTTAAACTCTGTCAAACTGACCATTACTAGACAACCCGATTTAAGTCAAAAGTAACTCGACCACTCAGGAAAATCACTGTGTTCTTGGTAAGCAACTCCAGTGTAGATTTGGCCTTGTGTTTTAGGTTATTGTTCTGCTGAAAGGTGAATTCATCTCCCAGTGTCTGGTGCAAAGCAGACTGAAGCAGATTTTCCTCTAGGATTTTGCCTGTGCTTTGCTCCATTTTGTTTATTTTTATCCTGAAAAACTCCCCAGTCCTTAATGATTACAAGCATACCCATAACATGATGCAGCCACCAGTATGCTTGAAAAAATAGAGAGTGGTACTCAGTAATGTGTTATATTGGATTTGCTCCAAATTTAACACTTTGTATTCAGAGGAAAAAGTGAATTGCTTTGCTATTTCCCATTTAATGGAGGCCCCAGTATTACTTCAGTGCCTTGTTGCAAACAGGATGCATGTTTTGGAATAAAAATACAAAAAACGGCAACTGCGTTAGGAAGGACGCCTGTATCTTTGTAGAGACTGGGTGTATTGATACACCAGCCAAAGTGTAATTAATAACTTCACCATGCTCAAAGGGATATTCAATGTCTGCTTTTTATATTTTTTTTACACATCTACCAATAGGTGCCGTTCTTTCCGAGGCATTGGAAAACCTCCCTGGTCTTTGTGGTTGAATCTATGTTGGAAATTCACTGCTCGACTACGGGACCTTACAGATAATTATATGTGTAGGGTACAGAGATGAGGTAGTCATTCAAAAAGCATGTTAAACACTATTATTGCACACAGTGAGTTTATGCAACTTATGTGAATTGTTAAGCACATTTTGACTCCTGAGCTTATTTAGGGTTGCCATAACAAAAGCTTTAAATACTTAGACGCAACACATTTTTCAGCTTTTGATTTTTCATTTGTAAACATGTCTAAAAAACATCATTCCACTTTAACATGAAGGGAGAAATTAAATTGTGTGTAAGCCAGTGACCAAAAAATTATCTCTCAATTGAATCCCTTTTATATTCAGGCTGTAACAAAATGTGTAAAAATGTAAGTGGTGTGAATACTTTCTGAAAGCACTGTATCCTATCCTTTCTTGTTGTCAGCCTTCAATATTCTTAGTTCTAGAATCTCTGAAGAGTTGGAGTGCACATGAGTTACAACATTATCCCATCCCACTCCATTGTCAGTATGGTGCTAGTATGTGTGTGAAGTGGAACTAAGATCATGTAGTGTTGATAAGCTTGTGTAGTGATATGGTTTCAGTTGTACTTCATTGCAGTACTGACCTCAGTCAAAGCGTTGGCTTCACAGCGAGCACACATCCAATCGTCTGACACTTGGTCAACAGACACTCCATAGCAACCTGAGGGACACGAGGAAAACAAGGCCACGGAAAACATTAGAAGACGTTTTCTATTGACAGAGGTGACAAAGGCACTGATGTGAATGAGAAGTTCCACAGGCACATAAGCATTTATGTGTCTTGCAAATCAATTGATTAAAGTGCACGTCATTGCAGTAAATCATTGTTAATAAATGAGAATGGACATTCTGGATTGATTACTGAACTCTGACATAAACTGGTATTCCTTGAGAGCATATCATTGATTAGATTAAACATATGGAACACATTAAACACAGGGGTTTCAAACTCATTTTGCCCCGCGGGCCACATTCAGTCTTCAACGCACTTAAAATTGATTACATTTCCTCACCATCATAATTTGCAGAGAATAGTCCTCTATCAAACGCTTTGGAATTTCCAATGCTCCCAGACTGTCTAGCTTTAGTTTTGATGACTACTAGCAAGAGCGACAGAGTCAAGAGACTAAATGTAATAATAAACAACATTAAGTGCTTATATTTGTTCTGTTACACAGGTCCATTATTTCGACACTAGTTTCAATTTGTTGTTAGTCATTTCAATGACGACTGAGAAAATAATTCTAAAATAAATTACATGCTCTAAACATTGGTGTTAGACTGTTGATGTGAATTAAATGGAATTCAGCAAGAGCATATTAGTGCTTATCAATGGAAAAGTGCTGTCTAACAACGGGTGTGAATGAACTAATATTCATTGAAATCTGGAGTACTACAGTCAATTAGAAATGAAACATATGGAACAGGCTTCAAAGTTGGGGATTGTGAATGAGACTGTAGCTACTGACTGGCATGGATGCGGACGCAGCACTGGGAACAGCTGACCAGCAGGCTGGTGCCGTCCTCCTCCAGGTGAGGGGTGTAGAGTTGGCCCTCGCCGCTGCTGCTGTTGGTCTTGTCATTGGTGGTGCTGAAACACATCTCCGGGATCAGGGGTTTGGAGCTCTGTCTGCCCCCACACCGGCCTTTTACAGTGTAGCTGGGGTTGCTGCCAGACTGCGACTGGAGAGGGATGCGTATTATTAAAGGTCAAATTGTAATTTCTACGACTACTATTGTGCACAGCTGGCTGAATTGCTTTTCTGTTGCCTAAATGTCTTTAGAAGGTACATAAAAACAAAGTTCAAAGTTTATTTTTTTGTTGAAAAATAAAATTAAACTCATTAACAGCTGGATTGAGGGCCCATTAACAACAGCTACAGTATAAGGCAAAGACCAAGGACCTCTCCACTCTACCTGGTCGTATGTGTGGAAGAGCAGGCAGATAGAGCAGTAGGGGGCCTGCAGGCCCATGCGCTGGTTGTACGATCTCTCCGCCTGGGGGTTGTAAGGTTGGCTCTGCCACAGCTGAGCCAGGGGCTTGGCCCACTCCTCTGGTTCATCCTTCATATCAACATACCGCTCATCTACAAGATAGAGGTGGGAGAGAGTAACGGAGGAGGTTAAGAGAGAGGAGAAAGAGAGACTAGGGCCCTATCACTGTGAATATGTACTTGTGTTGAAAAGGTTGCTTGTTATAGAAATATATGTTGGGATACTGTTCTAACCCACCAGAAGCAGGTGCTCACCATCATCACTGTGGCTTTCACTGGAGCTGAGGAGTGGGTGCTGTTTGGGCAGCTGGCGGAGGAGAGGATATTGTTTGATCTTCACGCTCTTGCAGTCCGTCTGCTTATTTTGACTTAAGTTAGTCAGTTTACTTGGATGTAAAATCATCGGCTTACTTAAGTTTAAGTTTGTCTGCTTGATTAAAGTTAACTCCGCCTGCACTGGGGAAAGACATTGCTGGGGAAAGAGACAGGAAGAGGATGAGTGACCATCAGCTGGCTCATGTGTTGTTTCCACATCTAATGCCGTTTTCTATTGTATGTCAAGTGTGAAAACATGTCACATTTTAATCTTTAACATATTCGCCTCTAATATCAGTCTCTACTATCATCACAAACCCATAACCAAAAATGAATAACTTCTAAAGATAGAATCATGAAAGAGGGTAAACTAACCTTCCACCTGTCCCTCCTGACCTCTGCCCTCTTGATTGGCCTGGTATGTGCGTGGGTCTGGACAGGCTCCGGGCTGCTAGGGGCCTTAGCTTCGGACTTCTCCTCCTGAGCCTGGGCCTCGCCGGGCTGCTGCCACTTACTGAGGCCTTGGGCCTTTGTTTCAACCTGTTCTCCCTTCCTGGGACTCTGTGCTTCGGCCTGGATATGCTCATCTTTGGTGAATGGGACCTGGGACTCCTGCTGCCCGGCTTTGACTTGGGACTGGAGCTGGGCCTTGAGTTGAAGGTGCCGTGGCAGGTGCTCCCTGGCATAACTGTGCACGTGGAGCTGGGTGTGGTGAATCGGCTGCTGGTTCTCACGGGCGTAGCTGAGGACCTGCATGGTCTCCTTGGGGCTCTGGGTCTTGTGGAAGAGGAGGCTGGCCACCCCCAGCTTTCGGACAGGCTGAGTGGAAGGACCGGTCCTGGCTGGGGGAGCCACTACTGGGAGGTGGCCGTTTCTGTGCGACTGGGGTTGAGCCAAAATGGTCGCTGCGTGATTGCTGGTGGAGGGGATGGTGACTTTTTGTAGAGCCGGGCTTGTGCTGCTGTTGCCCTTCGTAGGGTCCGTCTTTAAATTAGGCAGTTCCCTCGAGGTGAGCTTCACTGGTGTGTGTGAAATACAAACATTTGTATCAGGAGAAGCAACAGGGATAGCATTTCCAAATATCCACTGAGTCTCATAGTGGATTAGTGACACAGATCGATTATCATGACGACTTCCGCTGCTCTGTCACTACATACTTCAGTCTGAGACTGCCATCGTTGAAGTTGTTTGTGGTGACGAGGGCTATTGTACAAAAGTCATCAGCGATTGGATAGTCTCTAACCAATCAGAGTATCAAAGCCAATGACAAATTTTCAAACCACTACTTAATTAAAACAATTTTTTTTGTTAAAGTTAGTTAAGAATAAATTCTTATTTTCAATGACGGCCCAGGAACAGTGGGTTAACTGCCTTGTTCAGGGGCAGAACGACAGATTTTTACCTTGTCAGCTCGGGGATTCGATCGTGCAACCTTTCGGTTACTAGTCCAACGCTCTAACCACTAGGCTTTAACCATGTGTGTTCTGGCTCTGGCCCAACCAATCGGTTTATGGACTAATCAGACAGCCTTGAATGTGTTCGCAGATCCAAAGTCAATGTGGAGAAGAAACTAACCAGTGGAGGCTGTGAGGAGCTATGGGGGGGAGGGCGGTCTCATTGTAATGGCTGGAATGGAATAAATGGAACGGTATCAAAAATATGAAAACCACATGGTCGACCCCGCTCCATGTTTTTCCATTCCAGCCATTACAATGAGACGGTCCTCCTATAGCTCCTCCCACCAGCCTCCACTGAAACTAACATCCGGGGGCATGACGTAGTGTTTGCTTGGAGCAAGGAGTCTGGGCAGCCAGGCAGAATATCGATACCCATTTACTACAATACCCATTTACTACAATACTACACAAGTTGTTTGTAGTTTACTGAATTGTTAGCAGCTAGTAACATAAGCATTTCAAAGCAACCACTACAACACCTACTTACCGGTGTACGCAACCAATAAACTGATTTGACAAGTGGCCTGTATTCAAACCATTTGACATTTGGTGGCGGGACACTGGAGCTTATTAAAGCTGGAATCCACCATGGCAGTTTGCGATATTACAACAACAAAGAAATAACTTCAAAACAAAGAACACTTTTCCCCCCGCAGACTTCATTGCACGTGCGATATAACAGCAGAGTATTTACTACGATGCTGAACGCTCCTCTCTTTCCTTTCAGAAACAAAACAAAAACAATAACAAATGTGCTGGGGACACAAACACTGACGCTGTTTCCCCTAATGCAGATTCCAGGTTAAAATCCAGTCAAGTGTCAGTCTGATATTTTGTGTTACCCCCTAATTTTACAAATGTATCATACTGTGCTGATTTTGCGTGTAATTTTCTAGGTTTTAAATAGTGAAAATAAGGCTGGTAGTCACAGCCTTACTGTCAGTGAGGGTACCTGTATCTGTGTAGTCCTCTGCTCCCGTGCACAGAGCGGTGAGGCCTAGTCTGGCCTTCTTTTCATACTCCTCTTCTTCATCTTTCGGGACCACCTTGTCAGGTACATCCAGACACACCCAGTGCCTCTTGGTCCCTATCCTCGGTGTTGGGCTGGTGAGCCATAAAACATTCAAGTTGAATTATTTTTATGTCAAGCATTTTTTTTTTTTAAAGGAAATTTCCATCCATATACTGTTAAATCTGCTCTATAGCACCCTCTACCAACATAAAAATTAACATCTCTTCTGACCTCTTTCTCTCCACCTCTGGCTCCTGGGAAATGCAGTCCTTCCCCTGCTCCTCCCCCAGGAACTCCTTGGCTTCTGGGGTGGACCGTGAGTGGTTGATGGTGCCTGTGTCCCGCCCCGCGAGCCACTGCTCATAGCGGTCTGGCTGGTACTTCTTCACGAACAGATCCATGGAGATCTTCACCATGTCCTTCCTGCACGTACACTGGAGGCAAGAGGAGAATACGTTCTAGGGATGTACTAATGCTCCCAGAGGTAAATAAACCAAGGTCAGTCTAATAGTATTAATAACAATCTCGTATGACTCTCTAAGTATAGTCTTTTCCCACTTTCCCTCTTTCTGCCGACCCCCATTAACTAACCGACCCCCATTAACTGGTCAACAATGGTTATATTTTTCCCCAAACAGTAAAATGACGTGACCAACAGAAAATATTACACAAGGAAGACATTTTTCAATAAGATCTTAAAATGGACACATGCAACAATAGCAAGCCCATCATTTTACAGTCAAAGGGCTAATAGCCAATATATTGAACATGCAACTGCTGTAATGAAGCAGCTAATAAAACATTTGCTCAAATGAAATTTGCAGGAAAACACTGTTCTAAACACCTAATGGGATCTGTTCCATATGTGACTGAGATGGAAATCTGTTAGAAAGAACATTAACAGCAACAACTAGAATGGGTTACCAATATGACTATGGCTTCTGGACAACGAAAGAATGTAGATATGAAAACCAATAGAACAGGAGAGAAACGATGGTTATTGGCATGAGGAAGTCTGTATCAAATAATTGCCTCTACGTTTCTATGGTTGGATTTGGCTAGGCTACTTTGGAGCAAGGTAAGACATTTGAGATTCTTCAAATAGCCACCCTTTGCCTTGACAGATTTGCACACTCTCAACCAGCTTCATGAGGTAGTCACCTGGAATGCATTTCAATTAACAGGTGTTCATTAACAGGTGTTACATTTGTGGAATTTCTTTCCTTCTTAATGTGTTTGAGCCAATCAGTTGTGTTGTGACAAGGTAGTGGGGCTATACAGAAGATAGTCCTATTTGGTAAAATACAAAGTCCATATTATGGCAAGAACAGCTCAAATAAGCAAAGAGAAACAACAGGCCATCATTACTTTAAGACATGAAGGTCAGTCAATAGGGAACATTTCAAGAACATTGAAAGTTTCTTCAAGTTCAGTCACAAAAACCATCAAGCGCTATGATGAAACTGGCTCTCATGAGGACCGCCACAGGAAAGGAAGACCCAGAGTTACCTCTGCTGCAGAAGATAAGTTCATTAGTGTTCCCAGCCTCAGAAATTGCTGCCCAAATAAATGCTTCAGAGTTCAAGTAACAGACACATCTCAGCATCAACTGTTCAGAGGAGACTGTGTGAATCAGGCCTTCATGGTCAAATTCCTCCAAAGAAACCACTGCTAAAGGACACCAATAAGAAGAATAGACTTGATTGGGACAATAAACACAAACAATGGACATTAGACTGGTGGAAATTTCTCCTTTGGTCTGGAGTCCAAATTTGAGATTTTTGGTTCCAACCGCCGTGTCTTTGTGAGACGCGGTGTGGCTGAACGGATGATCTCTGCATGTGTATTTCCCACCGTGAAGCATGGAGGAGGAGGTGTTATGGTGTGGGGGTGCTTTGCTGATGACACGGTCTGTGATTTATTTACAATTCAAGGCACACTTAACCAGCATGGCTACCAAAGCATTCTGCAGAGATACGCCATCCCATCTGGTTTGCGCTTAGTGGGACTATCATTTGTTTTTCAACAGGAGAATGACCCAACACACCTCCAGGCTGTGTAAGGGCTATTTGACCAAGAAGGAGAGTGATGGAGTGCTGCATCAGATGACCTGGCCTCCACAATCACCCGACCTCAACCAAATTGAGATGGTTTGGGACGAGTTGGACCGCAGAGTTAAGTAACAGCAACCAACAAGTGCTCAGCATTCCATTCATCAAGGCAAAAGGTGGATATTTGAAGAATAAAATAAATATATTTGGATTTGTTTAACACTTGTTTGGTTACTACATGATTCAATGTGTGTTATTTCATAGTTTTGATGTCTTCACTATTATTCTACAATGTAGAAAATAGTCAAAATAAAGAAAAACCCTTGAATGAGTAGGTGTTCTAAAACTTTTGACCGGTAGTGTAGCTCTTTTTAATTGTGTTCATCAAAACAGTTTTTAACATGTGATTGCATTTAAAAATGGTTATTTGTTGCGGAATGACTGGCCTTATAAAAGCCTGTTTCACTCCAGTAGCAGCTTTTTCAGGAGCTGCTCTCATTCTGTCTGACAGGTGACAGGATATTCCTATCCTCAAACTAGGCTCTGTACGCTGTGCGTGTGATAAGATACATGGCGACTAATGAAAAATACACACTCGCCAATTTAATTCGACAAAATTATGCAAATTAACCTATAGACCAATAAATACATTTGACCTGTCATGCTTTCGGCGGCTAACCGATTAACATCCCTAATGTACATGGTTTAAACGAGGAGCACTTAAAGAAATTGCAACTCTTCCTTACCAGCATGGCTTGCTTTCCATACTCAATCCACCTTTCGGTGGCAAAGTTGGTGGACTCGGCACAGTTGAAGCCATGGTTGAATCCGGCGTGGTAGCTATAGGGAAATGTCACCATGAACTCACCGGGCTCCTGAGTGATCTGAAACACGGACAGGAAAAAACTATCATATACTGTACAAGGCTTTATATAAGTGATCAACATAAGTTGATAAAATCCCACGGGGTCGGTCTTAGGTTGGTATACAATAAATACAGCTAAAAAAAGTAGAAAATCATTACTATTCATGAGGGCTTACCTTTTCAAATGGAATGCCATATTTCCTTAATATGGAGGGCGAGATGAGGGTCATCTTGTGCCTCAGGAAGGCTTCGCAATTTTGGTGGCTACCAGGAAAAAACCCTGAAAGGAAACAGTGTGTTGGATTAAAACTAGTTAAAAAGCAGTTGTTTTCTAATTAGGTAAAACATGTGTCAGTCCCTCTCACCTTGAGCCAAGCGCTCCATTTTCTTCCCCTGCTCTGGTGGAACACAGTACCTGTGGGCGTATCAGAACGTCAATCAGTTATCTTCTGTTATAACACTGACGTTCAAATTGTTGACATTTCTTTCACTTGGCGAGTGTTGTTTTCAATCTTGACAACGAGTCCTCAAACTACACTTACATAACCATCATCAGCATGTTGATGCTTAAAAACTTGTCTCTTATACACACACAACTACCAATACATCTACGACCGGTACGTGAGTAATAGTGTAACTACTTACCAGGACTTTGGCGCCCCAAAGTGGAGGTAGTTGATACTGTAGAGATCCATGTCTTCAGTGTGCCAGGCGAAAGTGGTCTTCCACATGCCAAAGTACAGGTAGGGCGTGTTCACCCCCTCGATGGTGATGCCATTCGCATGCTCCACCGTGTCCAGGATGGTATTCAGTTTGCCGATGTTCCAATCAGTCACATCCTGGAGAGAACAACAGAAAAATTGAACTATTGTTGCTGGATTTCATTATCTTATTCAGCGCTGTAGTGAAACAAAACCACTGCAGGCTTCTAGATTGGTTGTGAATTTAAATTGTGGGTGTAACACATGATTCTGAGAGAAACACGTACAAGTAATTTACAAAACCTTTGTCTACACAACCACAAAACACATCACTCTCACCAGCCAGCATCTTTATAACCAGGAACAATAACAACATGTTAACATTGTAAACACCATAGAATAGTAAAAAACACCCCTGGGGGGGATTCGTAACGACTCACAGGGTCGTAAAGTGTTCCGTTCACATCTGCACCGTAGATGGGCGAGTTAAAGGTCACTTTCTTCCAGTACTTCCTCTCCAGCTCCTCATAGTCGGCGTAGCGAGGACTGCAGAACCTATGATCGGGGGGGACAGTGTCGATCAGTACGGCTGATTAGAAACTATACATTTTTCAAATCCGTGCCTGTGAGCCAGAGCCTTTCAAAATCACATGAATTACTAACAAAGCTAATCATACAAACCCTCTGTTTTAAATCATGTTATTAACTTTGTTCACTGTATCATTTCCTTAGACAAATAGCATGTACACAGAGTGACTTTTCCCAATCACAGACCAAGTCAACAAATTCTTCATACAAGAGGAAACATACAGTATAGCTCATTCATAGATAGACTGTGTGTAATATGTTATGAAACTTTGTTAAAGCTGTTCCAGTTTTGGTGCAGTCAGACTCACTTGTCGCTGTTGGCCGTCTTACGGAACTCTCGGACGGTCATGGGCTTCTTCTGGATGTTGTACTGGGTGAACAGGCCTGACTGGCCCGTCACTACCTGCTGGATGGGAGCCGGGATCACCAGGTCATCTATATCGTCATAGGACTTCCTGGGCTTCCAATCCTTTGGTGGCACGACCTGTAAAAACAGTCAGTTTTAGTACCAGTTACAGTGAAGTATTTCACTCGCAAAAACTTGGGTCATTTGTATTTAAAAAAATATTCACAATGTCACAGTGTAACGTATTTCTGTGCATAGCTGCTTTGCATAACTGGAGGCCTGGTAATACAAATCAGAAAATAATCTTCACAAGGCAGAAGGGTTTGTGTCAGTGCTCACTTTAGCCAGGCCGGCTTGGTGTGCTCCCTGGTACTCCATGTAGGCAATGTAGTGGCTGAAGTTCTGGAACTCCTCAGCAGTGGGGTGAAAGGTCATGATCCCCTTGGAGCCAGGAGTCTGGGACCCCAAATCAGACGACATACTAAATAGAAAGCCCTGCAGATCAGAATTAAACAGGTTTCAACATCATAAGAATTGTGACATTTTAACAACAGACAGTGATGTGTTAGGAAGCTAATACAACGGACATCTGTGCAAAGGGGGGGCTGTTCAGTCATGTTGGTTCATGACTGGACAGCGTGAAAGGTTTGTTTGGACACACCCAGTGACACCTCACCATTAGGCTACAGCGTGTTTACAAACTGTTGGTCGATTGTAAATAAGATTAGAGTAGCTTTGTAAACAAGAGGATGAAACAGTTCGGGTCGAAGTTGACTTAACGTGTGACACACCTTCGACAAAAAGAAAAGCAGCAACCTGATTGGTCAAGAGCAGCGTCTATTTGAAGTTTGTCCGGCCTACCCTGAAGTGTAACGTTAGCTAGTTAGCTAACTAACGTTACCTCAGATAAGTACTGCAACGATCAACTTGTAATTAGCAAAAGTTGTAGCCGAATGTTATGCGTGCCATAACATAAGCAAGCTGAATAATAACACGTCCAATAAGGAATGAGAATGTATGATAAAAATAACTAACTAGGTATTTAGTTTAATGAATGTCTGCATGATTCATGGATAGCTAGCTTAGTTACATGACAGCTAGCTAGCAAGCCATCTTATTATTGCTACTAGCTAGCCATTATCAACGACGTATTCATGATAAACAATCCAAATATGGTGTCAAATTACACGTTTAAAACAAGATACCTTACCAACACTGATAAATCTTGCGCAGTTGGTGACTTGATATCGATAGCACTTAATTCCGATTTTACCCCGAAGAGGATTTGTTCTCCATTACTACTAGTACACAAGCACAGGATCAGACGTAGCCAATCAATGAATGGTTTGACGACGTGCACTTTCTTCTTTGGAATCATGGCGTTCGCACGTTTGTTTTGTGCATGCCGCCACCTACTGTGCGGGAGTGTGTAGTCGAGCACGTGATATTTTGTATTTTGAAAATTAAAGGGGGAAAGGGAAAAAATGGCCTCACCACCTAACCCTACACCGATATACCTCTATTTCATAAAAAATAATACAAATGTATGTAAAAAAAAAAAATATATATATATATACACTGAGTTTACAAAACATTAGGAACACCTATTCTTTCCATGAAATGGTAAATCCAGGTGAAAGGTATGATCCCTTATTGATGTCACTTCAATCAGTGTAGACGAAGGGGGGGAGACAGGTTAAAGAAGGATTTTTATGCTTTGAGACATGGATTGTGTGTGGGCCATTCGTTGGGTGAATGGGCAAGACAAAAGATTGAAGTGCCTTTGAACGAGGTATGGTAGTAGGGGCCAGGTGCACCAGTTTGAGTGTGTCAAGAACTGCAAAGCTGCTGAGTTTTTCATGCTCAACAGTTTCCCATGTGTATCAAGAATGGTCCACCACCCAAAGGACATCCAGCCAACTTGACATGCCTGTGGGAAGCATTGGAGTTAACATGGTCACCTTTCGACAGCATATAGAGTCCATGCCCCAACTAATTGAGGCTGTTCTGAGGGCAAAAGGGGGTGAACGTGTTCCTAATGTTTTGTACACTCAGTGTATATACAAATAAGGAATACATTATTTATTAAGGAATTAATAATTTAATAAACAGCAACCTATTCCATTAGACGTGCAATATCTAACCTAACGTAGCAGGCGTAGAAAGAAATACCTGAGTGGAGTTCCCACAGCCCGTTTTCAGCGGAAAATGAAGCTGAGTTGAATTAGCTGTATCCCTTTTGTCCAAATAAATTGGAGTATACCACTAAAAAATATACACAGGGCCTTCAGAAAGTCTGTTTACATCCTTGACTTATTCCACATTTTGTTGTGTTACAGCATGAATTAAACATGGATTAAATATATTTTTTTCTCACCAATCTACACACAATACCCCATAATGACAAAGGGAAAATATGTTTTTATACATTTTTGCAAACATATTGAAAATGAAATACAGAAATATCTAATTTACTTAAGAATTCACACCCCTGAGTCAATACTTTGTAGAAGCACTTTTGGCAGCGATTACAGCTGTGAGTCTTTTTAGGTAAGTCTCTAAGAGCTTTCCACAACTGGATTGTGCAACATTTACCCATTATTCTTTTCAGAATTCTTCAAGCTCTGTCACATTGGTTGTTAATCATTGCTAGACAACCATTTTCAGGTCTTGCCATAGATTTTCTTGTAGATTTAAGTCAGAACTGTAACTGCCACTCAGGAACATTCACTGTCTTCTTGGTAAGCAATTTTGCCTGTGCTTAGCCACCCCTTAATGATTACAAGCATACCCATGACATGATGCAGCCACCACTATGCTTGAAAAGATTTAGAGCGATACTCAGTAATGTGTTGTATTGGATTTGCCCCAAACATAACACTTTGTATTCAGGACAAATAGTGAATTGCTTTCCCCCAAAAAATTCACTATTACTTTAGTGCCTTGTTGCAAAGAGGATGCATGTTTTGGAATATTTTTATTCTGTACAGGCCTCTTTCTTTTCACTCTGTCAATTAGGTTAGTATTGTGGAGAAACTACAATGTTGTTGATCCATCCTCAGTTTTCTCCTATCACAGCCATTAAACTCTGTAACTGTTGTAAAGTCACCATTGGCCTCATGGTGAAATCCCTGAGCGGTTTCCTTCCTCTCCGGCAACGGCATTAGGAAGGACACCTGTATCTTCGTAGTGACTGGGTATATTTGATAAACAATCCAAAGTGGAATTAATAACTTCACCATGATCAAAGGGATATTCAATGTCTTCTTTTTTTATTTGTACCAATCTACCAATACAGAAGGCGGCCTTCTTTTCGAGACATTAGAAAACCTCCCTGGTGTTTGTGGTTGAATCTGTGTTTGAAATTCAATGCTCAACTGAGTGACCTTACAGATAATTGTATGTGTGAGGTACAGAGATGAGAGGTACTCTTTCAAAAATCATGTTAAACACTATTATTGCACACAGAGTAAGTTGATGCAACTTATTATGTGACCTGTTAAGCACATTTTTACTCCTGAACTTACTTAGGCTTGCCATAACAAAGGGGATGAATACTTAATGACTCAATACATTTCAGCTTTTCATTTTTAATTAATTTGTAAGTCTCTAAAAACATAATTCCACTTTGACATTATGGGGTATTGGCTGTAGGACAGTGACAAAAAAATCTAGATTTTATCCATTTGAAATGCTGGTGTAACACAACAAAATGTGGAAAAGGTCAAGGGGTGTGAATACTTTCTGAAGGCACTGTAAGAGAGACTGGGTTAAAACTAGATTATCGTTGGTTGATGCATGATCATCGACAACGATGAGACAGCCTACAGGGAGGAAGTCAGAGACCTGGCAGTGTGGTGCCAGGAAAACAACCTCTCCCTCAACGTGAGCAGAACAAAGGAGCTGAACGAGGACTACAGGAAAAGGAGGGCCGAACACGCCCCCATTCACATCGACATGGCTGTAGTGGAGTGAGTCGAGAGCTTCAAGTTCCTTGGTGTCCACATCACCAACAAACTATGGTCCAAACACACCAAGACAGTCGTGAAGAGGGCACGACAACACATATTCCCCCTCAGGAGACTGAAAAGATTTGGCATGCATGGGTCCCCAGATCCTCAAAAAGTTCTACAGCTGCACCACCGAGAGCATCCTGACCAGTTGCATCACCGCCTGGTATGGCAACTGCTCGGCATCCGACCATAAGGCGCTACAGAGGGTGGTGCGAATGGCCCAGTACATCACTGGGGCCAAGCTTCCTGCCATCCAGGACTCCTATAGTAGGCGGTGTCAGAAGAATGCCCAAAAAATTGTCAAAGACTCCAGTCACCCAAGTCATAGACTGTGCTCTCTGCTACCACACGGCAAGCGGTACCGGAGCGCCAAGTCTAGGTCCAAAAGGCTCCTTAACAGCTTCTAGCCCCAAGCAATAAGACTGCTGAACAATTAATCAAATGGGCACTGGATTATTTACATTATTTACATTATTATTTTACATTTGCATTATTTTACTCTGCTGCTACTCATTGTTTATTATCTATGCATAGTCACTTTACCCCTACCTACTCATTCAAGGGTTTTTCTTTATTTTTTCCTACATTGTAGAATAATAGTGAAGACATCAAAACTATGAATATAACACATATGGAATCATCTAGTAACCAAAAAAAGTGTTTAACAAATCAAAATATATATTATATTTGAGAAGTTGCCTTGAAGTTGCCTTGATGACAGCTTTGCACACTCTTGGCATTCTCTCAACCAGCTTCATGAGGAATGCATTTCAATTAACAGGTGTGCCTTAAAAGTAAATTTGTGGAATTTCATTCCTTCTTAATGCATTTGAGCCAATCAGTTGTGTTGTGACAAGGTAGTGGGGCTATACAGAAGATAGCCCTATTTGGTAAAATACCAAGTCCATATTATGGCAAGAACAGCTCAAATAAGCAAAGAGAAATGACAGTTCATCATTACTTTAAGACATGAAGGTCAGTCAATACGGAAAATGTCAAGACCTTTGAAATATTCTCTAAGTGCAACCGCAAAAACCTTCAAGCGCTATGATGAAACTGTCTCTCATGAGGACCGCCACAGGAATGGAAGACCCAGAGTTACCTCTGCTGCAGAGGATAAGTTCATTAGAGTTACCAGCCTCAGAAAAGGCAGCCCAAATAAATGCTTCACAGAGTTCAAGTAACAGACACATCTCAACATCAACTGTTCAGAGGGAACTGTGTGAATCAGGCCTTCATGGTCGAATTGCTGTAAAGAAACCACTACTAAAGTAGACCAATAAGAAGATACATGATTGTGCCAACAAACACGAGCAATGGAAATTAGACATGTGGAAATTTCTCCTTTGGTCCGGAGTCCAAATTGGAGATTTTTGGTTCCAACCGCCGTGTCTTTGTGAGACGCGGTGTGGATGAACGGATGATCTCCGCATGTGTATTTCCCAACGTAAAGCATGGAGGAGGAGGTGTTATGGTGTGGAGGTGCTTTGCTGGTGACACTGTCTGTGATTTATTTAGAATTCAAGGCACACTTAACCAGCATGGCTACCACAGCATTCTGCAGCGATACTCCATCCCATCTGGTTTGGTCTTGGTGGGACTATCATTTGTTTTTCAACAGTACAATGACTCAACACACCTCCAGGCTGTGTAATGGCTATTTTACCAAGAAGGAGAATGGTGGAGTGCTGCATCAGATGACCTGGCATCCACATTCCCCCGACCTCAACCAAATTGAGATGGTTTGGGATGAGTCGGACCGCAGAGTGAAGGAAAAGCAGACAACAAGTGCTCAGAATATGTGGGAACTCCTTCAAGACTGTTGGAAAAGCATTCCAGGTGAAACTGGTTGAGAGAATGCCAAGCTGTCATCAAGGTAAAGGGTGGCTATTTGAAAAATCTCAAATTTCAAATGTATTTTGATTTGTTTAACACTTTTTTGGTTACTACATGATTCCATATGTGTTATTTCATAGTTTTGATGTCTTCACTATTATACTGCAATGTAGAAAATAATTAAAATAAAGAAAAACCCTTGAATGAGTAGGTTTTCTAAAACTTTTGACCGGTAGAGTATATGTACAAATGACCTCAATTACCTTGACTAACCTGTACCTCCGCACATTGACTTGGCACTGTTAGCCTCGTTATTGTTATTTTATTGTTACTTTTTTTGTAAATATTTAATATTTATTTAGTAAATATTGTCGTAATTCTATTTTCTTAAAACTGCATTGTTGGTTAAGTTAAGGGCTTGTAAGTAAGCATTTCACGGTAAGGTTGTTGTATTTGGCGCATGTGACAAATACAATTTGACTTGATATGATTTGATTTGGTGGCATCTTTCTGTGAGGAGGTGAAAAGGCTTGTTTCTTATGTCTGTCACAATAAAATGGTCCTAATTCATTAATTCACACATTAATTTACATTCAATCATTTTCATTCATTCAGTCATTAATTCACAGAAGAACAAAAACAACCATATAATGTAAACATTTGTTTTATTTCATGCCAGGAAAGGCACATTCATACACTCAACTGAACATGTCCATATATCAGAACTGTATATGCACCTACATTCAGGCAGTGCAGGAGTTCTGATGTCAAGGAATAAATGCATTAATGACATTTACACATTTTGAACCACAAATGATAGCACACTGGATAGGACAGACTGGTTTTTTAGACATTTAGCGGAGGAAGCAAATGTGCGCCCTTCAATCCATATAGCTGTCGGAACAATCTATACAGTGCCTAAGCAGACTGGATCAGCAGCACTTCATGGTATTTTGAACAGTCTACATGAATACATCTTCTTTTCAACAGCTAGGTCAAACTCATTTGTTCCTCAACCTACTTGTTTCCATTACTTATGCATTATCTTTATGTACAGTTCATAACTCATCTCCTTAGAAATTGCATAATCACCTCTCATCCTTTCTCAGAATAATGCATATGTGAGTAAAGCATGGTAACAGTCAGGGAGATTGAACCAGATACATGTGTTACTGTGCTTCCTACTTCTTAATCACAGATCAAATCACACACTCTCATTATGAGACAAGAAAACGTTCACAAATGAGCACCTGAAAACTTATATCCTTTAGCTTATTATCATGGATGACCTTTGATATTGCAAGCACAAATAGATTGACTGGAGGGTAGTGGAGGACAATGCTTTGCTATACTATCTGGTAGACAGAAGAACAACATCATTCATAATGGTATTATATCAAATTCAGAGGCAAAATGAGTGTCCCTATTGTTAGTTGAATAACTAGCATCAGTATTTAATAGTAATGTTTATGGACTACTCTTACATTATTTGGATTGCCTATCACCAAAGCTTTGGTCCAGCTTCTCCTCTGTCCACAATGCCGCTTAGATTATACTCTCAGAGGACAGGGGAGGTTTTTGGATTTCTCAACTGTATATTGACAAGAAAATTCTCTAATATCTTAAAAGCCTATTCATGCAGCAACTTCAAATAGTCCAGTTAGGTTAGATAATTCATAACGTAGACACACAGTAAGCATAGGTTTCTAAATGCATAATATCAGACAACACCGCAAAATGTTCTTGAGGCAAAATGCTCCATGTTGGGTATAGATGAATCACTATGTTTCAAAAGCGAACCTGTATCCTAGACTGCAGGTGTGAATAAATGCACAGTGTACGACAAGGTTGACAGATACTGACTGCAACGGACAGATATTTAGTTTGCTTAAGGATATGTTTTAACAGCTTTACTTTGGATTGATTATATTTGATGAGGTTGTTGAACTTGTATGGCCCATTTGTTTAGGTGTGTGGTGTATGTCTTGTAGTAACTTGTTGCCATAACAATGACCAATCCATCCACCACTTCCATCCAGTCAACACTTTAGTCTATAACCTGCTTAGTAGGGGATGATTACCATGACGATGACCTCATGCAAACTGGAACGCAATGTGGCATGACAAATCTTACTCCCATAATACACCACAGTCACTCATTGACTTGTATTTTTTAATTGTCATTTAAAAAAAAACATTTATTTAACCTTTATTTAACAAGGCAAGTCAGTTAAGAACACATTCTTATTTTCAATGACGGCCTAGGAACAGTGGGCTATCTGCCTTGTTCAGGGGCAGAACGACAGATTTTTACCTTGTCAGCTCGTGGATTTGATCTAGCAACCTTTCGGTTAATGGCCCAACCCTCACCTGCCGTATTGTCTGGATAGTTTCACAGTTTTCGAAGTGAATTATTTTCCCCTTTGAAGTGAATCCATAATATGGACCCAGTTTTATAAGATCATCATTTCGTCATGACACCAATCAGCAGTGATATATTACTCACAAGATAATGGATGATAGGTAGCAAGGCGATCCACACACCATTTAATGGTCATGCCTTCCTCGCTTTTGTTCACAATGGTCCACTCACCAACCAAGTTTGGTACTGGAGAGAATTACAAATGGATATTGTGTTTTAATAACATCCTCTGGACCCGAGGTCTGTCTGATTACATACACCAAATGATGAAGCACAGACAGCTGTCAAAGGGGAAAGAGAAACACGCATCTCTGTCAGATTCCTCTTCTTTCCATCCTTTTCTTCATCCTTCTTGCCACAGTCCTGTTCAAATGCCAATTCTAGCTTGGAGCACCAGGTGCCTCCCCTCCACTTCCACAACAAACTCTGGCCCTGTTAATAACAGCTCTCAGCCTGCGAGCAGCCTTAAGACCATGTGCCACCTGCCAAAGACAGGCCCTCGGATTGGGTTTGCTCATGTAAAATGAGACTCATTATTGGTTATTTGTCCATGGGCTTGTTTGGTTTTGGTGTCTGGGCGACAACACCATTGACTATAACAGTCTTATCAGGATCAGTCTTGGCGGCGTTCTTTTTGGACATGTCAGGCTCCCATAGGAAAAACTCGTGCAGGAGGGTGTTGACTGTGTCAGGGCACTCCATCATCACCATGTGACTGCCCTCCTCGATGACTTTCAGAAAAGCAAACAGAAGGATCTAAAATTAAAAGGATAATAGTTACAGTCAAGATATATAAAACATTTTACAATACGATATTAGTCATTGAATATGATGGGCTTGATATAGGGACAGTTCATAATTCATATCATAATTTAATTTAATTCCTCTTTTGTAACAACTTCAAATTGAATTGATATAATGTATATTTTATATATGGGTAGTAGAGCTTCCTAACTCAATTGACATGGATTGGTATTCATAAATGTATGTCTCCTTACCTCGGCCATGCGTTGGTCCTCATCAATGGGCACAAACTTGTCGTACATGCCGTGCACCAACAGGATGGGCACGGTTAGCTCAGCGTGGTACACCTCATCCCCCTCGGGCCAGTACTGCCCGCTCATCATGGCACGCAGCACAAATGGATTCACGTTGAAGGCATTGCCCTGCTTCAGCAGCTGCTTCTCTTTGGCTCCCTGATGGGCAAACCCAGCCCTGAACATGTTGGAAAGACTCATAGCCATCAGTATTACTTGACATTCGAAATTATGTGTTACAGTAAATTCCTCTTACTCTTTGTATGCAGTAGAAGCTAAGCATTGACACTGTACACTACAGTATACTTTCTGTACGAAGAGTATCTTGGTTATGTTTTGTCTACAGCAATAGGTTGTTGTTCTATTTGTAAAGCGATGTGTTGTCATTTTGTCTACAAATGTTGTTTTGTCTGGCAATGTGTTGTTGATTTGTCTGCACTTCAATATTGTTTTGTCTACAAATAGATGAGATGATTTCCTTACTTGAGAAAGCTCCAGGCCAGGCAGGGGGACAGGCAGTGCAGCACACAGGAAGGCAGCTGGAAGATGGAACAGAGGCTGGGCTCCAGAGCTGTGGGCCCCCCTCCATTGATCATCACTACCTTGTGAACCTGGTCTGGATACTCATGGGCCAGGAAGGTACAGAACGATACCCTGAAAGGGATATAATCAAACGTGTAAAAACAATGTATTGGGAACCTGCTGTCTAATTGGTCCCTTCATCATCACATCGTCATAACCCTGCCCTCTAATTGGTCCCTTCATCGTGACATTGCCATAACCCTGTTCTTTGATTGGTCTCTTCATCATGACATCGTCATAACCCTGCTCTCTAATTGGTCCCTTAATTGTGACATCGTCATAATGCTGCTCTTTGATTGGTTCTTCTTCATCAGTCATTGTCAGCACCAGTTTATTATGTGTTTCAAGGCATGTTCAAATACTGTTATTAATTTACTATCATGATATTCCGTCTGTTAATTGACCTAAGACATAAGATGATACTTGGTAATCAATTGACCGTTCATTTTGAACAGAGAAGCAAGCATACTGACCCATAGGAGTGCCCAATGAGGATGTTGCGTTTACGGGCGTATTTCTTGAAGATGGCACGCATGTCTTCGGCCAGGGCGTAGAAGGTGTAGGCCGCCGCAATGTGGGGGGCCGTGCTGGCCCCGTGGCCCGCCAGGTCAGGTGCGATGACCTCATACCCTAGCCGCGAGAAGAAGTCCAGCTGGCTGCCCCAGATGTCCAGCGAGCCGCCGACCCCGTGCACGAAAAAGAGCGCCACGTCCGAGTGCGTCCCCTTGCAGCTGGAGATCTCCCTCTCCGAGTCAATCATCACCATGCGCTTGGGCTTTCGGCGACGCCGGCGAGGCGGGGGTGCGGGTTTCTGCTCCCCGACCATGGACAGGGGAGGCGCGGGTTTGGGTTCAGGAGATGTGGGCACTTCCTTATAGTCGGCCAGTTCCACCTCCACGGTGCTGCAGGGCTCCAGGTCTCCATCCTGGCACTGGACAATCTCCGAGTGCAGCACGTCACCCAGGTTCTCAATGACTAGCTGGCCGTTGCGGTAGACAGTGATCTTGCGCTTGCAGTGCACACTGCTACTGTTGTTGCTGTTTCCGCTGCCCTTCTCCTGCTCTGGCTCCTTTACTTGGTTCTCCTCCGTCACTACTGGCGCCCGGCGCTCGGGCATGATGTGGCGAACCCTGAGGACTCTACCAGGCTTCACTTCTACAAACTCGAAGGTGTCAGCTGGCTCAGAAGAGTCGACGGGCATCACCAGGCTGGCAGCCTTCCCAGTCAGACAGCACAGGATCCCATCTGTAATGCTGGTCAGCATGGTGCCTGCCTGCAGAGACACATCCATGAGAAATGCCAACGAGCTATCTTTTTCATTGAAAAAATGACATTTTCAAACGGATAGGTAGTAAGTACTGTGGTAAGAACATGAGGTAATCACAGGACGCTGGTGTCACCTCAATTGGGGAGAATGGGCTTGTGGTAATGGCTGGAACGGAATGAGTGGAATGGTATCAAATACATCAAACATGGTGTCCATGTGTTTGATGCCATTTCATTTGCTCCGTTCAAGCCATTATTATGAGCCGTCCTCCCCTCAGCAACCTCCACTGCGGGTAACATAATCTGAGTGTCGACAAAGTCTCTGATTATAAAATACTGTTTATACACAACAAACATAGTATAACAACCTAAAAAGGAGCTGTCCTCCCCTCAGCACCCTCCATTGGTAAAAACACATAATAGGAAGGATCTGGTAGGCTTAACAGACAACAAAGAATAACTGTCAACAAAGATCTTTGAGTTAAAAGTTCCCCCTGGCTCTCACCACAACAGTTCACCACACAGAAAACTACAAAACAGTTATTTGTAAATGACATTTGCTCCATGATAAACACCCTAGGGTTTCTCAATCATTAAGCTTTCAATTTAAAAAGTACCAGTTTCACACTGGGTTCAACGTCAGTTCATAGATAACAGTAAAAACAATACCCACTTCGTCTCAGTGTGGAGAAGCAGAATCAATTCACATAATGACCTAGACACAAACTAAGAATAGACAAGGCTCTTCCAAAATGGCCCCTGGACCCTAGGGTATAAATAGAATGTTAGCAATGGCACAGCTGGGTTCATGCCAACTGCTCACTGACTGTATGTATTCCATGTGCCAATGGGGTTTGGTTTTCAGTACACCAGCAGACGATGGTCTTTACGAAGACGGTTATGTCCAATAATGTCTCAAGAGGTTTTTGGCAGTCGGGTATTGGAGTATTTTATATCACACTGTTTAAATATAGACACATAGACTATCAACGGGAAGCAGAACGGAAGTGGCATATCTACAATATGTGTTGGAACTTGGATCCAGACTTCATTATTTCCTATGTACAGTAACTGTGTCTCTGCTAACGTAACCTAATTTAAACTGTTGGTCTATCGTTCAATTATCTTATGTAAAGCTGGAGTTTATGATCTATTTATGCCTAGAAATGATGATCCCGGCCATGCAAGACATTTGATTGAGTTACATTTCCAGTCAATAACGTTCACCGATATTATTAAATCATGCTCATAGCTACAGTCAGTGAGGTCTGGGGAAAACTACCACAGCCATTTTCAATTCTCAGAAAAGTGTTGCTTCCACAACAGGGAGGCTTTTCTAATGACGAGTTTGTGGAAACCCTTCCTATAAAAGCTGACCTGACACACTGGCTTTAATCAACATTTATATTTCGCTCCTGTTATTCACACCAAGGTCACACCATTGACTTATATAAATGTCAAGCCACACACACGCGCACGCACACACACCCACCTCCAATCACCTTCAACCCCGGATTCATATTCTAGCTTTATACATGATTTATTCACAATAAGGGGAGATGTGTCTAAATGATTAATACTCGCGGGTGCATTTTAAACAGACTAAGTCTCATTGTTCTATCTCTTTTCTCTTACATGTAATTGAAATGTTCATCTGTGTAATGCTTGCCATTAAAATGCTGAATAGCAGCAGATAAAACTGCTGTGTACGTATATTACAATTCCCGACCCAGATGTGTATGCTAATCGCTGACGCTGACCTAGCGAAGTTTATTAAGAAAATGAGGTGCACTGGGAAATGAGAGGCTTCTTATGCCAAAAACAAGTTTTGTTTAGCTTAACGATTTTGAGAGTGCAGGTTTGGCGAAGGCAAGTTAATGAAGTTTGGTTTAATATACAGATGGGACATCAGAAAGCAGGTAATGGGGAGAGAGGAGGGGCCATTGATCCTGGTAAATGACACCTCTGCATGAGGTGGAGCTTTATTGCTCACTCTATCCCTGCCTCCACACACACAGGGGAGTTCATTAACGTATTGAAGTGGCACACAGGGATCAATGTTTGGCTGAGGGGGAGAGGGATGGAGAGAGTAAGTGAGATGAGAAAGAGAGAGTGAAGGAGCGGGAAGGTGGATAAGGAGAGGGAAGCAGGGACGAAGAGGGTGCGAGAAAGAAGGAAGGAGAAATAGAGTGAGAAAAACAGAGAGAATTTATGGAGTGTTGTGAAGGTTGATGCATCCTGTACTATCCTGTTTCATCCAGGAGCCAAGTGAAATTTTTGATTGCCTTTCCTTGGTGCGTCAATATGGTGAGCTGCTACAAGCAGTGAGTGAATCATTAATCATATGAACATCTGCTACCATCACAACATTCAGTAGACACATCTAAATGTGTATTTATTTAACGTGATGACCTCTAAATCATGACATTAAGTTTAGGGTTCAGGATAGTGGATAATATGTCTATTAGCACTGCGAAAGCCATGACATATAGGCTTATACTGCATCTCCCTTATGTAATAACATATCATATTGAGGTTATTATATCATCTGATCGTATCAGGCTTGATATAAGACTGAACAGGAAGTATGTTGGAGGTGGACTTCCTTCCAGGGGATGAGGTGATGATTGATAAACTGCGAAGAGACTTGCACTCTATTGAATACTCTATTCGCACCCCGTAGCGCACTAAACAACCCACCGTGGTTCGCAAAAAAGGGTAGTCTCGGTTCCGATTCAATTCGTGCCGTGGTGCGGTTCGCTGCTGGTGAGAACGCAGTCCGTACAAAGGAAAATATTATTGATATTGTTTGACTGCGAGCATTTGATGAAATACACGCAGCATCATAACCTGAGATCTCTGAAACGTTCGGTGAGTAGCAGCGCATTTATGAGCGCATCCGATGAAGATTAGGGGATACCGGGGCTATACCAAGGATATAGGCTACTGAATTCACGTCGCAGTGCTGTTTCCTCCGGTCAGCCCAAAGCGAAAGTAATATGAAGATTGGGACAAGTGATGCTTCATGATAATCACAAACGGTTTTAACGTGAACATTTTTGTCTAATAAACAAATGACTTGCAGGGACACGTGGTTTTGTTTAGGAATTGTAGTTCGTTTACATTTGGCAATGTGAAACCAACCGGACCAAATGATAAAAAACACAAACGATAATAACAATAGTCGAACTCTGATTTGAACTATAGCTCAAAACTATGCGTGAAAACTACCTAAAATGCAAAGGACCTCTCGACTCAACGTCCCCTGACATTTAATCCCACGTATTAAGGTCGAAAATTAAAGTGAGATTTGAATATGAATTCTCGAGCATGGCGCTTGCAACGCTAGGGTTGTGGGTTCGATTCTCGTAGGGGCCCAGAACTGTAAAAAATACGAAAATGTATGCACTCACTACTGTAAATCGCTCTGCATACGAGCGTCTGCTAAAGGACTAAAATGTAAATTAAATGAGTTTCCAAGTGGACTGCCTCTAAATTCTCTCACCCATGTTCCTCAGCCATTTTACTATTTGATCTGCAATGCAGAATTAGGTTGATTATTCAAGCGTCATGTTTAACACACATTTGGTACGCTCTGTGCTCTAGTTTTCCACCCACACTAGGCCTCCAGTAGCCTAATACATTCTGATGCATATGTACAGTATTCAAGATACCTGGTTTGGAGGACCACTGAATCTACGATTACAATAATGTATCAAGTCTGTAAAGAAATGCAAATGTGCAGTTTATAACTAGTTATGTTTGTACTACCTATAAACATATAATGTACCACAGAGCGCAGTCAAATTCAGGTAAGACAATTGAGCATACGATAATTTTTTCAAAACTATTATGAAATATTTAACAATTTGCCAAATAGCCACTACAGTAGCCTTTATATATGGTAAGAGGACCATGAGCAAGATACAGTATATACCAACAACATAAATCAATATGGAGTTGGTGTGTTGCGCATTAATGCATCATGATTGACATCTATTTATCTGAATTCCCATTATGAAACATAAAATATACTGTTTCAGATATGGTATCAAATTGAAACAACATATAGTAATAACGTTTACTGGTGCATATGCCTATTTTTAAACGAAATTCTTACCTTACTGATGATGATCAAGGATGATGAGAAATATGATGCTCCTCTCCCATAAGACGATAGTCAATAGGTTGTTTATAATTAACTGCAGCTGAAAAATCTGTTGCATTGGTTGCAATATTAGTATAATTCAAAAGCAACCTGCAAAGGTCCTTCTGCAAGATGGAGAAGTTGATAATTGGCTTTATCTAAAGATGGTTTACATCTTACTAATCAAACAAATGGAATAAGGCTTTAAATCGAAGTAATGCACACTAGGAAGGTGTGCCAATTGCAATTTTAAAATTACCATAGTAATGACAGATAGCAATGCTTTTTCGATCAGCATCCTTCCGCGCTGCGCACACGGGCGAGATTCTACCAACCCTTTTGCCCTTGTTGTTTTCCGCATCCACGGAATTCTCCTCTCAGCTTCCTTCTGCTGTTGAATGACAAGTAATATAGCGAATAGGCCACAAACATTGGTTCTACTAAAGCCAATAGGATATCTTGTATTCCTGTTGCTATGGCCGGGTGGGGAATTTTCAAATCAAGAGATTCACATACCATAGGCATGTGTGTGTGTGTGTGTGTGTGTGTGTGTGTGTGTGTGTGTGTGTGTGTGTGTGTGTGTGTGTGTGTGTGTGTGTGTGTCTTGATATTTATACAAGTCAATGTGACATGTAGCTAGATGGGTGAATGGATGGATGAACCCATACTGATGAAATAGAAATGTAGAATACATGTGGAAAAAGATGTGAGTGAGATGAGCAGCATCAACACTGCAGCATCTGGGACTCTACAAGACTCCTTCACCTGTCCGGTCAACCAGATCATTGGCCAGGTCCTTCCTGCATGGCAAGATGGTGCTGGGGGCCATGAAAAAGGTTACCTACAACCCCCTGAAGTTTCACAACTTAATTATCATCTGAATTATCAAAGAAATGGCACATAAAGTTGTAATTAATTTAGCATAAAAAGCTTAAAACAACTACTCTCCCACGTGTGTAATACAATCATATTCGAATCTCTGGCTGTAAGCGATAACAGGCTGTAGAAAATATGTTACTATAAGTAATATATCGAAAACATGGTGGTAAATAAAACATGCATTTAGACATATGTTGTAATATGTCTATGAAATAGATAAATAACATGTTTTTTTAAAAACGTTAAAATACAAGTACTTAAATACGCATGTATTTGTCTAAAATCTCCAGACTTTAAGTGGATTATCTCCATTTCAAATCAACATCTTTGCGTTCAAACGCTTGTGACCTGCACTTCGATTGGATGAAAAACGAGAGCCAATCGTAGCTCTGAATGGAACGAGGGTGATTTTGCATTTCGATGACATTCATGTTGTGCTTAGCGCATACCCCAGTGGCCTAGCTAGCTAGCCAAGTCAGTGATAAAACCGTCTAAAATATTGTCTAAAATGAATATTATCAGGTCCTCATTTTCCCGGTTTCATGGAGTGATATGCTCCACCAGGTAAATTAGCTACGATGTTCAAATGAATATGAAAAGTGTATGTTTTAGAAGTCCTCGTGGCATGAGTTTCCACGTATACTAGGTAGCTAGCTAACGTTACTGTTATTTAGCTAACGTCAGCTGGCTAACTTTCTGGATATGTGAATGATGTTGCTGCAGCAGTGTTGCCGGCTTTCTTTGCACGTTTGATGCCACCCTCCACGTCTTACCACATCAAATGTGTTGCTTACATGCTTGGATTTACTTTAAATAATGTTTATATGTTAAGTGAACTAGCTATCCATGAACTGATGCTAACTAACTCATGACAAAACAAACTAAACTAGCTTTACATTTTCACAAACCAACAGCCATATTTTCCTAAAGCTTGAATGCGTTCGCACTCTGCTGAATAGTTTGCATGGTTAAATCATAAAACTAATAGCATCCCGTACGTTTATTATCATACAGGATTGTTGCACCACAGCTTCCAGTATCCAGTGGCCACCAGCCACGAGCACTGAGTGGTTGGGTGCTGTCCCGGGCCAGTGTACCTCCCCAGACCTCTCGGTGTGGACCTCTCACATCACAGGCAGAGGGGGCAGGGGTGTTTCAGCAACTCCCCTGGCACCACCAGCAGATTCGCACAGGGAAGCGGGGCACAGAGTATCAGCCCAAGAATATAAAGCGTAAGAGGACCCATGGCTGGATCAAGAGGATCAGCACTCAGGGTGGCATCGAGGTGATTCTCCGTAGAATGCTGAAAGGGCGAAAATCCCTGTCACACTAAGCACCCAATGGACAAACGTTTTTTGGTGAATTTATTGAAGTACCCAGGTTTTGCCACCACTGTTGAGAAAATGCATAACAACTTCAAGACTGACTGGCCCAGTTTTGTGTAGAACTGAATGTCAGTTATTGGATATGTGAAGGCAGATGTTTGTCCATGTAAATAGATAAATATTTTACACACTTTGACAAATGTTTTCCCATCATGTATTTCAGCAACTATCTTGTAGAGGCTTAGAAGAGTGCAGAGCCTTGCTGTTGCAATCAGTGAATTTGAAATGGCATATGACCTTGTTAATTCATGCAGGAGGAAAGTTGTGATAAAAGACCCGAAGTTGTACATGTCAACATACATTGGTGGGGTTGAACTAGGTCCATAATTTGAATATTGTACTTTAATAAATAGGTGCTGGGCTATAAGCATCTGTGCTATTCAGTTGCTGCTAAAATAGATAGACCTTCTGACCTTCATACATTTTAAAGCTAATACACATGTGTCATTCAAGTCTTAGTCTTGCTCAAATAAAAGCTGTCTGAGTTTCTGAATAAATATACTTTGTTTTGTTGCATGAGCGTGTGTGGTTGGTACAAGTCAGTGGGGTTTGAGATGATGCAACAAATGAAATATATACATTTCTGTGAATAATATCTACTTGTTAGGAAATTACCAATTTGAAATGATACTTGAAATTAAAAATAATGATTTTGTTGCTACTGCGCATGTTTCTGACCACCTTGCCGTCACGTTACATGTGAAGGCATCTGCTCGCCATTGGCGAGCTGGTTTCTCACGGAAACACTAGTGACCCAATGAGCATTGTACTGTGTCATTCTACGATTGTCCATCTTCTCCTGTAGCCAATGGAGCATCAGGCAAGAAGACGAGGAACGCCCATACACGGACTAGGAACAGAAATGGAGTAGATGGACTTGTTATCTTATACCTCAACTCTTGTTACCCTAAATTGCGTGCTAAGCTAGCAGTCAATTAAGTACAGTATGCTTTGTAATTCGATGCAACACAGTTTTATTTGCGTCTAAGTCAAACCTAATTTGACAAATAACTCATCTTTATTTGATTGTAGCATATTCTATACGAATTTGTAAACAACCAGTGAATGCTTAGCTACGACAAAGCACTGCCTATAATAGTAGCTAGCTAACGTTAGCGAGTTGCTAGCTTGATAGACAAGCTTGGCTAGTTAGCTAGCTGGTAGTCTTTGCTAGTTTATGAAATAATTGGAAATGACTTGGAATTGATGAACACATTCGTTGTACTTTGTGTAATCTTGAATATTTGAGAAAGCCAAGGCTAAATATCACTTTTCGCTAGCTAGCTAAGCAGGTTCGTGTTGTTGCTAGCAGATTTTCCACCCGCATCAGCTAACGTTAGCTAGCAACTTTTTTGTCTGTGTTGTCTTTCTGGGGTGAAAAGCCACAATGGATAAGGTAACGTCTCTTTTCTTTTAGGTAGTTATTAAGCTAAACATGTAACAGTTACTAACTAACGTTAGTTGGCTACCATGTTTTTAGTTTGAACTCGTTAACGTAGTTAGGAAATATTTACTTTTGGATCCTCAACTGACTTAGCTAACTAACTGGATATGACAGTTAGAAAAGAGACATGTTTCATGATATAGGCCTAATATATTGTCCCTCACTAACTACTCATCTATTTATTAGCTCGCTAACTAGCTATGTCATATGTGTAGGTACAGTAATTGCTCAGTTGGTTATCCAGGAACATGTTTCCCAATCCTACTGTTCAGACTTGAAGTATCCTAAAAAGTTTGAATAGTCTGAGCCATTTCTCACGCTTGCCACTTTTCCTAAACAGGCAGATTTTTTAAAAGGACTACCTGTCTTCAACAAAAGCAATTTCAGCAGATTTCACGCAGACTCTGTCTGCAAAACTTCAGTAAGTGTCATCCTGCCATACAATTTCTGTACGTCAATGCAATCTCAAATGAATGGGATTGCTTGGCATTTCACCTGTATTGGAGATCATGAATTGCTAAAGTCCAAAATAGATATTGTGCCAAACAATGCCATCATTTAGTTGATCTTTGTTATATTTCTTGATGTTTGAGACTTTCAGTTAGTGGACTCATACTTGATTTAAACTCTTTGTCACTGATTTCTGTATTTGTTTCAGAACCGGAGACCCTCTGTGTATCTTCCAATTCGGGAGTATCCATCAGAACAGAGTGAGTGTCCCCTCCGATTCAAATGGTACTCTGTTGCCACAGTATCTGTGCTGATGTGTACTTTGGATGAGAATTGTGTGAAGCTTGAGTAATAAAGCTTACACATTATTGATCTATATTTACAACATTAATGCATTCTTTGTGATTTATATTGGTTTTGATCTGATATATATATTTCCTTCAAGTCATTGTCACAGAGAAGACAAATATTCTATTGAGATACCTTCACCAACAGTGGGACAAAAAGGTAAAGTAATGGGAAAGTTGATACCTTGGAAAGTCATAATGTATTGTTCCTTTACACGATATGGGCACTGTATTGTTTAATGTATGTTAGCTAGTTTTCCAAGCCCTCCATGTCTTTTTGTCTTAACAGAATGCAGCCAAAAAGCGGGAGCAGGAGCACAGTGAGGGGGAGAACACTGCACCTCCGCGGAAAATTGCCAGAACGGACAGTCAGGAGTTGAATGAGGACTCGTAGAGTGCTGTGTCATCAACATGCAACACACACACAATTATGGATAAAGAAGCACACAAGCAAAGTGCATTTGACAGACAGGACAGACCACTGCCTACATTGTTCAACATGATCTTGGGACGCTGACAGTTTTGTCTCTTTGTATTTTATTTTCCCTTAACTTCGATTGGCACATAGCTGAAAAGCTCTGCCTTGATAACAAAAGACACAATAACATTATCTCCTCCCCCTCAAATTCATCGTTGCTTGACCATGTTTCTACATTTCTATTGCTCTGTTTGCTTTCATTAATTTACTTGTACTTCATCTGTACTTTGACCTGTGTTTTTTAAAGTCACGTCCATTTAATCAATTAAATTGCATGCAATTTATATATATCCTTCTGGGCTTGGAGTGAATAGAATATGGTCTCCATTGCCTCAGTTTAAGTTTGTGATTATACTGTTACACTGAAGGATGCATGAGAGATCCCCAACAATTATTACGGTGACTGGAAAATGACGACAGTGTTTAGACTTTAGATTGAATTAGTCTCAGGTTGTTATGGGGAATGCTGTCTCAAAAGGCTGCATTCGTGAAGGTGTTTATCTCTCCTGGTTTGAGTGATTAATTGCCTTAATGGAAATGTGTTTCTTGGTCATTTAAGGACCCTCCCTCTGTTTACATTGTGATGTCATTGGAGGAAATACACACTGTTAATGAGTGGGTGTGGAGAATGCTTCCACGGGGTCATATTGGGGCTCATTTAAAGGCATACCAAATGCAAACCTTTAGAGCTCGCCAGCTTGTAGTCCTAAAAAAACTGACCCCCAAAACTGTTACATTCCTATGGGAGAAAGAATGGGGTTTTGGGATAAACGCAGGCTTAGGACATCTTAATGGTTTTGTTCAATGAGATAATGAGTAAGTTAACATGACCTTTATGAATTATGAAGCCTTTTTGTCCTTGTTTTAATTACATAAATGCTTCAAATTTCACCAAAAGTGACGTTAGCTGATTAATATTATTCCATGGAACAAAACGTATAAGATTTAAGCCTGTGTTTTCCACAGACCTTATTTTTGGCATTTATCCAAAAACCCTCCCAAAACCATATTCATTTTCCCATAGGTTTTGGCCAACGAGCCATGACTGAGTTAGTGCCTACAGAAAGATGCCATTACTATTGCTCTCTATACAGTATAAAAACAGACCAATTTTGTAGCAATGCATAACAAATTATGCTCAATGTGTTTGTCAAAACTTTGTTTCCCCCTAGACTCTAGCAGCTAGATTGCCATCACATCTAGAATTATCTTGAAACAGATAAGTGTTTGTGGATATTATAACACTTATGACTGTTAACATGGTATGGCTCCACAAGTAAACATATAGCTAGCTGCCAAGACTAAACTTGGCTCAGGTACTTTGATGGCTCCACAAGTAAAACCATAGCTGCTAAGTTGCAACTTGGCATAATCGATCTGTGTGAACCTATAGTATATGTCTTGCTTTAGTCAATATGTGGGATACATGTGCAATTCAGGTGTATAGAACCTTGTCTCAAAGTGGCCCGCCGTATAAGGCATGCTGTTAAACTGTTAATGTGGGGCATAGTTGTGTTTGTAACATTATCGACAGCTGTAATTACACAAGCGGAGAGTATTGTTCCTGATCCGCTCTCTCTATCCTTCTGCTGCTACTTACAAAGATCTGGTATTGTCTAGTGAGTCGTTTATCCTGTCCAAAACTATGGGTTATAAAGTTTGTGTGTATATGGTTTGCTTCTTTAGACCATTATCAAGTAATAGTTCAAGGACTTGCAGGGTCCAGAACCTTTAGATCATTGGATCCTTGTATCTTACCTGTTTGAATGCATGTACAGTTTAAACTCTGCAGGCCATATGTTTAAGGTGGTGTCAGCTCATCTTGTTTGAGTTGATCTTGAGGCTGGCTGACGATCAGCTACCATTATGTTCCTTGGTGAAGCTAGCTGTCTACATGTGTTAATGTTGAGAGTTCTTTCCACAGGTAGACACGTGTTTTGAAGATGATGCACTCCCTCCCTCATTCAGTTCTCAACAGTAAACTGTGTGATGATCTGTATAGACATTGTGTGCTGTGATTTAAACCGTGTGAATGTGGGGCCGTGCCATATAAAAGCACTTGTCTTGGGACCTTACTCCTGTTGATTTCAATGAAAACGCTTAAAATATTTGCCCATGAAATTTTGAGGTCATTTTTTGACCATTGACTTTTCCAATGGGCAAATGTTTATTGATTGTTTCTCTTTAAAACCAACAGCTGCAAGCTAAAAAAAAAAACAGCATTTTTTTTGGTTGATCTCATATGGCAATGACCCTCTGCAAAGATGTGCTTTCAAGAGTACTTTATGTTTCAATACTTTGGATCATTGGTCTCAATAAAGTGATCTGGGATGTGTCAAGTTGCTGATGAACGTTTGTTTGTACGGTCTACTGAGCCTCCATGAGGTTTGTGTTTCCTTCTTATAATATTGGAATTCACCAAAACATATTTTGCATACACGCAAAGGTGGCTAGTAAATGAATATACCTACAGACGGCAGGAATAGGCAGGCTAGGTGATAAAGTTGCCATGGTAGCTGTGTTAAAAACGTGATGCGTTACATTTTCTGTGGTCTCATGGTGAAGTTTATTGAAGTGCGTTTTGCATCATTGAGGTACATTCACTACTTCATGTAATAAAATAATTCATAGAAAAACAAAGTCAAGAAAAATAGAATATCTCTTACAGTCACAGTGAATGTACTTATTCTGTCCTATTGCAGGAATATATGATGGCTTGGTTTAGAAGGTGCTGAATAACTGAAGACATTTATTTCAGGCATGCAGATGATTCGCCATGCTTTTAAGACATCAAATCTGATGAATGGATTGACAAAATCTTTAATGGAAACTGCCATCCAGATCTTACAGGAATGCTTTATGATTATCAGAACCACAAGTCATGCAGTCTTATAAATGTATTTAATGACGGTACTTGGGCTTCATTCAAGGGGTTAAACTGTTACAATTTGTACATAGTATCCACTTACACAGTCAGTATATAGAACAGATATAGCCTATATTTACTGTCATTTGGATTGTGGAGAATTATCCCAAAACCTGCTGCATTCTGACCTTACATTTCATAATTTAGCTTGTTCAGGATGACCTACAGGAAGTGCATTTACCACGGTGACATTTTAACAAGAATAACAATTTTATCATACTCTCCATCTAACATGGTGACATTTTAACAAGGATAAAAATGTATCTACTCTGCTTCCCTTTCTTAAATGTTCCATGTTGCCATGACGATGGACTAACACTTGGCGCCAGAGTTGTCAGTATTGCTAGATAGTCTCGTTTCTCCCTTCTCGCTCTCAGACGAGGGTAGCTCCTCGCCTGACGGGGTTGTGTTCAAGTCCTGCCTGGTGGGCTGGGTGTTAGGAGCGGCCTGGGGGCCAGAATCACCTGGTTTGGACGGCTGAGCTCCGTTTGCACAGACCACTGCACCCTCTGACCTGCTGAAGCTGAACAGCTTCCCTGGGCTGAAGGTCCTGCTGGGGGATTGAGACCTCTCCTGGTTCACGGAAGCAGTCGTCACCACGGTCCCCGGCGCTGGTGTTACTGACAACGGCTCCTTCTTCAACTCCGGAGACTTCCGGAACTTGAAGCTGAGGAAACCGGGTAGTTTTGCTTCTGCCCCGGTTGGGGACTGAGGGGATCGGGCCGTGCCCGTAGAGAACTTCCCCTGCTGGGGGAATATCTGCTTGAGCTTCATCACGTTGTTGTTTCCCAGCAGAGAGCTGGGTCTCTTGGGCTTGTCCCCAGGCTTGCCCTGGGTCTTGTCGTGGTGGTGCTGGTGGTCAGCCTTGTGGTACTCGCTCTCCTGCCGGGCCTCGGCCTGGAGCTCAGCCTGACGCTGCAGCTCCTCCTCCTCACGCCGCCTCCTCAGCTGCTGCTGGAAGTGCTGCTGGGCCTGATGCTCATGCTTCTGCATAGGAACAAGGTAATATACAATATGTGGCATAAAGAGAGCAGACACTTTCTATGACCAGCTTTAGTTTGTGTCATGACTGTAAAGTTAAACACCATATGCTGACATCATCTTTCATGATGTATGAAATTTGTTTAGTCATTAAATTATAATGACAGCGTTATGTAGGCCAACGTTACTGGAGAGTTCAAGTGAAGTGTCAGAGGCATATCCTTTTGATGCATTCAGTACAAAAGGATGCCCTGATGGACTCAAACATAATACAGTGTCTGTATGAAGCCTAATGCAGGCATACATGATTCAAATATTTTTTTTAAATGCTAAGAAAAGACACATAAAGGACACAAACTTGGAGGATGATAGTGATAGACACGGACAGTATATAACAGCTCTGTGGATTTAGCCAAGTGTTTCAACCTATGCAACTGTACCTTGAAAGCCTCCCTTCGACGGTACTCCAGTTTGGCCATCTGGTCTGCGACCCATCCAGGGATATCAGGGATGGCCACATGGATGACGTATTTGAGGAGGATGGCAAAATGCTGTCAGTCCCAAAACAACAAAGGACAGACTGAGCAAACAGTGACATAAAAACATAGAAAAGTGTCATTCATCTATAGAGTGAAAGAGTGTGATGATGCCATGCTGTGTGTGTGATGTGTAGAGGGAGCTGCTTGATCTTTTCAAGCCGGCTAGCTCAGTTGGTATAGCCTTAGACTCTTAATCACAGGGTTGTGGGTACGAGCCCCATGTTGGGCTCATGCCTTTCAGCAGCTCTTGTTCTTCTCAATTACCTCTCAGGTCTTTTTCAATTTTAAAAGACAGCACAATATGCATCTACATTATTGTACAATGCTAAAATTGATTTTCAAAACGAAATGCCATATTTGAGTGAAGGCTGTTGACTTGTGCTTAGACAGCCCCCCCCCCGCATTGTTTTATAGTCCGTAATCTGTGGGATTTATGTACAGCCTCCTTGGTTTTGAGAAAGGTGCTAAAACACAATGTCCACTACATTGTTTTACCTCCAGTACCACGATGGAGATGATGACCATCTCTGGGCTCAGCCAGGGGAAGAGACGCTGCAGCTGACCACACTGGCCAATGAGGTAACAGTTCACCATGATGGCTATCAAGCCCATGGCCTCCATTGCAGTCTGCACACAGAAAGAGAAGAGATTCAAATATCTCAGAGGGAAATTATCTTTATGAAAGAAATAGCTGTTGTCTTGCTTTTTTGAAGAATTGCATGATTTTAAAATGGTTCTCTAAGTTTAAGCTTAATTGCAGGTGAGGTAAATATGTATTTGAATATATGTCCTGGGACATACTGTACCAGGATAAACTCATAATTGGAGAATAGGAGTGCTGATCTATGATGATTTTTGCCTTTTAGATCATAATGAATAAGATTACAGGCACTAGGGGGAGCTGATCCTAGATCAGCATTCCTACTCAAAGATGTCTTTTGAATACGAGCCCAGATGTGAGCGACCACTAACCTGCCACTGTCCGATGCTCTCCACCCTCTGGCCAAAGGGCCTCTGCAGGCCTGTGCAGAGCTTCAAGGCGTCACTCCGGATCTCAATAATGTTGTTGATGAGTGCGCACATGGCAGCCAATGGGAAGGCAGAGGAGAAGAGCACGACGTAGCCAAACTGGATGAACATCTCCTGGTAGTCCTGCAGGGTGTCCTGTTGGTTCAGAGGTCAAAAATCTAAGTCATATAACTGCATGGGCTGTCATTGAATAGCATTTGTGTTTAAATCACTTTTTACTTCAAATCTGAATGCACTGTACGCGGGGTTTTTATGCACCAAATACTAACTCAAGTCCATTCAAATGCAACTAAACGTGTACAATATAAACCTAATGCACTGTGTTGCACTGATACACAGACAGCAGATCCAGTTCATAACAACAGATCTGACAACTAAGCCATACCTCATATGTCTGCATGCAGCTCTCCATCTCTGCTTGGGTGAGGATGACAGACTTGGGCTCCTCAGGCGGGTCAATCCAGGACTTTGTGGATTCTTTCTCTGGGATTGGATTTTTCCGTCTTTGACATACTACCGTGTCATAGCCACTTGGTGGGGAGACACTAGTCTCCTTGGTCTCAGATAACTCATAGTCACTGTCATCGTCACCCATCTCAAAGATGCTGGAAGGATCCATGCCCTCCTCCACCATCGTGGGACTGTCCTCCGGGAAGCTGTCCTCGGGCTGGATCGCCATGGCAACGTCCCTGGCAACGTCCACCTTCTCATTGAAGCTAATCTTCCGCTGCCTCAGTGTGTCATTTATGTCCCACTCTTCCTCTGTGAACCTGTAGCCAGCCTTTAGATCTCCTCTCTTGTTCTGTTCTGTCTGTCCATTCACAGGATGTGTGGCAAGGCCTTTGGGGCCTAGCAGGGATTGGATAGTCCATGAAGCCTGGGCCTTTCCTAGAGCCAGGCGGCTGTACTTGATCACTATGGCCTGGAGAACCTCCCACACAACCTTGGGGGTAAATACTCCTAGTTTGTGGTGCTCGTACAGATAAGGCTGGAGCACCTCCTTGATGTTCTGGAGAAACTGGCGGAAGATCAGGAGAGTGGCTAGCATCTGTGAAGAGACCGTTTGAGTGATTCTGTTATTGCTGTTCTTTAGCGAGAATCATTTTGTTCAATCATGTTTTCCATTATTCAAACCTAATTGACAGATTTTACCTCCTTTAGTCGCTCCATGTCCTTGAGGTAGAATCCGATGTAGAAAAGGCTAAGGTAAGAATTTATAAACTCAAACTGCAAAATGAAGAGAAGGAGTCTGAATGAGACATTTCTAAACATTTATATAACAGTGTTAGTCAATAATACACCCTTTGGATAATAGAGAACAGTAGGAATAAAATAAACATGAAAAGTCTAACTTACAAAAAACATTTTAATGATGAGATTATTCTCATAGGCACTCTGAAGTCTGTAGTTCTCTGTAACAAAGTGATAAGAATCATTAAAATACATCGCTCCATTTGATACTGATTACTGAACAAACCTGTATGATCACTTTGTACTAAACCTGAAGAGATCAGAGCCAGGATTCGTAAAGCGTTTGCCTTGTAGATGACATGGACAGGGAGGGACCTGATCCCAGATCAGTACTCCTACTCTGAGTCCTCACTGCTAGTCTGGAAAACCTGACCCTAGGCAAGACATAGGGTCTGGTTTCAATGATGGAATCTTTTGGCATAGAGGAACTATGTCACTGCCTATGTCGTTCAGGGGAAAATATTCCGGAGACTCTCCTATCAAACCACGAGGCAGACATGCCAGAATATGGCGATTCAAAACCAAAGTTTGCAGGCAAAACCATTGCAGTTGTTTTAGTGAAGGTAGTTGATGTAAACTAGCCACTTGTGAAATGCACTCTAAAAATAACCTCTGATCTCAATCTTGCTAGCTACTATTTAGTATTTTATTTAAGCGAATAAAGTAGCGATGTAGTTCATCTATGTCATAAAGAGTCTATCATTGAAACCAGATCCTAGTCGCTGTTGCCTAAATCGGGTTTTTGAGACTCCCTCATTGCGGCCATAATTACTCACCTGTTGCTCATATTAGTGGATCTCAGCTGAACGGCTTACCCATATCATTGAGCCAATGGGCGATCTTCCTATACACCTCACCACATACAGTCACAACGATGGCCAGCAAAATTTTAGGAATGAATCTTGTGATACTGGGTAACTCCTTAATTTCCATCACAACCTCCTATAAAAAGAAAGAAGAAATCAACCAAAAAAAGAGATATATTTAATTACAGCAAGACAGGTTAATTAACCCTTGATCCATTATCTTTGATCTTAAAAGCGCTTATCCCTGAAAAGTGAATTAGGTTCCTAGTGATTTAAACGGCAGTACACACTCATCATAACTGACACTAAGGGATCCTATAGGGCGATTGTAATTTAAAGGACATATTCCCACATTAGTCGAGACTGCATTTACGGTAAAAGTTGCATACAGTGCATTCATAAAGTATTCAGACCCCTTAACTTTTTCCACATTTTGAAACTAGTCTCCCAGTCCCTGGCGCTGAAAAACATAACCACAGCATGATGCTGCCACCACCATGCTTCACCGTAGGGATGGTGCCAGGTTTCCTCCAGATGTGACGCTTGGTATTCAGGCCAAAGAGTTCAATCTTGGTTTCATCAGACCAGAGAATCTTGTTTGTCATGGTCTGAGAGTCCTTTAGGTGCCTTTTGGCAAACTCCAAGTGGGCTGTCATGTGCCTTTTACTGAGGAGTGGCTTCCGGCTGGCCACTCTACCATAAAGGTCTGATTGGTGGAGTGCTACAGAGATGGTTGTCCTTCTGGAAGGTTCTCCCATCTCCACAGAGGAGATGGGAGAGTTCTGTCCGAGTGACCATCGGGGTCTTGATTCACTCCCTGACCAAGCCCCATCTCCCCCAATTGCTCAGTTTGTCCAGGCGGCCAGCTCTAGGAAGAGTCTTGGTAGTTCTAAACTTTTTTCCATTTAAGAATGATAAGAGGCAAATGTTTGGGTACCCTTCACCAGATCTGTGCCTCGACACAATACTGTCTCGGAGCTCTACGAACAATTCCTTCAACCTCATTTCTTGGTTTTTGCTCTGACATGCACTGTCAACTGTGGGACCTTATATAGATAGGTTTACTGCTGCTCTTTAATTATTTGTTACTTTATTTCTTATTTTTTTAGGTATTTTTCTTAAAACTGCATTGTTGGTTAAGGGCTTAGTAAGCATTTCACTGTAAGGTCTACACCTGTTGTATTCGGCGCATGTGACAAATACAATTATATTTGATTTGTGTGCCTTTCCAAATCATGTCCAATCAATTGAATTTAACACAGGTGTACTCCAATAAAGTTGTAGAAACATCTCAAGGATGATCAATAGAAACAGGATGCACCTGAGCTCAATTTCGAGTCTCATAGCAAAGGGTCTGAATAGTTATGTAAATAGTGCATTTCTGTTTTTTATTTTGAATACATTTTCAAACATTGAGGGGAAAAAATGATTTTATCCATTTTAGAATGAGGCTGTAACGTAACAAAATGTGGAAAAAGTAAAGGGGTCTTGAATGCACTGTACAGTATGGCTCAATCGGAAATGACAAGTACAATTTTTCTGCGCTATACTGTACTGCTGTACTGCTGTACTGCTATACAGTGATCCCTCGCCACTTCGCGGTTCACTTATCGCGGATTCGCTATTTCGCGGATTTTCATAATGCATTTTTTATTTTTTTTTGGTGCATTGTGCTCTGCATTCTGATTCGCTAAAAACTCACTCCCGCTTCTTGTATCAAAACATGCTACGAATTGTGCTATCATTTTGTCGTCGTGCAGTTATGTGTACGTACATAAAACAGCTTGGCAAATTTACATTAAGTTGGCCAGGAAGGAAGGAAGGACTAACGCTTGGTCGCTTAGCAACCATGGTGCGAATGGCCACTGAACTTAAGCGAGTAGCTGAGGAATGGGACCCTTTGATGAGCCGTTCATTACAGTTCTCCAACGTAATCGATGGTGGCATGTCGGTGTACAAGGATCTTTTTGCAAAGAAGAAAAAAGAGCGACAACAGCTGCCTATCACTATGCTCTTCTCCCGAACAAACACACCTGCACCGCGGGCTTCAGAAGAAGAGAACACTGCAGAGCGCAGTCAGGATGCAGCGGCCCAGTCTGAAGAGCAGTGAAACGGCCTACACGTGAGTCACTGTATTTGTATACATGTAATAGTTGCTAATTGTAAAAAAAAAAGAAGTTTTCTATTTCGCGGATTTCACTTATCGCGGGTCATTTTCGGAACGTAACCCCCGCGATAAACGAGGGATTACTGTACTGTACTGCTGTACTGCTGTACTGCTATACTGTACTGCTGTACCGCTATACTGTACTGCTAAACTGCTGAACCGCTATACTGTACTGCTAAACTGCTGTACCGCTATACTGAACTGCTGTACCGCTATACTGTACTGCTGTACTGCTGTACTGCTATACTGTACTGCTATACTGCTGTACTGCTATACTGTACTGCTGTACTGCTATACTGTACTGCTGAACTGCTGAACCGCTATACTGTACTGCTGAACTGCTGTACCGCTATACTGTACTGCTGAACTGCTATACTGTACTGCTGTACCGCTATACTGTACTGCTGTACCGCTATACTATACTGCTGAACTGCTGTACCGCTATACTGTACTGCTGAACTGCTATACTGTACTGCTGAACTGCTGTACTGCTATACTGTACTGCTGAACTGCTATACTGTACTGGTGTACTGCTATACTGTACTGCTGAACCGCTATACTGTACTGCTGAACTGCTATACTGTACTGCTGAACTGCTATACTGTACTGCTGTACTGCTGTACCGCTATACTGTACTGCTGTACCGCTATACTATACTGCTGAACTGCTGTACCGCTATACTGTACTGCTGAACTGCTATACTGTACTGCTGAACTGCTGTACTGCTATACTGTACTGCTGAACTGCTATACTGTACTGCTGAACTGCTGTACTGCTATACTGTACTGCTGAACTGCTGTACCGCTATACTGTACTGCTGAACTGCTATACTGTACTGCTGTACTGCTATACTGTACTGCTGTACTGCTATACTGTACTGCTGAACTGCTGTACCGCTATACTGTACTGCTGAACTGCTATACTGTACTGCTGTACCGCTATACTGTACTGCTGAACTGCTATACTGTACTGCTGTACTGCTGTACCGCTATACTGTACTGCTGTACCGCTATACTATACTGCTGAACTGCTGTACCGCTATACTGTACTGCTGAACTGCTATACTGTACTGCTGAACTGCTGTACTGCTATACTGTACTGCTGTACTGCTATACTGTACTGCTGTACTGCTGTACCGCTATACTGTACTGCTGAACTGCTGTACCGCTATACTGTACTGCTGAACCGCTATACTGTACTGCTGAACTGCTGAACTGCTGTACCGCTATACTGTACTGCTGTACTGTACTGCTATACTGTACTGCTGAACTGCTGTACTGCTGAACTGTACTGCTGAACTACTGTACTGCTGAACCGCTATACTGTACTGCTGAACTGCTGTACCGCTATACTGTACTGCTGAACTGCTATACTGTACTGCTGAACTGCTGTACTGTACTCCTGAACTGCTGTACTGCTATACTGTACTGCTGTACTGTACTGCTATACTGTACTGCTGAACTGCTGTACTGCTATACTGTACTGCTGAACTGCTGTACTGCTATACTGTACTGCTGAACTGTACTGCTGAACTACTGTACTGCTATACTGTACTGCTGTACTGTACTGCTATACTGTACTGCTGAACTGCTGTACTGCTATACTGTACTGCTGAACTGCTGTACTGCTATACTGTATTGCTGAACTGCTGTACCGCTATGCTGTACTGCTGAACTGTACTGCTGAACTACTGTACTGCTGAACTGCTGTACTGCTATACTGTACTGCTGAACCGCTATACTGTACTGCTGAACTGCTGTATTGCTGTACTGTACTGCTGAACTGCTGTACTGCTATACTGTACTGCTGAACTTCCGCGATATGGATTGAATCGAGCCCTAACAATACTTTGTGTTTTTTGGCGAAGGAGCTCCTTTGAAACGTGTCAACAATAAATACTATTAAAGAGAATTAAGCTGCAGTCCTCAACCTTCTTTCAATACTTCAATAGTGGACCATGTTTGATTCCGATGGCTAAGGGCTTGCTTCAATCTGCAGCACGGTTTAAATTTAAAGGTCATTTCCTACTGTGCCGACTTATGCAGGGTTTACCAATGCCTTTAAATGTCAATATATCTATTTTCTGTTGATTTATGTATCTTACCTGCATCTCCAGACAGATGAGCATGGCCAGGAAGACAAAGCAGAGACAGAGGAGACAGATGGGGAGGCTGACCATCCACCTGAAAATCGTCCTCTTCCAGGGTGGGTAGTAAAACTCCTCACAGTCTGTTATGGGGCTACACCGCTTTACACCCTGAAAAACACACACACAGTCAGACACACACCAACTAAAATGCTAGCGCCCAAAGTGGGGCTCGAACCCACGACCCAGAGTTTCACACGCTACCAACTGAGTTAGCCGGGCCTGAGGAGGACAGAGACAACTACTCCTTTAGAAGCCCCAGGAGGCATGAACCCTGCCTCTAACCCTTGGAATTCACACAACACTCTCCAAACCTATATCTCATATTACTCCCTGTAGACCCTTAAACTCTGGCCCTGTAGACCCCCTAAACTCTGGCCCTGTAGACCCCTAAACTCTGGCCCTGTACACCCGTAAACTCTGGCCCTGTAGACCCCTAAACTCTGGCCCTGTAGACCCATAAACTCTGGCCCTGTACACCCGTAAACTCTGGCCCTGTAGACCCCTAAACTCTGGCCCTGTAGACCCGTAAACTCTGGCCCTGTAGACCCCTAAACTCTGGCCCTGTAAACCCGTAAACTTTGGCTCTGTAGACCCATAAACTCTGGCCCTGTACACCCGTAAACTCTGGCCCTGTAGACCCCTAAACTCTGGCCCTGTAGACCCGTAAACTCTGGCCCTGTAGACCCCTAAACTCTGGCCCTGTAGACCCATAAACTCTGGCCCTGTAGACCCATAAACTCTGGCCCTGTACACCCGTAAACTCTGGCCCTGTAGACCCCTAAACTCTGGCCCTGTAGACCCGTAAACTCTGGCCCTGTAGACCCCTAAACTCTGGCCCTGTAGACCCCTAAACTCTGGCTCTGTAGACCCATAAACTCTGGCCCTGTACACCCGTAAACTCTGGCCCTGTAGACCCCTAAACTCTGGCCCTGTAGACCCGTAAACTCTGGCCCTGTAGACCCCTAAACTCTGGCCCTGTAGACCCCTAAACTCTGGCCCTGTAGACCCCTAAACTCTGGCCCTGTAGACCCGTAAACTTTGGCTCTGTAGACCCATAAACTCTGGCTCTGTAGACCCCTAAACTCTGGCCCTGTAGACCCGTAAACTCTGGCCCTGTAGACCCCTAAACTCTGGCCCTGTAGACCCCTAAACTCTGGCCCTGTAGACCCGTAAACTCTGGCCCTGTAGACCCCTAAACTCTGGCCCTGTAGACCCCTAAACTCTGGCCCTGTAGACCCGTAAACTCTGGCTCTGTAGACCCCTAAACTCTGGCCCTGTAGACCCATAAACTCTGGCCCTGTAGACCCCTAAACTCTGGCTCTGTAGACCCCTAAACTCTGGCTCTGTAGACCCGTAAACTCTGGCCCTGTAGACCCGTAAACTCTGGCCCTGTAGACCCGTAAACTCTGGCCCTGTAGACCCCTAAACTCTGGCCCTGTAGACCCCTAAACTCTGGCTCTGTAGACCCATAAACTCTGGCCCTGTACACCCGGAAACTCAGGCCCTGGGACAGCTGTATGAGGTTGCTGATGGAATTTGTACTTTGGCCATTGTCCTGAAGGAACCAAACGGCACTGGTAGTAATCTAAGATCGGGATTCAATCCATGATGCGTTGTACAGCGATGTCGACAATGTGTCTTTTAAAGGCAATGTTCTCAACGTTTGCAGACATTCATGGTAAACAGGGCAGATTTCAGCTCAATCGGAAAGTATCTTTCAAGGTCAAGCGCTCTACAACGTGCCCAGATTGAATCTCGGCCTAACTCTGAATGAATAGGATGCAATAACAGGACGCTCACCCGAAACTGGGGTCTAGGATCTTCAAGGGACTCGGCAGGAGTGTCCAGTGTCCCCCACCTGTATGCTAGCTCGGCTTCTCTCCGCTTCCACCTCTCCAGGAAGAGGGTCGCCCACACCACGTTGAAGAGGGCAAACACCACACAGCAGATGTCCTGGCTGGTCTGTTGGGGAGTGGAGAAGTGGGTGAGCCACATGAGATACATTCAGATTAGGGGAATCTTTCTACTAAATATCAACAAAAAATAACACTGGACATGTATCACAGAGCACAGAGATGGTAAGTGCTATGGTGGGTGAAATACAGTTTTGTAGTCTAGGCCAACACATGCATATTTTTTCACATGAATTTTAATGTGGTGATTAGGAGAGAAAACACAGAAATAGATTCCAACAAGTGAGTCATTTGTATTGTAAAACTGTGAATTCCTATTGTGTATGGTAGCTACATGTAGCCTAGTTCTAGATCTGTTTGTGCTATCTTGCAAACACCTACACTATGTCATTGTCAGATTATGGACTAGGCTAAACTACATTGTGTATGATACAGTCTTAGAAAAAAAGGTGCTACTTAGAACCTAAAAGGGTTAAAGAACCAAATTTGGTTTCAGGGATATCCCTTTTTGCTCTAGGTAGAACCCTTTTGGGTTCCATGTAGAACCATTTCCACAGAGGGCTCTACATGGAACCCAAAAGGGTTATACCTGGAACCAAAAAGGCTTGTACCTGGATCCAAAAAGGTTCTCCTATGGGGACAGCTGAAGAACCCTTTTGGAACCCTTTTTATCTAAGATTGCACTATTGACAGGTACACTACCGGTCAAACGTTTTAGAACACCTACTCATTCAAGGGTTTTTCTTTATATTTTACTATTTTCTACATTGTCGAATAATAGTGAAGACATCAAAACTATAAAATAACACATATGGAATCATGTAGTAACCAAAAAAGTATTTAACAAATCAAAATATATTTTATATTTGAGATTCTTCAAATAGCCACCCTTTGCCTTGATGACAGCTTTGCACACTCTTGGCATTCTCTCAACCAGCTTCACCTGGAATGCTTTTCCAACAGCCTTGAAGGAGCTCCCACATATTCTGAGCACTTGTTGGCTGCTTTTCCTTCACTCTGTGATCCGACTCGTCCCAAACCATCTCAATTTAATTAAGGTCAGGGGATTGTGGAGGCCAGGTCATCTGATGCAGCACTCCATCATTCTCTTTCTTGGTAAAATAGCCCTTACACAGCCTGGAGGTGTGTTGGGTCGTTGTCCATGTTGAAAAACAAATTATAGTCCCACTAAGCCCAAACCAGATGGGATGGCGTATCGCTGCAGAACGCTGTGGTAGCCATGCTGGTTAAGTGTGCCTTGAATTGTAAATAAATCAAAGACAGTGTCACCAGCAAAGCACCCCCACAACATCACACCTCCTCCTCCATGCTTTATGGTGGGAAATACACATGCGGAGATCATCCGTTCACAAAGACACGGCGGTTGGAACCAAAAATCTCAAATTTGGACTCCAGACCAAAGGACAAATTTCCACCAGTCTAATGTCCATTGCTCGGGTTTCTTGTCCCAAACAAGTCTCTTCTTATTATTGGTGTCCTTTAATAGTGGTTTCTTTGCAGTAATTCGACCACGAAGGCCTGATTCACAGTCTCCTCTGAATAGTTGATGTTGAGATGTGCCTGTTACTTGAACTCTGTGAAGCATTTATTTGTGCTGCAGTTTCTGAGGCTGGTAACTCTAATGAACTTATCCTCTGCAGCAGAGGTAACTCTGGGTTTTCCTTTCCTGTGGCGGTCCTCATGAGAGCCAGTTTCATCATAGTGCTTGATGGTTTTTTCGACTGAACTTGAAGAAAGTTTAAAAGTTCTTGAAATGTTCTGTATTGACTGGCCTTCTTGTCTTAAAGTAATGATGGACTGTCATTTCTTTTTGCTTATTTATGCTGTTCTTACCATAATATGGTAAGAAGCAAATAGGGCTATCTTCTGTATACCCCCCTACCTTGTCACAACACAACTGACTGGCTCAAATGCATTAAGAGGTAAAGAAATTCCACAAATTAACTTTTAAGAAGACACACCTGTTAATTGAAATGCATTCCAGGTGACTACCTCATGAAGCTGGTTGAGAGTGTGCAAAGCTGTCATCAAGGCAAAGGGTGGCTATTTGAAGAATCTCAAATATAAATTATATTTTGATTTGTTTAACACTTTTTTGATTACTACAGTACATGATTCCATATGTGTTATTTCATAGTTTTGATTTCTTCACTATTATTCCACAATGTAGGAAATAGAAAAATAAAGAAAAACCCTTGAATGAGTAGGTGTTCTAAAACTTTTGACCTGTAGTGTATATTGACCAGTGTGAGATCTTCATTAGGTAATGTGATGCTGCACCACCTACCTGGTCAGCCTCAGCCAGGATCCACAGCAGGAAGCCGATGACTGCAGGGTACAGCATGGAGTTGGTGTAGAAACCCAGCCAGGCAAAGTACATGCCAATCTTCACCCCAAAGTAATCACAGACGTCATCTGACACACAGACATGACACCAACAACATGACAGACAAAGACAGACACAATGGGTTATTGGCTTCAGTTAGTCAATTATATTTTTAAGAAATGTGTATCTTTCCATTGATATTGTATTTGTAGTGCAAATGATATTCTCTTATTCTATGATAGAATGATCAATTAATTGTAACAATTAAGCATGCTATATTGTCTCAACAGGTGCTGCTCACCCAAAGGCTGTCTTTCACAGACAGCTTGGACCCATGACGTCATCAGCTGACTGAGGATCCGTTGCTCGTGTAGAGGAAACACTTGATAGATTACTCCTCTGGCCATCAGCTCTGGAACTGAGATGAACTCATAGTTATCAGTCAATAACAAAGCTATCTCAGATTTTATTGTGATGCTGTAGAGTCAGGCAATGATTAAATAAAAAAACAACTGTTTACTGATTGGTTGTCCCTCCAGGAAGTGGAAGTTGTGAAGGACTTCTCCTTGTTTGGCTCGCAGGTTGTCCAGCCAGTACTTGATGATGCTCTGACGCTCCTGAAGAAAAGATAAGATCGAACAACCACAGAGTTTCAGGGAACAAGGTAAAAATCAGCAACAGGACATATATCAGAGCTGTTTAAATATGTTTGGAGATCATAGCCATAACTGATACGAACCTGGGAGGTGAAAAAGCACAGCTCGCTCTCTATGTTCTCGTATATATTATCCTCTGCACAGGAAAACCTATGTGTTCCACCTCCATACTGTGGTTTGACCACTTTGCGCATCCCTGTCAGCTCTGCACCACGCAGCAAGCTGAGGAGAGGAAGAGAAGAGGGGAGTAGGACACAAGCTTTATTTGACAGTCCTGTTTCAGACGCTATTTACCTGGTCCCATATCTGACTGTTCTGTCTTGTCAACTCCTCCTATGGTCATTGTCAAACCAAACATTGCAACAGAGCACAAACAGATCTGGAACCAGGCCACTATGTATGAATGTGATGTTTACGAATGATATGGTAACAATATTTGGTTATGACCATGTAATTAACATTTAACCATTACATTTCCGACATAAATGTCATGTAAGAAGTGGAGTGTCTTACTTCTCAAATGTGGTTGTAATAAAGAATGCGTAGCCCTGTGTGTGTTGATGCTGTCGGATCTGGATTGTAACTTGTGGGATTCCCAGTCGGATGTGGTTCAGCAGCCATAGCAAGGTGTGGTCGTCTATGGTGTCTACAAAGGAGTAAATTGTCAGTTTCTATGTCAGAATTTGTATTTCATTTATTTAAATCTATATACAGCCACAGCCCAATTGCCATGAATTAATACTGAAACCTCTGTCGCAGTCATTCAATGCTTGACATTTTTTTAACACTTCACATTCTAGTCATTCATCAGACTGATCACAGACTCTTGGAACATTCAAATAAGGAGGCTGCAACAACAACATTCTTCAATGCTTGACAGAGGTAGCAACGGTAACCGTGGGAGGGTGGACCCATGAAAAGGTCAATACAATCAAAAGAGGTAACCGCCCTAGTGTTTATGGGGTATTAATTTCATCCCATCCTGCAAGAATGAGTGCAATGATTCATATCCAACCCAATTTGATTTGGGATCCATGTGGGAAACTTGCTTTGACTAATGAGATCCATTTGTGTAAACCCACACAACATGTGTGCAGAATCATAGAGTGCCTAACTCTGACACAAACATACAGGTAATGGATATTATTCAATAGTCCCTGCAGACTGTTCTGTGTCACATCAACGAGTGATTGGCTCATTGCCCACATTGGCCAATAAGACTTCCCCTCATGATTGAGGGGACTGAACCGTGGAAGGTGAAGGTGGTGATTTAGCGTACCTGAGAATGTCATTAGGATATCACAGTCTTCCGTGGGCACCATTTTCAGCCAGGATTTATGGGACATGATGTACTGTCTGGCCTGCGAGAGGCGTTTCCCAAACAAATTATCTAAAGGGGAAGAGGTAGAGGGGACGAGAGAGAGAGAGAGAGACAGATGGATGGTAAAAATAGTCCACATCAGTCAGTACAGTGTAATGGGACATCATTTCCAGTCCTAACTTGTAGACTTGTTTACGTGTTGCTGTGCGGTTTGTTGCTAACCTTACTTTGCTACTTGCCAACTTTACGATTTTTACTTTTTAATTAACGTTTCATATTTACATTTTTTCCCTCGTTCAACTTTTTTCATTCAACTTTTTCACCCGGAAGCTTTATCGTCAGGACCTCCACCAGCCGAAGCTAAGTAGTAACATTAACCTTCCAATTGCAATCGCTGTACTCATAATATAACAGAGAACGGTCATCTTATGGCGAGGATAGCTGTGCTGCAAGCCCAGATTCAGACGCAATCGTTAGGAAAGGGTCATTTAAGTGTAGGAAAGGATGAAACAGCGTCTGTGCCACCAGTAAGTACAGATAGTAGTATAAATCCCCTCGCACGGTCCCCGCAGCTGGACAACTTTCTCATGGCTTCTGGAAGAAAATGCTGTAGGAATGCTCAACCGGTGTCGCTCATTCAGCCGACAGAAACTTTCAACCGGTTCTCCCCGTTAAGCAACGGGTCGGAGTCAGAGGCCGAGCCTTATCTGGTCTCTACTCCTCCCGTTACGGGGTCTGAGACGCCAAAGCCTCCCACCATTAGCTCTGACAAATTGAAAACCATGGTCATTTGTGACTCAATTACCCGCAGTATTAGACTTAAGACGAATCATCCAGCGATCATACACTGTTTACCAAGGGGCAGGGCTACCGACGTTAAGGCTAATCTGAAGATGGTGCTGGCTAAAACTGGCGAGTGTAGAGAGCATAGGGATATTGTTATCCACGTCGGTGTTCGCCATAGCAATCTCACTAGAATAAAGACCTCCTCCATTCCTGTCATTATTGAAAGATATTGTGATATCTCAAAATAGGGCTACTTAATGTTAGATCCCTCACTTCCAAGGCAGTTATAGTCAATGAACTAATCACTGATCATAATCTTGATGTGATTGCCCTGACTGAAACATGGCTTAAGCCTGATGAATTTACTGTGTCAAATGAGGCCTCACCTCTGGGTTACAGTAGTGACCATATCCCCCTATCGGACCTTGTAGTCATGGCAGATAATATTCAACTTTTTGGTGAATGTAATATTCACATGGAAAAGTCCACAGAAAAACTCAAAGGCTTTCGGAGCCATCATCGACTCAGTGGGTTTTGTTCAACATGTCTCCGGACCTACTCACTGCCACAGCCATACTCTGGACCTAGTTTTGTCCCGTGGAATAAATGTTGTGGATCTTAATGTTTTTCCTCATAATCCTGGACTATCGGACCAACATTCTATTACGTTTGTAATCGCAACAAATAATCTGCTCAGACCCAAACCAAGGAGCATCAAAAGCCGTGCTATAAATTCTCGGACAACCCAAAGATTCCTAGATGCCCTTCCAGACTCCCTCCACCTACCCAAGGACGTCAGAGTACAAAAATCAGTTAGCCACCTAACTGAGGAACTCAATTTAACCTTGCATTATACCCTAGATGCAGTTGCACCCCTAAAAACAAAAAACATTTGTCATAAGAAACTAGCTCCCTGGTATACAGAAAATACCTGAGCTCTGAAGCAAGCTTCCAGACAATTGGAATGGAAATGGCGCTACACCAAACTGGAAGTCTTCCGACTAGCTTGGAAAGACAGTACCGAGCAGTATCGAAGAGCCCTCACTGCTGCTCGATCATCATATTTTTCCAACTTAATTGAGGAAAATAAGAACAATCCAAAATGTATTTTTGATACTGTCGCAAAGCTAACTAAAAAGCAGCATTCCCCAAGAAAGGATGGCTTTCACTTCAGCAGTGATAAATTCACGAACTTCTTTGACAAAAAGATCACAATCATTAGAAAGCAAATGACGGATTCCTCTTTAAATCTGCGTATTCCTCCAAAGCTCAGTTGTCCTGAGTCTGCACAACACTGCCAGGACCTAGGATCAAGGGAGACACTCAAGTTTTTTAATACTATATCTCTTGACACATTGATGAAAATAATCATGGCCTCTAAACCGTCAAGCTGCATACTGGACCCTATTCCAACTAAACTACTGAAAGAGCTGCTTCCTGTGCTTGGCCCTCCTATGTTGAACATAATAAACGGCTCTCTATCCCCCGGATGTGTACCAAACACACAAAGTGGCAGTAATAAAGCCTCTCTTGAAAAAGCCAAATCTTGAACCAGAAAATATATTTAAAAAAATTGGCCTATATCGAATCTCCCATTCCTCTCAAAAATGTTTGAAAAAGCTGTTGCACAGCAACTCACTGCCTTCCTGAAGACAAACAATGTATACGAAACGCTTCAGTTTGGTTTTAGACCCCATCATAGCACTGAGACTGCACTTGTGAAGGTGGTAAATGACCTTTTAATGGAGTCAGACCAAGGCTCTGCATCTGTCCTTGTGCTCCTAGACCTTAGTGCTGCTTTTGATACCATCGATTACATTATTTTGGAGAGATTGGAAATCCAAATTGGTCTACATGGACAAGTTCTGGCCTGGTTTAGATCTTATCTGTCGCAAAGATATCAGTTTGTTTCTGTAGATGGTTTGTCCTCTGACAAATCAACTGTACATTTTGGTGTTCCTCAAGGCTCTGTTTTAGTACCACTATTGTTTTCACTATATATTTTACCTCTTGGTAATGTCATTCGGAAACATAATGTTAAATTTCACTGCTATGCGGACAACACACAGCCGTACATTTCGATGAAACATGGTGAAGCCCCAAATTTGCCCTCCCTGGAAGCCTATGTTTCAGACATAAGGAAGTGGATGGCGGCAAATGTTCTACTTTTAAACTCGGACAAAACAGAGATGCTAGTTCCAGGTCCCAAGAAACAAAGAGATCTTCTGTTGAATCTGACAATTAATCTTGATGGTTGTACAGTCATCTCAAATAAAACTGTGAAGGACTTCGGCGTTACTCTGGACCCTGATCTCTCTTTTGACGAACATATCAAGACTGTTTCAAGGACAGCTTTTTTCCATCTACGTAACATTGCAAAAATCAGAAACTTTCTGTAAAACATTATGCAGAAAAATTCATCCATGCTTTTGTCACTTCTAGGTTACACTACTGCAATGCTCTACTTTCCGGCTACCTGGATAAAGAACTAAATAAACTTCAGTGCTAAATATGCTAAATTTAATCATATTACCCAAGTGCTAGCCTCTCTCCACTGGCTTCCTGTTAAGGCTATTTCAAGGTTTTACTGCTAACCTACAAAGCATTACATGGGCTTGCTCCTACCTGTCTTTCCGATTTGGTCCTACCGTACATACCTACACATACGCTATGGTCACAAGACGCAGGCCTCCTTACTGTCCCTAGAATTTCTTAGCAAACAGCTGGAGTTAGGGCTTTCTCCTATAGAGCTCAATTTTTATGTGATGGTCTGCCTATCCATGTGAGAGACGCAGACTCGGTCTCGACCTTTAAGTCTTTATTGAAGACTCATCTCTTCAGTAGGTCCTATGATTGAGTGTAGTCTGGCCCAGGTGAAAGGAAAGGCACTTTAGCAACGAATCGCCATTGCTGTCTCTGCCTGGCCGGTTCCCCTCTCTCCACTGGGATTCTCTGCCTCAAACCCCAGGGGCTGAGTCACTGGCTTACTGGTGCTCTTCCATGCCGTCCCTAGGAGGGGTGCGTCACTTGAGTCACTGACGTGATCTTCCTGTCCGGGTTGACGCCCCCCTTTGGGTTCGTGCTGTGGGGGAGATCTTCGTGGGCTATACTCGGCCTTGTCTCAGGATAGTAAGTTGGTGGTTGAAGATATCCCTCTAGTGGTGTGGGGGCTGTGCTTTGGCAAAGTGTGTGGGGTTATATCCTGCCTGTTTGGCCCTGTCTGGGGGTATCGTCGGACGGGGCCAGTGTCTCCTGACCCCTCCTGTCTCAGCCTCCAGTATTTATGCTGCAATAGTTTGTGTCGGGGGGCTAGGGTCAGTCTGTTATATCTGGAGTATTTCTCCTGTCTTATCCAGGGTCCTGTGTGAATTTAAGCATGCTCTTTCTCGCTTTTTCTTTCTTTCTCTCGGAGGACCTGAGTCCTTGGACCATGCCTCAGGACTACCTGGCCTGATGACTCCTTGCTGTCCCCAGTCCATCTGGTCGTGCTGCTGCTCCAGTTTCAACTGTTCTGCCATGACATCTGGTGAACATCTGACATGTTCACCAGATGTTCTACCTTGTCCCAGACCTGCTGTTTTCAACTCTCTAGAGACATCAAGAGCGGTAGAGATACTCTGAATGATCGGCTATGAAAAGCCAACTGACATTTACTCCTGAGGTGCTGACCTGTTGCACCCTCTACAACCACTGTGATTATTATTACTTGACCCTGCTGGTCATCTATGAACATTTGAACATCTTGGCCATGTTCTGTTATAATCTCCACCCGGCACAGCCAGAAGAGGACTGGCCACCCCTCATAGCCTGGTTTCTTCCTAGGTTCCGGCCTTTCTAGGGAGTTTTTCCTAGCCACCGTGCTTCTACACCTGCATTGCTTGTTGTTTGGAGTTTTAGGCTGGGTTTCTGTACAGCACTTTGTGACATCAGCTGATGTAAAAAGGGCTTTATATACACATTTGATTGATTGATTGATTGACATGGGTGACAGATGGAGAAAGAGGATTCTGCCAAAATGCCAAGTCCTCATTGTCAGCTTCCCCACTCTTCTGCCCATCAACAAGGCCAAAGCAGTTTGTGACCTCATTCCGCTGTCTGAAAGTTAGAAATGGACACAGATCATCCCAAATCAGAAAGTATTAGACATGATCATTTTCTACATTGGCATGATTGAAAAAGAGTTTGGCTCCTCTTGTATAACACAGGGTCTGTGTATTTAAGTTGTTTGTACAACAGAACATTAGGCTCAGTATTTACTCTACTAAGCTGCAGTACTTGTATGGTAGCTTTGGAGCACTGCAATTGAAAACCAACCACTACATGGGAGGTACTAAACACAGGTACTAAAGTGTCCAACTTAATCCAGTCAAACCATGTGACACCAAATAATAACGAGAATGGTTGACTGGCAATCCCATAAATGTTCTGTTACTGACATGTCCTGTCCTGTCAGTAACAGAACAGTTATGGGATTGCCAGTCAATGATTCTCGTTCTTATTCCCTGCCATCTCTCTGTCTCTCACTTTCTTTCTCTCTCTCACTGTCTCTCTCTTTCACATTTACACCCACACACACATCACTAGGCTGATTGAGGGGTTGGGTTAAATACAGAAGACACATTTCGGTGGACGCATTCGGTTGTGCAACTGACTAGGTATTCTCTCTCCCTCCCCTAACGTGTGAGCCGTGTCTAGATTGTGAAGTGAAATTAATCTTGTCACTCTAACCAGGTGCCACTGTAGGGCTTTAGTTATGAACAGCATCAACTACTCTATCATTCCCCATTCTTACACAACTAAATTGTATACTTTTATCTTCACTGCCAACACTGTTTATACTTATGACAGCGCTATACTAGGTACTGCTATAGTGCTGGGACTGCTAGGTCTACTAGTAGCAACATGTCAAAAGCCATCTATCAGCAGATATAGGAAATGGGGTCATGTTCCTTTGATTGTATCTACTGACTTTACTGTGGTGCTCTTTTCCTAACCAACACTTTTACTTTATGATCAACACAATTTTGCCCAATAAACATTACAGGTCAATTGTGTGTGTGTGTGTGTGTGTGTGTGTGTGTGTACTGAATGGAGGATAATAGTCAGACAGTAAAAATTATAGAAATGCAGTCCAAAGCCTACTGAATGTGGGTTATCCCCATGTCCCCTCATCCAATAGCATATCTGGGCCTGTATTCATTAGGCATCTCAGAGTAGCAGATACGATTTATAATCGAAAAGGCTAAACTGATCCTAGATCACCACTGTACTCTCAAACGCTTTATGAATACAGGCCCTGAATATTGAGTCATTATCCCCCATCATGGACAACTTTAGCATTTTTGCTAATTAGCAACTTTTCAACTACTTGCTACTGTGTAACTACTTAGCATGTTAGCTAACCCTTCCCCTAACCCATTTAGATAACTATTTGCCTAACCCTAACCCTTCCCCTAACCTTTTAACCTAACTCCTAAACTTAACCCTAACCCCTAGCCTAGCTAATGTCAGCGAGCTAGCTAACGTTAGCCACTTAGCCACCTAGCTAGAATTCGTAACAGCATACGTTTAGAACATTTCGTAACATATTGTATGTTTTGCGAATTTGTAACATATTCTGAGTTTTGCTACTTCATTATGTATATAATACAAATTGTAATTCTAAAGATATCATACGAAATGTGTGATGGACATCCACAAATGGACTAAATGGAGTGTCTCGGGTTTTACGTATAGAATAATACCAAATGCTCTGAGACCAGGTTGATCTCCATCTCCAAATTGATAATAAAGCCATGTCCTGTGCCATACAGTTTTTTTTGGCACTGCTGCTCTTCGATGACTTTCTTCAACCATTGCAAAACATACCAGTCAGTTAGCTCTCGCCTCTACCACGTTGTGACAGAATTTTCAAAAACAAAAGGAAGTGCGGTAAAATGATGGTTCTGATAACTGCCGGCTTGCTGTGATATTGTGATACTGTGTACGGAGTATTTGCGCAAGTGTGGACGTGTAAGACATGTGTGTGATTGCTTAATGTATGCACATTTCGCAATCCATTTTTTTCAGGACAAAGTTGTAATAAAATAGCCACTTTTGGTTACTCATATCCAACATGAAATATTTAGCTTTTAATCGTACTGTTTCCGTTTCAACCCCCTTGTTTGACTGCTAGATTACTGAAATAAATAATGTAATCCATTATTTATTACAATACATAGCCGACATCATAACAATATAATAGACTGAAATGCAGTCCCATTGCCTTGGACCCATAGGCTAGGCTACACCTGTGGGACCACAAAAGACAGCTGCCACATTCGGCCCTGCTCATCGGAATGCGCACAATGCTACCGAACGCGACGCACCAAAAACAAAAACAAACGTGGCATGTAGCCTAATATGAACGGTGTATGTGATTAACCTCAAGTACTGGGGTAAATGGCATTTTGCGTGAATGTTTGAGAATACTGCATCATAGTCTAGTACCACCACAAATAGCATTGATCATTTTCCTCCCTACAACCATCTAACTTGAATTCACGCACCTCACGACGACAAATACTCTATTCCTCAAGACACTCACCCAGGACACCGAACGACATTGAATATGACTGTTTTTGCTTAGTTATCTTGTCGTCTTCAGTGGGCACCATCCTCTCCCCTATCCTGTCGCCGTCCGCGGTGCTGGTTACAGACGCGGTGGGATCAGGTGCCCCAATCGTCACGATCATGGTGCATTAAAAGACAGCGCTTCAACTATGGAAGGTGATGTTGCATGAGCATTGTATGAACAAGGTTGGTGATACCCGCCTACCCTACCTGTTCGTGCTATGACCTGAACCTGGCAGAAAGTGTTTGGTTGTAACAGGTTCTCTCTCGAGCGTTCATATGGAGAAGGTCTGGCCCTGTATTCATAAATAGTCTCAGACTAGGAATGCTGATCTATGATCAGGTCCCCAATGTCCATGTAACTCATTCATTAATATGATTTAAAATACAGAACTGATCCTAGATTAGCACTCATACTCTGAGACACTATGAATACGGGCCCTGATTGTATTGTAGAGCCAAAATAACAAACCATTCAGAGTACTTTTATCTCAAAAGGACCTCTTACCTCTCATCAAAATGATGTGATCTGCAAGTCATTATTATAGATGCTCACGAAGAGAGTCTTTGGATAGACCTATGAGAAACCCGCATTTGCAATAAATATAGTTTGTGTTTAAAAAGCCCCCCTGGAGGGCACCGATTTATAAGAGATACTTCTCAATGCCGGTATACTTTCAGATCCTGCAGTACAATGTTATGGCCGCTAGAGAGCAGTCGTGTTAAAGACGCTTCTTGTCGGTATAAAGGGCAAGAGACAGGATATCCCGATGAGGTGCCAGCCTGCTTGCTACCTTTAGGCCCTAACTAAACTCCTACAGGGAACACTGGATAAAGGATCTGGGCCCGTATTCATAAAGTGTCTCAGAGTCAGAGTGCTGAGGTCCCGCCTGTCCATATAATCATATTCATTATGATTTTAAAGGCAAAACTGATCCTAAATCAGCACCCGCCTACTCTGAGATGCTTTATGAATATGGGCCCAGGTAGCAGTGCTGCTGCTGAGCTGAGTAAATGCTCTGTAATCCACTGTCTCTCCCTACTCTGGCAGAATACCATAGGCATTGGGGCTTTCTGGTTGATGGCTAATCAATGGGGTTGATAGAGTACAGTAAATCTAGTCTGGTGACATGCCAAAATCCAACTGGATTGCCGTTGAGGATGATTGATAATCTTGTTGGGCTTTTGTTGGGGAGAGGCTATTAGTCTATGTAAAGGAAAAAGCTTTTGTATTAAGTATTCATTGTAAATGTTGGTTTAGTCTTCATTTGAATAGGATTGTAACATTCATTTTGCAATGCAAGTGAGCAATTCAGTATACTTTTTAAATTTCTTACAATAACTTGACGATTAAATATGAAAAGATACCAGGCTTCTGAGCAGCGTTACAGTACTAAAAACTCGTAGATGACTGGGTCATCTCAAATTAATCAGGTAAGAAAGTAAGACCCAGATGCAAACAATGTCAAATTAACAATGGTTTAATAATCCAAAAGGGGCAGGCAATAGACAGGTCAAGGCAGGCAGGGGTCAGTAAACCAGAAGTGGGGCAACGGTACCGGACGGCAGGCAGACAGAGGTCAATAATCCAGAGGTGAGGCAAAGGTACAGGTCGGCAGGCAAGCAGAGTGGTCAGGAAGGCAGGCTCAGAGTCAGGACAGGCAAGGGTCAAAACCAGGAGGGCGAGAAAAAGAGAGACTGCGAAAAGCAGGCGCTGAGACAAAAACCCTGGTTGACTTGACAAACTGGCAACAGAGAAACAGAGAACACAGGTATAAATGCACAGGGGATAATGGGGAAGATGGGTGACACCTGGAGGGGGGTGGAGACAATCACAAAGACAGGTGAAACAGATCAGGGTGTGACACACATTTACAGATGTGATTGATAGTAATGCAATGACAAGTGATTGACCTGACATGAGAGGCCAATTGAGCTCAGGTTGTGTTTGACAGATCCAGGGACACCATCGAGGCCCATTGTTTCCTTCCACCTGCTGCTGCTTCCACTCTTAACCTCACTCTCAACTATCAGCAAGAGAGAGGTTTTGCCCACTAATTTGTTTACTAGTCAGGCGGAAAGGTGCCAGGCAAATAGGAAGTGTAATTAGCATTCATGGTCAAAATAGCAACGTTAGTAGCCAGAGACAAAAGTGGTCAGAGTTCTGCAACCCCGGGTAGGAAGGAGGTAGCAATAATAAGCGGCCATTCCATTCTTGCAGTTTGGGTGGAGTAGGGAGATGTGGCCCCCTTGCCTTTATGGATCTCAAATTGTTGCTAAAGACACCCAGACCAGAGAAAACCCAGAGCAAACCCAGCATTCTCAGACACCACTGTGGCTCAAATCTGCATTTTTTAAAAACCTAATTGGCCTCAGATAACTGAGGATGCTCAATAGCAAATGACCGGTGGCAGAGATGACAAGCAGAGATTACCTAAAAAGGTTTTTGCGAATAGTACCCATCACGCTGAACCTACAACACGATAGAGGGATAAGCGGGCAATTCTTCATATATCAAATTAAGATGAGTAAACACAGGTTTAAAGGGGACTTTAATCTAAAATACATATCAAAGTTTTCTTCTTTTGTTGGCTGTTGTTGATTGATCCAGTTTTAAAGTCCATATTTGAGTTATTTGGTTAGTTTCAGCAGCATCTGTCTACTAGCTACTAGCTAACATTAGCTTCATAAGGCAAAAAATTAACAGAATGCATCCAATAGCACACCTCTGGGCAGAGCTCAACAGGGGACATTTTCAACCCACAGTTAGCCAAGTTAGCTAGCTATAGTTATTTGTACAGTTAGCCTAGTTAGATACCACTCCTAAACTCATAGTTTTGCTAACTACCGAAAACACTGCTTCATGCCTCCAAAATCTTTACATTTAGTTGATTGTGACATATCCACTTAATAGGGCATTCAGGCCTGCTTTGTGCTAACCTGCAGTGCAATTTGCACAATCATGCATACGCCTGTGTGAACTCTATCACATGGACATTAAAGTTGCAGTACTGTTGAAGAGTTTCAGTTCTTTTTTTATAAAGTCAGGATTGTGATAGTATGAAATTGCAGTGGTGGTGTGCCAGATATAATTTGTGCTAATTGAATAAAATAATGCTGTTTAAATTGATTATAGGTCATTTTGGAGTTTCCTTTGAGACAGATTTGGGTGGGAACTGACCCTAACCTTAGCCTAGCACAAACAGTCACGTAGTATTCACATACGCAATGTATCTGGTTCTGCATGTCCCTAGATGTCATTCAAGCATGTTATGGAATTTTCCCATTGAGGTAACAATGCTGTTTTAGACTGATAAAGTTGGGATTGCTGGGGTGCTATTTCCAATTGTTTATATATCCCATAGACGATAACAAAAGAAAACGCTGTTTGGTGTTCAAGGCTATTTCAGGGGATGTTTTTTTGGCAAAGGACAGGACATACTGAAGACTTGATGGATTATTCATTCTTCCGCCTCACAGTGTTTTTGTAAGAGTTGTTTCATGTTCTCATTAAGTGTATGGAAAGTTGTGGACGGTAGCCAACCCAGGGGGCATTGTTAATGTTGGGTTTTGTATACACCGGTGTTTGTACATATGTATGATCTTAATTTGATCACTCAGCACAGCAGGAAATGCAAACGCTTCTTAAAGTTTGTAATTTCCACTTGGAATTTCAGTCTTGATTTGCCCTAATGAAATTTTTTATTATAATCCACATAATATTTCACATTTCCCGTTGTTGCAGGATTATTTTCCTGCTTTAGCAAATTGTCTCAAATTAAGATCCCACATCTGTACCTTTCCCTCCCATCTGCCCCAATTGGTCAGACAGGTTGGCAGATAAACATAAACATGCAAATGGTCTTCCAGTAATGTCAGTAACGTTATTATACTCACAATGGGTGACGCAAATGGGGACAAACAAATAATATCCGTCTTGGATGGGTTACATGTTTTTTTTTCTGAAATCTGAGATGTGGCATTCAAAGTAGTAGGGGAGAGTGAGGTAAGTTGTCACACGGGTAAGTTGTCAAACTGTTCATACCTCCAACACTAGAGGCGCTATCTCCAAAATCAGATAGCTACTTTGTGTGACTACATGTTCTATGGTCAACTTCCTGTTCACGTGGTCAAGGTCACTCTAATCTGAGGTGAGCACAAGTTTCTTATTTTTCCCCTTCAAAAGTAAAAAATTGGCACTTTGCATTTTATGCAATAAAACTTTATTAGGTATGAATGTTCAAAATGATAATTTTGCACTGAGCAGAGGAGACAATAACATGTCTTTTGATACTTTAGCTGCAGTCCTATGTTGAGCTAACCTTGAGATTTAGCCAACATGTTAGTTTGGGGCAAGTTGTCTCAATGACCTTGGGGCAAGTCTTCACATGTGACAACTTGCCCCAGTATACATAGACACATAGAATATGCTCAAAAAACATTGTGATATTGTGTAATCAGCTCTGATAATAGTATTAAATGTTACTAAATGGATTATTATATACGTATAGTTTAGAGCAGCAGACATATCCCTGGACTACGCAAGACAGGCTCTGGCGTGTGTGTGTGTGTGTGTGTGTGTGTGTGTGTGTGTGTGTGTGTGTGTGTGTGTGTGTGTGTGTGTGTGTGTGTCTACTAACACACTACATGCCTACCGTATGAGACAGTATATCCACACACACACACTACTTTACACAGTGTCATGAATTTAGTGTGGTGTTATGAATTGCATTGTGGCAACAAGGATAGTAGACAGAGGTGGGTGTAATAAGCCTGTAATGAATTTGTAATTGCAATGAGGAAATGTGTTTTTGAAGGAAAGAAGAAAGGAAGGAAGGAAGGAAAGAAAGAGGGGATGGAAAGAAAGATGGTTAGAAATTATAAAAGAAAGACAGAGAATGGCAGCACACCACCTGCCTTAACGTTAAAGGCTGTGAGGTAGGTGAAGTTGCAGAACAAATCAATCAGGAGTACAGCGAAGGATTTTGACATAAATTACCGTACTCTGACTCGGTATTGTCAAAAGGTTACCAGAGAAGAAATTGAAAGTCAGACAATCATGCCAACAACAGTGGTTGGCTATACAAAGCCACGGCAGGTTTTTTCACCTGATTTGGACATGCAGCTTGTTCAGTGTATTACTAGGTCAGCTGACATTTATTTTGGTCTGTCGCCAAGTGAGGTCAGAAGACTTGCCTACCAGTTTGCTATGGCACACCAGCTGAAGTTCGCGCCAATGTGGGCAGGAAAAGAAAAGGCCAGCTCTGAGTGGTTTACAGGCTTCTTAAAGCGGCACCCAATGCTGTCGCTGAGCAAGCCAGAGGCAACTAGCCTTGCCAGGGCAAGTAGCTTCAACAGAGGAAATGTTCATGCGTTCTTCGACAATGTAGCATAAGTGCTACAGAGATATCAATTTGGACCAGGAAACATATGGAATGTCGATGAAACTGGGGTGACCACTGTACATAAACCTGACAAAGTGGTGGGCAGACGTGAAAGGAGGGTCACTGACCTCCGCTGAAAGGAGAACCTTCGTCACACTGGCCTGTGCTGTCTCAGCCACAGGGAATAGTATACCTCCATATTTTATATTCCCCGTGTCAACTTCTGCGATCATTTCCTGATCAACGGGCACCTGGCAGCAAAAGAGGGGAAAATCCCTCTGGGTGGATGAAAGATGTGCACTTTGTTGACTTCCTGAAACATTTCGTCGAGCATACGAAGTGCTCAAAGGAGAAGGTCTGTTTACTCCGTTTGGACAAAACCACGAGTCTCATCTGTCCATTGATGGACTCAATTATGCCAAAGAAAATGGCATAATTAAGCTGCCATTCCCACCACTTTGCTCTCATCGGCTTCAACCCTTAGACAGATTTGTCTACTGGCCGCTAAAGAGGCACATCAACACAGTGTGATACCTGGATGAGGAACAATCTCGGGAAGACAATGTCAATTTATGACATTCCTGGGATTGTGGCAATCGCCTATCCTCTGGCTACAACCCCCTTGAACATTCAGGCTGGCTTTAGGGTGGCTGGGGTACAACCTTACAACAGGGATGTATTTCTGGAAACCGAGTTTGCGGCATCCTACGTTACAGATCACCCCATTCAGAACCCATCCCTACCAGGACCCAGCACCAACCTGCCAGGCACCAGCACCAACCTGCCAGGCTCCAGCACCAACCTGCCAGGCCCAAGCACCAACCTACCAGGCCCCAGCACCAACCTGCCAGGCCCCAGCACCAACCTGCCAGGCCCCAGCACCAACCTGCCAGGCCCAAGCACCAACCTACCAGGCCCCAGCACCAACCTGCCAGGCCCCAGCACCAACCTGCCAGACCCCAGCACCAACCTGCCAGGCCCCAGCACCAACCTGCCAGGCCCCAGCACCAACCTGCCAGGCCCAAGCACCAACCTACCAGTCCCCAGCACCAACCTGCCAGGCCCCAGCACTATTCCAGCCCTGCCAGGCCCCAGCACCGACCTGCCAGGCCCCAGCACTATTCCAGCCCTGCCAGGCCCCAGCACCGACCTGCCAGGCCCCAGCACTATTCCAGCCCTGCCAGGTCCCAGCACCGACCTGCCAGGCCCCAGCACTATTCCAGCCCTGCCAGGTCCCAGCACCAACCTGCCAGGCCCCAGCACTATTCCATCCCTGCCAGGTCCCAGCACCAACCTGCCAGGCCCCAGCACTATTCCAGCCCTGCCAGGCCCCAGCACAGACCTGCCAGGCCCCAGCAATAATCCAGCCCTACCAGGCCCCAGCACCGACCTGCCAGGCCCCAGCACTATTCCAGCCCTGCCAGGCCCCAGCACCGACCTGCCAGGCCCCAGCACTATTCCAGCCCTGCCAGGCCCCAGCACCGACCTGCCAGGCCCCAGCACTATTCCAGCCCTGCCAGGCCCCAGCACAGACCTGCCAGGCCCCAGCACTATTCCAGCCCTGCCAGGCCGCAGCACCGACCTGCCAGGCCCCAGCACTATTCCAGCCCTGCCAGGCCCCAGCACCGACCTGCCAGGCCCCAGCACTATTCCAGCCCTGCCAGGCCCCAGCACCGACCTGCCAGGCCCCAGCACTAATCCAGCCCTGCCAGGCCCCAGCACCGACCTGCCAGACCCCAGCACTATTCCAGCCCTGCCAGGTCCCAGCACCAACCTGCCAGGCCCCAGCACTATTCCATCCCTGCCAGGTCCCAGCACCAACCTGCCAGGCCCCAGCACTATTCCAGCCCTGCCAGGCCCCAGCACCAACCTGCCAGGCCCCAGCACTATTCCAGCCATGCCAGGCCCCAGCACCGACCAGCCAGGCCCCAGCACTATTCCAGCCCTGCCAGGCCCCAGCACCGACCTGCCAGGCCCCAGCACTATTCCAGCCCTGCCAGGCCACAGCACAGACCTGCCAGGCCCCAGCAATATTCCAGCCCTGCCAGGCCCCAGCACCGACCTGCCAGGCCCCAGCACTATTCCAGCCCTGCCAGGCCCCAGCACAGACCTGCCAGGCCCCAGCAATATTCCAGCCCTGCCAGGCCCCAGCACCGACCTGCCAGCCCCCAGCACTATTCCAGCCCTGCCAGGCCCCAGCACAGACCTGCCAGGCCCCAGCAATATTCCAGCCCTGCCAGGCCCCAGCACCGACCTGCCAGACCCCAGCACTATTCCAGCCCTGCCAGGCCCCAGCACCAACCTGCCAGGCCCCAGCAACATTCCAGCCCTGCCAGGCCCCAGCACAGACCTGCCAGGCCCCAGCAATATTCCAGCCCTGCCAGGCCCCAGCACCGACCTGCCAGCCCCCAGCACTATTCCAGCCCTGCCAGGCCCCAGCACCAACCTGCCAGCCCCCAGCACTATTCCAGCCCTGCCAGGCCCCAGCACCGACCTGCCAGGCCCCAGCAATATTCCAGCCCTGCCAGGCCCCAGCACCAACCTGCCAGGCCCCAGCACTATTCCATCCCTGCCAGGCCCCAGCACCGACCTGCCAGGCCCCAGCACTATTCCAGCCCTGCCAGGCCCCAGCACCGACCTGCCAGGCCCCAGCACTATTCCAGCCATGCCAGGTCCCAGCACCGACCTGCCAGGCCCCAGCACTATTCCAGCCCTGCCAGGCCCCAGCACCAACCTGCCAGCCCCCAGCACTATTCCAGCCCTGCCAGGCCCCAGCACAGACCTGCCAGGCCCCAGCACTATTCCAGCCATGCCAAGCCCCAGCACCAACCTGCCAGCCCCCAGCACTATTCCAGCCCTGCCAGGCCCCAGCACAGACCTGCCAGGCCCCAGCACTATTCCAGCCCTGCCTAGCACGAGCTCAGACACAGACCTGCCCAGTTCTTATGCTAGCACCAGCTCATCCTTACCCAGCAATGTCATTGCTGACAGCGGACTACCAACTGCAGAGGACATCCGGACATATCCAAAAGCTGGCCCCCGAAAACCTGCTTGCGAAGGAAGAAAAATGGCACAAAACAGCAATTCTGACACACCAGTGAAGCAGGCCCTAGAAATGGAAAAGAATAACCCACAATCTAGCAAAAACAAGAAGCCAGCTAAAAAAAGAAAAATCGTAGAAGAGTCATCATCAGATGAAGAAGAGTGCTTCTGCCTAGTCTGTGTGGAGCCATTTTCAAACAGCCTTCCAAAGGAGACTTGGGTGACGTGTGTGAGATGCAACAAAAGGCACACCAGCCATGATGCTTGCACCTCAGGCCAGGCAATTTATGTGTGCCAGAACTGTGACTCTGAAGATGAGTCTGATTAGTCAGATACGGATGTACGTCGTATAGGCTGTTACAAAACTGTGCATTAGTGCATTAGTGTGTTTAAACACCACATCTGTTTTGTTAAGACTTTAAACATTTAAGCAAGTTATCTGCAGCATTACATTACATTCCGATTCCAACAATTACCGTGGATCTATGTGCATGCCAGAGAACATTCGATTTCAAAGTTCAAAGTAAATTGGTCGTGCCACTTAATTCATCTGTGCTCTGCCAGCATTATTGTTTTGATTGAAAGGCATGATTTGCCAGATTCTCTAGGCATGATTGTTTTTATTTTGAGTTCTTTAATGAAGTTGAATTTGGTTTTGAATTTAAAATTAAAATCAATATTCACAATTAATTAGTTGTTCTTATTTGTTGATAATCCAATGTGACAACTTACCCGACGTAGTGTGACAATTTACCTGCTGATGGAGCAAATTGTCAGAAGTGCGCACTTAACGATCTCCAATTCCCAACTGAAATAAGATATGAAGATGTAATGAATACAAAATATGTTCCCAAGACTTCCTTCTTTCGTTTGGTATGACATTTATACCATTGTGATGTATTGTGCCCAGTAAATGTTAGACAGCATGAAAAGTGTGACAACATATCTCGCTCTCCCCGACCTTAAACATGGAAGTCATCACACTTAATTCATAGAACCAGGTTTGCAAGAAGTACTCCTTAGTTTTTAATAAAAGTATATACAGTACATTGAAAACAGCTTATTTACTACTTTTATGCCTTTCTCCTGACTAAATAAACATATTCAAATAACATACATTTGTGGCTGGTCATCAAGGACATTCAAAAAAATGGAATACATCAAGCAGCAGATATTATTTTATGATATATTACAGTGCAACTGCTGTCGGTAGAAATTATGTTATACATACAGTACCAGTCAAAAGTTTGGACACACCTACTCATTCAAGGTGTTTTCTTTATTTTTTACTATTTTCTACATTGTAGAATAATAGTGAAGACATCAAACTATGAAATAACACATATGGAATCATGTGGTAACCAAAAAAGTTTTAAACAAATCAAAATATATTTTATATTTGATATTCTTCAAACCCTTTGCCTTGATGACAGCTTTGCACACTCTTGGCATTCTCTCAACCAGCTTCACCTGGAATGCTTTTCCAACAGTCTTGAAGGAGTTCCCATATTTGCTGAGTACTTGTTGGCTGCTTTTCCTTCACTCTGCAGTCCAACATCCCAAACCATCTCAATTGTGTTGAGGTCGGGTGATTGTGGAGGCCAAGTCACAGCCTTACACAGCCTATGGGTGTGTTGGGTCATTGTCCTGTTGAAAAACAAATAGTCCCACTAAGTGCAAACCAGATGGGATGGCGTATCGCTGCAGAATGCTATAGTAGCCATGCTGGTCAAGTGTGCCTTGAATTCTAAATAAATCACGACAGAGTCACCAGCAAAGCACCCCCACACCATCACACCTCCTCCTCCATGCTTCATGGCGGAAACCACACATGCAGAGATCATCCGTTCACCTACTCTGCGTCTCACAAAGCAAAATTGGACTCATCAGACCAAAGAACACTTTTCCACCGGTCTAATGTCCATTGCTTGTGTTTTTTGGCCCAAGCAAGTCTCTTCTTATTATTGGTGTCCTTTAGTAGTGGTTTCTTTGCAGCAATTTGACCAGGAAGGCCTGATTACGCAGTCTCCTCTGAACAGTTGATGTTGAGATGTGTCTGTTACGTCAATTTATTTGGCCTGCAATATCTGAGGCTGGTAACTCTAACGAAGTTCTTGAAATTTTCCACATTGAATGACCTTCATGTCTTAAAGTAATGACGGACTGTAATTTCTCTTTGCTTATTTGAGCTGTTCTTGCCATAATATGGACTTGGTCTTTTGCCAAATAGGGTTATCTTCTGTATACCACCCCTACCTTGTCACAACACAACTGACTGCCTCAAACGCATGAAGAAGGAAAGAAATTCCACAAATTAAGGAATTCCAGGGGACTACCTCATGAAGCTGGTTGAGAGAATGCCAAGAGTGTGCAAAGCTGTCATCAAGGCAAAGGTTGGCTACTTTGAAGAATCTAAAATATATTTTGATTTGTTACAAAAAATTGGTTACTACATGATGTGTTATTTCATAGTTTGATGTCTTCACTATTATTCTACAACATAGAAAATAGTAAAAAATTAAGAAAACCCCTTGAATGAGTAGCTGTGTCTAAACTTTTGACTGGTACTGTATATTGACAAACCAGAACTCAATATGAGGAGACTGGGTTTTATAGGTTTTCCTCCATTTTCCTCTGTGAAATTTCATGGATTACCCCGATACTCTGCAGACAAGAAGAAATAACAGAGATCCTTGTTCAGTTAATTGCATCGACTGCAGGCAGCAGGCTTTTTGTTAAACATTTCTCTCATATCCATGCCTCAATGGCTTGCTCCCTTACATAATATAATTTACAATTCATAAACTTAACCCCCTATTAAGATGTTTAGGGAATCTTTAGAATCAACAGATTTACCACAGAATTGAAGTTTCTATAGGCCAATTTAACTATTTTTCTTTAAAAAAAAAGAACAAATGTTTTATTTATTAACCCATCCACCCTCTTCAGAGGACAAATATCTTAGTTTTTTATAGCTTTTCTGCTACATATACAGTTGTAGTCGGAAGTTTACATACACTTAGGTTGGAGTCATTTAAAACTCGTTTTTTCAACCACTCCACAAGTCATTTTTCCAACAATTGTTTACAGACAGATTATTTCACTTATAATTCACTGTATCACAGTTCCAGTGGGTCAGAAGTTTACATACACTAAGTTGAATGTGCCTTTTAAACAGCTTGGAAAATTCCAGAAAATGATGGCTTTAGAAGCTTCTGATGGCTTTAGAAGCTTCTGATGGCTTTAGAAGCTTCTGATAGGCTAATTGACATAATTTGAATCAATTGGAGGTGTACCTGTGGATGTATTTCAAGGCCTACCTTCAAACTCAGTGCCTCTTTGCTTGACATCATGGGAAAATCAAAAGAAATCAGCCAAGACCTCAGAAAAATAATTGTAGACCTCCACAAGTCTGGTTCATCCTTGGGAGCAATTTCCAAATGCCTGAAGGTACCACGTTCATCTGTATAAACAATAGTACGCAGGCATAAACACCATAGGACCCCGCAGCCGTCATACCGCTCAGGAAGGAGATGCGTTCTGTCTCCTAGAGATGAACGTACTTTGGTGCGAAAAGTGCAAATCAATCCCAGAACAACAGCAAAGGCCCTTGTGAAGATGCTGGAGGAAACAGGTACAAAAGTATCTATATCCACAGTAAAACGAGGCCTATATCGACATAACCTGAAAGGCCGCTCAGCAAGGAAGAAGACACTGCTCCAAAACCGCCATAAAAAAAGCCAGACTACGGTTTGCAACTGCACATGGGGACAAAGATTGTACTTTTTGGAGAAATGTCCTCTGGTCTGATGAAACAAAAATAGAACTGTTTGGCCATAATGACCATCTTTACGTTTGGAGGAAAAAGGGGGACGCTTGCAAGCTGAAGAACACCATCCCAACCGTGAAGCACGGGGTGGCAACATCATATTGTTGGGGTGCTTTGCTGCAGGAGGGACTGGTGCACTTCACAAAATTGATGGCATCATGAGGATGGAAAATTATGTGGATATATTGAAGCAACATCTCAAGACATCAGTCAGGAATTAAAGCTTGGTCGCAAATGGGTCTTTCAAGTGGACAATGACCCAAGCATACTTCCAAAGTTGTGGCAAAATGGCTTAAGGACAACAAAGTCAAGGTATTGGAGTGGCCCTGACCTCAATCCCATCGAACACTTGTGGGCAGAACTGAAAAAGCGTGTGCAAGCAAGCAGGCCTACAAACCTGACTGTTACACCAGCTCTGTCAGGAGGAATGGGCCAAAATTCACCCAACTTATTGTGGGAAGCTTGTGGAAGGCTACCTGAAACGTTTGACCCAAGTTAAACAATTTAAAGGCAATGCTACCAAATACTATTTGAGTGTATGTAAACTTCTGGCCCACTGGGAATGTGATGAAATAAATAAAAGCTGAAATAAATAATTCTCTCTACTATTATTCTGACATTTCACATTCTTAAAATAAAGTGGTGATCCTAACTGACCTAAGACGGAATTTTTACTATAATTAAATGTCAGGAATTGTGAAAAACTGAGTTTAAATGTATTTGGCTATGGTGTTTGTAAACTTCAGACTTCAACTACATACATTTTACAAATAGATTTGACATATACATTTTGCATACACATTTTACATATGTGGTACTGTTATATAAAGCAGTCACATAACAACAATACATTACCAAACAAACTCTTTAATCCCAACCCTCAGACACTCTCAGCCCATCCCACCTATCACCATAGACCACCCTTGTTTGGTTTCCATGTGCCATATATTTTTTAATTGTGCTGTGATGTTTTACCATTTTTTTTTACCTTTCTTAATCGTTTATTATCCACAGATTGTGAGTTAAAGATGAAAACCTTTCCTATGAGTATTATTATATTGTTTATTGACTGACTGGCTTTCCAAATCGTCCAACACTGCTATTTGTAGGTCAATTTTAAGTGCATGTTGTGATTTTTTAACCAATTTCACTACTTAATATGGAGCAAAAACTCATCTCTAAAGTAGAGGCTCTATGACTCATTACAAATCAACATTTGTCACATTTAGATGACATTCTAATGTCATAATAAACATTTGTCTCAGCCATGTTGAATTAAAAGTTCCAGTAAGATGCTAATCTTGGCATTCTTAGCAACAGAACTTAATACATTTATTTAAGATTCACTTAAATACCCAGAGGGTATATGAACTCACTCTGAGCCGGCGTCGGCATTAGAATACTGCTGCAGCTCTCGTAAGTGTTGATTGATATGTGCTGTGGAAACAACAGAACAACAACATTAGCCATTGTTCATAGTATATCACAGTGTTTATAAGAAGTGATTTTTATATCTTACCTGAACTGTAACCGTTCGAGCTGTCCATTCCTGAACCGTTCATCCTTGTGGCGCCTGATGATGACGAAGCACTTGACCCGGACCTACCCAATCCTGTGTTACCCATCCCTGTGTTACCCAATCCTGTGTTGCCGTTTCCTGTTGCAGAAGCACCCCACCCACCAGTTCCAGCACCCAATTCTGTTCCAGCAGTTGACCCCCTTTTACCTTGCCCTGTTACACTCGACCCTTCCCCGCCCATCCCTGTGTTACCCATTCCTGTGTTACCCATTCCTGTGTTACCCATCCCTGTGTTACCCATCCCTGTGTTACCCATTCCTGTGTTACCCATTCCTGTGTTACCCATCCCTGTGTTACCCATTCCTGTGTTACCCATTCCTGTGTTACCCATCCCTGTGTTACCCATCCCTGTGTTACCCATTCCTGTGGAACCCCACCCACCTGTAGCCCACAAAGTTGAGCCTGGCTTGTTACTTGTCCCTGTCCCACCTACCCCTGCACTACCGAATGGATTTGAACCCATCCCAGTGGACTCAAACCCTCTTGAGCTTGCCCCTGCCCCGCCAAATCCATTCCCAGTTGAGCCAGGGTCACCCATCCCATGCCTGCTACCCCAGGGTCCAGTCTGATTTGGTCTGAACATCCATGGGTTACCCATTCCAGTCTGAAACATAATAAGACAAAGAAAATAATGTTTAGTTAGTACCGGTATGTGAAAATACTTCAACATATAACAATGAATCATGCTGTTTATCTAGCATATTCAAATATAATAATAGCACAAACATATCATGTTAATTATTACATGACCACCAATTGTATCTTATAGACTGTGGCACTTTACCAGCCAGTGGGGCCTTTACCTATCCTCGAGTTCCCTGCATTGTTTTTTTGGAATGAGATTGACACTTCCTCCAGTCCCATAGTGGGACCCCTGCTAAATTGATGAGATTGGTACTGGAGGAAGTGTCATAGTGTCTATTCTGATCATACACATTTTATGATCAGAAGTTTATGAAGGCAAAAATGTATGAAAGCGTGTATACTTATTTTTTTAAATGTATGTAGTTCTGTCTTTGTCTATTGATGTTTTGTATTATGTTATGGTTTATGTTTTGTATGGACCCCATGAAGAGTAGCTGCTGCTTTAGTAGTAGCTAATTGGGATCCTAATAAGATACCAAAAATAAAACATCTCTATGGTCCAAAACAGTGCAAGGCGTATTTACTTCAGAGAGCATTATGAAAGCATGATGATTTATTTTATTGTAAGAAAGACAACATCCTGTTTGAATGTGCCCATTACTTGAATTGATACAAACTAATGCCTGTACATACAGTGCAGGTTTTGACAATACATTTTCTTTTTAAACAGGCAAGTTAAATCCTTATTTACAATGACAGCCTACACCGGCCAAACCTGGGCCAATTGTGTGCCACCCTATGGGACTTACAATCACAGCTGGTTGTGATACAGCCTGGATTTGAACCAAGGTGTCTGTGTTGACACCTCAAGCACTGAGATGCAGTGCCTTAGACTGCTGTGCTACTCGGGTGCCCCCCAAGTTTAATGTAGTCCACATTAAAGCACGACAACAACCTATCAATCATTGCTTACATTTTCCACTGATGTATTTTATTATAGCTAATTATCATAAAAAATCTTATGAGGAGCTCCTGCAACTCTCATTTACATGGTTAGATCTTTTGACCAGCGTCCCAACTCTATCGCTTCACACCAATGACGGAAGCCATTTCTGGCACCAGTTTGACTTCTAAATAATTTCTGTTGTTATCTACCGCCAGTTATCACTGAGTTGGATGAAAGCCTGGTGTAATACCACGCGATAGAGCTTCCCTTACCCTGGAGCCACAGTTGACCAGTGAGGTGTTGAGGTTATTGATCTTGTCCTTGAGAATGCTGATCTCACCCTCCTTCACCTTCATCCCCGTCTCCTGTAGCTCCTTGTCCCCCTGCAGCCTTCTGCTGTCCATCAGCAGCCTCTCCGTCTCTTGGTCGTATTTCTCCTGGGTCTTCTGAAGCTTCTCGCGGTGCTCCAGGGCCATGGCACTGCGGTTGTAGCTGCACCAGTCGTAGACCTCCTTCAGCTGGTCTTTATCTGCCTGCAGCCTGGCACTGCAGCCCTCAATCTCCGACATCTGAAAGCCCACCTTGTTCAGGTATTGCTGGAACTTGTTCTCCACCTCGCGGGACAGACCGGTGCAGTTGTTGCGGATCTGGTCCAGGTGGTGGAGCTGCTTCTCGCAGGTGAGCAGGAAGGGGCTGACATTGGGCAGAAGGTTGTCGATCTTCAACAGGAAGGCTTTAGAGACGTCGGAGATGCCGGCCAGAGATTGGACAAAGTCCTGCTTGCACTTCTTCCTGTAGCCCTCCAGTTGTCTCTGCAGGAAGGTCTTGTCCTTCTGGAGGGAGATGGCCTCCAGGGTCAGGGTGTCCCGGTCCATGGCTGTGTTCTCCATCTCCATCCTCATGAACTGCACCGTCTGACTGAAGTTGGAGCTCACTAGCTTTAGCAACTGCTCCAGCTGCTGGACCTGGTTTTCTTGCATATTATTGTTGTTGCATATAAAAGTTTTTGAAGAACAAAAAGAAGAAAGAAAAAACTTTTATGTTAATACTTCGGAACAAAGATCAGATTTTGTCCGGGATTCAATCCGAGGAGCACTGTCGACATTGCACCTTATAAAGGCAATGTTCCTGCGTTTGCAAAGATTGCATTCACAGTGCAGATGTGGGCTCAATAGAAATGAACCTTTAAATCAAGCTCGCTACAATGCAGCTTGGATTGAATCCCGGCACTGCGTTTGTTTTAAGTAAATTCAGAATGGCGAATAAATCACTTTTATTATAATTTCACTATTTGTATTCTCACTTCGGTAACAACAACAACAGTGAAGACAAAAGATCATTGCAAAGTTGTAATTTGCACCATGCTTATTATTGTCCAAAGAAGTACCAGTTAGGAAACCCACTGTGCACAGATGTTAGTTTAACATCTATTCCACGTTTGTTCAACGCAATTTCCTTTACATGACGTGGAAATAATGTTGATTCAACCAGTGTGTGCCCAGTGGGAAGTTAATAGGTTTAGGAAAGCTTAGCTGTGAATTATTAGAATGAGATTCTGAGTGGACGATTGAACATGAATACTGTATGTAACACTAGTGCAGAGCAATAAAGCATTGTTTGTCTTACAGCTCTCTTACCATTTGGTGGCATGGCCCTGAAGCATTGGTTCATTCTAAGTTGAATCTGACATCTTCCCTTATCGTTTTCACACTGAGTCTGTGGATATTAATAACAGACATGCATCAGCACCACATTTTGTCTACCAATAATAATTTGAGTGAAAATTTCACCTACAGATTTAGGATCTGCAGCAACAGAAAATGTGAATTATTATGTGGATTATAGACATCTTTTTTTATTATGGACATGTTTTGTAGAGGTTGATCCATTTTTCATTTGGGCAAATCAAGACTGACATTTTAACTGTCCTTTAAAAAATAAATAAACCTTGGGTGGCAGGTAGCCTAGTGGTTAGAGTGTTGGACTATTAATCAAAAGGTTGCAAGATCAAATCCCAAAAGTAAAAAATCTGTCGTTCTGCCCCTGAACAAGGCAGTTAACCCACTGTTCCTAGGACATCATTGAAAATAAGAATTTGTTGTTAAATGGCTTGCCTAGTTAAATAAAGACAAATTGAACATACTACACTATTGAATTTTCTGCTATGCAGAAACATTTCTGCAAAAACAGAATGATCAAATTAAGATACGGCATCTGTATATGCACATTTTTGTTGACACTGTTGCAAAATAAGATATATATATCTATAGAAATTATGAACAGTCAAGCTTAAATCTGAATATACAGTGATTAGTGATTGTTAATGTTGATGACTGCATGACCACTGTTTTAACCTTTTCAGTTATATTTGCTGAAATGATCTGAAATGAAATCATATGTTATATGATATGTATAAGAGACTTGAATGTAATATTTGTAATATTAAATTACACTCAAATCAAAATCATATAGCACATGTTTTGTTTTCCTATCCACTAATACAGCTAAACTGGCATTTTAATATTCAGTAAACCAATCATTGGGATCCGACTGTATATAATGTACTGCTGTCATTGTAATGAATATTCAAAATCGACATATTGAAAATCCACCAAAGTTTTTCAAAATATGCATCCCTAAAAATCCAACACAACCTCACAAATCCCCTCTAGCATTGACCTGTGAACATTGATGACAAAACCAGTCTCAGTTCTTACCACTAGTCCTTTGAGATTGGCGATGAACATGCCAGACCCGTTTGCCACTTGACGCAGACTCATCATATACCTGTCGTTGCGCATCTTGTCAGTCAGGGTGGCGTTCAGGAGCTTCGTCAGGTTCTTTCCCTGCTGCCGGAGGTTGATGTTGTCAATGGAGAGGCGACTGAAGCTCTTCTCCAGGTCCTGGACCCGGCTCTCGGCCGCCGCGTCTGGGGAGCTCCCATAGACCAGGAAGAGCACCAGGCTGACGATGATGAGTGACTGGATCAGAGAGGAGAAGAAGAAGACAACCCTCATGTAGTAGCCACAGCTCTTCCCTCTGGGCTTCTGGATCTTCCTCCTGGCCTCCAAGCCAAACTTGGCCTGGGAGTAACTGCTTTTGTACATGACTGTTTAGCCTCTGAGGCACAGTACAGAACAGAACACCCTTACTGAGAAACAGCCAAGCCCAGACCGATTTAGATGGTTCAAATGGTGTCCACTTCTTGAGAACCAAGTAGAGAGCGTTAAACCCCAAGCACTGAACTCTTCTTTCCCAAACAAAAAGCAAAATAAATAGATAAAATGTGAGATATCTTAGGCAGACCCTGGTAGTGGAAATATCTGAGGCAGACCCTGGTAGTGGAGATATCTGAGGCAGACCCTGGTAGTGGAGATATCTGAGGCAGACCCTGGTAGTGGAGATATCTGAGGCAGACCCTGGTAGTGGAGATATCTGAGGCAGACCCTGGTAGTGGAGATATCTGAGGCAGACCCTGGTAGTGGAGATATCTGAGGCAGACCCTGGTAGTGGAGATAGTATCCCGCTTCTGAGCTAAGGTAGCACACATTGACAGCCCAAACAGTAAAGTTCCAGGCGTTTTCTCTCCTGAGCGTTATATGGTGTGAAAGTGAGAAGACAGGATTATGTCTGAGGTGTAAACATGGTCAGGAGTTTAGAACCGCCTCACCACACTTCCCACTCTGGGAACTCCTTCCTTGACATCATGTCAGGGGTTAGGATAACTCACACACACACACACACACACACACACACACACACACACACACACACACACACACACACACACACACACACACACACACACACACACAGAGAGGAGGTGATTCAGACCACATTCACACAACCTTAGCCCCATGCGGTGCCAGCTGCCCCTTTGTTTGACAGGTAGCCTAGCAGTTAAGGGCGTTGGGCCAGTAAACTAAAGGTTGCTGGTTTGAATCCCGGTGCCGACTTGCTGAAAATCTGGTGATGTGCTCTTGAGCAAGGCACTTAACCCTAATTGCTGTTATAAGTCCCTCTGGATAAGAGTGTCTGCTAAATGACTAAAATGTAAATGTCACCACATGTGACAAGAGATAGTGGTTCTGAAATGACCTGCTTTGAAGGAGATTATAATCTTAGGTACATTTTAGGAAAAGTCTTCAGGTGTAACAGTCCTATTTAACAAGGTGTGCCTACACTGTACTAACACTTTAGCAGTCTACGTAACTAAGATGTATTAGTGTGCCTAGGTATTAGGGACACTTAAATTTGATGTTTTTTGTGTCATATATGATGGTCTTAAATTTTTCTTGATCTAAACATTACATCAACCTTTACCTTCTCTGTGATAAGTTGTAAGGTCGGGAAAGGCCACTGTTAACCAGTATGTGGGGGGGGGGGGGGGGGTTAGGTACATGAATCTTCACCCTCTTGACAGGTAAATGCTCCATTAACGTTTGTTCTGACCACTGTTCTGAAGATATTATCTGTTCTGAAGATTTGATCTGTCTATATTATCTTCCTCCGTATCTCAAAATGGCACATTGTGAAGACCTACTGTAATTTCCAAGAAAAAACCCAACTGTTTTACGGTATTATGAACATGTTTTCCGGTGCACGGCACCAGAAGTTAAGTGTCAGGACCATAGCACATGTTGTTCCACAGACATTCTCATTAAGTATCGGAGCCAGCAGCCCTTTGATGCTCTGCGTCTCAACCCAACTTGCTGACGTGGGCAGCTGACAGTCAGTCTCTCAGGACACCCCAAACACAGCAGCAGAATGAAAGCCAGAACTTGTCCTGCCTGCCAGCCATTGTTGCCGTGCCAACCCTGTCTTCAGAGGAAGCAATAATTCACCAAGGAATTGGCCATCTCATCTGAGTTGTTACCATCGGGACAGATCACAGATAAAGCTTGGGAACAAAAGCAGGATATCAGGGACAAACACAGAAGTACACACAAAATGTTGAATATTGAGAATGAAATGGGCTGTTTATCTGGAGCATAAACAACTGTTATTTTTGAGGACCAGGTGTTGGAACTTAGTGTATTAAACGTTTCCCTGCGTGTACCTACCTCCTAGAAATCTATCAACTCCTTCACTGTAATCTTGTAGACGGCCGTTTAGGAATATCACAGAACAATATACTACTTTTAGTTTCCACCATATCTAACACTTTCAAATCTCAGAGGGAGAGTCTACAAGGCAGGATCATAAACATGGATTGTTATTGAATTAGAATTTGACCTATTTGAATATTTGCAAATATTTTTTTTTGATTAGAATAACTTTATTCATGGCCATAACACATACTGCCACCAAGTGTTAACTGCAACTCCTGCAACCAATTTTCCCTCCAACCAACGTACATCAGAGAGAATTTTAGAAATGGATGTGTCATGGAAGGATGGAATGAACGGGCTTCTTGGAGAAGAAATAAGTAAATATCAACAAATTTGAAGGATATACATAAAGATGGTATTCCGTCGAGGCGGAAAAACATTACAGAACGTCCCAGTAAAAAGGTTGCATTTACTTATTCATGGTCGGGCTTGTTTAGATCAGATTATTTGTCTTTAATTAATCATGGCTTGAACCACTTAGATTTTCTACAGCAGTGCATTATTTACCAGAACCTCAAAACATAAAAAATGTAGACAAACAATAAATGTAGCTTGAGTTACTGTGTTCTCGAGACCTAGTAAACTCAGTTAGAAAGTTTTCCTCCACACTGAATTACACAAATTATGGTGTGATTCTCCTCTTCAAACGATTTTAGCATCTAAATCTTGATGGGGCAAAAAAAAAAAAAGAGAGAGTGAAATGTATTCCAGCAAAGCCACTACACAACACAACACTAATCAATACATTAATTGCAGTATAGAGGTGACAAACGGTGCCCACAAACAGTTAGGTCCTACATAAAACTGTCCCAACATCTTACCACTGCTACACCTGGCTATCAGCAGAGCCTTGTCTGGCAGTGAAACAGTTCATTCAGCCTCATTTACTGCCTTTTAAAAAAACAGCTGGTACGGCTGACTTGCTTAGACAAATGTGGTTTCTAATGACAATTAAGATGTACAAACTATAGCATAAGGGGGCGACAAGCGGATGAGAGGCAATCCGTAATTTTGATTAAGACAATGAGCGAGCTTGGACAGACGTAACGTTAGTGTTTATAACTATTTGTTTAGCACTTTTGAAATGTACAGCGACAGAATTCAGAACATGGGCCGTTCTTACAGTGCTCTCCCTGTACACCAAGTCAGAACCGTAGGATAAATAAAGGGGGCATATAAGCAGACAATGAAAGGTCTTACAATATTCAATGATTACATTTCTCTAAAACAGGTTATCTTCTTATGGCTGCAATCCCGTTAACGGGATGATATGACAACAGCCAGTGAAAGTGCAGGGCGCCAAATTCAAACAACAGAAATCTCCTAATTAAAATTCCTCAAACATACATGTATCTTATACCATTTTAAAGGTAATCTTGTTGTTAATCCCACCAAAGTGTCTGATTTTAAATAGGCTTTTCAGCGAAAGCACCACAAACGATTATGTTAGGTCACCACCAACTCACAGAAAGATTCAGCCATTTTTCCAGCCAAAGAGAGGAGTCACAAAAAGCACAAATAGAGATAAAATTAATCACTTGATGATCTTCATCAGATGACACCCATAGGACTTCATGTTACACAATACATATATGTCTTGTTCGATTAAGTTCATATTTATATCCAAAAACCTCAGTTTACATTGGCGCCATGTTCAGAAATGCCTCCAAAATATCCGGAGAAATTGCAGAGAGCCACGTCAAATAACAGAAATACTCATCATAAACTTTGATGAAAGATACATGTTTTACATATAATTAAAGATAGACTTGTTCTTAATGCAACCGCTGTGTCAGATTTCAAAAAGCTTTACGGCAAAACACAATATTCAATAATCTGAAAACAGCGTTCAGCCACAAAAGCAAGTCATACAGTTACCCGCCAAATTGTGCAGTCAACAAAACTCATAAAAAGCATTATAAATCTTCACTTACCTTTGCTAATCTTTGTCGGAATGCACTCCCAGGACTCCCACTTCCACAAGAAATGTTCGTTTTGTTCGGTAATGTCCATCATTTATGTCAAAATAGCTATTTTTGTAGCGTGTTTGGTAAACAAATCCAACGTCAGGAAGCGCGTTCACTAAAAGCTGACGAAATGTTCAAAAGTTCCGTAACAGTCAGTAGAAACATGTCAAACGATGTATTGAATCAATCTTTAGAATGTTTTTAACATAAATCCTGAATAACGTTCCAACCAGAGAATTACATTGACTTCAGATGAGCGATGGAACAGAGCTCCCTCTCATGTGAGCGTGCATGGTCAAAGAATGGTCAGGTCATGGCAGACCTGACTAATTCCCCTCTCATTCGGCCCCCCTTCACAGTAGAGGCATCAGACAAGGTTCTACAGACGGTTGACATCTAGTGGAAGCCGTAGGAAATGCAAACTCATCCATATCTCGCTGTGATTTCAATAGGATCTTGGTTGAAAATCGACCAGCCTCAGAATTTCCACTTCCTGTTTGGATTTTTTCTCAGGTTTTTGCCTGCCATATGAGTTCTGTTATACTCACAGACATAATTCAAACAGTTTTAGAAACTTCAGAGTGTTTTCTATCCAATACTAATAATACTATGCATATATTAGCAACTATGACTGAGGAGCAGGCCATTTACTCTGGGCACCTCTGTGCACCTTTCATCCAAGCTACTCAATACTGGCTCTGCAGCCATAAGAAGTTATAGGCTACAGTTGAACAGTCAGAACAGTAGGCGAAATTAAGAGAGGTAAATAGACCAAATTATTAGGGTGAGGGACATGGGCTACTAACATCTTACTACACAACATACACTTAGTATTACTTTCTTAGCTACAGTATACATATCTCCCAGGCATATTACAACATTTATGAAGCAGCATACAATACATTTTTGGACTCACATTGTTGTGCTCGGCTCACTTGAACAGGAAGCAGAAGGCGGTTCTCCGAGTTAACAATTGTTTTGAGCGCGGCACAAATCATGCTTCATTGACAGCATGGCCAATGTTAAATGTTTATCATTTTAAACTTGGAGAAGAGCCCCTTAATCCCAGATTTAGGACCCCACAGCCACTGTCACTGATTCCTTCCAAACCACGATTTCCAACTTGTTGTGTAATGTTTATGTCCGATCTATAATTTATTTTCAATATTTATCTTCATATGACAAGGATTAAAAAGGATTTGACAGTAGATGGCATGGTTTGTGATAAGACTCCTGTATTCATAGGGAGTGAGAGGTATTTTGAATACTGTATGCATCAGAGGAGGCTGGTGGGAGGAGCTATAGTAGGACAGCTGGAATGGAATAAATACAACCGAGTCAAACGTGGGTTTTCCATGTGTTTCCATTGATTTCATTCCAGTCTTTACGATGAGCTCATCCTCCTATAGCTTATCCCACCAGCCTCCTATTTCAAACCATGCCTTTTAAACCATGGGATTGAGAACTCTGTAATGTAAGGATTGGTTTCCTCCAAACACCTCAACTCTCATCAGAGGATCTTCTGTGGAAAAAAAGACTGATGAATCCCCGAACTTAATCCCTCCTCAGTCCAGCAGATGTTTTCCTTTGACTCGGACAAAGGGCTTTGTTTTTATTACCAGGCTTGCCCATTCCTGTGGGGTCAAAGGTGAAGCCGGTCTCGGAGAGAAGCTGTCCCTGCAGGTCAAACAGTTTGACAGTCATTGGAGCGCGATGAAATGTCCCCCTCGTGTAAACGTCCATTATCAGTTTGTGTTGAAAACCTAGGCTACTTTCCATATGCTGCTAAGCTTGAGTACACATTCATCAACACCCAGGGTTCGAATAACACATTGACTATTGGGAGTGCCTTAGGCTGGACCAGTGTTGCGATTTCTAATGTTTACAGGTTTGTTGTTGGAGTACCCAGCACCCACATAACCCACAACAACAACAACAACAAGATATTTTGTGTGCAGGGATCATCATGTCAAAACAAAATAGAGCCTCACAAAAAATGGAGCAAACTATTTCTGGAAGGAAACTGTCCAGTTCTGTCCTCTGTCGTCAGCCAAGGATCAGTCGGCCGGTTGGACCTGCAGTAATGGAATGAAGCCGCCATGGAATCTGGATCTCAAATGACAGAGATCTAATTTATGTCTTTTAGGGGATGTATCTCTGAGTAATAATGAACTAGTATCAGGTTACACTTAGTTGGAAAGCCTTGTAGTATGTAATTATGCCATACTACTACCACTGTGTGTGTGTGTGTGTGTGTGTGTGTGTGTGTGTGTGTGTGTGTGTGTGTGTGTGTGTGTGTGTGTGTGTGTGTGTGTGTGTGTGTGTGTGTGTGTGTGTGTGTGTGTCATTTGCAGTCTTGCCTTACTGGACCGCTCGCAGAGAGTAACCGTGTTTCTGATTGGCGGTTCAAAGACCAAGGCACCCCACCCTCAATACACACACACCCTCAATGCACACACACACACACACACACACGCAGAGGCACACACAAAGCATGTGAGCATTAAACAGATACACACAAATTGTGTTATACTAAATCAGACATCAGAGGCATGCCAAACAGTAACTGCATCATCGGTTTGATCTACAGGAGCTATAATAGAGGGAGGTTGAAGTAAGGGCCTAAATTGGTGTGACGGTTGAACAAGTAGACTCTCAGGAATGTACCGAGCACTTGCTATGGTAGCAGCATGTTAATTAGTAGTAATTTAGCTTGGCAAACTGCTGCTGTGGCGGTTGAAGCCAGGAGTAGTTTAACAGACTTTAGCTAATGTAACACTAATGTCGGATTTTAAGAAATGATTGTTGTTTCATAATGCAATTTATGTATGTAATTACGTATGTAATGTATGTATGTGATTATGTATGTAATGTACGTATGTAATGTATGTATGTAATTATGTATGTAATGTATGTATGTAATGTATGTATGTAATGTATGTATGTAATTATGTATGTAATGTATGTATGTAATTATGTATGTAATGGATGTAACTCAAAAGGATTGGTCATGAAAATGTTGTGGAAGAAAAGGAAGGTCAACAGTTTCAATATCTTCTGTGCCCCCATCCCCCTCCACACACACACACACACACACACACACACACACAGCCACTCCCACAAACACACAGTCACTCCCACCCCCAAACACACACAGTCACTCCCCCCCATTCCCCTCCACACACACACACACACACACACACACACACACACACACACACACACACACACACACACACACACACACAGTCACTCCCACACGCACACAGTCACTCCCACACACACACGCTCCCACACACACAGCCACCCCACCACACACACACAGCCACCCCATCCACACACACACACAGCCACTCCCACACACACACAGCCACTCCCCCCAACACACACACACACACACACAGTCACTCCCACACACACACAGTCACCCCCCCCACATACACACACACAGCCACCCCCACCCCCACACACACAGTCACTCCCACACTCACACAGCCACCCCCCCCACAAACACACAGTCACTCCCACACTCACACAGCCCCCTCCCCCCCCCCCCCCCCCCCCCGCAGACACACAGTCACTCCTACACACACAGCCACTCCCACACTCACACAGCCACCCCCCGCAGACACACAGTCACTCCCTCACACACAGTCACTCCTACACACACAGCCACTCCCACACACACAGCCTCTCCCACATGCACACGCACACGAACACACAAAGCCACTCCTACACACACACACACACACACACACACACACACACACACACACACACACACACACACACACACACACACACACACACACACACACACACACACACACACACACACACACACACACACAAGAAGACATTATTTGGCTAATCTTGACCAACAATAGAGGTGCCATTGTCTCCTTTAATGGGACTTTCATTCAAATTAACACACACCTCTGATGACCCATTAGCCACACAGTGACCAGGACAATGCTACACTTTCCCGGTGACACACATACACACACACACACACACACACACACACACACACACACAGCCAGGGGGAAGGGTTTGGGCTCAGGAATTTCTTAGAATTATCTGTCTGTTCTAGATCTAGACAAAGAAAAAAGATAAGTTGGTGTTAGTGACACTTTTGTAGGTACAACGTCTTTCTGTGTCAGTTAAAAATTTATCATAGATTCATGACATTTCTCTGCACTTTTAGCCAGGATTGTTTTTCTTCTCCCTGCCTTTGTTTCTTTATCTAGGACAGGCATCATCTACTAGACCATCCTGGAGAGGCAGACCCACAAAGACTAACAGTTTAGGACAGGCATCATCTACTAGACCATCCTGGAGAGGCAGACCCACAAAGACTAACAGTTTAGGACAGGCATCATCTACTAGACCATCCTGGAGAGGCAGACCCACAAAGACTAACAGTTTAGGACAGGCATCATCTACTAGACCATCCTGGAGAGGCAGACCCACAAAGACTAACAGTTTAGGACAGGCATCATCTACTAGACCATCCTGGAGAGGCAGACCCACAAAGACTAACAGTTTAGGACAGGCATCATCTACTAGACCATCCTGGAGAGGCAGACCCACAAAGACTAACAGTTTAGGACAGGCATCATCTACTAGACCATCCTGGAGAGGCAGACCCACAAAGACTAACAGTTTAGGACAGGCATCATCTACTAGACCATCCTGGAGAGGCAGACCCACAAAGACTAACAGTTTAGGACAGGCGTCATCTACTAGACCATCCTGGAGAGGCAGACCCACAAAGACTAACAGTTTAGGACAGGCATCATCTACTAGACCATCCTGGAGAGGCAGACCCACAAAGACTAACAGTTTAGGACAGGCATCATCTACTAGACCATCCTGGAGAGGCAGACCAAGAAAGACCAACAGTCGAGGACAGGCATCATCTACTAGATTCAGATGCAGGCCGATTTGTTTCTTGAGTGAATGGTCGCGGTGCCGGAACATAATTACGGGCCTCCAGTTGGGGAACCCTGATCTAGGATGACCCTGGGCTTAGCGAGGCAGGGGTAAGTCTGCGTGACCTTTGGGGTTAACCTCGGACACGAATCACCATGTGCTCCACAAAGCAAGGTGATAGAGGACCTTTGTGAAATGGTGATGACCAAAACGTGGCGTTTTCTTTTAGCACAATGAGATGGGTCTTAAGCTGTCTATTCATTGACCAGGAGCTAAGATCAAAGTGCAGGCTATGATTTGCAGGGTTAATACATTACACTGAGAAAACATGTGTTGGCCTATTTCATATTACTGAGGTCAAAGGTTGTAGAGTAATCTGTGCTTTGTTATTGACATTATAGGAGGGATTCAGGGATGAAATGTTACAATTTCAAGTAGTCTATTGCATAACTTGTCTGTAGGAACAGAGTAAATAAACAAGTAACTTGACAATTTGCCATAGAAAGCCCACCCAATGTGTTGGGAGCTGAGACAGAACCATGTCTTGTGCATTTCCTGGAGGGCTTTGAGTTGTTTGCCATGGTCGGGGGTAGCTCTGGCCGTGTGCTTAGAGTCAGGCCTTGGGGTCATGCCTCTCTCCGAGGGGAGCGAACCTCCACATTCTTTTTCTCTGTGTGTGATAAGCCCCACAGCCCACTCTTTGCTCTTTGACTTCAATGTCCATATAAGGCAGCTGGTGCCATGGCAACCACAGGGCTTGAATAGCAGTGTCAAATCCCTGAGCACACACATGCCCCCATCCCCCTCCCTGCACACTCCCTCCCTCTCTCTCTATCTCTCTCTCTCTCTTGCTTGCTCTCTTGCTCTGCTAGCTCACACACACACACACAAGCTGAGGAAAACGGAGGGAGAAACCCATAGACACACAGAGAGAGGACGGTCTGTGTGGTGCCTTACAAAAGCCAATCTGTCTAGAGCCTAGTCTTCTTTTTAAATCTCAATTCAATTTTGTGGACTCTGAGGAGAGAAAGCCCCGTCCCTTCCCCCTCGCCTGCCTCAGCCACGGGAAGCACCCACACGGTCGGAGCACAGGGCTAGGCCGCAAGTCGTTAGTGCTCGGTGGGCAAGCACTGACAAAAGACTGGAGGGAGAGGCTAACACGGATGCTTAGAAAGCAGCTTCTCTGGCTTCTGAAGGGTGGAAAGGACGCTTTTAGGATTTCTAACCTAATCTGTGCTGTCTATTTTTGGAGGGACTGAAACAGAGACGGGTCTAGCCACTACCACAGAGGATATTGCTACAGCCTGTCTCAGAGACTGGTCTAGCCACTACCACAGAGGATATTGCTACAGCCTGTCTCAGAGACTGGTCTAGCCACTACCACAGAGGATATTGCTACAGCCTGTCTCAGAGACTGGTCTAGCCACTACCACAGAGGATATTGCTACAGCCTGTCTCAGAGACTGGTCTAGCCACTACCACAGAGGATATTGCTACAGCCTGTCTCTTGAACAACACACAAGGAAGAGAGGGCACTTCCTTGAGTTGAAAATCATTTTAAAGAGAGCCAGAAAGACTGGTTGATTTTGTAAAACAGAGACCGTAGCCACGGTTAAGACTTGATAGTAGTTCTTTGTGTGTCTTGAGGATTTAGCCATACAGTGTGCTGTGAAACATCAAGTTGTTTTGCTAGTGGTGACCTGGAAGAGCTCTTTTTGTCAACCAGAATGTTGCTGGTGCTCAGAGGATTGCTGGAAAACCTGTCTCTTGCCTCACTCTGTCTGTACCCTCCCTCTCCATGGCTGTAAGGGTGATCTAGCTAAAAGAAGACGTTGACATATTATATGAATATACTTGCAACGGTAAGCATACAATACAAGGCTTTTGTATTATTTCTCTCTAATGCCAGGATATAAGTAAGATATTGCAGAAAGGCAGCAGGACTCCACATACACTATAAGGAAGGTAAACTGCATGACAGTTTTACGAGGGGTGGCCACTGCTCCAGGGCTAGCGCGGTCCTTTTTCAGCCATTATTGTTGCTAGAGAGAATCGAGTGAGAGAGGATTTCCCTCTGTAATCATGTGCAAAGTGCGAGTTGTGTTGTGTTTTGGTCTCTTTTTGAAAATGTGTGTTTGATTAATTGTTTCCTGTGAAAGGTTCTGTCTCTTGGCTGAAGTGTAAACCATTCGACTGAACAGCAAGGTCCTCTAAAAGACAGCCGTCGAAGGACTTGGGGCCAAATAAATACATAACAAAAAACACAAAAAGAGTGGATAATTGAATAAGGAGAAAGAAGAAAACTGGGCATGGGGCAAAACAAAAGTTTCTAGAGTGAAAGGCGAAACAATTTCCAGGTCATAGTGGAAGGGGAGGAGACAAAACAGCTCTAGTGTTTTTTTTGGAACAAACATTCTACACCATACAATTTTTAAACCCATTTATACTCTGCATTAAAAGAGGGTGTGGGTAATTTTCTACCTTTGACTATTTAGTTTCTGACCCACTTTGAGGACCAAAAAGCCAAAAGAGAACATTTTATGAAAAGGCAGAGAATCTCCAAATCTTGAACTCTGAACAGAGGTGCACAAAGGAAATCAAAAAGTTTAGACAGCAGCAAACAAAATCGTTGGCTGTCTCCCATTCCTTCTGTGGTCTGCTAACCAAGCGATGGCCATGGTGAGTGGGGGCTGGGGAGATCCCAACGGGGGCACCAACGGGCTGGGGGAGAAGGGCTATCTGAGGGGAGAGGAGGAGGACGGTTCGCCCCAGGCCGGGGGCAGCGACATGGAGGTCGGGGACGAGGACAAGGCGTGTGTGGTGGACTGTGTGGTGTGTGGGGACAAGTCCAGCGGGAAGCACTACGGTGTGTTCACCTGCGAGGGCTGCAAGAGCTTCTTCAAGAGGAGCATCCGCCGCAACCTCAACTATACCTGCAGGTGAGACTCAATGGATAATTGTGATGATGATGTGATGGATTCTCAAAATGGATGGATAATTATAATAAGCTATTTACATTGTAACGTCGGAATTCACCTCTTCCTCCACCAAACTGTAACACCCGTCTGGGTAATTCTTATGAATAGCCTTTATTTCTGATTCCTTAGTTTGTCTGTTATCAATATCCCATCTGTACAGGCAAATGGATGCAAATAGCTAGAGTGAGTCATGCATTAATACATAGTTGACTCTGTGCAGAGCTGTTACAATCCCCACAGCAGTGTGTTTACTGGATGTGAGTCATCACTCACTTAAAGGAAAAATACACCAAAAAAACCATCTTTCTGTATTTCTTTAATTAGTCCACTGTTGATACAGTCCCAAAATGTTTTACATGTCAACAGTCATGTTTTCAAGATGCTGGACTTTCAAGAAGCAAAGTGTCACCGGTCACATCATCATATAATGCATTGTGCGTCATCATCATGATGTGGCCGGTGACACTTTGCTTCTTGAAAGTCCAGTATCTTGACAACTTGACTGCAAAACATTTTGTGACTGTATTAACAGTGATTTTCTTTTAAACCAAAACATAGTTTTTGAGTGGATTTTTTCTTTAACTGTGTGCCTTATATGATATAAAAGGTATCTGAAGAGAATAGCTGACTTAAAAATTGTATGACACTCCATCATTGCTTATAGGCAGACATCTTGATTGTCAATATTATTAGTAGACAACAATATGGGGTTGAATAGACACCTCTATTGTATTTCATTGTATTGTTCAACTCTGCATTGTGATATTTTGTATTGTATTGCGGTGTGATATTTATTGATTTACATTGTTTCCTCCATGTCCAAGAAGATGTCATACAAATGCATACGTTTTCTTGTACAAAACTATCCTCGAAGTGAGATAATTGAGTTTCCCCACTGTGGTCTAGTCATCCCTACATCAGCCACTCTGCCCATATTAAAAAATCCATGAGCATGATACAATATTAATGCCGTGGATCATCTAAGGAAAGACAGTGATTGGGCCATACACACTTATATAATCGGGTTCTGTAAATCAGCAGACACCTATAATATATTTAAATAGAAGCTTATTTTGTCTCGCATCATGTTTTATGCTTCAACTTTCTACATCTACCCTCTAGATACGTTATGCAACCATGCAGTCTGGTAACTCACAACTGCCTGCAAATGTTTTCTATCATATTAAGGTGACCTTTCTCCATTAAAGTGATAGCAGTACACATGCGCTACTATAGATTTTGCCAAGGGTTTGTAGCTGTAACAAGTGTCAGCAAAGCTAAATGTCATTATCATTGCTGTGTGGATTGGCATGACATGTTATGATCTATATTTCAGGTCGAATCGAGAGTGCCAGATCGACCAACATCACCGCAACCAGTGCCAGTACTGCCGCCTTGAGAAGTGTTTTCGCGTTGGCATGCGCAAAGAAGGTACTTATCCTGTCCACATACAGTAGGACCTTCCTTTATCTATGCACTTATCCTGTTCACATACAGTAGGACCTTCCTTTATCTATGTACTTATCCTGTTCACATACAGTAGGACCTTCCTTTTGTTATGTACTTATCCTGTCCACATACAGTAGGACCTTCCTTTTGTTATGTACTTATCCTGTCCACATACAGTAGGATTTTCCTTTTGTTATGTACTTATCCTGTCCACATACAGTAGGACCTTCCTTTTGTTATGCACTTATCCTGTCCACATACAGTAGGACCTTCCTTTTGTTATGCACTTATCCTGTCCACATACAGTAGGATCTTCCTTTTGTTATGTTTGTATGTATTCTATGCAGAATATCAGGTTATTTTGACATGGATGTTCAAAGACATGAACTCCAGTCAATAGACTGTGTCCATAGCCAAATGTATGTTCTAAAAAAAAACAATTGTTTTAAAATTGTCTTTTTTTTTACCATTACATTGACCCATAGTGTTGTCACATACAACTACACTGGCCGTATCATGGCTTGCCATCCATGCAGGCTCCATGCCGTGTCCTTTGTCATCTAATCTAGTGCCTGCGTGAGCGACTGGGATACAAGGAACAAGCCACCTGCGGCCCTGTGCACCAGTCTTTCACACACATCTCTGTCTATACCTCAACTGTTGTCTGAAGTCCCAGGTGATGAAGCCCTGTATATGCAGTGGTTGGTTAGTTGTTTTTCCATAGGCCTTTGATTAGAAATATTACATACCATCTGTATGGTAGTGGTTCCACCGTTACCCTGGTTGCCATGTCATCTTACACTGTAGGCCTATTGAAGCCCTAAGTAAAATATAGTATCCCTATGCCATTGATATGAGGCATTATTGTAGGATAAAGAGGCTGTAGCCTGAAGTTCCACAATGAGTATAGCCCACAATGACTTATTTGGGCGGTTGCAGAAAACTAGAGGAACTCTGAATGCTGCCTCTTCAGTCTAATATTGATGACTCTTTCCCTTTCAAGGTCAAATTACTCACCCGATGGCTTAATACGTTAACTACAGTTGAAGTGGGAAGTTTACATACACCTTAGCCAAATACATTTAAACTCAGTTTTTCAAAACTCCTGACATTTAATCCATGTAAAAATTCCCTGTCTTAGGTCAGTTTGGATCACCACTTTATTTTAAGAATGTGAAATGTCAGAATAATTGTCAAGCCCTGACCTTAGAGAGCCTTTTTTATTCTCTATTTGGTTAGGTCAGGGTGTGACTTGTGTGGGCAAATCTATGTTTCTATTTCTTTGTTGGCCTAGTATGGTTTCCAATCAGAGGCAGCTGTTTATCATTGTCTCTGATTGGGGATCATACTTAGGCAGCCCTTTTCCCACCTTAGATTGTGGGATCTTGATGTTGTATTGATTTTGTATAGTTGCTGTGTAGCCTGCAGAACTTTACGGTCGTTTTTGTATTTTGTTGGTTTTCGGTGTTCATTTTAAATAAAAGTAAGATGTTCGCCTACCACGCTGCACCTTGGTCTCCTCATTCCATCAACGAACGTGACAATAATAGTAGAGAGAATGATTTATTTCAGCTTTTATTTCTTTAATCACATTCCCAGTGGGTCAGAAGTTTACATACACTCAATTAGTATTTGGTAGCATTGCCTTAAAATTCTTTAACTTGGGTCAAACGTTTCGGGTAGCCTTCCACATGCTTCCCACAATAAGTTGGGTGAATTTTGGCCCATTCCTCCTCACAGAGCTGGTGTAACTGAGTCAGGTTTGTAGGCCTCCTTGCTCGCACACGCTTTTTCAGTTCTGCCCACACATTTTCTATGGGATTGAGGTCAGGGCTTTGTGATGGCCACTCCAATACCTTAACTTTGTTGTCCTTGAGTCATTTTGCCATAACTTTGGAAGTGTACTTGGGGTCATTGTCCATTTGGAAGACCCATTTTTGCGACCAAGCTTTAACTTCCAGACTGATGTCTTGAGATGTTGCATCTATATATCCACATAATTTTCCTTCCTCATAATTTTCCTTCCTTTTGTGAAGTGCACCAGTCCCTCCTGCAGCAAAGCACCCCCACAATATGATGCTGCCACCCCTGCGCTTCACGGTTGGGATGGTGTTCTTCGGCTTGCAAGCCTCCCCATTTTTCCTCCAAACATAACGATGGTCATTATGGCCAAACAGTTCTATTTTTGTTTCATCAGACCAGAGGACACTTCTCCAAAAAGTACGATCTTTGTCCACATGTGCAGTTGCAAAGCCTAGTCTGGTTTTTTAATGGCGGTTTTGGAGCAGTGGCTTCTTCCTTGCTGAGCGGCCTTTCAGGTTATGTCGATATAGGACTCGTTTTACTGTGGATATAGATACTTTTGTACCTGTCTCCTCCAGCATCTTCACAAGGTCCTTTGCTGTTGTTCTGGGATTGATTTGCACTTTTCGCACCAAAGTACGTTCATCTCTAGGAGACAGAACGCATCTCCTTCCTGAGCGGTATGAAGGCTGTTTGGTCCCATGGTGTTTATACTTGTGTACTATTGTTTGTACAGATGAACGTGGTACCTTCAGGCGTTTGGAAATTGCTCCCAAGGATTAACCAGACTTGTGGAGGTCTACAATTTCATTTCTGAGGTCTTTTATTCTGAGATTTCTTTAGATTTTCCCATGATGTTAAGCAAAGAGGCAATGAGTTTGAAGGTAGGCCTTGAAATGCATCCACAGGTACACCTCCAATTGACTCAAATGTTGTCAATTAGTTTATCAGAAGCAATGACATCATTTTCTGCAATTTTCCAAGCTGTTTAAAGGCACAGTCAACTTAGTGCATGTAAACTTCTGACCCACTGGAATTGTGATACAGTGAATTATAAGTGAAATAATCTGTCTGTAAACAATTGTTGGAAAAATTACTTGTCATGCACAAAGTAGATGTCCTAACCGACTTGCCAAAACTATAGTTTGTTAACAAGAAATCTCTGGAGTGGTTGAAAAACAAGTTTTAATGACTCCAACCTAAGTGTATGTAAACTTCCGACTTCAACTGTATAGTTGGGAATATTTAATACCTTAACTATGGCTGGAAGCATTTTATACCTTAACTATGGCTGGAAACATTTAATAGGTTAACTATGGCTGGGAAAATTTAATAGGTTAACTATGGCTGGGAAAATTTAATAGGTTAACTATGGCTGGAAGCATTTAATACATTAACTATGGCTGGAAGCTTTTAATACGTTAACTATGGCTGGAAGCATTTAATACGTTAACTATGGCTGGAAGCATTTAATGGGTTAACTATGGCTGGAAGCATTTAATACCTTAACTATGGCTGGGAATATTTAATACCTTAACTATGGCTGGAAGCTTTTAATACGTTAACTATGGCTGGAAGCATTTAATGGGTTAACTATGGCTGGAAGCATTTAATACCTTAACTATGGCTGGGAATATTTAATACCTTAACTATGGCTGGAAGCATTTAATACCTTAACTATGGCTGGAAGCATTTAGGAGGTTAACTATGGCTGGAAGCATTTAATACCTTAACTATGGCTGGAAGCATTTAGGAGGTTAACTATGGCTGGAAGCATCATAGCAGTATTTGATACAGCCACCCTCTCATCCTCCCAATGAGGGGAAATTATTTAATTTTCTTTCTAAGAGCAATAAATATGAACACAAAGGCCAGAGTCATCTTTTATCCCACTTTTGGTAATACAAATATTTGCATAGTAAAAGATGAACACCTCCTGAGGAATATTCATCTTTGAGGAAAATATATTTTAATGTAGAATTCTGCTGTGTTTGTGTTATTCCTCAAGTTAACATTCACTTGGAGAATTCTCAAGTAATGCGAGTCCTCTGTTTCGCCCATTGTTATTTAGGTATCTGTCTGTGCCCCATGGTGGCCACTTTAATCTGGAATTATATGGTGTTAATCTGGTCAAGACCGTCTGTTGATAATCTGCCAGACCTCCTACTGCAAGAGAGCATGCCTGACTCATTTTCAACTTCTCCCCCCTGCCCTCCCTACTTTTCACCCCAAATCCTAATCACTTCCGTCCTCCCCATCTCCCTGCACCTTCTTAACTCCAACCCCAACCCATACCCCTCCCCCTTTGTGCCTCCATCCCCACCCCAGCAGTTCAGCGCGGACGTATCCCCCCCTCACACTCCAGCCTCAGCCCCACGGGCACCCCAGTAGGTGGTGGTAGCGGCGTCGGAGTGGCAGAGTTTTACAACAACAACGGCGGGCAGCCCGTGTCGGAGCTCATCTCCCAGCTGCTGCGTGCCGAGCCCTACCCCAGCAGCCGCTACGGCCACCAGTACAACCAACAGGGCCAGGCCACCGGCGCAGGCGGGGCCGTTATGGGCATTGACAACATCTGCGAGCTGGCAGCCAGACTGCTCTTCAGCACCATCGAGTGGGCCAGGAACATCCCCTACTTCCCAGAGCTGCCTGTGTCAGAGCAGGTGGCTCTGCTCAGGTTGAGTTGGAGCGAGTTGTTCATTCTGAACGCAGCCCAGTCCGCCCTGCCCCTCCACATGGCCCCGCTGCTGGCCGCGGCGGGCTTCCACTCCTCGCCCATGTCGGCCGAGCGAGTGGTGTCCTTCATGGACCAGGTGAGGGTGTTCCAGAACCAGGTGGACAAGTTGACTCGGCTCCAGGTGGACTCGGCCGAGTACAGCTGCCTCAAGGCCATCGTCCTCTTCTCACCAGGTGAGTTATTTTTTTTTTTATTCTCACTATGTGGATTGAGATAATTTAGTTTTAGATTTTTTGGGGGACACGCTGAGACTTTACAACATGCATGTCAGACTTTCAGCCTACATTCCTGACTTTTTGACCTGCTACATGTTGAGACTTTTGGCTACTGTGCATACTTAGAAATTCAAACATTTGATTTGCATGATGGGACGTTTGACTTGCGTATAGGGTTGCAAGGGGAGGGTATATTACTGGAAACTCAAAGTTCTTTGTAATTTTATCAGATGACAATGAGTGGCCTTTTGGGTAATTCAGATTATTTCTGGCCCTTTGTGTGGCCTTTTCGCATGTAAAATATATCACATAATCAAATAATATCTAATACAAAATAGAATAACAAAAAAAATAGATTGACAAAGCGGTAAAACATTATCCAAAATATAAACCATCAACTTTATAAATACCATTGGTGTTTAATATGAGGGTTTCGGAATGACATATCCTTTATATATATTTGTACACACATATTTGACCATGTCAATATCTCTTTGTTGTAAATGTTTTGGCGCCAAACTGGTAGTCTGGCTAACACTAAATTCCTCTTTGATGTTGTCGGCACAATGCGTTGATAGTCAAGGTGGCTGTGCTTTTACTGGTTGTCTCGGCTCTGTGTCTTTCTCAGTCAAACACCCACATGTACAGCCCCGAGAGCCGCCCCTTTCCATTACAATCGTTGGATTTAAATCCATGAAAACTAAAGGCATAGATACGGTAAATGACTTGGTAATCTGAAATACATTTATTTCAACGGCAGAATTCAAAAGCAATTTTGGACTGACCAACTGAGATATTTTACTGATATGATAGGTAAGATATACATAACCTTACAGAGAGCCTATCCAACGGACAATCTCAGAAAAATAGATCAACTATTGGAATCAAGACTTAAAAAGAAAGTTGTTTGTCAGAAGTATTACAATGTAAATGTACATTTAAATCCTTCTGTCTGCATCAAGACATGGCGTATGAGGGTTCAGTGAGATACCAGATGGGTTGGACGATACATTTCTTGTCAATCATCTTGAAAAAACGTATACTTAAACTGAAAATCAACCAATCCTCCATCTTTAACACAATGGAAAGGTCAAATGCTTTATTAACTAACTGTTGAAAGTGCATGGGAGACTGAGAGAAACAAAATGGTGCAGTTTGAGGCCATGTGGCGGAGAGTGATGCGGGCGCTGGAGATGTGGGTCTAGGCAGGTGTGATGTAGCTAAGGTTTGTGTGGGTCTGTATACTGTCGTTTGTATGTGTATTATTTAAAAATATATACAATATATACAATACAATCTTACCCAAAATAAATAACTTTCAAATCCAAACAAGGAGAGAGGTCTCAATCAAGAGAACCAATTAAGCCCGATGCACAATTCCGGAACTGTCATGTATGTACGTACATGTGGCTCCAGAGTGGCACAGCGGTCTAAGGCACTGCATCTCGGTGAGAGGCGTCACTACAGACACTGGTTGGATTCCAGGCTGTATCACAACTGGCCATGATTGGGAGTCCCATAAGGCGGCGCACAATTGACCCAGTGTGTCCGGGTTAGGGTTTGGCTGGGGTAGGCCATCATTGTAAATAAGAATTTGTTCTTAACTGACTTGCTTAGTTAAATAAAAGGTTACATAAAAAAACATGCCGTGTCTGAGGGTGGCTCTGTTACTAATTAGTACATGTGATCATCGGTACTTGCACTTGACCCATGACCTCTGATAAAGATTGTTCTCCTACCCTCATCCCTGCCTCAGTGGTGTTAAAAGGAAAGCTTAACATTCTGAAACATGGAACACATGAGACCACTAACTACTCTGAACCTAGAGGGAAATCTACCTGAAAATTGGAGCATGTGGATCCAGCCTTTAATTCAACCTTTATATAATCGCCAGTGGCATCTCCGAGAAATCCGAAATAGTGAAATGTGCCACATTCCTGCACATAGCCAGAGATGATGCAATCAAGATATTCAATACTGTAACGACCATGGGTTTATAAGTGTGGATATCGACTCTGCCGCTTGAGCATGCTTTTGGGGCACAGTCGATAGCGCGCCGGACTTCGGGCTAGAAGGTCCAGGGTTCAAGACCTGCTCCCTGCTGTTTCATTACATTGGTGTCAGAAGTGATCGGACCTTGCATCCACGACAGTGCGTGTGCTTGACCAATGAGCGCGTTCCTATAAGACGTAGAGTTGCAAGCTAGCGCGAGGACGCCCTCTTTGAAAGGAGGGAGTAGTGTAATGGCCCTGGGTTTATAAGCACGGATATCGACTCTGCCGCTTGAGCATGCTTTTGAGGCACAGTCGATAGCGTGCTGGACTTCGGACTAGAAGGTCGAGGGTTTGAGACCTGCTCCCTGTTTCATTACAATACTTTTGATTTTGACGATGATGTAGATGACTTGGATGTATTAAAAGCGCTTTTCCGAAAGTACTGTGAGCCAAGAACAAATCTGACGTACCTGATGCATATCTTTTCACGAGAGCCAAGGACAAACAGAGTCAATTGATGCTTACTGACTCATCTAAAAAAAAAAAAACGTTTCAACAATTTACCGAGTCACTGATACGGGACAGAATTGTGTGTGGAATCACAAATGGCCAAGTGCGAGGCAAATTACTTGCCGTGCTAGTGAAGTGAGCCAGAGCCAGCTGAAAATGCTTCATGATGAAGTCGAGGTGCCCGTTCTTAAGGTGCATGAGCAAAAGAAAACACAGAATTGGGAAAAAATGCCCAGCTAGTAAAAGAGAAGTTGCAGGGACAATGCTCACGTTGAGGGTACAAATATGAACCAAAAAAAGTGTCCAGCATAAGGTCAGATATGCAAAGCATATCACAGAAAAAATCCATTACGCCAAAATGTGCTCCTCACGCACACAGACAAAAGATTCACGGGATTTACAAGGAGATGACAGCAGGAAATTAGGACATGTTCATTGGGACAATTGAGTGAAGTACAATTTGTTGCTCAGCTAGTGAATATCAATGAGAAAAATACTGAGAAAGAGCAGTGAACAGAAACACTATAAATTAACAACCATAAACTTACTGTTAAGCTGGATACAGGAGCTGAGTGTAACGTCTGTCCGTGAGAGACTTGAAAACGCTGAAAGTGAAGGACGTTTCCATGCAAAAATCCAACTGCAAGCTAGTGACGTATTCTGGCCACCAGATGGAGCCAAAAGCAAGAATACACTCAAATGTCAATACAAAGAGAAAGTGTTTGAACTGGAATGTCAAGTGATAGAACAAGATGCACCTGCAATACTTGGAAGATCAGCTTGTCTGCAAATGGGCTTAATACAGAGAATATTCAAGCTTGAACAAAGGACAGAGATGGATCATTTGCAAATGAAGATGTATTCACAGGTCTCGGATGTGTTCCATGAGTTCATCACATACAAATAGACGCAGAAGTCACACCAGTGGTTAACTCATCCAGAAAAGTAGCTGTAGCACAGAACCGCGTGGAGAACATGGATGTCGTCGTCAGTCAAACTGAGCCTCCTGAATGGGTAAACAGCTTGGTGACAATCATGAGGCCAAACAAAATACGGGTATGCATGGACCCACAGGATCTAAACAAAGCCATCAAGAGAGAACATTATCCTTTACGTACCATTGAAGAGGTAGTTGCTGAAATGCCTATCGCCAAGGTATTTTCAGTAGTTGATGCAAACCAAGGATTCTGGCAAATCTGGATGAAGAGAGCTCCCGACTCTACACGTTCAATATGCCGTTTGGGAGGTATTCATTCAAGAGACTGCCGTTTTTGGAATCGTGTCATCTCCAGAGGTGTTCCAGAGGTGCCTCGCCCAGCATTTTTATGGAAGGTGTTGTAAACGTCATGGATGATATTCTTGTCTGGGGTGATGACACAGAGCAGCACGACCGGAGACTGAGACTGCTACTAGACAGACTGAGAAGCATCAACTTGAAACTGAATAAGGACAAGTGCAAAATCAGAATGACAGAAATTCACTACATTGGACATGTGTTAAGCAAAGAAGGCCTGAAACCAGACTCCAAAAAGGACAGAGCAATACAAGAAATGCCAGAACCAGAGGACAAAGCAGTGCTTCAGAGGTTCATGGGAATGTTGAAGTATCTCGCAAAGTTCATCCCAAATCTCTCTCATGTCAGCGCACCACTGAGACAACTGCTGGAAGGAGACGTTCAGTGGCACTGGGAGTCTTCACAGGAACAAACCTTCAAAAGCTTGAAAACACTTGTCAGTAATGCGTCAGTGTTAAAGCACTACAATGTAAAAAACACAGACACTATCTGTGGATGCAAGTTCATAAGGCTTGGGAGCTGTGATCCTGCAAGATGGTCAGCCAATCGCATACGGGTCAAGATCCCTCAGACTGTCAAAAGAGATACGCTCCAATTGAAAAAGAGCTACTGGCGATTAGTGTATGGCTGCGAGAAGTTTCATCAACACCTGTATGGAAACCAGATCCAGGTGGAGTCGGATCACAAGCCCTTGGAAACAATCTTCAAGAAGTCGCTCCAGAAAGCACCAGGCAGACTGCAGAGAATGCTGATGAGACTACAGAGATACAGTCTACATGTGACAGACAAACCAGGAAAGGAGATGCACTGAGACGAGCATACCTGAAGGAACAGATAAAGAAATTGCTGGATGGTGAGCTGGATGTTAACTACATTGCTCATCAACTTCCTGTTTCAGAAGAGAAACTGCAGCAATTCAAAACAGCAACAGCAGAAGATGAAGAGTTAAGACTGGTCACAGAAACAGTTAAAAAAGGATGGCCAGACGAGGGGTAAAGTTGCAAAGAAAATACAGCACTACTGGAACTTCAGAGAGGACTTGACATACTCAGATGGACTGCTGTTCAGAAGTTCAAAACGTGTCGTTCCTCAGAAAATGAGAGAAGAAATAAAAATTCCTGGAGCACACATGGGAGTCGTCAAATGTAAGGAACGAGCAAGGATGTTCTGTTCTGGCCAGGCATGTCTAAACAGATTGAAGATGTTGTAACAAAATGTGTAGTCTGCAACTAACACAAAAACAACAACCAAAGAGAGCCACTCATGTCTCATCCAGTTCCAGAGAGAGCTTGGGCCAAAGTTGGAGTGGACCTCTTCCATTACAACGACACAGACTATCTACTATTTCTACTATTACTACTAAATCTCCAATCTCAGTGGGACAACAAGTAAACACACCATTACAGAACTAAAGTCGATCTCAGCAAGGCTTGGGTTTCTAACGTTTTGTGCTCCGACAATGGAAGACAGTTGGTGAGTCAAGAAATGTCAAAGTTCTCTATCAACAGGGAGTTCAAACATGTCACGTTGAGGCCTAGATTTCCACAGTCAAACGGCCAAGCTGAGACAGCAGTTCAGACTGTGAAGAACCTGTTGAAAAAAGCATGAGAGAGCAACGGAGATCCTTACATAGCTCTCCTAGAGTAAAGAAAATGTACGTACCTGGAATGCCTGAGGGTGGCGTTGTTACTAATTAGAACATGTGATCATCGGTACTTGCACTTGACCCATGACCTCTGATAAAGATTGTTCTCCTACCCTCATCCCTGCCTCAGTGTGCTAATATATTACAGGAGCAAATATTGCATTAATAAACGGCCTCCTTTCCAGACCAGTTTGGTCACAGCTCTCCCTGCGCTGTGAGTCACGTGGGTCACATCTGCAAGGCTACCAAACTGGTAAACTTGTGAAAACGGTTGTGAAACGTTATTGCAGTTAATTGAAAATAATGGCATTGTTGATTTATTTTCATTAATTAGGCTATTTTCTCTTGAACCATATGGTCTATCCACTACAAACTCATGGACCAAATTGACACATACAAAATGTATTCATATGTAGTATTAATTTTTGTAACAGTTATTCAAAGTATAAATTACCTAAATTACCATAGATTACCTGTTAATTACCAAAGTTAGTTAAATTTACATTAGCTTTGCAACCCTACATAATAATTTTCTTCTTTTTTTACTAACATACTGAGACTTTAACATTTCTAATGGGAAAATAGACACTGAGTGTACAAAACATTAGGAACACCTGCTCTTTCCATGGCATAGACTAACCAGGTGAATCCAGGTGAAAGCTATGATCCCTTATTGATGTCACTTGTTAAATCCACTTCAATCCGTGTAGATGAAGGGGAGGAGACAGGTTAAAGAAGGATATTCAAGCCTTGAGACAACTGAGACATGGATTGTGTGTGTCATTCAGAGGGTAAATGGACTAGACAAAAGATTGAAGTGCCTATGAAAGGGGCATGGTAGTAGGTTCCAGGCCCACCGCTGCTGAGGTTTTCACGCTGTATCAAAAATGGTCCACCACCCAAAGGACATCCAGCCAACTTGACACAATTGGCGTCAACATGGGCCAGCGTCCCTGTGGAATGCTTTTGATACCTTGTAGTCCATGCCCCAACGAATTGAGGCTGGACAAAACGGGGTGCAACTCAATATTATTATCCTAATGTTTTGTCCACTCAGTGTTTCTCTTGATGTTATCTAAGGATACCAAAGCACCTGCTGGTCAAATGACAAAACCTGAACACAGGTGTACTGGTAGATTTGAGGAGAGTGGCGCCCTCTCCTGGCATGACAGTACAAGTGCAGAGTATAATCACAGGCCAAAATGTGTTGTAGTGGATATTGTAATTGAAAGGTCTGTATTGCACACTTACCCAAAGAGTGTAATTTTTTTTACATGTCAACAGTTGTGTGCATTATTTTGCTTCAAATGACCTAAATCAAGACTTACATCAACAAAACATACAGATGATACAATGTGTAGAAGACAGGAGAACAGAGAAGGTACAACCTGACCTTTTCTTTGTTTTTGGTCAGAGTTTTTTATTTTTATTTGTTGGTGCCAAACAGAATTCTGTATGTAGGTTCCCGTCTCAGTTAAGTACTGCTCCCTCCCACTCTACTCACCTCAAGTCTCTGTCACTCCCTCCTTCCCTCTCAGATGCGTGTGGGCTGACAGACCCGGTCCACGTGGAGTCTCTGCAGGAGAAGGCCCAGGTGGCTCTGACAGAATATGAGCGGATGCAGTACCCAGGTCAGCCGCAGCGCTTCGGCCGCTTGCTCCTCCGCCTGCCCGCCCTCCGTGCCGTGCCTGCCAACCTCATCTCCCAGCTCTTCTTCATGCGTCTGGTGGGAAAGACACCCATTGAGACGCTCATCCGCGACATGCAGCTCTCCGGAAGCTCCATCAGCTGGCCCTACGTCCCTGGTCAGTAACCCCCAAAATTAGGTCTCCTTCTGTGCAGTGACGACAAGGACCACAGGTTCCTCTGAATCATCATGATCCATCTGTGTGATCCTATGCTAGCGCCAGCTGGACATCATACATACTGTACTGTCTCCATGAACTGAGCTCTCCATACCAGCCTAGTGCCAGCTGGGTCTATTGCCAGCACACCTGCTGTGCCCCGTTATGGCGACCTGAGTCAGCCATGCCATCCGCATGCCATAGTGACTAGGGACACCTTACATACAGACATTACTGTCCTGCCAATAGAGGTCACTGGAACCTTGTCTCATTTTCCACATCTCATTGCCTTCGGTGCAATGACTGTCGACATCTACATCAGACATTGGAATTCTGGTAGAAAACCTGTATTATGGAGCTATTAGTCTGTTCCATTCTGTTCCTTAAGGCTGGTTTATACTTGGTCTAACGACATGTCTATAGACAAATAGAACGCAACAAGGGTCTCTGGTCAAAACAACATTTAATTTATACTCGGGTGTATAGAGCTGTTACTGCGGCTGTTGGTTTCCTTGTCGGTGACGCATTAAAGTTCAACGTTGACCCTGTCGCAGCATCCGTTGTCATGGTTACCTGACTGAGACAGTAACAAGACAGTGCACAAGTTCTCCAATTCTTTGGTAGAATGCCCTGCTTTTATTTCATCACGCTCACAACCATAAGCTATTTTCTTTAATTAGCTAGCTAGCTTTCAATTACCTTGTAAATAATCATCTTGTTGAGTTTATTTTCCTGTAATGATTCATGCAAATTTGCTAAAGTTAAGACGTGGTCGACAATGACAAGTTTGATGTTGGACGACAATTGAATGCTCATGATGTCACTGCGACAACTTTCTACAGACATGTCGATAGAAGGACTATAAACAAGCCTCTTCACTGAAGGGTCTTCACCTAACTTAGATGGTCCTCCACCATATTTCTCACTCCTATCCCTTCAGATATGCGAACACAAACTTGATAGGAGGAAACGGGAAGGTGCTAGGGGCTGAAATGAACCTTGGACAAGAAATTACACTAAAATCTTTATCGTCCACAGAAATTTCACCAAAAACGTCATTGTCCTTGAAGAGGTTAAAGATTTGATATTTGAACTAGTAGATCAGCCAGGCAGATGAAGTGGAGATACTTACAGATGGACTCAATGACTGTTTCCATGTATCACTCATAGGGATCTTAATTGTTGCATTGGGCAACTTTTAAAAAGCCACAGTTAAATGAATATGGATTGATACCGCACAAGACAACAGAATGCTATCGATTGATTTCTTCTTAAGGCAACCTCTCTGTCATTGTTGTTCACCACAAACCGCCTTCTTTTCAATGACTGCTTTTTCAATATTCAGTATGAATTAGGACACTGCAGTAAGAGTAGATCATTCATCTGGACATATTCTTTCAAATCAACACTGTTTTTTCAATACGGACTGATATTTTAACTACAATGACGAATGCAGCTGATATGAGTGACAGGCTGATTGTTGAAACAAAAAAGTATGTAATCAAAAAGGTTGTGGCCAAATGGTTCACCTATGACCTATGACCATACTGAAAACAAAGAGCAAATGCTGTTGGTACTTTAAAAATAAATCACATCAAAACCTATTTTACTTTACAAGCTATAAGAAGTGTACATATTGTAAATGTAGGGAACCAAAGGCTTAAATGGTGTTGATGGTATAATAATTTTTTTTTAGGCCATGTTGTCTTGCTGCATGTCACAATGTTGTTTTTGATTTTTTGAGGTTTTTCATCTCTACCAAATGGGATTGGATAGTAAAGTTATTTTTTTTAATGTTGAGTTCACAGGTTCTTTTTTAAAAACCTTAATATTTTATGTAAAAATACCTCTACCATCCTTTGAAATGTGTTAAAAAAGACGTGTCTCTCCATGGTGGTGAAAATGACACTGGTGCAGAACAAGAGGCTACTCCTGAGCCAATTCTGTTCCCATCACAAAGCAATGCATCCTAGGAGCTAACTGTACAACACTTAGGTGATATGGGAGTTTATTGTCATGGCTGTATGGCAATGGGACTGCGCTTGGAGGCTACGATCCCAAAACATCACACTACCTGTGAGAGACTGAGAATACAGTGGGGAGAACAAGTATTTGATACACTGCCGATTTTGCAGGTTTTCCTACTTACAAAGCATGTAGAGGTCTGTCATTTTTATCATAGGTACACTTCAACTGTGAGAGACGGAATCTAAAACAAAAATCCAGAAAATCACATTGTATGATTTTTAAGTAATTAATTTGCATTTTATTGCATGACATAAGTATTTGATCACCTACCAACCAGTAAGAATTCCGGCTCTCACAGACCTGTTAGTTTTTCTTTAAGAAGCCCTCCTGTTCTCCACTCATTACCTGTATTAACTGCACCTGTTTGAACTCGTTACCTGTATAAAAGACACCTGTCCACACACTCAATCAAACAGACTCCAACCTCTCCACAATGGCCAAGACCAGAGAGCTGTGTAAGGACATCAGGGATAAATTGTAGACCTGTACAAGGCTGGGATGGGCTACAGGACAATAGCCAAGCAGCTTGGTGAGAAGGCAACAACTGTTGGCACAATTATTAGAAAATGTAAGAAGTTCAAGATGACGGTCAATCACCCTCGGTCTGGGGCTCCATGCAAGATCTCACCTCGTGGGGCATCAATGATCATGAGGAATGTGAGGGATCAGCCCAGAACTACACGGCAGGACCTGGTCAATGACCTGAAGAGAGCTGGGACCACAGTCTCAAAGAAAACCATTAGTAACACACTACGCCGTCATGGATTAAAATCCTGCAGCGCACGCAAGGTCCCCCTGCTCAAGCCAGCGCATGTCCAGGCCCGTCTGAAGTTTGCCAATGACCATCTGGATGATCCAGAGGAGGAATGGGAGAAGGTCATGTGGTCTGATGAGACAAAAATAGAGCTTTTTGCTCTAAACTCCACTCGCCGTGTTTGGAGGAATAGAAGGATGAGTACAACCCCAAGAACACCATCCCAACCGTGAAGCATGGAGGTGGAAACATCATTCTTTGGGGATGCTTTTCTGCAAAGGGGACAGGACGACTGCACCGTATTGAGGGGAGGATGGATGGGGCCATGTATCGCGAGATCTTGACCAACAACCTCCTTCCCTCAGTAAGAGCATTGAAGATGGGTCGTGGCTGGGTCTTCCAGCATGACAACGACCCGAAACACACAGCCAGGGCAACTAAGGAGTGGCTCCGTAAGAAGCATCTCAAGGTCCTGGAGTGGCCTAGCCAGTCTCCAGACCTGAACCCAATAGAAAATCTTTGGAGGGAGCCGAAAGTCCGTATTGCCCAGCGACAGCCCCGAAACCTGAAGGATCTGGAGAAGGTCTGTATGGAGGAGTGGGCCAAAATCCCTGCTGCAGTGTGTGCAAACCTGGTCAAGAACTACAGGAAACGTATGATCTCTGTAATTGCAAACTAAGGTTTCTGTACCAAATATTCAGTTCTGCTTTTCTGATGTATCAAATACTTATGTCATGCAATAAAATGCAAATTAATTACTTAAAAATCATACAATGTGATTTTCTGGATTTTTGTTTTAGATTCCTTCTCTCACAGTTGAAGTGTACCTATGATAAAAATTACAGACCTCTACATGCTTTGTAAGTAGGAAAACCTGCAAAATTGTCAGTGTATCAAATACTTGTTCTCCCCACTGTAGGTCCAATAGCCTATAGGTGACTAGGAATTACCTCATGCCTTTCAAAAAGATGTGGCATATCTTTACTCACCCACTGACTCACTCAAACACCATATCACCCAGAAAAATGACAAAAGATAAATGTACTATTATTAATGTTTTACTATCTTTTACTGTTGTTGCTGAGTTCTTTAGTTTTGGAATTGTTTGTGTATGAAAGCATTATTAAAAGGCCAAAATGACATGGTGAGTCTGTGGTTTCTTTCCCTAGTCAGTTACATCCATAAGAATGTCAGTTAGACGTTGGCAATATTTTTGTACTCAGAAATTACTACTGTAAAGTACACCCTTAAGAGATGTAATACATTGCATTACATCATTTATTAATGTCTGAAAACAATGTATAAACCATGGGAAGACTAATTGATCAACAAACCTGTTGAATTTGCATCAGACTCTCTTCAAAGAAAAACTACTAATGTACTGCATGATCACATTGCAAGACATAATATTCTACAATAATTGTATATTTCATTCTAAAATATGTAAGTTGTTATTCTTCATTAAATACATTAAAGTTAGAATATTAGAATGCATACTTTTTTGTAGTTAATAATCGGTGAAAACATACTTTTGCAATGTTACACAGAGCAGACAAAAGAGACAAGAACAGATCAGTATAACAATTATAAAACAACAAAACAGAAAAAGATTACACAGGAATATTACATCTCTTTCAAAGCATAAGAATCCATAGTAAAAAATGTAACAGAATGAATCACGAAAATGTCTCAATCATGCCCCACAACAAACATTCACCTCAAGTCAAAGGTTTCCCTTAACATACACGTTCAATGTGGTTGTTTCAACCTCATAATCTACATCTACCTATTGTAAGTCCATTCAACTGTTGCCTTTTGAACCTGTGTGAAGCAGCAACAGTCAAAGTTACTATTGTTCACCATCAAACAATATCCCATAAGAGCATGTGTAGGTGTCTTTTGTCGAGAACTGCTGGACTGGTACCATATAGTATGGAGTAGTTGTGGATGGTACAGCAGACCCAGGCTGCTTCAACAAAGGCCATTGTCATAGTTCTTCACTAGGCGCTTGATGTGGAATAGGTTCTGTCTCAGGTCTTTGCTTCGCTGCTTCTTGGCATGATAGTCTGCTGTCTGCAGAGGAGAAATGCAACACTACAGACCTTAGATATCAAACATTTACAATTATATATCAATTGGTCAAGATACAGTCAGTGAATAATATCATTACATAATACACATGATATAATATACTCAATTATAATATATTTATAAATTACATAATATTATAAAGTTAATACCTCCCAAAATTAAATAATTGTTCCTAAAAAAAATGGACAAAGGAGACGTATAGGGAGTGAGTAATTATTGATGATTATAACTCACCCGCTTCAGGCCCTTGAGAAGGTTGTATTCATCAGCCACTTCCTAAGATATAAAGGATAACTCTCAAAAACATTACTGCTCAACGGGGGGCTATTCATTAAAGTCAGTTTATGCGCAACGATGAGGCAAACGACACACAAATTCGTTTTCCAACTCATAAGGCCAGTTTCCGGCGCATTCCATCTAAACTTATTTTTATTATTTGCGTATCATTTAACTGATTCATTCAACTACAGAGCAAAGGTTAAAATACCACTTACTCCTTAGTAGTACAGATTTGAGGTGAAATTACCGAATGCTTGACTCCTTTTACTGGGAGAGCCGAGTCTTCCCCTTCATCTGATTTTGTTCTCAAAAAGTAGTTATAAATGTATTTCTTTAAAGTAAGCTTTTGTGTGTGTGTGTGTGTGTGTGCTGTAATAGTGCTTGTTTCAATGAATTAGCAAAACTTAAATTAGGAGATAACGATGTAGTTGCCAATTATACATTTCTACGCGAAATATCAGGAGAATATTAGACCGTAAAGAAAACATAGCCATATTATTTTTTGCCAGAAAATGTAACAGCATATGTTTTCTTTACCTGGTACTTGGCAGTCCCCTCCTCCAGGGTTTCCAGCTCTCGGCTCAGCTTGTGCATCTGTTCACTGATGTCATCCATCTCGGCACACAGGCTTTTGTAGCTCGCCAGGTCGGAGTCAAACTCTTTCTTATACTGTCGTCGTTGGCTGTCTGATGTTATCTCAGGGTACATGCTGAAGAGACACATTACACAGGAATAAAGGAGACACAGGTCATTCCATTTAGATCAATGCTGCAATTTTCTTGAACGCTTTCTTGAATGTAGAGAGCTTTGGAACAAAATGGCCTTCTGTCATGCTTTCCCACTAGCATATCTGACACAGCACACACAGCAGATAACGGTTGGATACTGTCTGTTTGTTTAATCTATCACGCCATCCCTCGTTCCATCCATTCAGCCATCAATCCATCTTCTCAACAAATACAGCCCACCTATGCATGTGGTCACTTTGGTCTTGGTCCAGTTCGTTACCAGTATCCCCACCAGTGGTGTAGCCGGTCTCACACTGGGTCTCCTCCTGGGAAGGGGGGGTAGGATCCCGTTCCTTTTCCCTGTGAATGGGGTACTTCTTCAGGCTCTCTGCCTCCACAGAGGGGCTGGATCTGACCCTGGTGTGCCGGTACAGGGGCTCAGGCACACGTCCATTGGTGTTGTCATAGTAACTGGAGATAATATCAAACTGTCAATAAAGCTAGTTCACCTTTATAACTACATGATTACATTATGGTGTTATTCTTTGGACCATTCAGTCAATACTGCATGAACACTGGGAAAATAATTTATCTGTATTGACAGCAAAGCAGAAGTGGAAGGTGGCAAATTGATAACCAGCAGGCAGAGAAAATCTAATTTTAATAAAAAAGTATTTATTCATTTTCAAACTGTCATCAACAATTTTTGTATCGTTTTCCTGTGTCTAACCAGGCTTTACAGCCGGGGGTGAGTAGTAGGGTTCTGGTAATATTATTGTTACCAATAGGACAAGGCCTGGATTAAATCAGATCAAACTTTAACCGGCGATAGCCAACACCCACATAGCGGTTGTTTTGGCGGTGACGGATGCCCCGAGTGGCACAGCGGTCTAATGCACTGCACCTCAGTGCTAGAGGCGTCACTACCGTCCCTGGTTCAATTCCAGGCTGTATCACAACCAGCCGTGATTGGGAGTCCCATAGAGCGGCACACATTTGGCCCAGCGTCGTCCAGGTTAGGGTCCGGCCAGGGTAGGCCGTTATTGTAAATAACAATTTGTTCTTAACTGACTTGCCTAGTTAAATAAAGGTTAAGTAAAAAATTAAAAATAAACGCAGAACTGCGTTGAAGTCATCAAATCAGTCAGCAGCTGCTCTTGATCATTGTCACGAAGCCACACCCATCCCACTCATGTTAGAAGGCTATATAGACATAATTACGCTAAAATGTAAAATAATTAAAGAAAATAATGAGGATTTTGTTAGCCTAATCGAGGTATAGATTATATCTCACATTCCAGTGCTCGAACGTATTAACAAGGCTGCATGGGATTTCTCTTAATGCACTCCGTGCAGCCAATGGCAATGCCCACTTTAGGTATAATGCCAGGAGCCGCTTGTGGATTTGACAGCTCTAACACAGTTCCACCTCCGACGCCGCCAAAACAACCGCTATGCAGATGTTGGCTAAAGCGGATCTGATTGAATATAGCCCTAAGACTATTCACTCTAGGTCAAAACTATTCACTCTACATCAAGACTATTCACTCTAGGTCAAAACTATTCACTCTACATCAAGACTATTCACTCTAGGTCAAAACTATTCACTCTACATCAAGACTATTCACTCTAGGTCAAAACTATTCACTCTACATCAAGTTTATTCACTCTAGGTCAAAACTATTCACTCTACATCAAGACTATTCACTCTAGGTCAAAACTATTCACTCTACATCAAGATTATTCACTCTAGGTCGAGGCTATTCACTCTAGGTCGAGACTATTCACTCTAGGTCGAGACTATTCACTCCAGGCAGAGACTATGGGAACTCACTATGGGTTAAGGCTATCCACTCCAGGCTGAGACAATCCTCCCCAGACTGGCCTATTTACCTAGACTGGACTATTACATTTAGGGTACCAGTCAAAAGTTTGGACACACCTACTCATTCAAAGGTTTTTCTTTATTTTTACTATTTTCTACATTGAGGAATAATAGTGAAGACATAAAAACTATGAAATAACACATATGCAATCATGTAGTCACAAAAAAGTGTTAAACAAATCAAAATATATTTAATATTTGCAATTCTTCAAAGTAGCCACCCTTTGCCTTGATGACAGCTTTGCACACTCTTGGCCTGGAATGCATGTCAATTAACAGGTGTGCCTTGTTAAAAGTTAATTTGTGGAATTTCCTTACTTCTTAATGAGTTTGAGCCAATCAGTTGTTTGGCTCAAACAGCTCAAATAAGCAAAGAGAAATGACAATCCATCATTACTTTAAGAAATTAAGGTCAGTCAATCTGGAAAATTTCAAGAACTTTGAAAGTTTCTTCAAGTACAGTCACAAAAACCATCAAGCGCTATGATGAAACTGGCTCTCATGAGGACCGCCACAGGAATGGAAGACCCAGAGTTACCTCTGTTGCAGAGGATAAGTTCATTAGAGTTACTATCACGCTTGAAGGTAAGACCCAGATGCAGACTGTGTCGAAGTAACAAAGTTTATTACAACAGGGGCAGGCAAATGACAGGTCAAGGCAGGAAGGGGTCAATAATCCAGAGAGGGTGTAAAGGTACAGGACAGCAGGCAGGCTCAGGTCAGGCAGAACGGTCAGGCAGAACGGTCAACCAGAAAACTCGTAAACAGGGGCAAGAAAAAGGTGGGAGCAGGGAAACAAAATAGTGGTAGGTTCAATGAACAAAACGAACTGGCAACAGATAAACAGAGAACACAGGTATAAATACACAGGGGATAATGGGATAATGGCCTCAGAAATTACAGCCCAAATAAATGCTTCACAGAGTTCAAGTAAAAGACACATCTCAACATCAACTGTTCAGAGGAGACTGCGTGAATCAGGTCTTCATTGTCAAATTGCTGCAAAGAAACCACTACTCAAGGACACCAATAATAAGAAGAGACTTGCTTGGGCCAAGAAACACTAGCAATGGACATTAGACAGGTGGAAATCTGTCCTTTGGTCTGATGAGTCCAAATTTGAGATTTTCAATTCCAACCACCGTGTCTTTGTGAGACGCAGAGTAGGTGAACGGATGATCTCCACATGTGTGGTTCCCACAGTGAAGCACGGAGGAGGAGGTGTGATGGTGTGGGAGTGCTTTGCTGGTGACAGTCTGTGATTTATTTAGAATTCAATGCATACTTAACCAGCATGACTACCACAGCATTCTGCAGTGATATGCCATCCCATCTGGTTTGTGCTTAGTGAGGCTAGCATTTGTTGACCCAAACACACGTCCAGGCTGTGTAAGGGCTATTTCACCAAGAAGGAGAGTGATGGAGTGCTGCATCAGGTTACCTAGCCTCCACAATCACCCAACCTCAACCCAATTGAGATGGTTTGGGATGCGTGGGACCGCAGAGTGAAGTAAAAGCAGCCAACAAGTGCTCAGCATATGTGGGAACTCCTTCAAGACAGTTGGAAAAGCATTCCTCATGAAGCTGGTTGAGAGAATGCCAAGAGTGTGCAAAGCTGTCATCAAGGCAAAGGGTGGCTACTTTGAAGAATCTATAATATAACATTTATTTTGATTTGTTTAACACTTTTTTGGTTACCACATGATTCCATATGTGTTATTTTATAGTTATGTCTTCACTATTATTCTACAATGTAGAAAATAGTAAAAATAAAGAAAAACCCTTGAATGAGTAGGTATGTCCAAACTTTTAGACAATATCAAACCCCATGACTCACATATTGCCATTGTAGGTCTCCTCACTGTAGATGCTGACTGTTCCGGCTCCGTCTGAGACAACACTGTTCTCTGCCCTGAGGTCAGGGACGGTCTTCTCTGATAAGATCACAGTAGGGGCCCGCTGAGTGCTCTGCCCCTCTGCAACATAGTCCACCTGAAACAATGTAACAACATTGCTATTAGCCTAAATATTTCATATGGATATTGGTATGATAGAGCTTTTGAGGGTGTTTTGCTGTGTCCTGCCTCGAACGCTATGAACCAGAAAGTCTCATGCATCTTAACCAGAATGTCAAGGACATTCTCATAATTATACTGGTCTTACGCTGTAGACCACTTATACTACCTACACTATAACAACATCTCCACCCCGTTGATCCTCAACACTGGGTCCCCACAAGGGTGCGTTCTCAGCCCTCTCCTGTACTCCCTGTTCACCCACGACTGCGTGGCCATGCACACCTCCAACTCAATCATCAAGTTTGCATACGACACTACAGTGGTAGGCTTGATTACCAACAACGACGAGACGGCCTACAGGGAGGAGGTGAGGGCCCTCGGAGTGTGGTGTCAGGAAAATAACCTCACACTCAATGTCAACAAAACAAAGGAGATGATCGTGGACTTCAGGAAACAGCAGAGGGAGCAGCCCCCTATCTACATTGACGGGACAGTAGTGGAGAGGGTGGAGAGTTTTAAGTTCCTCGGTGGACACATCACGGACAAACTGAAATGGTCCACCCACACAGACAGCGTGGTGAAGAAGACGCAGCAGCGCCTCTTCAACCTCAGGAGGCTGAAGAAATTCGGCTTGTCACCAAAAACACTCACAAACTTTTACAGATGCACAATCGAGAGCATCCTGTCGGGCTGTATCACCGCCTGGTACGGCAGCTGCTCCGCCCACAACCAGAAGGCTCTCCAGAGGGTAGTGAGGTCTGCACAACGCATCACCGGGTGCAAACTACCTGCCCTCCAGGACACCTACACCACCCGATGTCACAGGAAGGCCAAAAAGATAATCAAGGACAACAACCACCCGAACCACTGCCTGTTCACCCCACTATCATCCAGAAGGCGAGGTCAGTACAGGTGCATCAAAGCTGGGACCGAGAGACTGAAAAACAGCTTCTATCTCAAGGCCATCAGACTGTTAAACAGCCATCACTAATATTGAGTGGCTGCTGCCAACATACTGACTCAACTCCAGCTACTTTAATAATGGAAAAATTTATGTAATCAATTTATCACTAGCCACTTTATATTATATAATATTTACTTACCCTACATTACTCATCTCATATGTATATACTGTACGCTATACCATCTACTGCATCTTGATGTAATGTATCACTAGCCACTTTAAACAATGCCACTTCATATAATGTTTTCATACCCTACATTACTCATCTCATATGTATATACTGTACTCTATACCATCTACTGCATCTTGCCTATACCGTTCGGCCATCACTCATTTATATATTTTTATGTACATATTCGTATTCATTCCTTTACACTTGTGTGTATAAGGTAGTTGTTGTGAAATTGTTAGGTTATATTACTTGTTAGATATTACTGCATGGTCGGAACTAGAAGCACAAGCATTTCGCTACACTTGCATTAACACACGCTAACCATGTGTATGTGACAAATAAATGTGATTTGATTTGATATACAGTGGCTTGCGAAAGTATTCACCCCCTTGGCATTTTTCCTATTTTGTTGCCTTACAACCTGGAATTAAAATAGATTTTTGGGGGTTTGTATTATTTGATTTACACAACATGCCTACCACTCTGAAGATGCAACATTTTTTATTGTGAAACAAACAAGAAATAAGACAAAAAACAGAACTTGAGCGTGCATAACTATTCACCGCCCCCAAAGTCAATACTTTGTAGAGCCACCTTTTGAAGCAATAACAGCTGCAAGTCTCTTGGGGTATGTCTCTATAAGCTTGGCACATCTAGCCACTGGGATTTTGCCCATTCTTCAAGGCAAAACTGCTCCAGCTCCTTCAAGTTGAATGGGTTCCGCTGGTGTACTGCAATCTTTAAGTCATACCACAGATTCTCAATTGGATTGAGGTCTGGGCTTTGACTAGGCCATTTAAATGTTTCCCATTAAACCCCTCAAATGTTGCTTCAGCAGTATTCTTAGGGTCATTGTCCTGCTGGAAGGTGAACCTCCGTCCCACTCTCAAATCTCTGGAAGACTGAAACAGGTTTCCCTCAAGAATTTCCCTGTATTTAGCGCCACCCATCATTCCTTCAATTCTGACCAGTTTCCCAGTCCCTGCCGATGAAAAACATGGATGGTGTTCTCGGGGTGATGAGAGGTGTTGGGTTTGTGCCAGACATAACGTTTTCCTTGATGGCCAAAAATCTACATTTTAGTCTCATCTGACCAGAGTACCTTCTTCCATACGTTTGGGGAGTCTCCCACATCCCACATGCATTTTTTCTTTAAGCAATGGCTTTTTTCTGGCCACTCTTCGATAAAGCCCAGCTCTGTGGAGTGTACGGCTTAAAGTGGTCCTATGGACAGATACTCCAATCTCCACTGTGAAGCTTTGCAGCTCCTTCAGGGTTATCTTTGGTCTCTTTGTTGCCTCTCTGATCAATGCACTCCTTCCCTGGTCTGTGAGTTTTGGTGGGCGTCCCTCTCTTGGCAGGATTGTTGTGGTGCCATATTCTTTCCATTTTTAATATTGGATTTAATGGTACTCCGTGGGATGTTCAAAGTTTCTGATATTTTTTTTATAAACCAATCCTGATCTGCACGACACTTGGCATCGCGTATGGTGATCTTAGGCTTGTGTGCGGCTGTTCTGCCATGGAAACCCATTTCATGAAGCTCCCAACGAATACTTATTGTGCTGACGTTGCTTCCAGAGGCAGTTTGGAAGTCGGTAGTGAGTGTTGCAACTGAGGACAGACGATTTTTACGCCCTACGCACTTCAGCACTAGGCGGTCCCGTTCTGTGAGCTTGTGTGACCTACTAGTTCGCGGCTGAGACGTTGTTGCTCCTAGACTGTTCAACTTCACAATAGCAGCACTTACAGTTGACCAGGGCAGGTCTAGCAGGGCATAAATTTGAAGAACTGACTCGTTGGAAAGGTGGCATCCTACGAACGTGCCACGTTGAATGTCACTGAGTGCTTCAGCAAAGCCATTCTACTGCCAATGTTTGTCTATGGAGATGTGAGTGGTGTAAAACTTGCCGCCATTGGACTCTGGAACAGTGGAAACACATTCTCTAGAGTGATGAATCATGCTTCACCATCTGGCAGTCCAACGGAAAAATCTGGGTTTGGCAGATGCCAGTAGAATGCTACCTGCCCGAATGCATAGTGCCAACTGTAAAGTTTGGTGAGGGAGGAATAGTGGTCTGGGGCTGTTTTTCATGGGTCGGGCCCCTTAGTTCCAGTGAAGGGAAATCTCCCAACATCAGTGCCCGACATCACTAATGCTCTTACATTTACATTTAAGTCATTTAGCAGACGCTCTTATCCAGAGCGACTTACAAATTGGAAAGTTCATACATATTCATCCTGGTCCCCCCATGGGAATTGAACCCACAACCCTGGCGTTGCAACACCATGCTCTACCAACTGAGCCACACGGGACCTCTTGTGGCTGAATGGAAGCAAGTCCCTGCAGCAATGTTCCAACATCTATAGGAAAGACTTCCCAGAAGAGTGTAGGCTGTTATAGCAGCAAAGGTGGGACCAACTCCATATTAATGCCCATAATCTTGGAATTAGATTTACGACGAGCAGGTGTCCACATACTTTTGGTCATGTAGTGTTTATTCAATTGATGTAGTTCTGTCCTTGAGCTGTTCTTGTCTATTAATGATCTGTATTGTGTCATGTTTCATGTTTTGTGTGAGCCCCAAAAAGACTAGCTAACAAATACAACAGGACTTTCTGGGAACACTTTTTTGAACCACCAGTGTATCATGCATTATAGACAGTGCCATCTAAGAATTGTTATAAGCAGTCATAACAGCTGATGGTCAAGGCTCTTATATAGAAAACCTTTAATGCATTCATAAAGGCTGCAAATGTATTCATAATACACACCATAGTTGTCCTCGGATGGCATAACCCAACATCAAGCACTTCCAGCAATGATCTACAACATCATTAGGAGCAGATAGACTGAACAGTCTGTCGAGACTAGAAGTCTGTGACATGGATCAGATGGGCTGCGCGCCATTACTGTTCCCAGCTGGAATACGTGTAATACCTCAAAGGCACTGTCTAGCGAAATACCTTTTTTTATTTTTTGAATTAATATGGTTTATTTTAATATAACCACAATGTTCTTTCAATATGGGGGCTAATTCATTTTTTAAAACTAAAATGAACAAAAAAAGAAGCTTATTTTCACCGACACCATTTCTGTGAAATGAAGCGGTACTATTGCGCCTTGCAGACAGACTGATTAAGAAGAGTATACTGTAGAGGTTTGCAGCAACACCAAGGCAACTCAATGCTTTAATACATTATACATGACATTTGCATTATATATGCTTCCCTGCAAGGCAAGCAGCTCATTGCAATGAGGGTGCATCGGGTTAGCACCACACAAGAAGCTGCCAGATACTTGGGATAAGATATAGGCCACTGTGGAATAATTGATTGCGAATACATTTTCTAACAGTTTGAGATCTATAGCACGGGATGTAATACATTCTACCAGAGAAAATGGAGGAAGTGGGGCTACTACGGAGTAAATTAATTACTGCTATACATGTGGGTACCAGAGTGAAGAGTCCATCACTATCAGTGCTCTGATCGCACTGATATTCTCACTGTCTATAATAACTCAACGTAGTGAACTCTCCAGGGACCCAGACAGGTCATGTATGAAACCAGCTCCTCACAGGAAGCCAATACTACTGTATGCTCTATTTCGAGGTTATAATATTTTAGTGAATTGTTTGTGCTAGGAAATATAATTTCTGAACAAGGGAATACAAATATATTTATTTGCTAAATCATATTTATTTTTGGATTCATGTTTTACAAGCTGTCTAATTGCTCTTTCAATGTAAGGTTTTTTGTGATAAACTAGAAAAACATGTCCAAATGGCCAATGTGTGCCATATACCTGCTTAAACAACTCAGGGCCTGGATTGTCCGAAACCATTTTGAGTAAATACACAGTCATGATAATAGGACCCCATTACCTTATATGGGTCCTCACAATGCCTGTTATCACCTGGCTGGTTAATGATCAGTCTGAGTGAAACCAGGTGTGCCATAAACAAGCACCTGACAGCCAGTGAGAAGAGGTAATGTTACTCTATAAACTACAGCAGAGAGGAAGTGGCGAAGCAGATAACTGGGCCCCAAATCAGTGTTCTCCAGCAGGTGGAGGTTTTTTATGGAGGTCAATGAGTGTCGAATTTGGTAAACAAAACATTGAATGGCTTTTTTGATCAAATAAAAATGTCTTAATGATTAGGTTGTTACGAATGACCTGATATAAGTAGTACACGTGACATCCCAGCAATTTTGAGAAAAAACACTTTATATCGGCGTTGTGCCTGGTCATCATTAGTTACCACAGCGACAAAGAGAAAACCCCCTTTGTGGCAACTAGTGGAAACCATTCACTGTTAAAATAGAAATACTCAAAACACCATCATTGTACAGTAAAACCATGAAAAGTAGTGCACCTAAGGTGAGATCTGGTGTTTGTATAAGGGCACAAGGCGAGACCCAGATGCAGACACGGGAGGCAGATGGTTTGTCTTTGATATTTATTAATCAATCCAAAAGAGGTAGGCAAGAGAATGGTCGTAGACAGGCAAAAGGTCAAAACCAGTTCAGAGTCCAGGAGATACAGAGTGGCAGGCAGGCTCGAGGTCAGGGCAGGCAAAATGGTCAGGCAGGCGGGTACGGAGTCCAGAAAACAGGCAAGGGTCAAAACCGGGAGGACTAGCAAAAAGAGAATAGAAGCAGGAGTACGGAAAAACACGCTGGTTGACTTGAAAGAATTACACGACGAACTGGCACAGACAGGAAATACAGGGATAAATGCACCAGGGAAAATAAGCGACACCTGGAGGGGGTGGAGACAATCACAGGGACAGGTGAAAGAGATCAGGGTGTGACAGTTTGAATGTAAACCCATTCACTTTTTCACATTTTGTTACGTTACAGCCTTATTCTAAAACGGATTAAATTATTTGTTTTCCTCACCAATCTACACACAATACCCCATAAAGACATAGCAAAAACAGGTTTTAGACATTTTTGCAAATTTATTACAAATAAAAACCCAGAAATTCCTTATTTACATAAATATTCAGACCCTTTGCTATGAGATTCGAAATTGAGCGCAGGTGCATCCTGTTTCCATTGATCATCCTTGAGCTGGTTCTACAACTTGATTGGAGTCCTGTGGTAAATCTGTGGTAAATTCAATTGATTGGACATGATTTGGAAAGGCACGCACCTGTCTATATAAAGTTCCACAGATGACAGTGCATGTCAGAGCAAAAACCAAGCCATTAGGTCGAAAGAATTGTCCGTAGAGCTCTGAGACAGGATTGTGTCGAGGCACAAATCTGGGGAAGGGTACCAAAACATTTCTGCAGCATTGAAGGTCCCCAAGAACACATTGGCCTCCATCATTCTTAAATGGAAGACGTTTGGAACCACCAAGACTCTTCCTAGAGCTGACTACCCGGCCAAACTGAGCAATCGGGGGAGAAGGACCTTGGTCAGGGAGGTGATCAAGACCCTGATGGTCACTCTGACAGAGCTCCAGAGTTCCTCTGTGGAGATGGGAGAACCTTCCAGAAGGACAACCATATCTGCAGCACTCCACTAATCAGGCCTTTATGGTAGAGTGGCCAGACAGAAGCCACTCCTCAGTAAAAGGCACATGATAGCCCGCTGAATCCCAAGCGTCACGTCTGGAAAAAAATCTGTCACCATCCCTACGGTGAAGCATGGTGGTGGCAGCATCAGGCTGTGGGGATGTTTTTCAGTCTCAGGGACTGGGAGACTAGTCAGGATCAACGGAAATATGAACGGAGCAAAGAACAGATCCTAGATGAAAACCTGCTCCAGAGTGCTCAGGACCTCAGACTGGGGCGAAGGTTCAACTTCCAATAGGACACCGGCCCTAAACACACAGCCAAGACAACGCAGGAGTGGCTTTGGGACAAGTCTCTGAATGTCCTTGAGTGGCCCAGCTAGAGTCCGTACTTGAACCCGATTGAACATCTCTGGAGAGACTTGAAAATATCTGTGCAGCGATGCTCTCCATCCAACCTGACAGAGCTTGAGAGGATCTGCAGAGAAGAATGGGAGAAACTCCCCAAATACAGGTGTGTCAAGCTTGCAGCATCATACCCAAGAAGACTCAAGGCTGTAATTGCAGCCAAAGGTGCTTTAACAAAGTACTGAGTAAAAGGTCTGAATACTTCATATTTTTCATATTTTTTATTTCGATAAATTTCCTAAAAAAATCTAAACCTGCTTTTGCTTTGTCATTATGTGTTATTGTGTGTAGATTGATGAGGGGGGGGGGGGGGGGGGAACTATTTAATCAATTTTAGAATAAGGCTGTGACCTACCAATATGTGGAAAAAGTGAAGGGGTCTGAACTGAATACTTTCCAAATGTACTGTATTTCAAAACAAGTACTCGGAGCCACCCAAGTGGTTCTTCAGTATGAATAATTGTGTTTTGAAAACAATTGTTGGTGTTTCAATGCATGTAAATGTTTTGGCATATAATAAAATGTTTTTAAATTGCAAATGGTTTATAGCATAAATATTGATTGATTATACATTTTGTTATACCGGAAGTAACAAGGTCAAATAAAATGTTATTGGTCGCATACACATATTTAGCAGATGTTATTGCGGGTGTAGTGAAATGCTTGTGTTCCTAGCTCCAATAGTGCAGTAATATCTAACAATACACACATCTAAAAGTAACATAACATGTATAAAGTGAGCCTTCATTGCTGGTAATCATGTGAGAAAGTGGATGTGAACCCAGGTTCCCTGCTTGTCAAAACACTGCCTTAGGCCACTCAGCCTGTTGTGCTGAACCACCTTTGTTACACTGATCACATGGGGCCTGATTCAGGCTTAACATGGACTCAATAAAACATTTACTGAAGTCCCATTTTTTTTAAAGTGCACGTTAAATCAACTTATCTCAAGTCTGAATAGGGCCTAAGGAGAATGTTTTTTGGTGAAATTTCACCTTTATTTTTTCATATCTTCATATCAGAAGACGAATGTTGAGATTAAAGGCAAAATGTGAACTTAAACATTGTGCTTCTGTAGTGTTCAGAATCCCCCCAGTCTGAAGCATAGCGGTGGAGGGAGGGCATTCAAAACTCTATGGTCAAGTATAAAAACAGGCAAGTTTGCAGGCACCTTCCCTGTATTTGGGTCCTTCACAAACTCCGACAGGTGAGCGCAAATAAGAACATTTATTTTGTGTAGCATTTTGGATGCTAATTGTCCAAGTAAAACAGCCATTTTGTTTCATTGATCAGTTTTCTTGATGCTACATGTAGTTAATTGACACGTCATTGTTTGCACCTTTTGTGCACTTGTTTTATATGCAAATGAAGGCCAGCTTTTGAGATAATACTGCTGGCTTGTTTGCCTACTAGTTTTATGAGTTTTATCTACTGTTTGATGTATACCCCACATGCTATATGCTACACTTAACAGCCACTGCGATTGAAGCCTGCTCTAGCTTTGGCCTACTACACCACGTGTTATTTCATCCCACTTTTGACATTCATATTGTTATCTTGTTGCTATATTTGCATAGCTTAATCAAGTATTTGCTTTTTGCATGTTATTATGTTTAATAATTGTATTCATATTGCAATTTATTAATATAATAGCATTTGATAACCTAATTTTACATTCATGCACTATCATTATGGCTTGTTATTTTTTGCTATTTCTGTCTCCCTGCAGAAAATCATACACACACATATATAGATATACATATATACTGTATATATGTATATATGCCAATATACTGTATATACACAACGTTACCCACCGGCTGGCCAATCAAGACCAGCATCAAAGACTAATGCCAGCTGAACTGTCAACTGTCAATCATATCATCTAACTCAACTGTACTGTGACTCAATTAATCTGAACAACCTTCCATGTACCATCATCTGAATTTAAAGACTCAGGTCAGGACATTAGCATAATGGATGACTGGTGGATCGCATTTAGCCCTGGGCTGAAGTTTTTTTACAAGTGCTTTTTGCCCTCCAGAACGTCCTCATTTCATCGGGGAATGGACTCTACAGGTGTAGGATCTTAATTTGAGCCAGTTTGCTACAGCAGGAAAATAATCCTGCAGCAACAGCAAATGTGAATTATTTTGTGGATTTTTTGTAGAGTTTGATACATTTTTCATTAGGGCAAATCAAGTCTGACATTTTAAAGTGTAAATTACAAACTTTAGAAGCCTTTTTAAACATACAATACACTAAAAGTTAGCCTTTTCTGCTGTGCAGGAAAATTCTCAGCAACAAAAATGCTGAAATTAAGATCCTACATCTGTCAAGTTGGTTGGATGTCCTAAGGGTGGTGGACCATTCTTGATACATACGGCAAACTGTTGAGCGTGAAAAACCCAGCAGCGTTGCAGTTCCTAACAGAAACCGGTGCGCCTGGCACCTACTACCATTCTAGAATGGTAGTAGGTGGTAGTAGGTGCCATTCTACCTCTACTACACCCTCTGAATCGCACACATACACAATCTATGTCTCATCTTAAATATTATTCTTTAACCTGTCTCCTCCCCTTCATCTATACTGATTTAAGTGGATTTAACCTTTAAAAGTACATATGGAATTGTTTTAAGATGGTCATACCATCGTTCATTTAGCTATTCGATTTTGAATGTTAGGACCCCTTTAGGTATAAAAATAATAATTTGAAACGATTGAATTTGGCCTTTACTACTAGCCCCTAGAAATGCACTGAATAACACATTCCTAAATGCCAAAAAAGACAGTCAAAAAATAAATCAGAAGGAATAAGGTTTTGAAGTGTCTGTCCTATATCAAGGAGATATAAGAAAACTCTATTTTTTTATGGACACATATTTAACCCCTTATTTTTGTTGGCACAAAACTACCTCCATACATCCATTCGTTTGTATGGGTTACATTCAGACGTAAGTATTTAGAAACTTTTGTTATTTCCCAAATACTTATTTTCCACCATAATTTGCAAAGAAATTCATTAAAAATCCTACAATGTGATTTTCTGGATTTTGTTTTTCTCATTTTGTCAGTCATAGTTGAAGTGTATCCTATGATGAAAATTACAGGCCTCTCTCATCTTTTTAAGTGGGAGAACTTGCACAATTGGTGGCTGACTAAATACTTTTTTGCCCCACTGTACTCTGCTGAGCAGTACAGTCATATCTGACTAAGATCATGGTGTCAGAAGTGATTGGAACTTGTCAAATATAAAACAGGAGAGATGTTCCTTTGAGTTTAGAGTTTAGACTGATCAAAAGTAGCTAACAGCTAACTGGACTCTCATGTCTCTTCCTTCATTGAGCAGAGCCAGAAATACTTTTGAGGAGATGGGAAACTCCATTGTAATCGTATTAACGCCCATTGTGTACGTTGCCCATGCTACGTCAATGGGCCGCAAGGTGCATTCTGGGATAGGAGAGCGCTCCTTCAAGGAGTGAACTACATTGTTGGTTAAGGGCGTGTAGCTAAGCATTTCACAGTATTTGGGCGCATGTGATAAATTACATTTGATTTGATTTGATTTTATTTGAATGAGAGTAAATTGGACGCTAGCTCAAAAACCCAACATTAGCATGAGTTTCGTCAACAAAAAGTACAACATTACAAATATTTTCCATGATGTGAGATAATTAACTTGCTATCTGTAATATTGTCTAGCTTTGGCATCGTGACATTAAGGTACGTTCAAGGAAAATAGGCATGTTTCTCGACTCATACCCTAACTTTGAGAAGGGATTATGACAACGTGAACGCAATTTTCCGACGGTCTGCTTGGCGTTATACATTCCTCTATTTCTTGCCTAATGGAATTCCTATCTCCTCCTTTCTCTAATATCTCTGGCAGAGCAGCCCAAGTGGAGCCATTGCTATGTATACACAGAGTCGCCATGAGCAGAGTGCATGCAGAGCGAGCTACCTGCGCGCAGGGAGGGATAGAGTGACAGACCAAGGCGATTTCAGGTTTTCGGACAGGGCCTTAAATTTGGCAGAAGCAATCGGGCCTGGGTAGGGTTGAGCCTGAACGTCACAGGCATGGGTAGGACTCAGGCGTAAAATTCATGGCTGTGCAGGGGTCTAGTTAGCGCTCCCAATCTCTGGCAAGGTGTTGCACAACTCTTGATTATGTGGTGTTACATCACACCGTCATGTTTCAGAACACCTCAGGATGAATGTTTCAGTCCACCTTAAATCTGTCTCAATACACTCAGAACCATGTGTTTCAATACTCCAGCAAAGTTAACGTTTCATCTCCTTTAAGGTGGTAGCAGCTCAGTTGCCACTAGTTTTAGTGTTACAAAGCACTTCATTTTTAGTGTTGTGCCTGGTGTTTACACGCATATACCCCCTCTCATTGGCTAGAATGGTCCAACCTGACCTTGCCTCCTCCCAACTGCCTTCCATTTTTTAAGACATTTGTTTTCATTGTTAGAGAGGCCACTTGAGTATTTGGTCAATATAATGGATAATCTGTGACCACAGCCACTTAATGATCACACCACAATGCCATGTTTATTCTTCCAACCACTATGTTGAGAGCTTTTATAAACTGGATGGTTTGAGCCCTGAATGCTGATTGGCTGACAGCCGTGGTAATTCAGACCGTATACCACAGGTATGACAAAACCGTTATTTTTACTGACCTAATTATGTTGGTAACCAGTTTATAATAGCAATAAGACACCTCGATGGGTTTGTGGTATATGGCCAATATACCACGGCTAAGGGCTGTTCATAGGCACGACGCAACACCTCTTCGGGCCTTATTGCTTAAATATCACCACAACGCAATGTTTATTCTTCCAACCACTTTCTTGAGAGCTTTGCTATTGCTCTAGTTATCCAGGTGACAGGTTGGGACACAAAGGAATTAATTGTAACGCACTTGGTCAAACATGTGGGCTGTTTGTGATGTAACCAACCACATTATGGATGTTCTTGGCCAACGTGAGTAGGATAGGACTACTGCAGTGAATTTCTGGACATTTTTGTACCGCAAGAAATCAAATTTTCCACTTACCCAGTCCTGTACATCATTTCGTTCAGGTGGTCTGAGCAGAGGTCGGTCCCAGATAATGTTGGGTTTGCCGTGGCGCCAGATCTTACTGCGGGTTTTGTAGGCGTAGTATGCAGCTACACACAGCGCCACCACTACTAAGAACCCAAGCACCAACGCCACAGCCTGAAACGGAGGGTAAATTAGATGTGTCCTCATCACTACATACAGTATGATTAATTTCTTTAGGTGAATGAAAGAGTATCTATAATTAAATGTAATATGATTAGCCACAATGATTGCCATTTATTACAACAGCTATCCAACTGAGAAAACAAAAAGGTGTCAAAAGTATTTCATAGCATGTACTGTAGTAGTAAACTGTTAAGGTTTATAAAGGAAAGATGTACAGTGCTCTCCGTAATTATTGGGACAGTGAAGCATTTTTTCTTCAGTCTGCACTTTAACTTCATGGTCATTGTTTGATTTCAAATCCAAACTTTTGGAGTATAGAGCCATAAGAAGAAAAAATGCTTCACTGTTCCAATAATTACGAAGGGCATTGAAGTAAAGCTTTGACCCACCTCTTCAGGGTCCATGTAGCAGTAGTGTTGGAGATACTGGTTGTACATGGGGAAACCCCCAGGGAACCCCACTCCCACACTCCCACTCAGACTGGGGCTTCCCTGCATGTTCTGGCACATCATAAGCATGGGGTTATAGAGCATGCTCTGAGAGCTCTGCGACATGGGGTTGACACCGATCACAAACACAATGTCAATGATGCCCTGCAGCACCGCCAGGACGACGTCACAGACTAACACCGTCAGGTAAAACCTCCGACCGCGCATAGCAGGCGACCGAGAAAAACTCCCCACAAGGAAGCCCAGAGAAACCAGGAAGTTAATGGCCGCCATGGATATCATGGCTGACTTGGCCGAATACGGGGTCATGTAGGAGCTGGAATAGCCATAGCTGCCTCCGTAATAGCCACCAGTGCCACTGCCAACCCCCATAGACCCCGTTCCATAGCCCCCCATTCCTATTCCTGCTCCGTGCATGTCCCAGACCAACGTGGAGGCTACACAGGCAAAAATGAGGAAACACAAGATGACTGTTGCTCCTTCCATTGTTTTGACAAACCCAGGAGCAGAGAACCATTTGTAGAAGTGTTGAGGCCTATCTTCCATATAGAATGAGTCAGGGGGAGGAGGGTAGGGGTCAAAGTTGCTCCTTGGGGAGGGCACACTTCTGTGGGTGTAGAATCCATTGGAGGTAGCAGTGTAGGGAGGACTATAGATGGGTGGGTTGTCGTAGTGCCGCGGCTCATACATGATTCAGAGAGAAGGGAGGCCTGCAAAACAAGACATACATTTTATTATGTCACACTAATGTACTATCATAACAAATCACATCTTATCGCAAATTATATAAATGATATCATGATATCAAATGACATCACGTGCTATTACATCCCATTGGACTGACACATTGGATAGATCTGGAGTGTCTCTCTTCTCTCTGTGTGTTTGCCCAACCGACGGTATTCTCATTAGTTTTGTTGCCAACAACACTCCCTCTCCCTCAGTGAACAGCACAACTCATCAGTCCACTGCAACTCAACCCAATGGACCTCAATAATTTAGACAGCCAGCAGCAGCAGTGTGTGCAGTGATGCGTGGTGTTTTCCACTGTGCTCTCTACCTCTCAGCTGCTTAAGTCCAGGTGTCATGTGTCCTGTCCGCATGTGATGAATATACAAGGGAAGGGTACAATATAAGCCATGTAATGATGATAGTGACTATGCCCTCACGGTTACATCTGACTGTCACCACTCTAACCTGAGCTATGTTTAGGTCTACACACACACACACACACACACACACACACACACACACACACACACACACACACACACACACACACACACACACACACACACGTTGGTTTTACTATCCAAGTGGGGACCAAAACATTTATTCCCATTCAAATGACTATTTTCCTTAACCCTAACCTTAAACCCAAACCCCTAACCCTAACCATAAACCTAACTCCTAATTCTAACCCTAACCCTAAACCTAACCCCTAAGCCTAAAATAGCATTTTTCCTTTTGGGGACAGTGAAATGTCTCCACTTGTCAAATGTTCCTTGTTTTACTATCCTTGTGAGAACTTTTGGAACTCAAAAGGATAGTAAAGTTAGAACATACATCTGTGGTCTCTGATAGGCAGGATACAGTAAATAATTCAAGAGCTGAACTCATGAAAGGCTGACAGGCATCAAAGCAAGCAAGTTCAAGGCTTCAGTCATACAAAATACACGATACTGCTATATTCACTGGCCACAGTCCATATCCTGTATGAAATTATTATTACTAATGGTGAAAACTAATTTAACATGCTTTTGCATACAATTCTAAAAATAGGCCTGCACGCCACAGTAAAAGCACAAGAATATGTGACCAACCAACAAACATGCAGGCCTATAAATATAAACATGAAGGTCTAGTTTTTTTGCGCCTCTTGTGTGGCATGATCTCCAAAAGGCCTTAAAGTTGGTGGATTTGGTGCCTTTAGGACAGGGATGCTCAACTACTGATGGATGTGGGGGCCACCATTTCAGTAATGGGATAAGACTCGAACTACCAATTGGATATCACGAAAAAGTGGTAAGAAGTACAAAATAAAGAATAAAAAATATTTTACAAATATATATTTTTTTTAAGTCAGCTGACATAGGCTAATTAAGTGCAGTCAGTGACTGACATAACAAGAGAAACTGCTGATGCACATTAAAAAAAATCGAAATTGCACCTTGTGTATTGTACAGTTGAGACTGTTGAGAGTTGAATAGTAGAATACACAAGGTGCAATTTCTACAAAACAAAAACAATGTATTTTATTTTGGGGGGGAAAGGATATGCGGGCCTACATAAATTGCCCATCCCTACTCTAGAGCGATTCAGGCTGATGTTAGAGGGCCTTTTTACTGAAGAATGTGTTCGTTTTATATGATTGTGTTTCTTTCTGTTTTTGCTTTTCATGTACTGTGTAAATTATGTGTAATAGATATGTCGTGCAATTGTTGTTTGTTGATGTGTTGTTTATTAATGTGTTAGACTGGTCGTCATTGTAAATAAATAACAATTTGTTCTTAATTTACTTACCTGTATAAATAACGGTGAAATAATATAAATTAACAAGAGAAAGCCTAAAAAAACGCAACCCTTAAACGTTTAGCAGCTTTTCTGCTCACACAAACAAAAAACAAAGAATTGTATCCTATATGCTACTTTAATTTTCCACGGTTTATCAGATGGAGTCATTACATTACATTCCAAATTCCGTGTCACCAACACAGCCTGTCAAACATAATTGTAGTACCAACTGATAACGTTCACTTACCTGAAACGTCTGTAGGCTAATGTTATTGAAAAACGGTCATTGTGCAAAAAATATTTTTTAACATTACAGCTATTATCACTTCGAATATAGGCCTACTTTTCGAAGCTTTTTCACGCATGTAGGCTACATCTCCTGAAACTATTAAAACGTGTGCGTGCACTGCCTGTTCTCTTGGCTGCTCCAATGCGCATGGCGGTGCGCAAGGATCTCAACCAGTCTATGGCCTCAACACAGTAGACTTTTCAAAAACTATCGCGCTCTCCTTCAAAATGTGGAGACTGGAGAGAGAGCCACCTTAAACTGCATGTCGCTTATCACGTTTTTCCAGATCAGTAATATAAAGGTGGAGGAGAGATACAACACATCTGGAAGAATGTGCATCTGCTGTATAGGCTTACCTGCAAAACTATTGACAGGAATAGATTTTTATAAAAATATATATACAAGTTACAAAAACAAATGTTTTTTTTATTCTTATGGATTCTTTAAAAAAATGGAAGTATTGCATATGTCATTACTGTGTTATAGATTCAAGTGGATTGTTGGTTCCCTACTGCCCTTTTAACGTTTCATATTTAACAATTCATATAAAGAAAATACGAAAAAACTCCACGTTATGTAGTGTATATGTAAAGCCCTGCAAATGCAATGCTAGTCAATGAAATGTGAATTGACCCTGTTAGCATTGTCCACACAAGTCCAAAGGTACACAATTGCGCTCTGGGTTGGTTTACGAGTTCATTCACTCCATGACTGAAACTCACTCACAATATTTCTGGGCAAGTAATCTTTACAGTAGCACAAAACATGCTGTAGGCTATAATGGAACAACACACAGTTACTGATTTGTACAGACATTTACTGAAATCTAAATAAACAACACACCAAAAAAACCAATGGTGCTTCAATAACGAAACAATCAAAGGCGTGACAGGATAATGATGGTCCTTTTGTTCCCTCTGTATGCTATTTCTTCAGGTCCGACCCTTTGCCAAGCTGTCCTGGTCGAAATTGCGGATCCTGTTCTTGATGTGGCCTAATTTAGCTTTCAGATAGTCACAGCGTCCCTTCTTCTCCAGGAAGGCAGGGTCCTGTGAAGTCAAAAAGAAACACACGTCGTGTTGACTGCAGCTCCATCACTTCTCATCTTTCTCCACATCCTGATTCTTTTTGTAATGTAAGCGGTGTTAAATGAGAAATCTAGAGGCCCCGTTTCAAAGTAGCAGCAATATTATTCACATGAATGGGCAGCTTTATTGAAAAAGCAAATATTACCTGGGTGTTTACACAACAGTAACAATTCTACTACATCTCAGTTGAACGTTAAAATGATTGCTGAATGATTTTTGGAATTGTTTCAGCTTGAGTGAGGAAACGTGAGAGGAATGTTAGGGGTCTCCATTCACCACATACACTTTTGTTTTGCTCATACTTCTTCAAAATCCGCTGGATTCTCTTCTGCTCCTACATAATGGACAGAACAAACACCCACAATTAAATTGGTTAAAAGGAAAGAAAGATATTCATGTTTAAAAATAATATTATGCAGATGTCACATGCTATTTTTAGTGGAAGCCTTTGTGCAGGGAATGGAATGGATTGTACCTCTCATTGCTCAGTGACAGTGACAATGAGATAACAAAAATATATTGAGTTCAAGCGTAGTTACACTTCCAGAAAAAAGGAAAGGGGTATCATATCATAGTGAGATCGAAAACACCATCGAGGCCCAGATTTGCAGAGTTAGATGAAATCACTCACCTCATGACTATTGCCATCTTTGAGGAGTTTGCCCATCATGGCATCCAGCTCTCTGAACTTCATGAAGGTGGTACTGATGTCTTTGTGAAGGTCCTTGTACTCCTGATACTGGTCGTTAAAAACAGCTTTGTATTTTTCCCTTTCTTCCATAGAGAAGATTTCTGGATATTTACTGAAGGGATAGGGTAAGACACAAGGCTATGTTAGATAATGTCTTATTACATATCATTATTACACCTAGTACAATTTAACCAAATATGAGCACTTCCTGTTGCTCCATGTGTACCTCAGCACGAGAGCCTCACATCCTTACCCAAAATCAGTGTCAGGATATTAGGCAAATCCTCTCACTCACATTATATAGTCTGCGATGACTCTGGGCTTCTGGGCATACCCTGTGTGGTTGGCTCTGTTCCGGCTGCCTGGCTCCTCCTGATGGAAATCTGTGATGTGCAGGCGTTTGGTCGCCCTTACTGAGCTGTCCATCTCATCCTCAAACACAATCCTCTTGGTCTGGCGATTAGGAGGTTTGGTCTGGGCAACAGAGATGGACCTCAGATGCTCCTGAAGCCAAAGTTGAAGAATTATGTATCATGCAACAACTCAAAGTATATTAGATACCAAAGCATCCAATGACACATGTACACTGTGCTGAAATGGTGAAAACAACCTCCCTCATATGATGATTGCAACTGCGTGAAGTTATGTACAGAACCAGTCAAAAGTTTGAACACACCTGCTCATTCCAGGGTTTTTCTTTATTTTTACTATTTTCTACATTGTATAATAATAGTGAAGACGTTATAACTATGAAATAACACATATGGAATCATGTAGTAACCAAAAAAGTGTTAAACAAATCAAAATATGTTTCATATTTGAGATTTGTCAAAGTAGCCACCCTTTGCCTTGATGACAGCTTTGCACACTCTTGGCATTCTTTCAAACAGCTTCATGAGGTAATCACCTGGAATGCATTTCAATTAACAGGTGTGTCTTGTTAAAAGTTAATTTGTGGAATTTCCTTACTTCTTATTAATGAGTTTGAGCCAATCAGTTGTGTTGTGACAAGGTAAGGGTGGTATACAGAAGATAGCCCTATTTGGTAAAAGACCAAGTCCATATTATGGCAAGAACAGCTCAAATAAGCGAAGAGAAACGACAATCCATCATTACTTTAAGACATGAAGGTCAGTCAATGCGGAACATTTCAAGAACTTTGAAAGTTTCTTCAAGTGCAGTCGCAAAAACCATCAAGCGCTATGATGAAACTGGCTCTCATGAGGACCGCCACAGGAATTGAAGACCCAGAGTTACCTCTGGTGCAGAGGATAAGCTAGCCAGCAGCAGCATACCACCCTGCATCCCTCCGCTGGCTTGTTTCTGAAGCTAAGCAGGGTTGGTCCTGGTTGGTCCTGGTTGGTCCCTGGTTGGTCCCTGGATGGGAGACCACATGCTGCTGGAAGTGGTGTTGGAGAGCCAGTAGGAGGCACCCTTTCCTCTGGTCTAAATCAAATATCCCAATGCCCCGGGGCAGTGATTGGGGACATTGCCGTCTTTCGGGTGGGACGTTAAACAGGTGTCCTGACTCTCTGTGGTCACTAAAGATCCCATGGCACTTATCATAAGGGTAGGGGTGTTAACCCCGGTGTCCTGGCAAAATTCCCAATCTGGCCCTCATACCATCATGTCCACCTAACCATCCCCAGCTTTCAATTGGCTCATTCATACCCCCTCCTCTCCCCTGTAACTATTCCCCATGCTGTTGCTGTAAATGAGAATGTGTTCTCAGTCAACTTACCTGGTAAAATAAGGGTTAAAACAAAAAAATAAACGTTTCTTAGAGTTACCAGCCTCAGAAATCAGCAATTAACTGCACCTCAGATTGCACCTCACAGAGTTCAAGTAACAGACACATCTCAACATCAACTGTTCAGAGGAGACTGCGTGAATCAGGCCTTCATGGTCGAATTGCTGCAATTAAACATCTACTGAAGGACACCAATAAGAAAAAGAGACTTGCTTGGGCCAAGAAACATGAGCAATGGACATTAGACTGGTGGAAATCTGTCCTTTGGTCTGATGAGTCCAAATTTGAGACTTTTGGTTCCAACCGCCGTGTCTTTGTGAGACGCAGAGTAGGTAAACGGAGGATCTCTGCAGGTGTGGTTCCCACCGTGAAGCATGGAGGAGGTGTGATGGTGTGGGGTTGCTTTGCTGGTGACACTGTCATGATTTATTTAGAATTCAAGGCACACTTAACCAGCATGACTACCACAGCATTCTGTAGCGATACGCCATCCCATCTATTTTGCGATCAGTGAGACTGTGATTTATTTGACCCATTTATTTTTCAACAGAACAATGACCCAACACGCCTCCAGGCTGTGTAAGGGCAATTTGACCAAGAAGGAGAGTGATGGAATGCTGCATCAGATGACCTGGCCTCCATAATCACCCGACCTCAAACCAATTGAGATGGTTTGGGATGCGTTGGACCGCAGAGTGAAGTAAAAGCAGCCAACAAGTGCTCAGCATATGTAGGAACTCCTTCAAGACTGTTTGAAAAGCATTCCAGGTGAAGCTGGTTGAGAGAATGCCAAGAGTGTGCAAAGCTGTCATCAAGGCAAAGCTGTCATCAAGGAAAAGGGTGGCTACTTTGAAGAATCTAAAATCTAAAATATATTTAGGTTACTACATGATTCCATATGTGTTATTTTATAGTTTTGATGTCTTCACTATTATTCTACAATGTAGAAAATAGTAAAAATAAAGAAAAACCCTTGAATGAGTAGGTGTGTCCAAACTTTTGACTGGTACTGTATATATTTAACTGTATTGTTCAACTTTATCAATCATATGTATTTCGTCTTCCTACAGAGATGAAACACATATGGTAGAGAATCATAATTTTCCTATATGTTGTCTTCAATTGAAAAACTAAGCTTATTTGGCTACATTGGCTACTCCTCCTGCTGTTGTTTTGAGATCTATGTCGTTTTTTTACTCATTCCTCTAAGAACTGCTTGATCTGACACCATTCCCAAAACAACTTCCAGATGGCAATTTCTTTTATAATTCTTTTTTATTTAACAAAGCAAGTCAGTTAATTATGAACAAATTCTTATTTACAATGACTGCCTACCCCGGCAAAACCCTAAAAAGGACGACGCTGGGGCAATTGTGCGCCGCCCTATGGAACTCTCAATCACGGATGGTTGTGATACAGCCTGGAATCGAACCAGGGTATGTAGTGACACCTCTAGCACTGAGATGCAGTGCCTTAAACCAATGTGCCTCTCAAGAGTGCCCATTCTATTGCCCATTCTATTGCCAATGGGCAATAGAAATGCCATTAGTCAACCACCTACCTGATTCTCAAAGAACTCCATCTCCCTGCGGGTGGCCTCATGCCTCCACATTTTCAGACACACCAGGAAGCTGATGAGGTACATCAGCATGTTGATGAAGATGAAAGCCGTGCCAGCCATCTGTCCTCCGTCAACCCGACACAGGCTGGACATTATGGGGTTAATGCCAATGGTCATGTAACACAACCCCCCACGTTTGAGGTCATTCAGGTACACGATACCAGCCGCCATGTAGAGGAGGAACAGGGCGACGTTGATGATGCCTTCTGTGAGCGGCCACCAGGGGGAGTCCAGAAGAATAGTACGGTAGTACATGGTCAGCCCTATCACCAGTAGGAGAATGGTTACAATCCACGTCACCCCAACCACCGCCATCACGAATGGAGTCATGGGTCCATTATAGGAGTACCCCGACGTGCCATGACTATTGTTATACAGTCCATAGGCGTTCGACCACTCACTGTCCTTATAGATGTAGGCACAGACACAGGCAAGGACCATACCCCCAAAGAGAAGTTCAAACCCAGCCAGGAGTCTCAATAACCCAGGCCAGGATTTCATATAGGAGTACTTAAGTTTGTAGACTTCCACCTTCTCCGCATAGTACTCAGCTGGATGGATACTGGTCAACTCTGATTCATCTGGAAGATAATGTAGTTGGTCATTGTCTATGGGACTGTCCCTCAACAAGGGCCTACGGGAACTCTTGCTGGAGGTCCCCAGTGAGTCCTGAGTGTCCCAGTACCTCCTCTCTATTATTGGGCTGACAGGTGGACTCACCCTGGTGCCATTGGGCACAATCTTGACCCCATTGGAGCTCAGATCAGAGTCTGCATCACCTTTCCCCAATTTGTGGAGAATACTGCCCCATGATTGGGGGAGGAGGGTTCTCAACCTGCCCTTTAGAGCCCCCTCGTCCCCACCATCACCCACTCCTTGTACATGTGGAGGAGTGATGGATGAGTGGGCAGTGGAGTTTGCATCATGTGAAAGGTTATCCTCAAAGGTTCTCTGAGGTGTTAGCTCTGCTTGGCCATTGTTCGAGGAGATCCTCTTCGAAGAGGAGTTCCCATCCACACTCTCAGGGTCTCCGCTCTTGAATATCTTACTCCAGTTTTTCATGCTATGGGCTGATATACAGTAAGTGGGCTTATTTAATCATTGAGGATAGAAGAAAGATGAAGAAAGTTTAAGTTCATTTTCTTGTCGTAGAGGAACTGTGTGAATCAAAAAGGAACAAAAAACAAAACAGGCTTAGGCCTACTGTAATAGGGATTTAGCATTTTTGAATATGTATGCTGTGTATTTTTTCACTTGTAATAATTGTTGATATTAACTAACATTTTGACCAATTAATCCTATATTTACATTTTCATTTTAATCCTTTTGTAGATGCTCTTGTCCAGAGCGATTTACAGTTAGTGCATTCATCTTAAGATAGCTAGGTGAGACAACCACCTATCAAAGTCATAGTCAGTACATTTTTCCTCAAAGTAGCTATCAGCAAAGCAGTGCGACACTCTTCGAAAAAAAGGTGCTATCTAGAACCTAAAATAGTTATTCAGGTGTCCCCATAGTCCAAGTCGATATTCATGGCCTAAGAAGGAATTCCCCTCGACCACGACCAAAAAAATGGGGGAAACAAACATTATTTCCCATTGACGGCTATTGTAAAAGAGCCAACTTCGTTGTAATGTTTTTGTTTTACAGAAATAACAAAACATGCCGAAAAGCTGCTGTGTTGTTCAAAGTAAAACCAGGTCAAAAATATCGACCTACGGTTCGCAACGCTCCCACATAGGGAAATAGATATTGCGAGAAGAGCCCTGTGGCTTCAGGCTATTCGGCGTGGTAAATGTGGGGACCCGGTGTCCAAGTAGGCTACACGTAGCTGTGTGTGGAAAACATTTCATCACAGGTAAGACATTTAACTTGTTTAGTACAGTCTGTTTGTAACTCCACTCATTAGTTGCAACTGTATACAGTGGTGGGAAAAGTACTCAATTGTCATATTTGAGTAAAAGTAAAGTTACCTTAATAGAAAATTACTCAAGTAAAAGTCACCCAGTAAAATACTACTTGCTGTAAGTAAAGTAAAATATATACTTAAGTTTCAAAAGTAAATGTAATTGCTAAAATATATTTAAGTATCAAAAGTAAAATTAAAATCATTTAAAATTCCTTATATTAAGCAAACCAGAAGACACAATTTTAGTTTTTATTTATGGCTAACCAGGTGCACACTCCAACACTCAGACATCATTTACAAACTAAGCATTTGTGTTTAGTGAGTCTGCCAGATCAGAGGCAGTAGAGATGACCAGGGATGTTCTCTTGATAAGTGTATGAGTTGGACAATTTTCCTGTACTGCTAAGCATTTAAAATGTAACGAGTACTTTTGGGTGTCAGGGAAAATGTATGGAGTAAAAAGTACACTATTGTCACGTTCCTGACCTATTGTTCCTTTTTCTTTTATTTATTTAGTTGGTCAGGGCGTGAGTTGGGGTGGGTTGTTTTTGTGTGTTTTGTCTAGTCTATGGGGTGTTGTATGTGTATGGGGTACAGTAGAGTTGTCTAGTTATGTCTATGGCTGCCTGGATTGGTTCACAATCAGAGACAGCTGTCATTCATTGTCTCTGATTGGGAGCCATATTTAAGGCAGCCATAGGCAGTAGGCTTGTGTGGGTAGTTGTCTATGTATGTTCTATGTTGCATGTGTGCACTTAGTTCAGTTTAGCTTCACGATCGTTTGTTTTGTTCATTTTGTAAGTGGTTGTTTTTTCCTTCATTAAAGAAGATGTATTTTTCACGCGCTGCGCCTTGGTCCTCTCTCTCTCCCTTTGACGATCGTGACAACTATTTTCTTTAAGAATGTAGAGAAGCAAAAGTATAAAATATATATAAATAGTAAAGTAAAATACAGATACCCCAAAAAAGTATTACTTTAAATCATTTTTGCTTGGCTGTGTAGTCCATTTGTTTGTGTTGTTGGTCTTGGCTAGTTTAATGTTCCAGTCGGTAGATAGTTATCACTCACGTGGCTGCTAGCACCATCATGAAAAGGGTCATGAGGGAAGCCCTACAAGATTTCGTTTTTTTTAAGAGAACACTTGAGAACAGGCAATGTTGAAAAGTAATCTTTAGATGTACTTTTCTTAAACGTAGCTTTGTAATTGACTAAAACAAGCAGACAACAAGAAAATAGTGCCTGAAAAAGGTCAAGTTTTTGCTGTGAGCCAATGGGGTAACCTAGGTAACCACAGCTTGTTTTCCCCACAGGCAGGCGGGGCTGCAACATTCTATTTAATACTAACTGGGACTATAGGAGAACCCTTTGAAGAACCCTTTTTGGTTCCAGGTAGAACCCTTTTGAGTTCTATGTACAACCCCTTACAAAGAGGGCTCTACAAAGACCCCAAAAGAGCTCTACCTGGAACCAAAAAGGGTTCTACTATGGGGCCAACCGAAGAACCCTTTTGAACCCTTTGCTTAAAGTGTAGAAAAAAGTGTGAGTGAGAGAGTGTTAGTGCAAGAAAATGGGTGTTAATAGTTTTTTATCTCTTATTTTTCCCTATATGACATCATTTTCTACTCACCCCCCTTTATTATAATGATGTGGCACAGATATGTTACTATAGGTCAGCTAAAAATAGAGCTCCACAAGAATGTTTGATCTTGAGAAAGAAAATTACTGTGGCGGAATGTTTATGAAACACTTTTTTTCTTTACAGCACATACAATAGCCTCTCCCTCACAGGAGTCTGAGGAAAACTCATTTATCACATTGTGCAGTCAATGTCAGAAACAGTTCAGGTTCTCAGCGGGAGCATGCTGTTTCCAGCTCCTCGCTTCCAACTCAAGAAAGGAGAAAACAAAATTGCTTTCTGGTTTAAACCGTGCATTTCTAAATTTCTACCTGCTACAACTCACAAGACAAAAGAGGCTTAAAACGTACCTTTGGCTCACAATAAACTGACACGTAGGCTTAACGTCTACACAAATTATCAAACTATAACTTCAAATAAAGTCCTAATTAAATCCCGCTATGATTTTCTTTACATGGAAAGTTAGTTTTATATGTGATGTGGAAGTTAGAAACTTCCTTTAAAATGTAGGCAGCTTACCTTGTTGTTGCTATGGACAAGTTCCACACTGAGTAGCACAACTGTGATGCAGAAACTGTGATGCAGAAACTGTTCTCAAAATGATGTGATGCAGAAACTGTTCTCAAAATGGCTGCCCCTCCAGCAGGCCCAGCCAGCTCCTCTCAGGTGACTCTGTGTTATCGCAGGCGGTCGAGCTGAGAGGGAAGCAGAGCTTAAATATGAAACCTGAACAGCCCTTGTGTTGGTGCTGCCGGGTGGCTGGCACCGCTAGGCTAATCTCTGTGGGAGAACGGCTATAAATATTTACATCCAAAACCTAGATAGTGACAACTCTGAGAGAACACTGCTCAAACTTCTCTGACGCTCAGTGTATTTGACCTCGGCAGGTATTTTGAATATGTTTTGGAAGAGAATAGTATTTGACCTCAACACGTGTTTTGAATGTGTTTTGGAAGAGAATAGTAATTTACCTCAACAGGTGTTTTGAATGTGTTTTGGAAGAGAATAGTAATTTACCTCAACAGGTGTTTTGAATGTGTTTTGGAAGAGAATAGTAATTTACCTCAACAGGTGTTTTGAATGTGTTTTGGAAAAGAAAATACTTCCCTATTAAAGAATTATGTTTATTCTGAAAAAGGTTATCTCCTGTAATACCAAATCTATTCTGTGAATTCATCAGGGGCATCTCTCCAGTTTGATATCAATCCTACCCTATTAATCATATTACAACCACTATCTAAGATCTGCAAAATAGCTTATCCCATTATCTATAATTCAATTATATTCTCATAACCATAAACATAGCCTAAGTCTGGCACTAGAGGCCAGCATACTCCAGTTATTAGGCTTCTCTCTCTCTCTCACACTCTCTCTCTCCCTTTCTTTCTCCACTCTCTCCATTTCTCATTCCCACTCTTATCCCCAATTGCACAGAGAGCACAACCCCAGCAGCGATGTTCTTGCCTCTCATGACCGTGTTTTCTCAGTCATGTGTAAAAAGGCTTTGGGCCTGATTCCTCCCCACCTGCTTTGGGCCTGATTCCTCCCCACCTGCTTTGGGCATGGATAACAGGGCTGTCTTTACTGACTCTCAGCTTCGTCAGGTTCAGTGGAACGATGCAGGCCCTGAATCAAACCGGCAGCTAGTAACACCTCACCTGTAGTGAGGTGTTTCCCTCCAGGGTTAGAATGATCTAGGAGCTGCTGACACTGAGCTAACTAGAGCTCACTTCCCTGCATTGATATAGAGCTGCTATAGAGTGTAAGGTATGACATTGGTGCCTTATGCTTGTCTCTTTGTGTGCATTTTCTTCAGAATCTGCCACGACTGTAACATTAGTCAAAACAATGGCCAGCGCTACCTGTATTGACTTGATGCAGCCATCGAGCCATCAGTCAATCAATTTGACTCAATCTTACACCACTCACAGAGGTTCATGTTACATTCCACACCATTTCCGTGTGAAATAAGATTTCAAAACCTAATGATATCAAGATATCATTCTTGTCTTCTCTCAACTTTGCACTTAGAGCAATTCAATTCTGTGGAACTCACTAACATTCCAACTGGCACTATCATGAGTGTGGGTAGGAGAGTGCACTGTGCAATGACATTGTTTAATCATCCAGCTAGCTTTTCCTCCACAGTCAACAGTATTGTACATGTGTGCACATTGATATGGGGAGAAACCTCAAGGCCTCAAGGACATCTGAAGTGTGTACTGTACAATATTCCTCTATTCAGCTGCTGTTGTGTTGATGTTGTGTTCTTGTGGAAGGTGAAGGCCACTTATTCAGTTGAGAACAATGTCCAGAGCACTGCAGATAGAAATGTAACATAGATAGAGAATGAACAGAAGGGAACTCTTTTCCGCACGACAGACGATCTGATCTGTTTAATACATTACGTTTCTTCGTTACAAATATTGTTTTTATTCTAAGTGAATTTCCTGTTTATTAAATGTCATTTATTGGTTTCGGTGACTTTGATCACTGAATAGAGGTTGATGTATTATGGGATGTCAGAGTGTTGCCGAGTGATGTCAGTGTTCGGTATTACCGTAGATGGACATGTTCTGAAAACCAATTTGCAAAATTGAAAACATTTTATGCGAGGCTTTCTGAACGAGAAGTGAGATATGATCCTAGATCTGAATTTATAGCCTTGGTTGAAGTGGTCGTGTGAGATGGAGGACATGTTCAACACACACACATAGGCACACACTGCTTCACGGATCAGGTCCTGACGCATGGTGCCTGAATGGGCGTCTCTCTCTTCACAGCTAAATTAAGCAGAGAAGCCATGGCAGCCTGCCACAGACAGACAAGCTAATTTGTAACATTTCATCCTGTTTCCCTCAGACCTTCTCCGGGTGAGCAGGATGATGGATGCAGAAATTGGAGATGCTCACTCCAAGAAACATCTCCACAGAAAGCCCCTATACTCCTCCCTCTTCTCCTCACCACTGTCCATCGAAAAAAAGACTGAAAATGTGGATCAATTCCTATCCTCTTTGATATCCCCAAGTGTGTGCCCAACCACATTAGCCGAAAGTGATTGGAGCAGCATTAGCATATTGCAGCTGGTAGTAACCTTCGGGGCAGACAGGGAGAGGCAGTGGGAACATCATTGAATAAATGCCTCCCTCTGCCAGCGCTGACGTCCCATAGGGACCTTTTCACACTCCATGTTCTCGGTGAGGGTTACATCATACAGAGGGGTGACACTTATTGGAAAAGAAGCGTGTCATCATTTCTCCCATCGGCCACTCTGTATAATTAGCGTCGAAGGATCATTTTATACATGTTGACATAAATAGCCTCGTTAAGCCGGGCCCGTACATTAATGGGTGTGGCCCCGTAGCCTTGCATTTGTGACGACAGCACATAGTTAACCTTGGAACCGGGCCTAAGATGTCGGATGTCCCCCGGAACACTGTGTTTATGTTTCTATCAATAAGGACTTTGTGATCATGTTTTAGGACGTTCCCTTCCACAGTGTTTATTTACGGGAGTAGCGCAAGTTGTCTGTGGCTTACACGGGACCATTCTGTCTCTCTGTCGGCACTTGGCACAGTATGTTCCAGTTTCTCTGCTCCTGGAGGCTCCCCTCAAAAACAAAATTGCTCACGAAAAGTTGTGGAAACTGTAAAATATTGTAGTAGGATTTACAGAGGTTCCTAATAAAAAAGAAATCGAAGTAAAAAAACAACAACAAAAGTGACATAAATCTAAATGCAAATCGTCAAGCCATCCAAAAGGTTTTGCTCCATCGTCATTTTTGCACAGAACCATGCAAGGGACAGGGTTGGTTTCTCAGTTTGGTCATTATCGTGTGCCAGTCGCCGTCTCCCAGCAAACTTCAAGACATGCCATTACTACTCAGAACTGATGCCAAAATCACACTCAGTTACATTTACCACATGAAATTGTGTTATGATCCCTTATTCTATCTATACAGTCAAAAAGGAATCTGAGGTACTGTATGTAGGCTCTACTGTAGGTGTGGTTGCAGAGGAAGTGAGGGTGATCAGTTACACCTACTTGTTTAACCTAGAGGTATTTACAGTACTTAAAGTCAAAATATTAGTTATCCCATTGATGACAAAAAATGGAGAGCGAAATCCTAGCTGAAGATAGTATTTAATGACCAGATGTTCGTTCTCCTCTTTTTGGTACAACTGTCACCTGCAAAAGAAATAACAACACATACAGAGAACATACCATCACCGAATGCCAGCCATTAAAATTGGTTTATTCCGCTACTACAAATGCATTCTGTGGCAGTGTACACATAACAATGGTATACATTACTTAGTTTTCATCCTGTTATATCTAGTCTAAACACAATCAGATGCCAGCTTTGCCTGTTCTTTTAGATAGAAGTAAGAATGATTGTATTCAGATTATTTTCCTCACCAGATATTATCAGCATATTGATATGAATTTCTCTCTCTCTCTCTTTGAAAAATTGTGGCATTTTTGGCAAGGACTATTTTCAGAAAACGAGGACTCTATTTTGCTGTAACAGCTATTGGAATGATGTTTGGGCAGTTAACGTTTAGAAAAACCCTGGGGCATGTCATAAAGAAATATGATGTCTACAACTGAAATTCTCTATCATAATGTGAAATACAGAGAGCAATACCCTCTCTATACATTACTTTTCTATTTATATTTCTGTAATGTCCTGAAAGTTGCGCCTCGCTGCATCTGCCCCTTCGTTATTACATTTGTCCCATTTGTTCTGTGACATCCACAATGAGGTCATATTCACGGGACACCCACTCTTGCTGCTTCTAAACCCCATGGGGCAAAACGGACATCTGTCAGTAAATGAGGTATGGCTCTAATCTCTTTCTCTCTCTTTCTCTCGCTCTCTCTCTCTTTCTTTGCTTCCTCTCTACCAGCTGAAGTACCTCTACTCTCTGGAGAGGACATTCAAGCACCTGTGATGTCTGTTTACTGGTGCTATATTAAGTATCATGCACTAAATGCAATCTGAAGAGGGACAAGGGGGTTCCCCCATCTTTTGACCAAATTTTCCTACCATCAAAATGGTTGTTGGAACAAAAATATAGTAAAACATATAATTGGGTATGGAGCTTTTGTTTTTGGTGATGACAGATGAAGGAGTTAAATCTCAAACATATGAAGAGGTTAACGCTGGTATGCCTGGAACAGGTGAGAGCACAATCAAGTAACCCTCCAATCAACTCAAAGGTGTAAAAGCTGATTTTAAAGAGAGACTATAAGCAGTGGCGGACTTGCCAGGTGGACTGGTCCATTTTTAGCACAATGGGCCTGTCCAACTTCGTTTTTTGTGCAAAATGACAATTATCTGGCTTATAATGGGGGCCTCAAGGGCCGTTGTGTTAGAAATGGCAGAGACGATTTCTGGTCCCAGTCCGCCCCTGACTATACAGTAATAGAGTGATATCCCTCAGTTGGAGTGGATGGTTAGTGTGTAGAGGGGCAGTGAAGAGACATGCTTGATTAAGTCCCTTTCACAGCAAGCTGAACATGTTATTAAACCAAGAGCTCTCTCTCTGGACAGCCTGACCATTAGTGGATGCTTACAGGTACAGACTTGGTCGACTGTTTGGTGGACGACAGACTACAACATGTCTAACTGACTTTCTGATAAGGTTTGTTCTCCTTACTAAAGTCATATCGTAATGCTGTGTTTTCTTGATTGATAACGTTCACTTATTATTTTTTAAATGGGAGATCCATTACCCTTTTGAAGGAGGTCGAGGTAATAAGTCATTTGGACACCTTGTGGTACTGTGAACTAATTTACTGTCTCTAGCCATCCAAGTAGCTAAGTACTTTATTTGTATTCTTTCAGGATTTTTTTTTTCATAGAGATTTTTCTTCACGCCAATTTCAGACAGGGAATGCATTTGTTATACTGTAACACATTACTGCAACTCTCTAGATTTTCAACTCTAGAAATCCTAGGTTCCCCCCCAAAAAAGAAATCGAAGTAACAACAACAAAAGTAACATAAATCTAAATGCAAATCGTCAAGCCATCCAAAAGGTTTTGCTCCATCGTCATTTTTGCACAGAACCATGCAAGGGACAGGGTTGGTTTCTCAGTTTGGTCGGTATTGTGTGCCGGTCACCGTTTCACAGCAGACTTCAAGCCATGCCATTATCTGAATACCTGTGGAAGCTCTGATTTGTACACTCTTAGGAAAAAAAGGTGCTATCTAGAACCTAAAAGGGTTCTTCGGCTGTCCCCATAGAAGAACCCTTTGATAAACCCTTTTTGGTTCCAGGTAGAACCCTTTTGGATTTTATGTAGAACCCTTTCCACAGAGGGTTCTACATGGAACCCAAAAGGGTTCTACCTGGGAGCAAAAAGGGTTATCCAATGGGGACAGCTGTAGAACCCTTTTGAAACCCTTTTTTGTAAGAGTATATTGAAAAGGTAGACTACATTTCATAGTTTTGTGTGAGTATGAGTGCGCAGCATCGAGCTGGAAGTGAACTCTCTCCCTCAAACACATTCTCTCTTTTTTTCTCTCTCTCACTCTCTCTCTTTCTGACCTATTCCGTTAGCATAAGTTTAAAAAAAAACGTTTTCAAAACATTAAGAGATATTGTGTAATGGAGGCAATGTTATGCATTACATTAAGACAATTTCTATGAGTTTTTGAAGAGGAATGTATCTGAAAAAGGAATGCAATGCTTGTATTCAGTGTTAACATCGTAAAAAACTTGCTCTGAAATTAGTAATTAAATAACCCTCTACTATTTGTACATTCAGGCACTGAAAAATCACATGTCAATATGTAACTAAAAAAGATAGTCGCTCTCAGCTTTCCCTTGGTAAGAACAAGGAAACGGAAACTTCGAAATTGGCATTCGTGTACATTTTCCTACTCAGTAGTAATGTCATGTGCATTCCCCTTGCTCTCCTTTTGTGTGACCCCCCCCCCCCCCCCTCACCTTAAGTGCGATTCAACAATGAACTGACGTCAGAGCTTTCAGAGGCCCTCTTAAACCGTCACCTTGGCTTACGGGGAAAAACCATGACACCTGTCTTGTAAAAGGGAAGTCCACCAGTTTGAAGTGTCTCTCCGTGTGGACAAAGGTGTCATCTAACCTTCTCAGACCCCGTAGACTGATCTGACCAGGCCAGGCAAGTCCAGGCAGACCCTCCACGGACGGACAACCCCCCCCCCCCCCCACTCCTCACTGGGTTAAGGACGCTCCGGTGTGATAGCCAGCTCTCACCCCAGCAACCCTGAACTCAGTCAGTTTAACTATACAAGGGCTTTTACAAAAAAAGCTAACTTGAACAGCCATACAATGGCTAAAACATAAACCATATCTCTACTTGTCTCGGTTTAAGTCGTTTAGGTTATTGTTTAGTGGATGTGTCAAAGTTTTTAATGGTTTGCATTGGAGCAGTTTCTAGTTCAGTCCCACGCTGGAAGTTCAGTCATAATGGTGTTGGTTTTTGGATGTGACGTAGAGGGGGGCTTAGGGGGGTTAGGGGAATGTTATGGGTCGTCATCGGGGGTAGTGCGGTTTAGGGTCGTTTTGGGCGGTTCCGAGGGCGGGGGCTAGCCGCTGTCAGAGGAGGTGTGCGGTGCCGTTGAGGGCGAGCGACGCCGGCGGGCTGTGGAGGTCCAGGAACGCTCGGAACGCTCGGAACGTTCCGAGCGCTCTGAGCCCAGTGAGGTGGGCCGGAAGCGGTGCAGGAAGCCGTCCAGGAATTCCTGCTGCTGCTGGTTTATGGCTTGGGAGATGAGGCAGGGCAGAGCCTGTAGGCTGCCCGTCACCGAGTCCAGCTTTTCCTCCAGCATGCCGATCCGCTTGTCCAGTTCCTCGCTACGCTCCTGCAGCTCCGACACCAGGTCATACATCACATTCTGGGTCTGCAGGAGGAGGAGGAGAGAGACGAGGTGATGGATCTATTATGGTATATGCTAAATGTATTTATTGTGTATATGAAATGTAGTCGTTTGACACTTGCCATAAATTGCTCTCAAAGCATATGCATGTCAATTCTGTATGGTATCATTATCACTATATGATGCATATTAGACTGGTAGCTTTGAACTCACATCAGTTGCAAATGACCCCTTAAGAGGTAATAATAATGAACAAAGTAATAAATAAATAAATCATGCTAGACTAAACAACTAACTGGAATCAGAATCTATGGATGTCAATATGAGAGTTGACAGGAAGAGAACTATCTGGGTTAGAATGGGTAGCAACTAGGGAAAAAACTAATTGGTAGGGATCTTTTCTTATCAATATCACCACAGCTTTTGAACACTCAATAAATTAAACTGTATTTTTTGTTTTTTATACTGGGAGGTGATTATGCAACATTATTATACAGCATAACACAGCAATACAAGTAAAGTAATACACAGTAATACACAAAAATGACAAACGGCAACATAAATAATGTAGTTATGATTATTTATTTAATATTAGCAGCAGATTTTCCAGAGGGAAGCGAAAAACCATAAACCCATTTAAGCCAATATGGATATGATAAAAAATTATGTTGGATGCTAACCGCCGATAAACTCCACAGAAGAAGAGGCTGGGGTGACAATGCCGGTAGCTCCCTAGGGACAATGGTAGACAGTGTCCTTCACCCCCCCACCCCCGACTGTCGGCACTGTTTCCGCAGTTCTGTTAATGACAGTGAAGGCAGGTGTTCTGGCAAGTGTTAGAGAAGGACACTGGGTGCTAGCTAGCTAGTTAGCTAGCCAATTAGGACTCCGGTAGTCAGCAGGCGGGATGGGTAGCTAGCTAACACACCGGTAGACCGTGTACTTCGCCCCCGCCTGTTGCCCCACTGTGTGCTAGCTAGTTAGCTAGCTAGGGGGACTCTGTTACACAGCAGGTGGGAGGTGGGGGCAACACCGGTAGCTAGCTAGTTAGGACACCGGTAGACAGTGTGCTTCGCCCCCGAAAAACTCAGCTAATAATTTTGTTTCCCTTTTCTTTTGACCCACATTTTAAGTCGAATAGACAATCAAGGGAAATCCAGAATATCAAAAGTGTCACACACGGGGGGAGATGTTCCTGCAGATGCTCACATGCTCACAACGCCCTGAATTGCGAGCCGTATTAACACACTATTGTCAAGACGTGCGCAGTAATACACACACCACAGTCCCTGGCCATTGCCACTCAATGATGCTCTTTTAAGAGCCACCTAACACTGTGCGTGCGTGGCCCGGGACCTTCAGATCCCATGGCGGTGACGTTAACGCTTATTCTACGAACCCTGTCATGAACACATTATCTTAACACTATTTAAATGGACAGTCTGGTGATGACAGGAAGTCAGTACTGATTGAACATTTATTTGTCTTGCTTGGTTAAAAAAATTATCTAAAACAGTTGATGTGTTGAAAACAGTCACATAGCTAACCAAGTTAACAAGCATGGCATTTTCTTTGGCCTGCCCAAAGGTCATGCAAGCAAGCAATTACAGTATGTTAGTGTTGTTTAACTTGGCTGCACCCGCACCCCCTGGCTACTTTTTACATGGATGGCGACTTCAGGTTTTTGGGAATACATTGAAAAGTAACTTGACACTGTGTTAGTCAGTCTGCGCAAATTTGGATTATAATGACAATAAAGAAAATTGCATTGACAGAGGAGGGAGTGTACTGAATAAAGGCATAAGGTAAGGGCTGTAACGTTAGCTAGCTGAGCAAGCCAGGTTGACTGGTGTATGGAGTAACGTTAGCTAACGTTAACATTAGATGAGTAATAACGTAAACTCACCCCATTCCGTACAAATGTGCGTGACCGTGACATTCAAACGAGGCTACAAAGAAAACTAATGGGACTGTAGCGACTGTGTTGACTTCAAAATCGGGGGTGTCAACTAGGTTTCTATTCAAGCGTTGATCGACATGGTAATGGCTCTATAGTATTGGAGAAAAGTTTTAAAAAACTGACCCTCCGTTACATCTTGACATGTCATTGACTTGTCGTAACGTACAGCTGGCATAAAGCAACTATTTCTGTCTTACAATCTCTCTCCACCAGGTGTAGCACTCTGGTGGAGGTGTAGCACTCTGGTTTTTAAACGATGGTCTCTCATCGTTTAAAAACAAGAAATGAACAGTGACAGGGGTAAGGGGGATACCTAGTAATTTTTTTCGTCATCATTGCATGCGATCATCATTCTCAAAGCCGCTGTTTACTTCTAAGATCACTTTAGCACCGCCCTAAAAACCCGGTTCAAATTCGACACAAAACTTCAAATAGGTATATAATGACACATTATATAAACTCTTTATAGTGTTTTATTTACATTTTAGAGGCGATAAGGTGATAAGTTGGACAGATCAAGTGAAAAAAGCAATTTTCCCACACGACATCTGTCCTTCTCACTATCACGCATTAGTTTTGCTTCCCCACCCGCCATTTTTAAAAAGACCCGACAGGGCTCATTGCCTGCTTGAATTATGCAGAAACGGGCAGTGTTTAGGTCATGTAACTGATTTTGTTGGAAAGGGGAGAAATTGTGCTTTACAATGGTATTGACATTACAGTTGATCTGGAAGTATTATGTTTTTGGGGCGCTAAAATAAGGGCAATTGTACGGACCAAGGCGATGTACGAGTTTACGTTACTCATTGCATGTATTATACATTAGCAGCATGGCAGTTTCCCAAAGTTTAGTGTTGACTATGAACTTTACTAAGCTAGCTAGCTGTGCTTTGTGGAAGAATGTGGGAGATGTTGTTGTGCCGGTGCTTCGCTAACTGTCCACACAGCTAAAGTTACAGCCTTGTTGGCTTGTAGCTAGCTAGCTAACATTACTGGCTATTGGTAGTTGGCTAGCTAACTGGCAATGGCAGCTATCTAAATTGTGCTTATTTGTTTGTGCTGTGATTGCATGCAAGTGCCAAGGCCAACAGTTTGCACAGATGGTTTTAGCCATGTGAAAAACTTTCGATAGAAAAATAGCTAGCTAGCTTCCTTTCCTTGTAGCTTGCCTCATCGGAATGGTGTTAGCTAGCTGCTAGCGCTGTTGCTGTGCAACCTAAGTGCTTTGGTCCTATTTTAGAACTGAGATTTGGCTGAAAAGATGTTAGCATAGTCAGAAAAGCTAGAAAAGGGTAGAACATCGTTGGTTGTTAATGGACATAAATGAGAATGTGAGAGTGATAAATTATACATTTAATATAAACTGTTTACCCTACAAACTTGTTTTGTCCAAATGCTGGAAAGTCTAATGGTCACTTTATGGACGCTGTCGCTCGGGGCAAGAAATTGTCTTTTAAAAATATGGTATGTGGTTCTCGGGCGGCTCATGACAAGAGTTGTGTTGTGTCCCTCCAGTCAAATTGATTTGTGAATGTTCATCGACTTCGGTGTCATATTGGCATAGATATTATGGTAGGGAGATTTGAATTTAACATTGGGCTTCAACCAATGCATATACTGTTAGGAGCTATCGCCACCACAATAATACAGTTTGTGTTTTGGCAGTGTTCTACCTCCTTATATTCCACCGGTCATAATAGCAGGACAATTCAGGATCAAGGATGTCTTGTCAGGATGTTGACTAATACCACAGGACTCTAGCCCCTCAATTAAGTTAAGAGAATGCATTTCTCCGAGCTAATTGGTCATTTTTCATCATCTGTCATTAGCTGTCATTAGCTGAGTCATAAACTGAGGGGATAATCTACTAACGAACATAAAAGAGTTTAGGTGTTATTTACATGGCTATCCAATGCTCTATTCCCTAAGCCAAGACAGGCTGCTTTAACTGCAGGTGAAGAGAGACCGGTGGGGGTCTGGCAGTGCAAACACACATTAAAGCACCAGCTTCTGAACATTTTAAAATAGAAACCTGGAGTGCAAATGCCACACACATCAATGCTGCGGCCGGCGTCCAGCTGTGAACCTTTGAAAAACCCTGCCGCATGGCCTTTATAAGCCAGGGCAGGGGCCTGGATCTGGGTCTTCTTACCTTAGCCAGGTCCACTAGCGTGTTGGCCTGATCATTGAGTTTCCTCTGCTCCATCTTCACACTGCGCAGTCTGGGCAGAGGCAGGGGGGGTGAAGAGGGTAGAGAGTGGGGATAGGGGGCAGAGGCAGGCGGGGTGAAGAGGGTAGAGAGTGGGGATAGGGGATAGGGGCAGAGGCAGGGGAGGTAGAGAGTTGGGATAGGGGGCAGAGGCAGGGGGGTGAAGAGGGTAGAGAGTGGGGATAGGGGGCAGAGGCGGGGGGGGGTAGAGAGTGGGGATAGGGGCAGAGGCAGGGGAGGTAGAGAGTTGGGATAGGGGGCAGAGGCGGGGGGGTAGAGAGTGGGGATAGGGGCAGAGGCAGGGGAGGTAGAGAGTTGGGATAGGGGGCAGAGGCAGGGGGGTGGAGAGGGGAGAGAGTGTAGAGAGTGGGGATAGGGGGCAGAGGCAGGGGGGTGGAGAGGGGAGAGAGTGTAGAGAGTGGGGATAGGGGGCAGAGGCAGGGGGGGTGGAGAGGGGAGAGAGTGGGGATAGGGGGCAGAGGCAGGGGGGGTGAAGAGGGTCGAGAGTGGGGATAGGAGGCAGAGGCAGGGGGGTGGAGAGGGTAGAGAGTTGGGATAGGGGGCAGAGGCAGGGGGGTGAAGAGGGTAGAGAGTGGGGATAGAGGCAGGGGAGGTAGAGAGTTGGGATAGGGGGTAGAGGCAGGGGGGTGGAGAGGGGAGAGAGTGGGGATAGGGGGCAGAGGCGGGGGGGGTGGAGAGGGGAGAGAGTGTAGAGAGTGGGGATAGGGGGCAGAGGCGGGGGGGGTGGAGAGGGGAGAGAGTGTAGAGAGTGGGGATAGGGGGCAGAGGAAGGTAGAGAGTGGGGATAGGGGGCAGAGGGAGGGGAGGTGGAGAGGGTAGAGAGTTGGGATAGGGGGCAGAGGCAGGGGACGTAGAGAGTGGGGATAGGGGGCAGAGGCAGGGGGGTGAAGAGGATAGAGAGTTGGGATAGGGGGCAGAGGCAGGGGGGGTGAAGAGGGTAGAGAGTGGGGATAGGAGGCAGGGGAGGTGGAGAGGGGAGAGAGTGTAGAGAGTGGGGATAGGGGGCAGAGGCAGGGGGGGTGGAGAGGGGAGAGAGTTGGGATAGGGGGCAGAGGCAGGGGGGGTGGAGAGGGGAGAGAGTGGGGATAGGGGGCAGAGGCAGGGGAGGTGGAGAGGGTAGAGAGTTGGGATAGGGGGCAGAGGCAGGGGGGGTGAAGAGGGTAGAGAGTGGGGATAGGAGGCAGAGGCAGGGGAGGTGGAGAGTGTAGAGAGTGGGGATAGGAGGTGGAGAGGGTAGAGAGTTTGGATAGGGGGCAGAGGCAGGGTGGGTGAAGAGGGTAGAGAGTGGGGATAGGAGGCAGAGGCAGGGGAGGTGGAGAGTGTAGAGAGTGGGGATAGGAGGCAGAGGAGGTGGAGAGGGTAGAGAGTTGGGATAGGGGGCAGAGGCAGGGTGGGTGAAGAGGGTAGAGAGTGCGGATAGGGGGCAGAGGCAGGGGGGTGGTAGGTGGGTGGAGGAGGAAGGTGGAGGGGGGGAAGAGCAACACATGTTTGTCAGAAGAACTCTCTCTGGTAGGACGTTGAGGAGAGAGAGCAGCCTGCATGCATATACAAGCATTCCCAATCCTGATCATCGCCAAACCAATACATGCAAAAACGCAAAAAAAATCTATGAGTCAAATAAAAGTCCAAACAAAATACCCCCCCCAATAAAAAATACAATAAATGTAAATATTATCAAAAATAGAGCCTTTCATAAAGGTGACATGCCTTTATGTGTGCTCCCAGCTGTCACACCCTTACAGCTAGCTCAGTGGCAGGCTGTCAGAGAAACGTCAGTCATTGGGTGAGCTTGCAGTGACTTGAGAGTGACGTGCACTTATGGTGTGGAGGGTGTATGTGAGGGAAGGGCCATACCCTGTGAATGTGTCTTACAGTATCTATACCAGTGGTACTTTTCTATGACAATGGCTGATAAAACACTGAAAAAAGTGATTACTTTAAATGACTGATTTATGATATTTATGTACTGTACTACACTTCCTAAACACCGCATCTGCATTCTTGATCTGGTCGCCTTTGGAAAAGTGATTACTTTTATCGGATTAGGTAAATAAAGGTTAAAGATTTTTTTAATCACTTTCAATGAATATTTAAATACCTTGGGAGGATATTTGTGCATTGGTTTAAAGTAATGACGTCAGTGATGACATCACACCAGTCAATCAAATGGGTCAGAGCAGCTCACAGATCATTGCACCTGTACATAGCCCATCTGTAAATAGCCCATCCCCATACTGTATTTATTTATTTATTTTGCTCCTTTGCACCCCAGTATCTCTACTTGCCCATTCATCTTCTGCACATCTATCACTCCAGTGTTTAATTGCTATATCGTAATTACCTCGCCACCATGGCCTATTTTATTGCCTTACCTCCCTTATCTTACCTCATTTGCACACACTGTATATTTACTTTTTTTCTCTACTGTATTATTGACTGTATGTTTGTTTATTCCATGTGTAACTCTGTGTTGTTGTATGTGTCGAACTGCTTTGCTTTATCTTGTAAATGAGAACTTGTTCTCAACTAGCCTACCTGGTTAAATAAAGGTGAAATAAAAACGGATCGACATCCTGGTGACTTGAGGCAGGCAGAAAGTTCCCCAAAGTGCTAATTCTGAGGCAAGGGCATTCATCGATGTGCAAATGAGGAGATCACAGCAAAGGCTCTGTTTTCAGCTTCATCTAACTAGATAGGCTACCAGCAAGGCCCGTTCTTTCCTATCTAGCGTCTGTGAAGGAAAGGCATCTGAGTTGGGTACAAAAATGACTCTAAAGCTGGTTTCCAGGGTACTTCCTGCTAGGGTGAGTTAAGATACTAGGCCACTGCAGTTGTGTTCTTTATTGTGAGTGTCTGATATGTCTGAGTGTTTATGGCAATAAATTTAAAAATCCTCAAAACAAAAACAGACTTTTCAAACCCTTGAGATAAGTGTTAACCACAAAGTCAGGAGCAAGGATGGGTCTGCCAATGCAGGTTAATATAGCCTACATATTGTATCTATATTAATCATGGTAACATCATAGATGGCGACTTCATTGATGAATGGACTCCGGCCTAGCCAACAAGCCCCAACAAGCTCATACTGCCAGATGCCTCTGACTTTCTTCAGACACCCCACTACCATGTCATCATCAGTGGTAATGTTGATGCTTTTTGTCATTCCATTCAGAGGATGGGGGTAAATGGAACATTAAAATAAAACCAAAACAATCGGCATCCAGCATTTGAAGGTTCATGCATGTCAAAACGCAGACATGGAGAGAGAGAATGTAGAGGAAACAGGAGGAACATAGAAGACTTACTTCTGAGCTCTGCAGTGATAGAGCAAAACAAAGACAGAACACAGTACAAAGTTTTAAACCCCACAACATCCACGAAACAAGTGAACCATTACACTTCTCACTGTAAGCACAGGGTAAGGGTTGAGGAGGGGCAGGGGGAGGAGGACCATTACATTACAGGGTGTGTGTGTGTGTGTGTGTGTGTGTACATAGCATTTGTTAGGTGCGGTATCCAGTGTGTGTGTGTGTGTTCGTGTTTTAGTACACAACTAAATAACACATCTAGCTAACCGAACACACAGAATATTGTCACAGGAAATGGCTGAGAGTAGGAAAGGAAGGACATTATAACAAAGACCACCAGTGACGCCGCTGACTAAGTGTGCTGTTAATTAAGAAAACACAAGAGTGGAGGCTGCTGAGGGGAGGACGGCTCATAATAATGTCTGGAATAGAGTCAATGGAATGGTATCAAACACATGGTTTCCATGTGGTTGATACCATTCCATTGACTCCATTCCAGACGTTGCTATGAGCTGTCCTCCCCTCAGCAGCCTCCACTGATGCACATCTACACAAAAATACGGTTAGCAGTGCAACTAAAACCACTACTACTGTTACTAGCTCTACAACAAAGAGCAATAAAGACAATAACATGTATTTAACAACTTAACAACAGGTGTTAAAAACAACTGTATGTGTCCACATAGGCTTCAGACATGCTTACGAGGGAGTCATGATCTTTGGGAAACAACACTTACTGATGGATAGCCTGTAGAAACTTGCGCTGGTGTTTCCGCACCTTGGCATGATCGATCTTCTTGACCAACTTAGTGTGTTTGTAGATGAGCCATGTTTCCCTGAGTACATTGGCAGCTGTGTTCTTTACCTGCCGACCAATGAGGAAACGCATGTGAACCCTCGGGCAAAGGCAGGGTGTCCCGAACAACTGCCTGTTCATAACATAATAGTCTATGTGGATTTACTTTTAGGGAATTGAGAAAGGTAAACTGAATTGAGAAAGGTAAACTGAATTGAGGAAGGTAAACTGAATTGAGAAAGGTAAACTGAATTGAGAAAGGTAAACTTAATTGGGAAAGGTAAACTTAATTGGGAAAGGTAAACTGAATTGAGAAAGGTAAACTGAATTGGGAAAGGTAAACTGAATTGAGAAAGGTAAACTTAATTGAGAAAGGTAAACTGAATTGAGAAAGGTAAACTGAATTGAGAAAGGTAAACTTAATTGGGAAAGGTAAACTGAATTGAGAAAGGTAAACTGAATTGGGAAAGGTAAACTGAATTGAGAAAGGTAAACTTAATTGAGAAAGGTAAACTGAATTGAGAAAGGTAAACTGAATTGAGAAAGGTAAACTTAATTGGGAAAGGTAAACTGAATTGAGAAAGGTAAACTGAATTGGGAAAGGTAAACTGAATTGAGAAAGGTAAACTTAATTGAGAAAGGTAAACTGAATTGAGAAAGGTAAACTGAATTGAGAAAGGTAAACTTAATTGGGAAAGGTAAACTTAATTGGGAAAGGTAAACTGAATTGAGAAAGGTAAACTTGTAGGGATTTGAGAATGGTAAACCGATGAAAAAAAACTTCTTACCAGGGACATAAATTTGTTTTACCCTGTTCCATCAGGTACTATAAAAGACAGTTATTGTATTATTGTAATATAACCTCCCGTACAGTAAGGGATGTGACATTTACAGTAGTGCTCAGTGGTGGAAGATCAAAGATGCCACTAGAATGAGAGCGTGAGTGACTCACTCGTTTGCAGAGTTGTGTGTCCATCATGAAGTTGTGGACATGCTTCTCAGCCTTGGTCAACTCCAACTTCCTGGCTACCACGGCGACCACCAGCGCAGTGCAGCCAGCTCCCTATTGGTCAGAAACATAGTCAGGCCCAGAAATGAAATAATGTGAAGGGTGACTGTTGAGTTATTGTATTAATAGTGAGGTGACTGCTTGGAGGGAAACATTTCAAGATGTTGAGCTGCTCTAGAATAAAGCAACAAGTTGAAGAAATACATGATGTCAGATTAAAAACATGGCTGTTTCGTGGGAATAATATGTCTGTTAGTCATGCAATACTGCATGAAACACACACAAAAATATGAATTTCCAATGACAAGTAACATACCATGATCCCTGTAAGCAGACATACGCCTTTACCACAGTACGTGTTAGGTACCATGTCTCCGTAGCCAATCGAGAGGAAGGTAATAGAGATCAGCCACATGGCTCCCAGGAAGTTACTGGTCACTTCCTGTGTGTCATGATACCTAAAGTAAGGAAGAGAGAAACAGAGGAAGATACCCATCAGTGACACCCAATACTGTAAAGGAAACCTGAGCATGCTGGAGAGGTCGTGAACTAACAGAGGTGGTTGAAGAAGCAAGAAATGACATGTGCATAGTGTTTCACCTTTTGTCATGCCTGCACTACACATCTAAAAAGCACCCAATCCATGTTGGAAACAAAATGGTGAAACGTTATGAAGTTGTGCCGTCACATTCCAATATACTGTAGCTGTTCAGTCAATGCTCTGTGGTAAATTAAGATACACATTCAATCATTCAATGAGTAGCCAAATTAAAATGATATGGAAGGGAAAACAAAATTGATTTCAATAATCCTTTTAAAGAATCGAATTAAATGCTGATGGCGGTTTGAGAATTCTCCACAGCAAAACACTGAACATTTACTGTATGTATCAGTGTCTATAAAACAACTTGAGACGATGGATGATATCAATTGAGAAGCATTTAAAAATAGACATGAATCCAGACATACATCTGCTACTCATTAGCATAGAAATTAAAATATTATGGAAGATGATTGGAATAAAGAAAGTGACATACATTAAGTTATGCAGCTATGCATTTAAGCGTTATGAGAACCGCAGGCAATTGATCTTTTAAGTTTGAGTCTTACAGGATTTGAATCTAAACTAACCACTTTCATCAGCACTCATCCCCCAACAAATTCTAAATCACCCAAATCATTTGCTCTACAAGAGAGGAAAATATATTTGACCATCGAAAAGAAAGGAGAGTGTCAATTCTCATGTCATCTGGTCTTTTAACCCTGGCCATCTCTTCTTACAACACAATGGGGGAAAAACTACTTTGGATCTGTAAGTTTGAACTGCCCCAACAAAGGTTTGGTTATGAACATCATCCCTTCAAAATGTGTCACTTCATTTCATCATTCTGTTTGCTGAAAATGGCAGAAAACCATGCGATAGCCAATGCCCCTTAAAACACACCGTCTAAACGGGACCCTTGGGACGTCCCAACTGACTTCACCCCATTGAAGTTGACATTTAAAACGGTTAACGTAAGGGTTAAGGTTAGGGTTAGGTAAGGGTTATGGTTAAGGTTAGGGTTTAGGGTAGGGACATCCCAAGGATCCATGATAGCACTAACCCTAAAACCACAGCAGATAGATAAAAAACACCACCTCAAATGTCAACATTGATGATGACATTACCATCCCCTTTGCATTGTGGGATAAAGTCCCAAAATTAACCCATCCAGCCCAACCCTACCTTTCTTTACATACTACATCCCTGATTGGCTAAGGTGCTGTCTAGGAGGAGTCATAATACTGAGGCTCATTGTTCAGCTGGTTACTAACAGCTCTCAAAAGTACACAGGATGACTATTAAGGATAAAGAGGATGACATTTCTGCTCCCAGAGATTTTCTTCAAAAGGGATCTCCTAATGACTTGATTATCCAGCAGTGACCCAGCATGTGGAATTAAAATGTCCGGAACAATTTAATCTAATCAATGCAGAAATACAGTTTGTAACACCTGGGGCAGATGAACCAAGTTTAGAACTCTTGAAAATTCTTGAAAATCTCCTCCTAGACAGTTCACTTTCATTAAGGAACTAACCATGCATTCAGCAGTTGTTGCTGAACTCTGATCTCCTTAAAAGAAAACTCCATTCAAAAACTATCTTTTGGTATTTCTATCATTAGTCCACTGATGATACAGTCCCAAAATGTTTTGCATGTCAACAGTCAAGTTTTCAAGGTGCTGGACTTTCAAGAAGCTCAATATACAGTGTGTCACCAGCCATATCATTATTTTTTACCTTTATTTAACTAGGCAAGTCAGTTAAGAACAAATTCTTATTTTCAATGACAGTCTAGGAAGAGTGGGTTAACTGCCTTGTTCAGAACAACACATTTTTACCTTATCAGCTCAGGGCTTCGATCTTGCAACCTTTTGGTTACAAGTCCAACGCTCTAACCATTAGGCTCCCTGCCGCCCCAATCACGACGATCCAAAATGCATTATATGATGATGTGGCCGGTGACACATAGCTTCCTGAAATTCCAGCATCTTGAAAACATGACCGTTGACATCCAAAACATTTTGGGACTGTATCAACAGTGGACTAATTAAAGAAATACAGAAAGATGGTTTTTGAGTGGATTTTTCCTTTACGTCAACTCTGCTTTCATGCTCAATGTCAGGAAAAACAACATGATCCTTTTTTCCTCAGAGTCAATAGTGTGGGTTCAAGCGACTGTATGGCATGCAAAAAAGCACGTCGATACAATACCATGCAGGCATTAAAAAGATGTTTGCATCCTGCATGCTGAAAAGCCAGTATATTGAGAGCAAAGAGAGCAACGACAAAGTGAAAACCATCCTTGACAAATATCACAATATTGTCAAGTGCATGGGGGTTGAATATTTATATAGCCAGTCTCTTATCTGTACGCTGGAGACCAGTAAAAACGCATTAAGAAGCTCAATGTTTTTGACTTCCCTGTCTCTTTCACCTGGATTGTTAGGGCTGGATTCAATCCGTATCGGGGAAGTATGGCGGAAAATTTGTGTTAAAATGTAAATGCGTTTACCATGAATGCAGTCTCCACGAGGGAGGGAACATTGCCTTTAAATTTCAATCGAGCTATAACGTGATACTTCTGCGATACGCATTGAATCCAGCACCGTTAGCCTTCAATAGCATTCTCTCTGACAAGGCTTAGAGCAAGGGGGACAACACTATAGTGACTAATTCGCTAATTTTAGACAATCTGTGACTAAAACAGGCAAATACATGAGTCATTCCAGATCACTAACTCTGTGACAGAACCTGGTGGAAGTCGTGTCTGTCAACATATTACACAGCTTCTTATTTTATCCCCTGATTCATGTGATTCATGTGATTCATGTGAACTTAAGTTGTAAAGAAAGAGGTGAAATATGTCCTGAAAGTTATTTGCTTCTACAGTGGTGTTAATTGCTTATTGTATCATGATGAGTTCCACTCAATCACTGGCTTCATCAGGGTTGGGTAAATATCTGGTTTACACACTGGAACTGTCTCAAATTGCATGGATGCTCTTGACGGCACCAATTACGCCTTTGTAGGAGGAGTACTTTAAGTGCCGTAGTGTCCAAATTATTCTAGGCTGGTGCAAGCGATTAGAGCACGACAATGCTAGAGGTTTGTTTTCCATTTCCGCAATGGTGTAACATTGCACAGTGTATGGTTTCCCTGTATCACCATGTATTTGCTTTAAGAATACTCTTATTGTGAATCTCTACATTTATGACTGGACATGGTTTGGTGTGGATTTTTTGTTTTTAGATGGGTACAAAACTGTAGATCGGTTTTCCCCCAAATCCTTGAATCTTGCAGAGGACTCAGACAAATGTCCATAGACTACAGTGATATGGGCACTAGAAGCTACGGATGCAGAGCCAGTCGATGGCATTTTGAAGCTCTCAATATACTGTGTAGAGTGTTGGCATAGCATGGACAAGAGCTGGCACCACTTTCGACCTAGTGTGAGACCAGAGGTCTGAAATAAATTGTCTCCCACCCTTGCAAAACATCCCATAGAAGTAGGCTTTGTGTTGTAGACATGTCATTGTTTGGAAGATCGCTCCCTCAAAAAACTCTGTGTTCCCTTACTTTGTCAGCAACTCTATTTGCAAGTACGCACAGATGAGAGCACTAGACCTAAATTACTCCTTCCAGAAAGGGCTTTAATGTGTGTTAGACTACAGGAATACCACTTGATTCACAGTGTTGAAAACAACCTAACCGGTGACACATTGCAATATATCTACTGCGTCAGCCAACACAAGAGAGACCATTGAAGAATGTCAACATCATAAACAAGTCACTGTTCTGGGTGGTATTGAAGTACACAACTCACCCCTGTACGTCCTGTGTGGCTCAGTTGATAAAGCATGTTGCTTGCAAAGCCAAGGTTGTGGGTTTGATTCCCATGGAGGACCAGCACAAAAAAAAAGTATGAAAATATATGCACTCACTACTGTAAGTCACTCTGGATAAAAGCATCTGCTAAATGACTAAAATTCATGGGAATTGGTTAAAATGGATGCAGTGATGCTTTTTCCTCTTCATTAAACCCTGGCCATCCCTTTATGTCATCTGGTATTTTAACCCTGGCCATCTCTTCATGTCATTTGGTATTTTAACCCTGGCCATCTCTTCATGTCATCTGGTATTTTAACCCTGGCCATCTCTTCATGTCATTTGGTATTTTAACCCTGGCCATCTCTTCATGTCATTTGGTATTTTAACCCTGGCCATCCCTTCATGTCATCTGGTATTTTAACCCTGGCCATCCCTTCATGTCATCTGGTATTTTAACCCTGGCCATCTCTTCATGTCATCTGGTCTTTTAACCCTGGCCATCTCTTCATGTCATCTGGTCTTTTAACCCTGGCCATCCCTTCATGTCATCTGGTCTTTTAACCCTGGCCATCTCTTCATGTCATCTGGTATTTTAACCCTGGCCATCTCTTCATGTCATCTGTTTTTTTAACCCTGGCCATCTCTTCATGTCATCTGGTCTTTTAACCCTGGCCATCTCTTCATGTCATCTGGTCTTTTAACCCTGGCCATCTCTTCATGTCATCTGGTCTTTTAACCCTGGCCATCCCTTCATGTCATCTGGTCTTTTAACCCTGGCCATCTCTTCATGTCATCTGGTCTTTTAACCCTGGCCATCCCTTCATGTCATCTGTTTTCTTAACCCTGGCCATCTCTTCATGTCATCTGGTCTTTTAACCCTGGCCATCCCTTCATGTCATCTGGTCTTTTAACCCTGGCCATCTCTTCATGTCATCTGGTATTTTAACCCTGGCCATCTCTTCATGTCATCTGTTTTTTTAACCCTGGCCATCTCTTCATGTCATCTGGTCTTTTAACCCTGGCCATCTCTTCATGTCATCTGGTCTTTTAACCCTGGCCATCTCTTCATGTCATCTGGTCTTTTAACCCTGGCCATCTCTTCATGTCATCTGGTCTTTTAACCCTGGCCATCTCTTCATGTTAACTGGTGTTTTAACCCTGGCCATCTCTTCATGTTAACTGGTGTTTTAACCCTGGCCATCTCTTCATGTTAACTGGTGTTTTAACCCTGGCCATCTCTTCATGTTAACTGGTGTTTTAACCCTGGCCATCTCTTCATGTTAACTGGTGTTTTAACCCTGGCCATCTCTTCATGTTAACTGGTGTTTTAACCCTGGCCATCTCTTCATGTTAACTGGTGTTTTAACCCTGGCCATCTCTTCATGTTAACTGGTGTTTTAACCCTGGCCATCTTCCCCAGAATTCTTTATCTCCGTCTCTCACCGTATGTGGATGAGCTCATGCAAGAAACAGATGGTTTGTCCCAGGGACATACAGCGGCAATGCCTGACAATGTGTCTTCTAAGCCAGGGTTTCCCAAACTCGGTCATGGGGCCCCCCTGGGTACATGTTTTGTTTTTTTGCCCTAGCACTACACATATTTGAATACCCTGGTCTATGCTGTATATTATAGGTTGAAGCTTAAGCTTTAGATTTTGGGAAGGACCGAGTTTGGGAAACCCTAATCTAAGCTATTTGAGGAATGAAATCAAAATGACATGAGTATTCTGAATCTTCCAAACCCTGTTGTCAGTTGTGGTACTAAAAAGTAACATAGAAACATTTGCCAAAAACATTGGTTGGAAAGAATTGTTAGAGATCTCAATAACTGTTAGCTATAAAGACAACATTATACAGGAGTAGACAATACTGCCAAATACATTATTCTTTGTTCCTTCTATGGCATGCTGCATGCAAGTCTGATTAAACCTGAAATTGAGAAAAACTGGTTCAACCAGTTATTGAGAACGCAATACTGTATATTGAGCAGCAAGCAGTATTTTTATTAGTATTACCCTGAGCAGGCAAATTGTTGGACAGGCTAATTTGCTCCTAACATAAGCCACTGCAGTGGAAAGAACATTAAAAGGGGACTTTTATATGCCTTAGCTTGTCCGTGTACTAACAACAGTCTTCTCTACAGGAATTCATCATATCAAGCAAACTCATCGTAGCACATTAAAATAATTTTAAGTAGTCTCCTTGATTTAAATGAGAATTTGAGCAGTGGCAGAGATTATTTTGGGACAAATTTGTTGAAATGTAAGAGGGGAGGGTGTCAGAGGCGGTAAACATACAGATAGGATTAAACTCAACTGGGGATGACCTAATTAAAAAAACTGCAGACCTAATTGTGCTCGCATCATCCAGCCAAAATGCAAAGCAAGCACTCCAAATGGATTCTAGCAAACATGTCGAGTCAAGATGAAAGTCTATCTTTTCATTATCATTTACTGAACAAAATGGTAATAAAATGTATTTGAAACTAAGTCTCACAATATGACGCAAGCGATACATGCCGTAGCACAGCCAACGCAACAAAAAATAGCAAAAGTAAAATTATCAGATGGCAGAAGACATAACAACACAGAACTTCCCTACAGGATATCTCCTTCAAACAGCCATTGTGGACTTAAGACCAAAGCTAAAACTCTTTCGTATAGCCTTATAGCCAGCCTCAAAAGCTTTCTTTGATGAACGTCAACATCATCGTGTTCCGGAACTTTGTTAGGTCATGCTTGTCCATTGTCAATAATAACTCCTGCATGGAATATCAACAGGCATGAAGAACAGAGTGTGGAGGTATACTCCAATGGTACACAAAATACAACTCAAACTCTGCTTGAAGGTCTACCTGGACTATCTGTCACACAACATTCCGTGTGTACAGTTAGTGTGTGTACAGATCATTCTATATCACAACATAATGAGAAAGATTATTTTGCAAGTTTATGAATGTCTAGGCAATTCATTCCTTCATATAATAATAAGGTTTTACACACATCTCTCAAGTCACGATATGGCCTGCAGTTCATTAACAGCCAAATCCCAACCTGAGAAAAGCACACAGAACATGACCTTTCACACGGACACTAATGTGGGATTTACACAAAACTTTTAGTTGTGGTGAAAGTTGAAGCGCACAAGTATCTCTGGTTAGGATTCCGCTCTACATGGAGCTGTGTACTGTGTCTTCCGGTCAAGTGACAACACACACATGATATCGGTCTGTAACCGGCCAGTAACTCAACCCTGTTAATCTGTGGTGAGGGAAAGTCTCTTAACTTTCCAAAGCTTGTTACATGGCCAGAGGTCCCCAGGAAGACCGGGGTGAGAAACGACTGTCTCATGTAACCTCGGAGAAAAAAAGTGTTTAGTTTCAGAGCGAGAGAGAGAGAGAGGAGATAGGACCGGAGGGGGGACAGGCAAGGCATGCAAGTGTATCTGAGTTCTGACTGGTTTAGGCCTGCTGGTTATGAATAAGGAAAGATAAATACGTGGGGGAGGGGATGAGGAAAAACTGCAAGCATGCCACGTTAGATGGGTACAGTAGTAGGAAATCTGCAAAGGATCATGATGCCAAAGAGGAGGAGTTTGATAAGAACGCCAAGAGACTGAGGATCTTAAATAAAGTAGGGGAGCTCTGGAGCTGTATCAAGGGGGGCAGAGACCCGCATTGCTTCCCTCTACTGTACCATCACGGTTCCTGCCAACTCCGCCACTCAGCCAACCACCCCTCCTGTCCCCTCCACCCACCATGTGTCTTTCATTCGGCAGACTATTCCAGACAGACTCCGTGCTCGTCCAATCTCACACCGTTCTGCCCTTTGGCTTAGGAGCGTGGTCAATGTAACAGTGCATCAGCAGATTCATTTCCAAACTCACGCACAGCACTTTGGAAAACAAGCGCCTCTTTTTTTGAGTGGGTTGGAGTGATGGGATCGAGAGCAGTAAACATGAAGACTCCCATGCTGTTTCATTGTTTACCACGGGTGAGAACTCAATCCATGTTATGAAACTTCAAACTGGAGCCACTGCATTTGCCTTGAAGAAACAAACTCCTCATGACTCAATTTTGGAAACTGTGCTAGAACGGATAGCAACACCCTCACTATTCATCATCCTAGCTGAAGAGCTTTTCGTGAAACACTTCCGGGTTAATGGGGTTATTATAATATGGTTAAATGTTAGAAATTTGGTTTAAAAAAAATCTAAATCGAGCTTAAGTCCACATTAACGACTTTGTACCAGACAAATGGCTTGATATTTGTTTTCTCCTCAAATAAGCACGGATGTTTTGTATGAATATGTATCTCAGATTAAATTCCTTTGCCACGTCTTGAGCAAACTGAATCAGCTGGCAGAAGTGACAAAGCCTGTAGAATACCTAACGATTACGACATCATTCAATCAATTATTCGAGGGGAGACACATAATGGAATGGTAATGTGCGAGAACACAAAGGACTAAAAAGCTTTTGTTCCTCAGCAAATCTTGGAAGTAGATGCTGAAAAGAGTGGGCACCATATGGATCTATAACAATTACATAAGGAAGAGGAATGAAAAAAGACAATTGCCCTCAGGCTTGCTGGTGAAGGTGACTTGAAGGAGCTGCTCCATTTTAGCACAATCTCCCTCCTCCTCCTCCTCCTCCTCCTCCTTTTTGCTACCACAAAACAGTTTAGAAAGAGACGCTTGGTTCAAAGTGCTGCTCAAATCATAGGTTTCGCCTATGCTCCTAGCCACTGAATGTATTTTTCTTTGTTGACATATTTTGGGGGTTTTGAGGATGGGTGCCACATTCATGCCGACTAAGGGGGGATACCTAGTCCCCCTTTGCCTTACTCTGTTTGGAAAGGATAGCAGTTTTTTGGGGGGGGCTGCCCCTCGCCCAATCCCACCCCCATCCCTCACCCACTCAGGGCAGCAGTGGCGCCAGCTCGGTGCAAAATGATAGGTTTTCCACGGCTAGAGAGCGAGGACTCACATGGTATCCCTATGGAGCAGCATAGTGGGGAAATAGAAAGTACAACATAACATTATAGACACTCACACACACACACACACTCACACTCACTCACACACACACACTCACACTCACTCACACACAAGACACACAAACACTTACCCAAACACACGGAAACATGTTATTTTCAAATTGAAACCATAACTGGACTGCCTTATATTGCATGCACTGCTGCGGACTAGTTTGGCACGGAGCGTGTGGTGGGCATATCATCTATCCTGACCCCATTAGCCACCTGAGATATTTCATGGTGTTGACTCCAGCCGCATGTTGCGTCCAAGTACCATAGACATCCGACTGTAGAGCTTGGTTACATTTCCCTGTGGTTCTATGGTTTTCCTTTGTAATGTTGAAAGATTACCAGACAGATACAACACCATCAACAATGTCATCCATACGTTCTATTCATGCTTTTCACAGTATTTGGCAACACCTGTATCTTTCATGGTTAAATCTAAGACAGGAAAAAAACTGTGTCCATCCTTGTGACGGTATCTCTTTAAGGCTTTATGCAAGTACCTTCAGCAATACACTATTCATTCCTGTAGACTTGATGAACAGAGTGTTCTTTTGAATGTGTGCCAACAAACTATTTGGTGAAGTTGGATTCGAGTTGCACCTCACGCTACTTCTTTTCCATTTCATGTGGAGGTGGAGCCAAAGGTCAAACACTGTTTTCTCTGCTGGTCCTTACGTGGCTCCAGGGTGCAGGGGGAAGTGGTTAGTGAGCGGTTAAGAGAGCAAGGAAGTATGGGATGGAAAGGGAGGAAATAAAAAGCAAGCAAAACGTAGGAAAGCAACTCACCGTCTGACTGACTGAAAGATTGGCAGCGAGCGTTCCTGTTGACTGATTTGACTGTTTGACTTACAGCCCTTTTGTCATAACGAAGTATTACAGGAGCTGACGTCAACCCATCCCACCTCCCTCAGCCCCTACACACCAAAGAAGACAACTTAACATCAAAGTAATGATAAACTTCTAATTGGTCTGAAAAAGCATGCTCTTCCCTGCCTCCTCCCTTTACTCTGAGATCTGTGAGAATCCCCACCGCCCCCTTGAGAAAAAGCCTGATGTGAACGGGGATCCTTGGGGCTGCTCAGCATTACCAAAACAAACCATTCAGCAAACAAACAATTAGACACTCATGAATTATGGAAAAGCTGCTAAAATAGCGTTAAAACAAGGAGTAGGGACTCGTGGAGTGATCGCTGAGCTAATGAAACCCTCTTTTTTTTGTTACCCAGGCAGTGGTGTGTGTGGGGGTACGACACATCAATACATTACTTTGGGCTAGTGAGCATGAACAGAACACGACAACACAACTGGACACAGAGAACAGAAAGCGGGAAGGAGTGAGAGGGAGAGAAGGGGGAATGAAAGAGAGAGAGAGAAGAGGGCAGGAGAGAGACAGAAGTGGGGGAGGGAGGGAGAAAGAAAAAGGGGGGTACGGAGGGGGAGAGAGAGAGTAGTGAGGGAGAGAGAGAGAAGTGGGGGAGGGAGAGAGAGAGAGAGAGAGAAAGGGGGTACGGAGGGGGAAAGAGAGAGAAGTGGGGGAGGGAGAGAGAGAAGGAGGGAGAGAGAGAGAGAGAGAGAGAGAGAGAGAGAGAGAGAGAGAAAGGGGGGTACGGAGGAGGAAAGAGAGAGAAGTGGGGGAGGGAGAGAGAAGTGGGGGAGAGAGAGGTGAGAGAGAAGTGGGAGAGAGAGAGGTGAGAGAGAGAAGGGGGGAAGGAGGGAGAGAGAGAGAAGGGGGGAAGGAGGGAGAGAGAGAGAAGGGGGGAAGGAGGGAGAGAGAGAGAGAGAAAAGGGGGAAGGAGGGAGAGAGAGAGAGAAAAGTGGGGGAGGGAGAGAGAGAGAAGGAGGGAGAGAGAGAGAGAATGAGGGAGAGAGAGAGAAGGAGGGAGAGAGAGAGAAGGGGGAAGGATGGAGAGAGAGAAGGAGGGAGAGAGAGAAGGGGGAAGGAGGGAGAGAGAGAATGGGGTAAGGAGGGAGAGAGAGAGAAGTGGGGGAGGGAGAGAGAGAAAAGTGGGGGAGGGAGAGAGAGAAGGGGGAAGGAGGGAGAGAAAGAGAAGGGGGAAGGAGGGAGAGAGAGAGAAGGGGGAAGGAGGGAGAGAGAGAGAAGGGGGGAAGGAGGGAGAGAGAGAGAAGGGGGAGTGCCGACACACACAGTGCACAACGATGGGGGTGTGCGTTTCTGTGGCGATTGGCTGGGTTTTTCCCTCTTTAGGGAACTCCCTAGCCGTTTACCTCTCGCAGACTCGCACCGTCCAGGCGGCGATGATCCAGGAGGAGATGCTGAAGACCAGCAGCACGGTGCCGGGGCAGATGGTCATGAGCGTCTTCATGACGAAGCGTGTGTTGAAGTTGATCTTGTTGAGGGCGCCAATGCTGCGCGACGAGGCGTCTGTGAAGAGCTTGCTATGCAGCAGCATGACGCGGCCGATCAGGTAGAGCCTGAGGAACATGGGGATGGAGAGGATGATGTCCACGTCGGCGTTGGCCGTCGACGGAGTGTAGGTGAAGGCGATCCGCGCCGTCCAAGTGAAGCGGTAATGGCCCGGGATGGGGTGGATGGCGCACACCAGCAGCTCCAGAACGATGAAGAAGATGCGCTCGTACGTCATGGCTATCCTCCAGTCGTCCGCCCCATTGTCCACCATAAACAGCTGCGGGAAAAGCAAAAAGTAGTTTAGTTATGCGTTATTTTACAGACTTTACCTACTTTATTTTACAGTAGTTATAAACTTTATTTTTTAGTCTTTATATACTTTATTTTACAGTAGTTAAATACTTTATTTTACAGTCCGTAGTACATACTCTGCTGTTCTATCTCGTGTGTAATGATGTTCAAGATGTCAGAGAGACCTCTTTGTTGTTGTAATTTTGCAAACAGACGTGGCAGTTTCACCGCTGTGGATTACAGCTTTAATAGATGCCACTCTTTACATTTTAAAGAGCCTTAAAAAAAGTACCAGTTATTTCAGTCATTTTCTGTAAATATCATAATATAAATCAGCTGAATTAGGACTGTAAAGTATCTAACATACCCAATTAAGTCGACCTGTTTAAATGTTGAATACTTTAAAAAAAAATCCTCAATATTAGGCATCATCACACTCAATAATCAAACTCAATTTTCAAGCAATTCAGGCAATCACCACACCAGCCCATAAATTATAACAATGAAATGGTATTTCCTGCCAAATTGTTGCATTATTTCGACTCACCTGGATTTCCCGGGCATGGTACATTATTATAAGACCAAGCAATATAACAGTGGAAAGGCTGATAAGGCATTTCAGTGCAAATGAGTACGAAGATTCCTGTAGTGAGAGACAGACACACAATACATATAGTTTAGAGATACAGTGATATTGAGGAGAAATATAAATATATGAAATAAATTATGAATATTTATTGACGATTACATAGCATGTGCAACCTATGTTGACTTTCAGAGGAGTAGTCATACCTGGGCTTCACCTCAGAACTGTAAATGTAAAAGCATTAATATAAGAAATCTTCAACTTAGATGTTTTTGTTGTGTGAAATAATTTAGGCAGTCTTCATGGTGAGCAAAACATGTTGATTTTAGAAATATTGTTGGATGGAGCGAACAAGAGCAAGATAAATCCATCTATCTTCTATCTTCCAAAAAGGTTTCCCTCTGGAGTGAACGTAGCTAGTAGTAGGGAGAGGAACACTGACACTGAAAACACCACATATTATTAGCTTAAAACGAGAGAGCTGAGGAAAAGGGTTTGAACTAAAAACAACAGCACCACAAAGTGTTGTCTCAAAACATGACAGTAGCAGGAAGTAAAGGTCAAACATTGGCTCTAAACAGTACACAAATGATTTATTCATCAAACCCACCACTGGATATTTTCAATCTAATAGTAGCCTAGATGCAGAAACAGAGCAGTTATGTTGTGCATCTTCTACAGTAGCGTTAGCAGGAAGCGACCCACCGTGAGCGGTGCATGTGATGAATTGATCGTTTGGATGCTAGAGCTGCAACGCCTATAAAGGGGTCATAGATCTTTGGAATAAGGACCTGCACTACTAGACTTCCCTCTGTGGGTAAAAAGTGATTTGATGAATCAGCTGTAATAATGGTGGGGAATAAAACATGTTATATAATGATGGGGGGGGGGGGGGGTTATAATCACAATCCTGACAACAGCGACAAAAACAACAATAGGAATCATTGTAAATAATCGTCAGGGGCGATTGTAAAAGCTGCCCATTGCTATGTTGTCAAGGCCCGCGGACGACCAAGTCGTTATAAATGGATATTGATATGCTCTCTTGGGGTGGGGTCAAGTAAGCATGCATTAGAATATGAGCCATTACACTGATCATGCAGCCCCAAGATATAATAACAGGCGGGGAGAAAATTAGCAAATGTATTTTTAGCAATCAGCTAGATTGCTTTGCCCCTCAGGTCTCAGGCACCTCTCAAGACCCTATAATGTCTGAAATTGTTTTGAGAAGTCTCCAGTGAAATAACATTGAGTAAAACCAATTCATCCACCTGACAGAAGTATGAAGGGGTTTCAGTCCCTTTAACACATCAACCCCCCACCACACCTCTTTAAGGGTTGGGAAAAATCTTGACTGACTCACATGTCCATGTGATGTGACATGCAAGATGAAAAATGACTCGTCCTTATTGTAGCGCATTCTATATGGTAGGAGTGCTGTGTCACTCAGGGATAGGATCAGTTCAACTTAAACTCAGACCAACTCGACAATTCATCTAAATGTACTACAACAATGGGTTAATAGAAACCTTATAGACACCTATATGCAATGTTGAATTTAACAATCCAAATAAATGTGTAGAATTGGCTGGACTTAACCAAAACATTGCTGCTCAATCTTACTTTACCTCATGCAGTTGTAAAGAAATTCAGTAGCCGTTCCAGCTATTACTTAGGCCAATCAATGCTGGCTCGTTGCATTGACTATGTGGTGAAGCTAGCCAACAGTGCAGTCTTGTAAACATCGGGGCCAAACCTTTCCCTAAGTGCACTGTGACAAATGTTTGGTACAGAAAGCACTGCTCAAATCCAAATTGATTGGTTGATGGAGCTAACGACAGGTCAGGGAGTTGTGACCGGGTCATGGCGACCCTGAAATGACAACAGCGTGCCGCCATGTTGGGTTGTCCTGACACTCCCACGTGCTGGTCAGAGATAATGTCAGACACTTTGAAGCAGCTCTCTCTATTCTGATTGGGCAGCGTTGTGTTTGCCTGCAGGGCAGGCTTCAAAGTGACTCTCAGAATACCAGCAGCAGCCGAGTGAAAACAGTCCTTTGGCCAAGCTCTGACCTTTTTTGAATCGCAAGCATTGTCATTCTACTTACACAAATATCTCTGAAGATCACTATGTGTTCACCATGTTTAACATGACTTCCTATCTAAACATAGCATACTCCGAGTCGTTATTCACGTCATAAACAAGTATGGGGGAAAACAATTGCCGTTTGCCATCTGCAGCCATTAAACATAGCCTAGATTTACGTAGTTATAACTTCAAGACTAAATCATTTTTGGGGGAGCCCTCATAGGATTACAATGTTGTTTTGATTATTGCTTGAACAGTTGCTAAGATTACATTTGGCTGTGATAGTTGCAAAAATCCTATTTTTGGATGCAGCAGTTAGCTAGAATGCTAATGCTCATTGACATTTTACTGGTTGAATTTGAAGTGTAATGCAGTTGATTTGTGAGGATGACACAAACAATATATTAAGCAGGACATTCATACGAGCCTTACAATCCAATTATAATTCAAAAGTAGTGTGAAATGCATTCATAAGCAACATGAGGCATTTTTTGCTGCCGGTCTATGAGAACTCCCTCGTGTTTTCCCCCACAGTGGGGAAATTGTGTATAGCGACTCAGAGAATTGCAGCATTGGAGGTATTCAACAAACAAAAAGACCACCCACACTAATTACCTTGCCGTAAACTCCCCAGGACAGTTCAGTCTCAGTCACCATGACGACGATCCCGAACATTCCAAAGATGAGGGCGTAGTCACTGAGTCTCTTCCGCTTCTCAAAGAGCGCCCTCCGGTGGCCGAGCCTATAGCCAATGTCCTTGTTCTTCTTCACAGGAGCACCGTTTCCGTCCCTGACCAGGCTCTCGTTGGACGCCTTGCTGGGGTCCTCGCCGTTGCCCTTGGATACCACCACCTCCAGGCCGGAGCTGTGCAACGTCTGGAGGGGCTGCGTCTCAGAGTCGAGCTCTGCTAGGTTGCGCCGCGACGACGCCAGGCTGCCCAGTGGTCTCACTACGCCGCCATTGTACTTGCAGGTGTTCATGGCTATCTGAGGGAGTCGGCCGCTGCTCTCGGAGAGGCAGGGCTTGGATCCAGCATGGCTCAGCTTCTCCTGCTCAGTGGTTGCCTGGCAACAAAAACACAAGAGGTTGTTAGAGAAACAAACCACCAATCAGTCTGGTGTCAGAGAATGGGAGGAGCACCTTTCCTTTATAACTTCAATTTGACTAATGTCCCATGGACCGGAGCGGTCCACAAACCAGAAGCACGAACCAGAAACACTGCCCTGCACTAAATCAGTGCAGTCTCTGTGTTGTGTGTTCTGTTGTACATTGCACTCATATCAGCTGTCCCTCAAGAAAAGCGCATCCACATCTGCAGGGCAAAAGCACATGAATAATGAATGGAGATGAATGTATAAATAAAGCCATATAACTAATAGTGGACCCTACAAAGTGCAGAAAATGTCCTCTTTGCGCAGCACAAATTTAGTCATGAAAGATTAATGTGCTGCGTGACCTTGTTTCCTGTTAAAGAAACACTCTTTCCTGCAGAGCCCAGAGATGGGGTGTCCAAAAAGACTGAGTGACTGAGTGAGTGGTGCTTCTATAATCAGAGAAGCAGGAAAAACTGAATCAAGAGTTTCTGCAAGGGGAAAACAAGAACATTCTTTACTCAAAGATGTGTCTTCGTCTCCTCTCTGTATATCAAAAACGGCATCTAAATTGAAGAGGGATCCTGCTCAGCCCTTACTGTGCCGTCCCGTGTGGCTCAGTTGGTAAAGCATGACATTTTCCACTCCAGAATTGTGGGTTTGATTCCCACGGGAGACCTATAAGAGAAAGTATGAAAATATATGCACTCACACTACTGTAAATCACTCTGGATAAGAGCATCTTCTAAATGACTCAAATGTAAATCCTTGATCCAGAGTGTGATTGTATTGCAGCGCAGGTTCAAGGAGAGGTGAAAATTAAATTTGGTGGGAAAACAGAGGAACTGAGGAGTTCCACGGACCTTGGAAGTGGAGGCATGTACAATGGTAGTTGAGTGTGCATTCCAGTGGCATCTACACAGCTCTTCTGGGACTTCACTTAGATTATCATAATGACTTGTTAAACTTCACATGGAACAGTGCATTTTCTGAAATAACGGGGGGTGTTTGACAACACTGCCTTTCATTTGGCTTGAGTGAGCTCCCTAATGCCTCTAAATGTGTTCGGAAATAAACTCTGATTCTCCATAATGGAAATGTACTACAGTAAGTCCGGCCCACTGACGCTATCTGCTAACGCAGACCAGACCAGACTAAAGGTTAAGGATTAGAGGGAACCATAGTGTTCTAATCCCCTTTACTCTTTTAAATAGCTTCATCATCGGAGCCATTAAGACCCTCTCTATGAAACATATCTCAGATAGGGGCGCATTCCTACTATAAACGCAGCACCAATAAAGGTCGCTTGAAAGACCTTAAATTTCATTTGATATTATAGCACCTCTCCTTTCGCTTACAAAGATGGGACAATTACAGTTCCCTGGCGATGGCTATTTGTCATCATTATTTCCCCCAATAAAATAACCATTCATGTGTTTTATTTCATGAAAATAAAACACAATGACAAAGATTGTCATTTAATCGATCAAAGCAAATAGACATGACTTGACTGCCGTATCAGACCAAGGGAAGTCAACTAAAAGCAGCCATGGCAGGTTATTCCAATAACATAATGAACAGGATTGATGGAGAGAGATGAGAGATGGAAGAATGCGCTTCTGCCCTTGGCTTCGGTCTCCATTTCTGACCATTATGCTGCAGACTCTTTTGGTGGTTGAAAATATACCACTGACTGCTGACTGACTGACTGACTGACTGACTGACTGCTAGATGGGGGTGTCCATATCGTCTAGGAGACAGCACAAGAGAAATACAAGAAGGTAAGATGGAGGTACAGTAATACATAACCTTTTTCTGCAGGCAAATCTCACATGGATATCCCAAAAGAGCTCACACTGTACCTTCCTCTCAACTCACAACACATAATATACAGTTTACATCTTATCTACTGATTCTCTATTGTGATGTATTTCAGTTCATCCTATTTGACTTCCAAACAGAATAAACAAAACATATGATGTATTTAATAATATCCACTTAAAACCACACTCTTTGCCTTGCTGAGTGTGCTCTTTCCTGTTTCTCACCCCCGACAATAATGCTGCGTCCCAATGGCACCCTATACCCTGTATAGTGGACTGAATGAGGAATAGGGTGCCATTGGGACACAAAGTGTTCCATGAGGGGCACAACAGGCCGCGGTTGACCTTGTCCGCTGATCCTCCTTCAGAAGGAGACACAGGATGGCTGTCTGCCCCGGCGAACGCTTCAATTTCATTCTGAATGGCACACAGCATCCATCCCGTATGAAATGGAGCCTCCTATTTAAATTGAAAAGCCACAGTGCAGAACAGTTTAAATGAAGCACTGCAACTCTCTGCCTATCTCCTCCTCTAACTCCCTCTGTCTTCTCTTTCCCCACTCTCTCCTCCTCTAACTCCCTCTCTCTCCCTTCCTCCCTCCCTCCTTTACCCGTCCCTTTAACCGGCTCCAATCTAATAGAATACCCTCCTCCGTTACCCGTCCCTTTAACCGGCTCCAATCTAATAGAAGACCCTCCTCCTTTACTCGTCCCTTTAACCGGTTCCAATCTAATAGAATACCCTCCTCCTTTACTCGTCCCTTTAACCGGCTCCAATCTAATAGAATACCCTCCTCCTTTACTCGTCCCTTTAACCGGCTCCAATCTAATAGAATACCCTCCTCCTTTACTCGTCCCTTTAACCGGCTCCAATCTAATAGAATACCCTCCTTCCTCCTTTACTCGTCCCTTTAACCGGCTCCAATCTAATAGAAGACCTTCCTCCTTTACTCGTCCCTTTAACCGGCTCCAATCTAATAGAAGACCTTCCTCCTTTACTCATCCCTTTAACCGGCTCCAATCTAATAGAATAACCTCCTCCTTTACTCGTCCCTTTAACCGGCTCCAATCTAATAGAAGACCTTCCTCCTTTACTCGTCCCTTTAACCGGCTCCAATCTAATAGAAGACCTTCCTCCTTTACTCGTCCCTTTAACCGGCTCCAATCTAATAGAAGACCTTCCTCCTTTACTCGTCCCTTTAACCGGCTCCAATCTAATAGAAGACCTTCCTCCTTTACTCTTCCCTTTAACCGGCTCCAATCTAATAGAAGACCTTCCTCCTTTACTCGTCCCTTTAACCGGCTCCAATCTAATAGAAGACCCTCCTCCTTTTGGACGTGAAGGAGCTACTGCACCACCGTTTTTAATGCACACACAAACCCGTGAAATTGAAAAAGTGCACTGTACAGCCAACCTGTGTGTGTGTGGGTTTGTGTGTGTGTGTGTGTGCATAAGCGTGTGTGCATGTGTGTGAGTGTGTGTGTGTGTGTGTGTGCGTGTCTTGGCCAAGTATCGGACAAGGCCTGGAGATAGACTGTCTGTAGCCAGGGATAACTGAAAAGCTCAACTGGACAATGGTGGGGAGGGAAAGAGGCAGGAGTGTGTGTGCGCGTGTGTGTGTGCCTGCCTGCTGCGTGTGGCTGCATAATATGTGTATTCGGACATGTGGCACATGTGTGGAGGGGGCCAACTCATACAGAGAAAATGGAGGGACACGAGGGGGGGGGGTGGAGAGAGCGAAGGAAATAAAGAGAGGACAGACCCCTGGGGACCTCCTCAGCCTGCCCCTGTTGAGACGAAGAGCTATAGGCTATAGCTGACGGTTTGTCATGTTGTCATATTTCTGTGACAGGCTAGTAGGCACCAGGGCTGGGCTTTCCTACCCAACCAACAGGGCCAGCCAGGGTCTCTGTATGTCTTACTAGTAAACATGTAAAACACCACCACCCATTCATACTATGCCTGTCTATGTGGCCTTGAAAATGGTCTAAGGAAAGGTGTAAACGTACTTTGATAGACAGTATAACAACGACGTTTCAATGTAAACGGTGCGACCAATTGCTTATAGAATCCTTCCTGTGTACTACACTGTATGTACAGTGTACACGGTAAACAGCATAGCCTCAAAACTCATTCTGATTGGCTGGGCCTGGCTCTCCAGTGGGTCGGCCTGGCTCCCCAAGCGGTTGGGCCTATTGCCTCCCAGGCCCACCATGGCTGCGCCCAAGCCCAGTCATGTGAAATCCCCAGCCCAGTCATGTGAAATCCCCAGCCCAGTCATGTGAAATCCCCAGCCCAGTCATGTGAAATCCCCAGCCCAGTCATGTGAAATCCCCAGCCCAGTCATGTGAAATCCCCAGCCCAGTCATGTGTGTAATCCCCAGCCCAGTCATGTGAAATCCCCAGCCCAGTCATGTGAAATCCCCAGCCCAGTCATGTGAAATCCCCAGCCCAGTCATGTGAAATCAATTGACTGTCTTCCTTGTATGAACTGTAACTCAGATAAACAGTTGAAATTGTTGCATGCCGCGTTTATATTTTAGTTCAGTATATTTGTAGTCTTTCTAAGAAGGTACAACCCCATGTACAACAGTCAGCGTTTCACCGGAGAATAGACAACCCAGTAGGAGTTCAGTATGGGTCGTCCTTTCAGCCAATCCTGTGGTTAAAATCACTGCAGTTTGATAACAGGCACAATTATAGGCTTCCTGAAGCGGCATTATCATCCCCCTTGTCTCCTCAGATGAAAATAAAAATTAATTATGTCCAAAACAAGAAGGGAAAAAAACAACAGAGACGACAAGACAGGTATATTGCCCGTGTTGAAGGGTCATTGTTCGGGCTAATAATGCACTGGGCGTTCAGCAGCATCACAATAGTGCACTAATTAGGACACACAAAGCTGTCCCTCGAAAGGAGACACACACTCTTAGAAAAAAAGGTGTTACAGTATCTAGAACCTAAAAGGGTTCTTCGGTCGTCCCCATAGGAGAACCCTTTGAAGAACCTTTTTGGTTCCAGGTAGAACCCTTTCTTCGAAGAGTGATCAGAGTGTTCAAACTAAAGGTTGTGGGGCTCTCTTGGGAGAAATATACAGTAGAAACGCATTAGTAGCATGTCTTACTTCATCAATTCCAGACAATTCAGAGAATGATTTGGAATTCAGTTCTCATTTTCTAAAATTGTTCATAGATCTATGAGGTGTTCTCATGAAGTCATGAATTGAAATTTTACGGAATTTCCTGGAAGTTTTCATTGACTTGACTCCCTGAATTTATTGATACGTTGATCACGACATATGTGCTGAACACATTCAGGGAGTCAAGTCAACGATAAATGTAAACATAGATAATGCTGGTGCATACTACCCGGGTATTAGTAGTGTTTAGTACCCGGGTATTGCTAGTATGCACTACCAATACCCGGGTATTAGTAGTTGTATGTACTACCTGGGAATTAGTCATGCGTACTACCTGGGTATTACTCGTGCAGACTAATACCCGGATATTAGTCGTGCGTGCTAATACCCGGGTATTAGTAGTTGTGCATACTACCCGGGAATTAGTAATGTGTACTACCAGGGTATTAGTCGTGCGTACTAATACACAGGTATTAGTCGTGCATACTGCCCCGGTATTAGCCGCGTGTTCTACCCGGGTATTAGTAATGCATAGTACCCAGGTATTAGAAATCATGCGTACTACCCAGGTATTAGAAGTTGTGTATACTACCCAGGTATTAGAAGTCGTGTGTACTACCCAGGTATTAGAAGTCGTGTGTACTACCCGGGTTTTAGAAGTCGTATGCACTACCCGGGTAGTAGCTGTGCGTACTAATACCAGGGTAGTAGTTGTGCATACTAATACCCAGGTAGTATTGTGCATACTGCCCGGGTATTAGAAGTCATGAATACTACCCGTGTATTAGTTGTGCGTAGCAATACCCGGGTAGTAGTCGTGCATCTTCAAAGTGGTAGGCATGTTGTGTAAATCAAATGATACAAACCCCCCAAAAATCTATTTTAATTCCAGGTTGTAAGGCAACAAAATAGGAAAAATGCCAAGGGGGTGAATACTTTCGCAAGCCACTGTAGCTATTAACATCACCACGAGGAATCGTGTTGGAAATCCCTCGTCTTTGTGACAACATGGCCAGAGATGCATATGGAGGTTGTTGTTAGAACTCGGAGGGAGAATCTTCCCAAAGACAAATGAAATGCATCCCAGTATCTTTGTGGAGGAAACGGGCATTTCAACAGACGGTAGGGAGCAATATGCCCTTAACGCTTTTCAGGGAAGATCGTGGCATGGAGATAATATTCTACTCCGGTATTAGTTGTGCGTGCCACCCCGGTATTAGTTGTGCGTGCCACCACGGTATTAGTTGTGCGTTCCACCCCAGTATTAGTTGTGCGTGCTACCACGGTATTAGTTGTGTGTGCCACCCCGGTATTAGTTGTGCGTGCCACCACAGTATTAGTTGTGTGTGCCACCACGGTATTAGTTGTGCGTGCCACCCCGGTATTAGTTGTGTGTGCCACCACGGTATTAGTTGTGCGTGCCACCACGGTATTAGTTGTGCGTGCCACCACGGTATTAGTTGTGCGTGCCACCACGGTATTAGTTGTGCGTGCCACCACGGTATTAGTTGTGCGTGCCACCCCAGTATTAGTTGTGCGTGCCACCCCAGTATTAGTTGTGTGTGCTACCCGGGTATTAGTTGTGCGTGCTACCCCAGTATTAGTTGTGTGTGCTACCCGGTATTAGTTGTGCGTGCCACCCCAGTATTAGTTGTGCGTGCCACCCCAGTATTAGTTGTGCGTGCTACCCGGGTATTAGTTGTGCGTGCCACCACGGTATTAGTTGTGTGTGCCACCACAGTATTAGTTGTGTGTGCCACCACGGTATTAGTTGTGTGTGCCACCACGGTATTAGTTGTGCGTGCCACCCCGGTATTAGTTGTGCGTGCTATCCGGGTATTAGTTGTGCGTGCTACCACGGAATTAGTTGTGTGTGCCACCCCAGTATTAGTTGTGCGTGCCACCACGGTATTAGTTGTGCGTGCCACCCGGGTATTAGTTGTGCGTGCTACCACGGTATTAGTTGTGCATTCTACCCGGGTATTAGTTGTGCGTGCTACCCGGGTATTAGTTGTGCGTGCTACCCGGGTATTAGTTGTGCGTGCTACCTGGGTATTAGTCGTGCGTGCTACCCGGGTATTAGTTGTGCGTGCTACCTGGGTATTAGTTGTGTGTGCTACATTTACATTACATTTACATTTAAGTCATTTAGCAGACGCTCTTATCCAGAGCGACTTACAAATTGGTGCATTCACCTTATGATATCCAGTGGAACAATCACTTTACAATAGTGCATCTAATTCTTTTAAGGGGGGGGGATAAGAAGGATTACTTTATCCTATCCTAGGTATTCTACCCGGGTATTAGTTGTGTGTGCTACCCGGGTATTAGTTGTGCGTGCTAACACGGTATTAGTTGTGCGTCCTACCCGGGTATTAGTCGTGCGAGCTACCCGGGTATTAGTCGTGCGTGCTACCCGGGTATTAGTCGTGCATTCTACCCGGGTATTAGTCATGCGTGCTACCCGGGTATTAGTCGTGTGTGCTACTCGGATATTAGTCGTGTGTGCTACCCGGCTATTAGTTGTGTGTGCTACCCGGGTATTAGTTATGCGTGCTAACACGGTATTAGCTGTGCGTGCTAACACGGTATTAGTTGTGTGAGCTACCCGGGTATTAGTCATGCATGCTACCCGGGTATTAGTCATGCGTGCTACCCAGGTATTAGTTGTGTGTGCTACCCGGGTATTAGTCGTGCGTGCTACCCGGGTATTAGTCATGCATGCTACCCGGGTATTAGTCATGCGTGCTAACCGGGTATTAGTCATGCGTGCTACCCGGGTATTAGTCATGCGTGCTACCTGGGTATGTAGTTGTGTGTGCTACCCGGGTATTAGTCATGCATTCTACCCGGGTATTAGTCATGCGTGCTACCCGGGTATTAGTCGTGTGTGCTACGCGGGTATTAGTTGTGTGTGCTACCCGGGTATTAGTCATGCGTGCTACCCGGGTATTAGTCATGCATGCTACCCGGGTATTAGTCATGCATGCTACCCGGGTATTAGTCATGCGTGCTACCCGGGTATTAGTTGTGTGTGCTACCCGGGTATTAGTTGTGTGTGCTACCCGGGTATTAGTCGTGTGTGCTACCCGGGTATTAGTTGTGTGTGCTACCCGGGTATTAGTCGTGTGTCCTACCCGGGTATTAGTCATGCGTGCTACCCGGGTACTAGTCATGCATGCTACCCGGGTATTAGTCATGCGTGCTACCCAGGTATTAGTTGTGTGTGCTACCCGGGTATTAGTTGTGTGTGCTACCCGGGTATTAGTCATGCGTGCTACCCGGGTATTAGTTGTGTGTGCTACCCGGGTATTAGTTTTGCGTACTATCCAGGTATTAGTTGTGTGTGCTACCCGGGTATTAGTTGTGTGTGCTACCCAGGTATTAGTTGTGTGTGCTACCCGGGTATTAGTTGTGGGTGCTACCCGGGTATTAGTTGTGCGTGCTAACACGGTATTAGTTATGCGTGCTAACACAGTATTAGTTGTGCGTGCTAACACGGTATTAGTTGTGCGTGCTAACACGGTATTAGTTGTGTGTGCTAACACGGTATTAGGTGTGCGTGCTAACACGGTATTAGTCATGCATTCTGCCCGGGTATTAGTCGTGTGTGCTACCCGGGTATTAGTTGTTATCCCTACCCGGGTTTTAGTTGTGCGTTCTACCCGGATATTAGTCATGCGTTCTACCCGGGTATTAGTCGTGTGTGCTACCCGGATATTAGTCGTGCGTGCTACCCGGGTATTAGTTGTGTGCGCTACCCGGGTATTAGTTTTGCGTACTACCTGGGTATTAGTTGTGTGTGCTACCCGGGTATTAGTTGTGGGTGCTACCTGGGTATTAGTACATAATGCTTCACAGCTCTAGACTGGCTGGCAGATTTGCAATGGTCCTCACCAAATGTGGAATTTTAATGTGACAGAATGTGACAAAAAAAAATAACAAATCCTGACTTTTCTCACCAAACTAAACATTGATGTGTGACTCCAATCCTAGTATAATTTAGTCTTGCTGTTGAATATGCAAATGCAACGAGGCCAGCATTCTAATGTTCTGCTTATCCTCTCTAGCACGTTCCTCTTTGCTAATCTTTGCTATTGGCCCATTCCCCTCCATAGAATCCAATTAACGCTTGATTGCTTGATTGATGCTAGATTGTTGTATATATTCTAGATTAGGTGGAATACCCTACTAATACACACACATGAACACTAACAGTCTCTCCCAGCGTGTCCCTCTGTTTTCGCAGTAGGAGTCGGCCCCTCTCCACACACACACACACACACACACACACACACACACACACACACACACACACACACACACACACACTTTAAACCAGTAAAGGCCCCTCTGTTTTCGAATGTACAACATTTGCCGACTCATTAGACTACATCATCCTATTATGCAGCCTTTGACTATTCATGACATCATAGGGACAAACAGTCATAAATTCTACTCGGAGGTTATTAAAACAGGCAATAAATACCCTTTCATTGGTGCAGTCAGTGCTTGACTTGGGCAGGAGATCACCGGAGCTGAGTACCGGCACCTCAAATGTTCTACTGCTTAAACTCCTATTCCTCCTATAGAATATTAGCTCAACAGTATATAAAACAGTACCCGGAACCTATTTCAGTCCAAGTCAAGCACTGGGTGCAATCACACGACTTTGTCTAACAGTGCTGAACTTACTGTCTCAGAACGCAACTTCAGTGGTCATTTTGAGCCTCCACTAAATTCCGACAGTGGCCGAAACATCCATAGCAGGGAGTGCCCAGCACAACCTATAGCATAGGATGAATCAATACCATAACAAACTCAGAAAAGATTGACTGGAGAACTCTGTGGATACGTCCAGCCTTAGATTTATGATATGAAAAGGACAAGAAAACAGAGTTTTAGTTTGGAGAGGGAAAGAGAGAGAGAGAGAGCGAGAAAAAGAGAGAGAGACAGCAATGCAAAGAGCAATGGATTAACATGGAGATTAGACCCTAGTTGTACTAAGTGCTTCACACCTGTTTTTGTGGTAGGCTTTACCCTAATGCTGTATTCCTTCTTGTAACATTAGTTCTACCCTTTTCACCTTTATGTTAAATTCTCTTGGGGAAAAGACAGCTGCGAACCTTGTTCCTGGTGCAACTGTAACCACCTTCACAGTACATCGATACCCTACCCAGGCAATGGCCGCTATACCTCAGAATCCAGATGGAAAATGACAGAAACACACAAGACAAAACAAGATATCTGTCCTTCAGGTCTATTCTAAGAGAAAGCCCTTACGACGTGTGACATGGCTCTGACTCCGGCAGCACCCAGCAGAACCCCCCCCCCCCCCCCGCACTGCCCGGACAATTACAGTCAGTACACTAACACACAATACTACTCACACAACCTGTGTTGTTTTGATTTTTGGAGGCCCAAATATAATAGAATCCCTATATTCTCCATAGGATTCTCCCAATGCCTGGCTATTACGTCCGACATTCTCCAAAGTTCTGGGAATTGCGCTCACAGTGCCCAGATACAGTTTGCTTCTATGATGTGTTTTTAATTGTAATACAATTAATTGCTGCTGTTTTTAATGCCCTCGGGATCCTTTAGTGTACATTTATTATTTAAAAAGGTTTTTCACTTGAGAAGAGAAAAGAGAGAAATAGGATGGAGGCGGTTAGAAAATGGACACCCCCGGAACTGGCCATGAAAGGGTTAAAAAAGAAGCTGGCACAGTGACAAAAGGACTTGTGAGGGAGTCTATTAAAGGGGTTAAGAATCAGAAAGCCCTAATGCAGAGCGGTGCGCAGCTGTATCCCACTGGTCACACACTGGTTGAATCAACGCTGTTTCAACGGCATTTTTTATTTTTTATTACGTTGTACCAACATGGAATAGACGTTGAATTGGCGTCTGTGCCCAGTGGGGACCACAACGGGGGCCTTATCTAGAAACTCAGAGAGGGGAGGTTCCATATTCTTCTCATCTATACTTGTTTTAGTGTTGCACAACACAACAAGGCCTTAGCGATGGAAATGTCTATAGCTACACTGACTGCTCACCGTGATAATCAAACCACGTAGTGACCACTTAGCGATGAACATCATCATCGTGTGTGTTTAAACCAGCATACCAGCATATCAAACTACATAGCTATGAACATTGTGTGTGTGTGTGTGTGTGTGTGTGTGTGTGTGTGTGTGTGTGTGTGTGTGTGTGTGTGTGTGTGTGTGTGTGTGTGTGTTTACAATAACAAAAGTCAAAAGTTTGGACACACCTACTCATTCAAGTTTTTTTTTCTAATAGTAATAGTGAAGACATCACAACTATGAAATAACACATGGAATCATTTAGTAACCCCCAAAAAAGTGTTAAACAAATCAAAATATATCTTATATTTTAGAATCTTCAAAGTATCCACCCTTTGCCTTCACTACTAATGTAGAAAATAGTACAAATAAAGAAAAACCCTTGAATGAGTAGGTGTGTCCAAAATTTTGACTAGTACTGTATATCAAACCACATACAGTGCCTTGCAAAAGTATTCATCCCCCTTGGCGTTTTTCCTATTTTGTTGCATTACGACCTGTAATTTAAATTGATTTTTATTTGGATTTCATGTAATGGACATACACAAAATAGTCCAACTTGGTGAAGTGAAATGAAAAACTAACTTGTTTAAAAAAAAGCTCCACAGCGGAGACTGGAGTATCTGTCCATAGGACGACTTTAAGCCGTACACTCCACAGAGCTGGGCTTTACGGAAGAGTGGCCAGAAAAAAGCCATTGCTTAAAGAAAAAAATAAGCAAACACGTTTGGTGTTCGCCAAAAGGCATGTGGGAGACTCCCCAAACATATGGAAGAAGCTACTCTGGTCAGATGAGACTAAAATGTAGCTTTTTGGCCATCAAGGAAAACGCTATGTCTGGCGCAAACACAACACCTCACATCACCCCAAGAATACCATCCCCACAGTGAAGCATGGTGGTGGCAGCATCATGCTGTGGGGATGTTTTTCATTGGCAGGGACTGGGAAACTGGTCAGAATTGAAGGAATGATGGACGGTGCTAAATGAAGGGAAATTCTTGAGGGAAACCTGTTTCAGTCTTCCAGAGGTTCAACTTCCAGCAGGACAATGACCCTAAGTATACTGCTAAAGCAACACTCGAGTGGTTTAAGGGGAAACATTTAAATGTCTTGGAATGGCCTTGTCAAAGCCCAGACCTCAATCCAATTGAGAATCTGTGGTATGACTTAAATATTGCTGTACATCAGCGGAACCCATTCAACTTGAAGGAGCTGGAGCAGTTTTTCCTTGAAGAATGGGCAAAAATCCCAGTGGCTAGATGCGCCAAACTTATAGAGACATACCCCAAGAGACTTGCAGCTGTTATTGCTTCAAAAGGTGGCTCTACAAAGTATTGACTTTGGGGGCGGTGAATAGTTATGCACGCTCAAGTTCTGTTTTTTGTCTTATTTCTTGTTTGTTTCACAATAAAAAATGTTGCATCTTCAGAGTGGTAGGCATGTTGTGTAAATCAAATAATACAAACCCCCAAAAATCTATTTTAATTCCAGGTTGTAAGGCAACAAAATAGGAAAAATGCCAAGGGGGTGAATACTTTCGCAAGCCACTGTAGCTATTAACATCACCACGAGGAATCGTGTTGGAAATCCCTCGTCTTTGTGACAACATGGCCAGAGATGCATATGGAGGTTGTTGTTAGAACTCGGAGGGAGAATCTTCCCAAAGACAAATGAAATGCATCCCAGTATCTTTGTGGAGGAAACGGGCATTTCAACAGACGGTAGGGAGCAATATGCCCTTAACGCTTTTCAGGGAAGATCGTGGCATGGAGATGACAATGGTATGCTAACACCCAGGAGCATCATGCACCCATGTATTTTTTTACTTTTTTTATTTAACCTTTATTTAACCAGGTAGGCTAGTTGAGAACACGTATGAAGTACGTGAGGTTGGAAACAGCTATTTCCTGCAACCTAGAGCCATAATCTTTATGCCTAATTCTATGTCGAAAATGTTTTTGCCTCAGTACAAATGACACACTGGTATAGCTAAGCAATAAGGCCCGAGGGGGTGTGGTATATGGCCAATATACCACGGCTAAGGGCTGTTCTTAAGTGCGACGCAATGCGGAATGCCTGTATACAGCTCTTAGTTGTGGTATATTGGCCATATTTCACAAACCCCTGAGGTGCCTTATTGCTATTATAAACTGGTTACCAACTTAATTAGAGCTGTAAAAATAAATGTTTTGTCATACCTGTGGTATACGGTCTGATATACCACGGCTGTCAGACAATCAGCATTCAGGGCTCGAACCACCCAGTTTATAATTTATCATAACCCAAGACTGAAAGACAATTTGTATTTTCTAAAGTCTAGCAACCTTGCCAGTAGGCATGCCAGCTAAGATAGTTAGACAAGCTACTCTAACTTGATTGAAACCTGAAAATGCTCGGTAGCTAGTTATGAGTGTTTTATTTATTCATCAAGAAGGAATCATAGGGTACATAGCTTAATTTACAAACATACCTTCTGTGAGGCCTGCAAAATCAAATCAAACGCTGTGTGTAGCTCGACACTTTCTCTCCTCCTCCACTGACGATACTAAAGATTTTTATAACAAAGATTGACCACAGCCTGTCGTTTCCAATGGGAGCAAATAGTGGGCAGAACAAGCAAGGAGGTAGGCAGAGCCAAGCACGAGCTAGCGAGATCCTATTGGCACGTTCTAGCATACATATTTCTGTTTGAGAACGCCTACTCTGTGAAGTAAGCATGTGCAATAACTCATTTTGCCTTTAGCAAAGGGTAAAGCCTACAAACTTTGTCCACTCATAACAGATTCTAGTTGTGGGAACAGAAAACTGTATTAAGAACAAATGTTCCATTGATGAGATAATGTTCAGAATGTCGGCCAAAATATCTGTCCCATTGTACTATCTGTGACGATACAGTCTGCGCACACTAGAGTATCTAGTGTCCTATCTAGCATATCTTTGCTCTGTGGTGCACCTTGGAAGGAACCACTTACTGGTCCAGTCAGTGTGCCCCCTCCAAAAAATATCACTGACAGATATTTTTCATAAATAATTATGATAAAAACTGGGCCTAAAAAAGAAGTTTAGTAATTAATTCAACATCTGAAAAATAAAAAGACTGGACAAATCTGAGGGGGCACTTGCACCTCTGCTAACACCCTCCCACACACATAAGTAGCCGACACAGTCTCTCTCTCTCTCTCTACATTTCTCCATCTCGCATGCACACACAGGCGCATACAAACACAATTATATACGTAACATAACATGTTCCATTTAGCAGACGCTTTTATCAAAAGCGACTTACAGTCATGCGTGCATACTTTTTATTTACATACGGGTGGTCCCGGGAATCAAACCCACTATCCTGGCGTTGCAAGCACCATGCTCCATCCAATTCAATCTCCTAAACAGATACTGGCACTAATGAAATCATACTGTACTGCAATGCTTCAATCAACTGAGACTGTGGATCGACAGAGTCCCATTCGAATGATGTGAAAGTAAGAACAACGGTTTTAACACTATGCAAACAATGATTCACCATTGTGATACTCATTACATTTGTTCTATGATGGGTACCCAAATATGTAACTATTCTTTGCATTCTGAATAGTTCTCCTTGCTTTCTATAAATTCTAATAAATACCAAACCATGTCCAGTCTGTATAATAAGTCCATGGCAGAAACAGCTAATATGTATATTTCAGTGTGAAAGGGGTTTAAATATCCTCCTACTACCACAGGTCTCTGTGGAAATGTTACAAACTCATATTCGTATCCTTTGTAAACAGTGGTTCAAGGCAGTTATGAGCATGAAAACTCGACTGCACCTTTTGTTTTACACAGAATATGTATTCATCTGCCCAAGGGTTTTTGGTGAGGTTTACAACAGCACCTTTCTGTTTGATACGGAAGAAAATGAAGTGGTCTCCAGTCAAATCAAAAGCTTAGGGCCCCAGGACCTTAGCCGGGGTTAAGACTTCAAACCGAAGGGGTGGAATACAGTGCCTGGGTAGCCGCACAAAGGCAACACGCTACAGTACACATGCACTAACTGGGCTAAATGTAATTCACAACGGTGAGAGATGCTTTCAGACACGCATATTTTAGTGCAGTCAAGGAACCGTGAGTTGATTTAGTGTAAGAGGCACAGTAGTATGAAATGAGACATACAGTATCCTATCTCTGCTGTAAGGGCTATCTCATTCAATCTTACAGTGTATTACAGTGAATTGCAATTTGCTGTAATATGAACTAGTGTTACAATAATTGTTCAGAAACACCTGCCAACTGGTACGGTTTCACTATGGCAGATGTAATGAAACACATCCCAGCGATAAGTTTTTCCAGTCTCTATCTCATGATGAATGATCAATATCAAATTGCAGTGCCATTATTCATACTCTCCCGGTTCCTGACCACTGATCATGGCCCTAACACAGGACGTAGGCAAGATCAATTACATAATTAGCCACCAAGCATATGCATGGCTGTGATACATTATGTGGTTGACTTAACTTGGCTACGATTGCACAAAAATTACCATAAATGAACCTGGGTCATTTGTTACGAAATGTGCTATGGCGATTGTGTGGACACAGTAAAACATGTAAATACAAAATAGAAACTAAAGAATAATGTCAGGTTACAACATGTATTAAAAACAGGAAACAAGAATCAGAGGTCAAATATGCATGAGACAAGCAGCAGAGGTCAAATATACACAAGACAAGCAGCAGAGGTCAAATATACACGGAACAAGCAGCAGAGGTCAAACATACACGGAACAAATTGCACTTGAGTAACCAGAGCAAAAATATCTTACATATAGAGTGATGGTGGGCTACGGCTGTACTGCTCTGGGCTATTGAGGAAACCCCCCACTCTTTGTATCTAACTGGACTCTGCACGTAATTCAATACACCTCTTCTTGTGCAAAATCACTCAGATGAAACGCAACAGAGCCATGTGAACTGTTGAGCGGATAAGAAGCCACCTCCTATTAGGACCCTAGCAGTCGCCCAGTGTGTGTGTGTGTGTGTGTGTGTGTGTGTGTGTGTGTGTGTGTGTGTGTGCGTGTGTGCAATGTGTGTATGAGCAATATGTGTGTACAGTGTATGTCAAACCTTGGAGGGCATTTTTCCCTTCATTCTCTGTACGCAGGCAATGCCATAGAGAGGCCTAGATATACAATGCCAGGTTTTCCTCACCATAGCAACAAATATGGAAACACAAATCTATTTCAGTGAGCGAGCGTAGAGTAGCAGCACTTAAATGCAGAACAAAAAAATGGGAAAAAACACAATAAATTAGCGAAGGCCTTTAGGTTAGTACTCACTCCCTCCTTCATGCCGGACGCACAGGAAAATGGTGTTTCCCATCCACCTCCCCAATACAATGTGAATGTGTTATCAGAGATCGTGCAATTCACTCCCAGCATACAGGATGTGGCCTGGGTTCCACCCCTGTTAATGAAGGAGGGTGATGCTTGTTCAATGGTGTGTGTTTACTTACAAGGTGTTGGCTGCGCTGAGCTTGAGGACGGGAAGGTAACCAATGGAAACATGCACGACACTGCACGCCTAATGGAGCTAAAACAAAGGGCCTTGTACAAGAGGCCTGGTGATGACCGATACAAGAGGCCTGGTGATGACCATAGGCGGAAATCCCAGGGGGGACGGGGGGGACACGACCCCCCCATCCTGGGAAAAATATGATTTGTCCCCCCCAATCTATCACTGTAAACATAACTATGTAATTTCAGTAATATTAATAATACGCAATGAAAGCAGTTGTGCTGATTATAGACACTTAATAGCGCCTTTTTAAGTTTCAAAAGATTGCGACCACCCCGCCCTTTGCCTCACAATGGTTTGATCCACTGCCAGTTCTTTAGCTGGCAAGGTAATAGAGGGTTCGTATCTACTGTCCGAAAGGCACATGTACGTAACTGACGTGAGGTTAATCCAGTCAATCGCGCCATAGCAATGTTTAAATTTTTATGTTGGCAGGGTTCACACACTAGCTGAATTTGCAGAGCTAGCGCGCAAACTAAAGCAAACATTAACTAGCAAGCTAGCTAGTACCTATTCCATTAATGTGGCGTCGTCAAAGATGGGATCTTTGCTATCGTCAGTTTATTCCAAGATCAGCATGCAGCTGTAGTGCTTCAAAGTCCCTGTGATAAGGTTAGCGATAAACTGAAGTCCAAACTGAACAGAACTACACTCTCTTATACCATTGTCTTAAATATATTTAATGGTCTCGTTGCAAAAGCTAAATTGTTGCTAGTGAACTTTTTTAAATTTATTTTATTTCACTTTTTTTTTAAAGATTATAGCAAACACCACAGAAACGGAATTGGTGCTCGCTAGCTTTACAAATTCAGCTATTGTTGGAAGCCAGCCAATATGAAACAAACTATATTAAAATTAGAAAAGGTTGTAGCATATGTTGTGTAAATGTGTGTGTGTGCCAGGTAGAAAAATGGCAGAAAAAGGTAAAAAGACGGACATCAGAGTATTTTTCAGTACACCAAAACGCAAAGTAAGAACTCTAGTAGCCTAATATCTCAAAGACGAGTTGATAAAATGTTCATAAGAAAGAAGTGAAATGCTAATGGAATGTTTCACAATGATGTCATTAGGCAGAGCAGGCAACAGATGGCACACAGACAGCAGAGCTGGGGACAGATAGGCAGGGACAGACTGGCAGAGACAGGGAGTCTCAGGTAAGTTTGTTGAGTCTTTGTTTGGCAACATTATGAAAGGTTCTCAATTTTTTTTACTTGTAAAATAGGGACATAATTGGAAAATGCCATGGATACCCCCGCTCTCAACTTAAACTGATGACTAAACTAAGATTTGTTTATGGCAATGGTATTGCTGTTGTGATTAATTGTGTAGTTTTGGGTACCGGTAGTTAGGAGTACGGCAAACACCTTATTTCTTTTCTAGGAGACAGACTGAGTCAGTGAGGGTGGTGAAAGGGAAAGAGCCAGGGAGAGAGACTTCAGAGAACAATGTCACAGCCACGGCAGGACCAGGTGTCACCCTTGTTGCCAGCAGCACCAGTATAGGGGACAGTGGCACAGCATTGTCCAGTTACCTCAGTGATGGCACAAAACCATATCAGCCACACCCACAATTTTTGAACCGCAAACTTTTGCCAACAGAGTGTTGACGTTTCAAGAGGCCCCAAAGCACAGAATGAAATTCTGAACATCATGGCCAATACAATCATTCGAGGCATTGCAGCTGAGATTAGGTCTCTTCCGATTGTACAATTTTCATTAATTGTTGATGGTACTCAAGATGTCTCTGGTGCTGAACAGGAGAGTGTCTTTTTGCATTATGTTGACCATGACCTTGTCCCTCACGAGGAGTTTATTGGGCTATACAGGGTGTCGGAGACAACAGGCGAGGGCATTGCGAAAGTGGCAACTGAAGTGTTGTTGAGGCTCAATTTGCCCATGTCTGGCTTACGTGGGCAGAGTTACGATGGTGCCTCAAACATGGCAGGAAAATACACAGGTGCACAGGCAATTGTGAGAAGGCAGCAGCCATTAGCCCTCTATGTCCATTGTGGAGCACACTGTGTAAATCTGATTACACAGGCTGGCTGCTCAGCCTCCCCACTGATCCGGGATTCCCTTTCTTGGGTCCATCAGTTAGGTGTCCTCTATGGCCAGTCAGGAAAGTTTAAGAGCATGTTTGAATCAATTGCCACGTCCAAAGAAACACATCTGCCCACCCGGAAACCCCTATGTCCAACAAGGTGGACTGTGCGGAATACTGCTATTAGAGCTGTGCTAGGGCAGTATGAGCGGGTACTAAGCAGCCTAGAGGAGAGTAGTTTTTAGTACATGACAGTACACTTACAAATTATTTATTTCATGTTATTTTATTTAAAATTGCATACTTTGTGCGACATACAGTGGGGAGAACAAGTATTTGATACACTGCCGCTTTTGCAGGTTTTCCTACTTACAAAGCATGTAGAGGTCTGTAATTTTTATCATAGGTACACTTCAACTGTGAGAGACGGAATCTAAAACAAAAATTCAGAAAATCACATTGTATGATTTTTAAGTAATTAATTTGCATTTTATTGCATGACATAAGTATTTGATCACCTACCAACCAGTAAGAATTCCGGCTCTCACAGACCTGTTAGTTTTTCTTTAAGATGCCCTCCTGTTCTCCACTCATTACCTGTATTAACTGCACCTGTTTGAACTCGTTACCTGTATAAAAGACACCTGTCCACACACTCAATCAAACAGACTCCAACCTCTCCACAATGGCCAAGATCAGAGAGCTGTGTAAGGACATCAGGGATAAAATTGTAGACCTGCACAAGGCTGGGATGGGCTACAGGACAATAGGCAAGCAGCTTAGTGAGAAGGCAACAACTGTTGGCGCAATTATTAGAAAATGGAAGAGGTTCAAGATGACGGTCAATCACCCTCGGTCTGGGGCTCCATGCAAGATCTCACCTCGTGGGGCATCAATGATCATGAGGAAGGTGAGGGATCAGCCCAGAACTACACGGCAGGACCTGGTCAATGACCTGAAGAGAGCTGGGACCACAGTCTCAAAGAAAACCATTAGTGACACACTACGCCGTCATGGATTAAAATCCTGCAACGCACGCAAGGTCCGCCTGCTCAAGCCAGCATATGTCCAGGCCCGTCTGAAGTTTGCCAATGACCATCTGGATGATCCAGAGGAGGAATGGGAGAAGGTCATGTGGTCTGATGAGACAAAAATAGAGCTTTTTGGTCTAAACTCCACTCGCCGTGTTTGGAGGAAGAAGAAGGATGAGTACAACCCCAAGAACACCATCCCAACCGTGAAGCATGGAGGTGGAAACATCATTCTTTGGGGATGCTTTTCTGCAAAGGGTACAGGATGACTGCACCGTATTGAGGGGAGGATGGATGGGGCCATGTATCGTGAGATCTTGGCCAACAACCTCCTTCTCTCAGTAAGAGCATTGAAGATGGGTCGTGGCTGGGTCTTCCAGCATGACAACGACCCGAAACACACAGCCAGGGCAACTAAGGAGTGGTGCCGTAAGAAGCATCTCAAGGTCCTGGAGTGGCCTAGCCAGTCTCCAGACCTGAACCCAATAGAAAATCTTTGGAGGGAGCTGAAAGTCCGTATTGCCCAGCGACAGCCCCGAAACCTGAAGGATCTGGAGAAGGTCTGTATGGAGGAGTGGGCCAAAATCCCTGCTGCAGTGTGTGCAAACCTGGTCAAGAACTACAGGAAACGTATGATCTCTGTAATTGCAAACAAAGGTTTCTGTACCAAATATTAAGTTCTGCTTTTCTGATGTATCAAATACTTATGTCATGCAATAAAATGCTAATTAATTACTTAAAAATCATACAATGTGATTTTCTGGATTTTTGTTTTAGATTCCGTCTCTCACAGTTGAAGTGTACCTATGATAAAAAATTACAGACCTCTACATGCTTTGTAAGTAGGAAAACCTGCAAAATCGGCAGTGTATCAAATACTTGTTCTCCCCACTGTACTTGTCCATAGCTGCTGTTTGAAGAGTTGAGACACTGACTGAAGGATATTTTGTTTGATTTATTTGGGTTTTTCATTGAAGTAGTTATTTTGCTTTTAGAACTGTACTTATTTTAAGCTTTTTGTTCTTGTAAAGATATTGTAGTAGACTCAGGCCAGTGGCACATTTAATGACTATATAAATGTATCAGAAAAAGTCAAATTAAAAGGTCAATTCAATACGGAGACTAACTTTGTGATGGTTCTCAATGGAGATTATTTTAGATGAGATCACACCATGTTCATTGTATTTATGAAAACTACACCCATACAGTGTACAGTACCATTGCTACCTACTGGCCTTTCTTGATATTGCTAGTTGTAAGTACGAATACCTGCATACATACTGGACTGGTAAGGAGCACTGCTATAACTATTATTAGTAGTAGTATTATAATGATTTAAACATTTGAACAAGTTGGTTAAACCCTTCAGTTAACTACTGTACCTATCAATTATTCAGTTGTAGGAATTATGGTTCCTCAATATACATTTAACATATTACAACGTAGGCTATGTGTTACAGCACTACTTTTGGTGTCCCCCTCAGGAATTGCTCTTGAGAAAATGTAATGTAATTGTCCCCTCCAAGGTTGATATCAGATTTTCGCCCCTGGTGATGACTGATACAAGAGGCCTGGTGATGACCGATACAAGAGGCCTGGTGATGACTGATACAAGAGGCCTGGTGATGACCGATACAAGAGGCCTGGTGATGACTGATACAAGAGGCCTGGTGATGACCGATACAAGAGGCCTGGTGATGACCGATACAAGAGGCCTGGTGATGACCGATACAAGAGGCCTGGTGATGACCGATACAAGAGGCCTGGTGATGACCGATACAAGAGGCCTGGTGATGACCGATACAAGAGGCCTGGTGATGACCGATACAAGAGGCCTGGTGATGACTGATACAAGAGGCCTGGTGATGACCGATACAAGAGGCCTGGTGATGACCGATACAAGAGGCCTGGTGATGACCGATACAAGAGGCCTGGTGATGACCGATACAAGAGGCCTGGTGATGACCGATACAAGAGGCCTGGTGATGACCGATAGAGGACTCAACAAATCCATTTCTTCTGGCAAAGGTTGGAGCCTTAACAGCACCGCTAATCATAATAAAATAGGGGATCTGTCGACATGACAGGCTCTTGAATGTCTGCTAAATGACTTAAATGTTAAATGTATGTTGAATCACACAATAGTATTAACTAAGTTTAATCACATACCCAACATAAATACTGCACTAATAGTGATAGACTTGATTAGACAACTCTTGGAAAACAACTAGTCTTGATAAGCTTCTGTTTTTATTAGAAAAGAACATATAAAAACTGAGCAAAAAAGCGAAAGCCAACAAGGGAGCAAACACAGCAGCACAGCCTCGATATAAATACAAGCAATATGTCACACGGTATCAAGTTGTTGGCAGTGGCACGGTGATATATACAGTATTGACCTCCTATAGCTCATATAGGGTGATTATAACCAGTTTGTCAGGAGAAGTACAAAGGCTTTACTGTAATAGTGTAATAGCTTTCTCCTTCATCTCTCCACCCATCCTGCTGATGACACACATGACCCCATCTTCCCTTTAGAGGTATACAGGCTGGCAACAGGAGCCAGTCAGCAGCCGGAGCCACTGTCCTGTCCAAGGGGACACCTCTGTACCAGTAAGTAGAAAGATTTAAAGAGTACTTACACAAGGCTCACAATGGGACCAGCAAGGTACCTTTCAAAACACCAATGTTATTGAGGCTGGACACAATATCAGACTGCCATCAATATGGAGCAGCTATTGAGTTTCGGGGTGAGTTGCAGGATACTGTAATTGTATACACTTTATCTGTCTCGCGCTGTCACAATTGTTTTGTTTAAGGGATTTCAAAACGGGGGAGCCAACCTCATTAAGGGCAAGTCAATAAGATTGAAGCAGGAAGCTCGAGGGAAACATGAATAGATAAGTATGTGAGTCTATCAGAACAGTTGCAGTAGTTGTTAACATGTCTGATAGACTAGAAAAGCTTTTAATACGATTGTATAATGTAAGTCATTCAAAAATAGTTGTAATCATTTTAGTTCTGGTCATTTTATGATGAGTGAGAATGCATGCACAATATGAAAATCCATAGTTGAATGTAAAAGCTATATAAATTCACAAGAGGGACATTTTTTTAATGATTTAAAGCCAGATTTAAATAAAATAATTATATTATTTACAATAGCACAATCTCTGATGCAAAGATATTTTGGCATTTATTTCCCACCCTGAATTTACTGTTAGGCTACATGTATGTTATGTCATGGGTTAGCTTTTTCACAGTATGTGTATCCAAACATTTCATTAGTTTGTACATTGCAGTACAAAGCATCCAATGAAAAACGGGACTATGGTAAGGTGCTTAAACACAATACGTGTTGTCATAACTGTGGCACTATGCCAAAACGTGTAACAGGAGAGAGAAGCCTACTGTGAAGATGCAACAGACAGTTATCTCCGGCTGCGAGAGAACAGATGACATTTTTTCAACAGGCAAAAAAAAAAGACTCGCTGTTCCTGCAACATGGAACAGGTGTGTGTGTCTGTGTGCGCGCGTTGTTCGTGCGGAGGGTGTCATAGGTTATATGAGTGATTTGTGAAGAAGCAGTAGCACAGTTACATAGATCCTTAGTAACGTTACCTGTGAAACATATAACTACTGTCTCCATCCATACAAATAACCCACATACAGCGCTGTTATATAAAAAATAAAAAAAACTATGTGGCAGGCGTGGCCATGGACTAGAAATGTTATAGGTTAAAGTCAATTTACAGGTTACAGCTTTCTCAGAACCTAATTGTTAAATCTCAACGGTGCATGAGCAAATTAGAAATGTACCTGATAATGATCGATTAGTATCCGCTCTTCTCCCTTATGCGGGCTCTCCGGCCACAGGTGATAGCTGGAGCCGTAGTTAGGGCTGCTCTTGCTGCTACTGCCAGTCGCAGACGAGTTCCCCCCGTACGGCTGCGTTGGTGGGTTTACACGGGAGTCGCGGCAATGTTGTTGCGACTGATTGGCTTTGTTCGTTCGCCCCGGCTTATTGCAGTCTTGGTCACAGTGCTGCGGACGCTGGGGACATAGCCCCAGTGCGACTTGCTGCTGCTGATGCTGTTGCAGCAGTGATGCCTGGTTATTCCTACATACCTCTCCTGAGCCGTTGGCGCAGTAGTTGATAGGCAAGCTGCTCCCCACCAGTAGCTGTTGTTGAGCTCGCAATAGTGTCTGTTGCTGTAGCTGCTGCAGGTCCTGAGCCTGGGACTCGAATGCTCGCCGATTAGCCTCGATTGACTCACATACATTTACAGTGCGCCCTTTCTGCGAGTTTGCTCGGATTGCTTCAGGGGAGGGGTCCCTGTGTCGGAGTCTTTGACTGTGTTGCTGCAACAACTGCTTCTGGTCTCGGTAGCCTCCTCCTCCTCCCCTGCAGTGTTCCACGATGCTCGCCTGTTGGTAATTGGCACTGCTTTGGAAATGTTCCCCGCGATTAGATTCCTGCAAAAACAGCAAAGAGGAAGACGTTGGCGGCAGCGGCAAAGATAGGGAGGGCTGCGGCGGGTGAGTGAGGGGCTGGCGCTGGTGAGAAAGGTTCGCCTTCTCGGAAAAACTGCAGTGGCAGCTCTGACTAACAGGCTGTTCCGACTGCGGCTGCGAGCCGACTGCGGCCCAAAGGTTCTGCTTCAGGTGCGCTGGCTGCCCGTCGGGTTCACAGACCCGGTGTGACGGTCGCTGGGCGATGTCGTAGTTTGTCAGAGGTGGGGGTTCGCCGTGCTGCGACTGACAGGCATGGATACCTCTCCGAGGGGGTTGGCTCAGACAAGGCAGTTCGTTGTTCTGGTAGTGCGAGGTGGTAGTTGAACGCTCTCTGAAAGACGGAGGAGGGGGCGGCAGACTGAAAACTGGAGCGACTGGGTTTGGGTCTCGGCTCTGCGCGCTGCCTTGCTCTTCGTCTGGGATTTGGTGCTGATGGACAGCTCCCGCGTATCGATGCCGCATCCCCTTAAAAGCCGAGTCTTGCTGTGGTTGCTCGTTTGCCTTGTATAGCTCCGACACCCGTTCATTGCGATCAGTCCCAGCAGAATAGAGCCGACTCGTCTCATTGGTAGGTTTGACCAGGACCTGCATTAAAACGCCACCTTACGGACAAAACACCGCCTTCGTTAGAATATTGGTAACCAAATATGCACACAGGTTAGAGGATATTCTTAACGAAAACAATACGCGCAATAGATTTATCACATTTGATGCGATTGCGAAATAGGGATGAAAGTGATCTACACAGTATAAGGCCAATCGTTTATAAACGCATTGGATCTTGACTATTGACTTTCCACTGTTGCCACAACAACCATGCAGACAATCACTTTCTCTCCAATTGAATCTTCTTTAACAGTCTCTACCAAATGTGCCCCTTAAATATCGTACCACTACTACTTACTCGGTTGTATCACTACGATAGTTTATAGGTCTGTAATACGAGTTTTCTATAAATCCCTACATTCAATCATTCAACATAAGCATGAAATGAAAGGCCTAATAATAGCCGCTAATAAAACCCATGACACCTAACCGACTTTACGCACCATCCTCTTTGTTTACACATGGTCCACGTAGTCCATTCGAGAAATCGTCAAAAATACTCCTTTGTTATAATACTTGAGAATTGCAGTTCAGTGTTCAATATTTAATCAAGACTAGACATGGTTTTGGATTACCAGGCAGAAAGATTCGTCATGATCTATCACGCACAGCCTGCATAGTCGAACACAACAAAATGTGTAACCAGAGGTGGTCACAACGGCTTTATAAAACACCTTCGTATTGCGTTACACACAAAGCATAATGATATAAAAGCATTTTGTTGTTTGGTAGCATGGTAGGATGTGTTGTGTATACCATTATGAGACAACCTGCTGATAGATCCGAGGGAGGGAAAGAGCGAGAGCGAGGCGGGGCAGAGACAGGGGGAGCGCTGTCCAGGGTTCTGAGAGTTAGCTATGAGCGAGCGACAAAAATAGACAGTGTCAACTAGCTGAAGGACAGCACTCAAGGAGAGTGGAAAGGGGGAGGCTGAAACCCCAAATGGTCTGTGAATGACCAGTGATACGACAGAAAAGGATGGGGTTGTTGTTCACTATCTATTTTGAAGTGGAAAAACACATTTCAAAATAGAAACTGACCATAGCCTATAGGCCTAACTTTTCATAATACTGAAAAATGACATTTTGACAGTTTATGTAAAGGCTGAGTGGGTGGGCAAGAGAGAAGGAGAAAACTTTTTCCATCATACATTAGGAGTACTTCTTAATAAGCTAAACTTTCCCAAGCTGTGTCAACCATTTTGAGTTTTGATGGGGCTCAGACTGCAGATGTGGACTCTTTCCTTCAATAGTTGAGGGAAGGCTTGCGTACACTGTTTTATAGCTCCTGTGAAAGACTGCAGGAATTCGGAGTAGTCCCGGCAGGAGGAACATTAGAAACCTGACCATTCTCATTAAGTAATTGGTCGTTGTGACCTGTGTGGGTTCCTTGGCAAGATGGAGTTTCATTTGCTGGTTTGGGAAGCAATGTCACTGCTGCCACATAAATAATGAAATCAAACTTTACAACTCTTACACAAACTCAAACGTCCACGAACATGAGCACACACACACACACACACACACACAAGCACAAGCAGAAGTGTGCACATACCCAAACACGCACACACACACACTCACTCACTCACTCACACACTCCACTCCTCCCACCCTCTCTCTCTCTCTAGCAAAAGCAAAAGATTGCCATGCCTCTTTAATTCCTCTTGGATTGAGCCCACATACCGATACCCATCCCTTTTAGCTTGGCCATTTGCGTTAGGAAGTATATTGTGTGACATCCCGTAAGAAATACTGCAGAAGCCCAATAACACATAAATGGTAGTGTAGAGAACATGGATGAGGGGAAGTGAAGGGATTACATGTAACACAGGAAGCAGATAAGAAGACTGTAATTACAGTGAAAGAAGAAGAAAGACGAAGCCAGAGCAATGCAGCGACAAAGGTTTCTCCGTGAGAGAGCGATGACGTTGTACGTAATAAGAGCAGGTGCAGGTTAGAGAAAAGATTATGAAATTGGGGAGAAAAAGGGGGGTAAGATACAACTACAAAAAATAAAAGATTTTTTTGAACAGTAGCGAGATAGAAGATATCTTGTGATGTGGTCAAAGACAACAAAATGAAGCACCTCATGATGTAAGATACAGGATAAGACTACAAGGACACAGAGGAAATAGTAACGTTGTATTGATCTATCAATTCACATCATATGTGTGTATAACCTGTACTGTAGGTATGCTATTGCATTCTGTAATAAAGATTGCATTTGAGATCAGAGTGCTCTTAAGACTTGGTCTCCTGCCTGTGTAAGATCGCACTATTAAAAGAACAACGAGCACCAGGAGAGTAGTAGAATCAGGAGAGGAGAGTAGTAGAATCTCTACTACAGGAGAGTAGTAGAATCAGGAGAGGAGAGTAGTAGAATCTCTACTACAGGAGAGCAGTAGAATCAGGAGAGGAGAGCAGTAGAATCAGGAGAGGAGAGTAGTAGAATCTCTACTACAGGAGAGCAGTAGAATCAGGAGAGGAGAGTAGTAGAATCTCTACTACAGGAGAGTAGTAGAATCAGGAGAGGAGAGTAGTAGAATCTCTACTACAGGAGAGTCGTAGAATCAGGAGAGGAGAGTAGTAGAATCTCTACTACAGGAGAGTAGTAGAATCAGGAGAGGAGAGTAGTAGAATCTCTACTACAGGAGAGTAGTAGAATCAGGAGAGGAGAGTAGTAGAATCTCTACTACAGGAGAGTAGTAGAATCAGGAGAGGAGAGCAGTAGAATCAGGAGAGGAGAGTAGTAGAATCTCTACTACATGTAATTACACATGAACAAGGGTGTAATAACAAATCCTGTGGTAAAGCTAAACAGTTTTGACTTAGTTTGTAAATCCACTGCCTGGATCTCACAATCAATATGAGTTGCGGAGGAATCACCTGGGCTTAAGAAGATGAAAGGTATACCCCCCGCCCCAACCACAACCCACCATGTCTCGTCAGACTCAATACCTATGCATGTGTACAATCTTAGCACCTTTTTTTCTATCTAGAACCAAAAAGGGTTATTTTGCTGTCCCCATATGAGAACCCTTTGAATAACTCTTTTTGGTTCCAGGTAGAACCATTTTGGGTTCCATGTAGAACCCTTCCACGCAGGGTTCTACATGGAACCCAAGAGTTCTACCGGGAACCAAAAACGGTTCTACCTGGAACCAAAAAGGGTTCTCTTATGGGGACAGCCGCAGAACTCTTTTGGAACCTTCTTTTCTAACAGCGTAGCATCATGACTTGATTCTGTTAAACAGTGCCTGTCTGTTCTCTGAGTCCAACAAACTCTGTGTAAATCTATCCATGTGTAATGAGAGTTGCCCTCTCCCTCGTATTCTCTTTATACTCACTGTGTGAGACGGTGGAGCCGAGAACTGTTGTGGAAACAGCAAAGAGGAGAGAGATTAGGGGCTGTACTGAGAGGCTGTCCTTTTTACATTTAAATAATCCTTAAGAGTCTATTGATGCACCCGTGCGTAACATTATAAAACAATTCCCATTCAAATCCGTCAGTTTAAGGTAGAGATATTTTTTTTGCATGGGCTGCGTCTCAATCCACCGCATCCTCCTATGTCAGCCTTCTGCATCTGCGGTGGAAGGTGGTTGAGCTACAGCAGTGTTTGTCAAACCATGAGACAGCCCGAAAATCGGTCTCTCACGAAAACGTCTGTAGCGCCCGAATGGTTCTCCGTTTTGCTCTATGACCCCCACAAACCCCACGGGACTCATCTGAAGTCGGTAACGCTGATGTGTCAGCATCTGTCTGAAGTATCCGAACCGTTTGGGCTACAAACTAATATCACCCCACTGTGGAAAGGGGAGACTCTCATGAACATGATGGTGTTTCCCGTTGTTTCTCTACGAGTCATGGAACTCGTCTGAAGGCAACCAATACAAATTAATGGAAGTATGGGAGGTAATTTTGTGCCAACAAAACAAGGGGTTAAAGTCCTGAAACCTTATTCCTTATGATGAATTTTTGACTGTCTTTTTTGCCATTTATTTCAATGTGTTTCTCTGGGCTATACCTAACGGGGTCCTAAAATTCCATATCAAATAATGGCTTAGCACTTTTAGAGGTTTTAAAGAGACGCCAGGTTTCAAAGATATCGCTGCTCATCACCTTATATGGAAGGGAGTTTTCTTTCAAGGTTTTGATATCATGTTTTTTTCTTCTTTATTTCACCTTTATTTAACCAGGTAGGCCAGTTGAGAACAAGTTCTCATTTACAATTGCGACCTGGCCAAGATAAAGCACAGCAGTTCGACACATACAACAACACAGAGTTACACATGGAATAAACAAACATACAGTCAATAACACAGTATAAAAAAAGTCTATATACAGTGTGTGAAAATGGCGTGAGGAGGTAAGGTAATAAATAGGCCATTGTAGCGAAGTAATTACAATTTAGCAAATTAACACTGGAGTGATAGATGTGCAGATGGTGATGTGCAAGTAGAAATACTGGTGTGCAAAAGAGCAAAAAAAGTAAATAAAAACAATATGGGGATGAGGTAGGTAGATTGGATGGGCTGTTTGCAGATGGGTTGTGTACAGCTGCAGCGATCGGTTAGCTGCTCAGATAGCTGATGTTTAAAGTTAGTGAGGGAGATATAAGTCTCCAACTTCAGCGATTTTTGCAATTCGTTCCAGTCATTGGCACCAGAGAACTGGAAGGAAAGGCGGCCAAAGTAGGTGTTGGCTTTGGGGGTGGCCAGTGAGATTTACCTGCTGGAGCGTGTGCTACGGGTGGGTGTTGTTATCGTGACCAGTGAGCTGAGATAAGGCGGAGCTTTACCTAGCAAAGACTTATAGATGACCTGGAGCCAGTGGGTCTGGCGACGAATACGTAGCGAGGGCCAGCCGACGAGAGCATACAGGTCGCAGTGGTGGGTGGTATATGGGGCTTTGGGCACAAAACGGATGGCACTGTGATAGACTGCATCCAATTTGCTAGAGTAGAGTGTTGGAGGCTATTTTGTAAATGACATCGCCGAAGTCGAGGATCGGTAGGACAGTCAGTTTTACGAGGGTATGTTTGGCGGCATGAGTGAAGGAGGCTTTGTTGCGAAATAGGAAGCCGATTCTAGACTTAATTTTGGATTGGAGATGTCTAATATGAGTCTGGAAGGAGAGTTTACAGTCTAGCCAGACATCTAGGTATTTGTAGTTGTGCACATATTCTAAGTTAGAACCGTCCAGAGTAGTGATGCTAGGCGGGCGGGTGCGGGCAGCGATCAGTTGAAAAGCATGCATTTTGTTTTACTAGCGTTTAAGAGCAGTTGGAGGCCACTGAAGGAGTGTTGTATGGCATTGAAGCTCATTTGGAGGTTTGTTAACACAGTGTCCAAAGAAGGGCCAGATGTCTACAGAATGGGGTCGTCTGCGTAGAGGTGGATCAGGGAATCAAGAGCGACATTGTTGATATATACAGAGAAAAGAGTCGGCCCGAGAATTGAACCCTGTGGTACCCCCATAGAGACTGACAGAGGTCTGGACAACAGGCCCTCCGATTTGACACACTGAACACTATCTGAGAAGTAGTTGGAGAACCAGGCGAGGCAGTCATTTGAGAAACCAAGGCTGTTGAGTCTGTCGATAAGAATACGGTGATTGACAGAGCCGAAAGCCTTGGCCAGGTCGATGAAGACGGCTGCACAGTACTGTCTTTTATCGATGGCGGCTATGATATCGTTTAATACCTTGAGTGTGGCTGAGGTGCACCCGTGACCAGCTCGGAAAATGGCTGCACAGCGGAGAAGGTACGGTGGGATTCGAAATGGTCAGTGATCTGTTTATTAACTTGGCTTTCGAAGACTTTTAGTTCTTGCTGTCCAGAATCCTTGGGACGTCCCTACCCCATTGAAATTGAAATTTCAAATGGTTAAGGTAAGGGTAAGGTTTAGGGTTAGGTAAGGGTTAAGGTTAAGGTTAGGGTAGGGGTGAGGGTTAGGGTTGAGGGTTAGGGTTTAGGGTAGGGACATCCAAAGGATCCCAGATAAATTCATCAAATACAATTTTATTCGTCACATGCTTCGTAAACAACAGGTGTAGACTAACAGTGAAATGCTTACTTACGGACTCTTCCCAACAATGCAGAGAGAAAGAAAATAGAGAAATAATAGTAAAGTAAAACAAGTAATAATAAAAGTAATAATAAATACATGATTAACGATAACTTGGCTATATACACAGGGTACCAGTACCGAGTCGATGTGCAGGGGTACGAGGTAATTGAGGTAGGCAACGTGACTAGGCAACAGGATAGATAATAAACAGTAACAGCAGCATATGTGATGAGTCAAAAAAGTTTGTGCAAAAAGGGTCAATGTAGATAGTTAAATAGTTAACCAAATAGCTACCCGGACTATCTATTTAGCAGTCTTATGGCTTGGGGGTAGAAGCTGTTCATGGTCCAGTTGATTCCAGACTTGGTGCATCGGTACTGCTTGCCGTGCAGTTGCAGAGAGAACAGTCTATGACTTGGGTTGCTGGAGTCTTTGACAATTTTTAGGGCCTTCCTCTCACAGTCTCGTATCGAGGTCCTGGATATCAAGGAGCTTGGACCCAGTGATTTTCTGGCCCATACACACTACCCTCTGTAGCCTTGCGGCTGAATGCCAAGCAGTTGCCATACCAAGCGGTGATGCAGCCAGTCAAGATGCTCTCAATGGTGCAGCTGTAGAACTTTTGAGGATCTGATGGCCCATGACAAATCTTTTCAGCTTCCTGAGGGGGAAGAGGCATTGTCGTGCCCTCTTCACGACTGTGTTGGTGTGTGTGGACCATGATATATCCTTAGTGGTGTGGACTCCGAAGAACCTGAAGTTCTCGACCCGCTCCACTACAGCCCATTGTTGCAAAAAATTTTGTGCATAATGTTTCTGCCATCCTTTCCTATGACCGAAAAGACATTAAGAACAGCGATCACTAGCCTCGATTTGGATGAACAAGTCGGCGGCACAGGACATTCTGCTCACCCCGGACAAGGCCCTAATCCCCAAGACTCGGAAAAGGAAGAGGCGATATAAGAGAGGCCGACATAGCTGTCTATTTACCACCACAAACCAATGCTGGCACTAACACCGCACTCAACAAGCTGTATAGAGCCATAAGCAAACAAGAAAATGCTCATCCAGAGGCAGTGCTCCTAGTGGCCGGGGACTTTAATGCAGGGAAACTGAAATCCGTTTTACCTCATTTCTACCAGCATGTCACCTGTGCAAGTAGAGGTGACAAAACTCTAGATCCCCTTTACTCCACACACAGCTCTCCCCCGCCCTCCATTTGGCAAATCTGACCATAACTCTATCCTCCTGATTCCTGCTTACAAGCAAAAACTCAAACAGGAAGTACCAGTGATGCGCTCAATAAGGAAGTGCTCCGATGAAGCAGATGCTAAACTACAGGACTGTTTGGCTAACACAGACTGGAATATGTTCCGGGATTCATCCGATGACATTGAGGAATTTACCACATCAGTCTCCAACTTCATTTCATAAGAGAATTGACAATGTCGTCCCCGCAGTGACCGTACGCACATATCCCAACTAGATACCATGGATTACAGGCAACATCCGCACTGAGCCATCAAACAGGCAAAATGTCAATACAGGACTAAGAACGAATCCAACTACACCGGCGCTCATCGGATGTGGCATGGCTTGCAAACTATCATGGATTACATAGGGAAACCCAGCCTTGAGCTGCCCAGTGATGTGAGCCTACCATATGAGCTAAATGCCTTCTATGCAAGCAACACTGAACCATGCATGAGAGCATCAGCTGTTCCAGATGACTTTGTGATCACACTCTCTAGCCGATATGAGTAAGATCTTTAACTTCTTATGGGCAGGTGGGATGGTAGCGTCCCACCTGGCCAACATCCGGTGAAATTGCAGAGCGCGAAATTTAAACTACAGAATTATAAATATTTAACTTTCATAAAACCACAAGTGTAATACATCAAAATAAAGCTGAACTTCTTGTTAATCCAGCCGCTGTGTCAAAAAGGCTTTACGGCGAAAGCACACCATGCGATTATCTGAGGACAGCGCCCCGCATACAAAACCATGAAAAATATATTTCAACCAGGCATGTGCAACACGAAAGTCAGAAATAGCGATATAATAAATGCCTTACCTTTGATGATCTTCTTCTGTTGGCACTCCAAAAGGTCCCAGTTACATCACAAATGGTCCTTTTGTTCGATAATGTCCTTCTTTATATCCATAAAAACTCAGTTTAGCTAGCGCGCTTCAGTCAATAATCCACCCAGTTTCCCTTCATCAAAATGCGTACAAAATTAATCCCAAACGTTACTAATAAACTTTTCCAAACAAGTCAAACAACGTTTATAATCAAACCTTAGGTACCCTAATACATAAATAAACAATACAATTTAAGACGGAGAATCGTTATTGTCTTTATCGGAGGAAAATACCAAAGAATGCGCTCTCATTCACGCGCTTGGAAACACTACAGCCAAAATGGGAGCCACTTAGAAAAACTACAATTTCTGGCATATTTTTCCAAAAACCAGCCTGAAACTCTTTCTAAAGACTTTTGACATCTAGTGGAAGCACTAGGAACTGCAATCTGGGAGGATTTCGCCTTATAATAAAAGTGACAGCCATTGAAAATAGTGGTAGGCTGAAATAGAAAACTTTGGGATGGTTTGTCCTCATGGTTTCGCCTGCCATATCAGTTCTGTTATAATCACAGACAATAGAAACTTTAGAGTGTTTTCTATCCAAATATACGAATTATATGCATACCCTAGCTTCTGGACCTGAGTAACAGGCAGTTTACTTTAGGCACGCTTTTCATCTGGACGTGAAAATACTGCCCCCTACCCAAGAGAGGTTAAACAGGTTAACATTCACAAGGCTGTAGGGCCAGACGGATTACCAGGACACGTACTCAGAGCATGAGCTGACCAGCTGGCAAGTGACTTCACTGACGTTTTCAAACTCTCCCTGAACCAGTTTGTAATACCTGCATGTTTCAAGCAGACCACCATAGTCCCTGTGACTAAAAACACCAAACTAACCTGTCGAAATGACTATCGCCCAGTAGCACTCACATTTGTAGCCATGAAATGCTTTGAAAGGCTAGTCATGGCTCACATCAACACCATCATCCCAGGCACCCTGGACCCACTCCAATTCGCATACCGCCCCAATAGATCCACAGATGACGCAATCTCTATTGCACTCCACACTGCCCTCTTCCACCTGGACAAGAGGAACACCTACGTGACAATGCTGTTAACTGACTGCAGCTCAGCATTCAACACTATACCTTCCAAGCTCATCACTAAGCTGAGGACCCTGGGACTGAACACCTCCCTCTGCAACTGGATCCTGGACTTCCTGATGGGCCGCCCCCAGGTGTTGAGCGTAGGCAACAACACATTGGTGGTAGGCCTGATAACCGACTACAATGAGACAGCCTGTAGGGAGAAGGTCAGAGATCTGGCAGTGTGGTGCCAGGAAAACAACATCTCCCTTAACGTCAGCAAGACAAAGGAGATGATCGTGGACTACAGAACGCCCCCATTCACATCGACGGGGCTGTAGCACTAACGATCATGTTATGGACAGGAGTGATGGCCATCTTGGATTGCTCTCTGCCGATTAAAATAGACTTCGGTCCATTTGTACGACTTCACTCGAGTGCGATGACTAACAACGGTAATTGTTACGAGCAGTGAGGGGGTGAGGGTCCTTGGTACAATTTTATGACACACATCCAATGTAAGTAATGCATTTGTAGAGCATTGGTGTCATTAGCATGATGAATGACCCCTGGACTCTGAGATAAGAGACAGTGACTCAAACAGGCCTGCCCGTCACACACCACACCTCTAGTGAGAGAGAGGGACAGAGAGAAAGAGAGAGAGACACAGACAGACAGACAGACAGACAGACAGACAGACAGACAGACAGACAGACAGACAGACAGGGGGAGAGACAGACAGGGGGAGAGACAGACAGACAGGGGGAGAGACAGACAGACAGGGGGAGAGACAGACAGACAGGGGGAGAGACAGACAGACAGACAGGGGGAGAGACAGACAGACAGACAGACAGACAGACAGACAGACAGACAGACAGACAGACAGACAGACAGACAGACAGACAGACAGACAGACAGACAGACAGACAGGGGGAGAGAGAGCGGGGAGAGAGAGCGGGGGAGAGAGAGCGGGGGAGAGAGAGCGGGGGAGAGAGAGAGAGAGACAGAGAGAAAGAGAGAAAGAGAGAAGGAGAAAAAGAGAGAAGGAGAAAAAGAGAGAAGGAGAAAAAGAGAGAAGGAGAAAAAGAGAGAAGGAGAAAAAGAGAGAAGGAGAAAAAGAGAGAAGGAGAAAAAGAGAGAAGGAGAAAAAGAGAGAAGGAGAAAAAGAGAGAGAGTGACAAAGACAGAGACAGAGAGAGAGAGAGAGAGAGAGAGCGAGCGAGAGAGAGGCATAGGCATCGTCGGCCAGGCAGATATCATCAGGCAGCAGCACTGGCAGCCGACCACCCAATGGTTGGAAATAATTGATCTCCGACAGCTAGATCATCAGTTAGATTTGCTAAGGCTACTCAAATAACTAAGCATCTCGCCATCATTCAGGGCGAGGCAGGTACATGTGACAGCGTCGTGAGAGAGGAAGCCTACTCTGTAAGTGACGAGGATGACGTCACACGCCAGTGCAAAGATAATGGTGTGTTCAAGACAACTCGTTAAAATTAACGTTTGTTTTTTCCTAGATCTTCCTTTTGGTTGATTCTAATACCAAGTGGGAAACTCATCTTTTTACAACAAGTTTCCAAGTAAAATATGTCTGAGTTTTCCGAGTTCCGAGTTGTCTTGAATGCGGCATAAGGAACCAATAACCAATTAGTCACCATGGCCAAGGGATCGCATCCTTGCCAATACGCTGCCTGATCGTGATCATGTCTTCTTGTTAGGGACGGGGTGCGAGGTCAGTGTCCCCTGTGCTGATATGAGGTATGAAGTTTTGAATGAATGGATGAAGGGAGGATGAGGGGCGGATTATAGTTATAAAGCAATGCAGTGGGATTCCTGTCAACAAACCAGAATGTACAGTACTCTAACTGTACAGTGAACGACAAAGGAAGAAGCTCCCTGATGCTCATTGCTTATGATTAGATTTTCCCCCACTGGGCTGAATCATCAGATTCCCTCCACTGAGCCAATTGTGGTCCCAGAGGAAGCAGATTGGAGGTACAGTCAAAGACAGGAGAGTGGAGACGTTAAATGGGACAAGGACAATGAAAGAGAAGTTTACTCTAAAGGGGGTCTAAGGCTTGTGATGTCAGAGATTGCCATGACCAAGCTCTGTACACAACACTGCTTTCAAAGTGTGTGTTGGTGGAGAGGTCTGTGTGCGATAGAGACTATCTGGGCGGAATATGGAGATGAGGTAGAAGAGAAACTCATCATTCATGTGAGGTTCAAAGACTTACCCCGAGCCTCTCATCCCTTCTGAGCCACAGCAGCAACAGCAACACACAAAGGAGGGAACTGACCACAGCAAGCAAGCACTTAGAACCATGGACCCATATAATCAGCTTGGCCATTGAAAGTAAACAACAGCCTTCCTGCCTTAAGTGCTACAAATTTAGCCCTTAATGCAAAATCACATGCCAAGCCTTGAGGGCTAAAAATGTACTTTGTAACTGCTCACACATTTTCTCCTCTATTCAGAATCAGTTTATCATGCATTTTCTTCAAATCACTTTACTGTTACTCTAGTAAAAATAATATAATTTCTCTTAATAGAATGTGAGAGAAAAATCCAACCTGATTCGTCTGTGGGTTGTGCAGGCTTTTCCTGGAGGAAGACACATCAACGGAGCTTATAAACGACAGGAAGAAAATCAATACTCTTACCCAGCTAGACACTTTGGGTGAATAGGCTCTCCCACTGACGGTCTCTTGTCGCCTGTGCTAATGAGTTCTGGGGAAAGAACCCGGTTAAATAGTGCTGCCAAGTATGTTTCACTGTAACATTGGAAATGCAGCGTTATTATGTCTAATTATTCCGACCATGGGTGTTCATTTTTCTCTCATATTGTTGCGCCACGTGCATCACACTGGGCAAATAACTGGTTGAATCAACGTTGTTTCCACTTCATTTCAAATTGAATCAACGTGGGAAATTAATTGGATTCGCTAAACCTCATTTATTAATTTTTTTAATCACCCAACTTCGAACCTAAATCCAATGACATGTGAAATAGTTTTATTTATTTTTATGGTGAATTCACGTTATTTGATAACTCGACCAAAAATCTCAACTAGCAGTTGAAATTACGTCTACGTCCACAGGTATGTGTGTGCTTTGATAAGGACAGGCTTCCAGAGCATAAACATGTTTTTTTATTTGCCTAATTGTGGGGCTTGCGTGTGTCCGTTATAAAAGCTTATTTACACCATCCTGACATGAAATGAATGATATGGGGCGTTCAGTGTGATTTACATGGTCGGTATAATTTTGATTTTAGCAATCCATGCTGATATACAACGTTGATTCAACCAGTTTTTGCCCAATTTGGAGAGGCGAGGGTTTTATGATCTTGTGACGTTTCTCTTCTAAATTGATGTGGGGATTCCTGGTTCTATTTTTAGATCTTGGCAGTGGGGGGGGGGCGCGGGGGTTCCCATGCAGGCAGACTCCAACTGCTGTTCGAACACAAAGCTCTCCACCGTGAGGCTTTGAATCGTCGTGACCAGGCAACTGGATCAGAATGGAAAAACAGATAAGGGCGCAGTGTCATTTTCTCCACAGAGAGCTTTTGCCTCTTTCGGCTGCTGACGTTGTTGCCATTTTGCTGGTATTCATTTGATACAATTCTGAAATCTGGTCGTCATTGAAATGTCGGAATGCATGCAATTTAAGCCTAGACAGTATTTTGATAATAGCTGTCCATTGTTTTGTTTTCTTTGCATAGCCTATGCCTCTTTTTCGCAAGAAGGTAAAATACCAGATTGGAAGTCAATGGCATATGAATTGTAGAAGGAAGATTGATATAACCTTAACCTAAACTAGCAGTGAGGGTTGCCTAAAATAGAATTTCAACTGAATAAACAGTATTAAATGTTTGTGTGTGTGTGTGTGTGTGTGTGTGTGTCCTTACTCGAGATGAATTGTATTTGATTTAGGCTACTGTAAATCTGAATATTCCACCCAGCATCATGGTAGTGCATCACTTCTCACACTTCCTTCTCAAGGTTGTGTGCACTGGTAAACAAGACACATCTCAGGTCTGTCTTGACAACATGGCCATGGGGAATAAAAGACAGACAAAAACAAACTACACCAGACCAGTGCACAAATACATATTCAAAATCCTCACCAACTAAACTACACTAGCTAGGATTTACTCTCGCTTTGCCAATTGCAAAAATAAAATAAAAACTGCGCTTCTGTCTGTGTGAGAGAGACAACGAGAAGGGTTTATAGAGAGGTGATCTCACCAGCAGATTATTTTTAGCTCAGCTGCTGTGTTGGCGGCGAGGCTTTCAGGCCAGACTCATCGCAGATTTCCCTGTCATATGCAGGGTTAGGACCCTGGGGGACTCCCCAGCATATCATAAAAGGCGGGAGATAAGTACCCAACTTCATTATTCAATCAGGCACATAATCGTAAGTGTGCCAAACTCCCAGGAAGTAACTCAAGCAAATGACAGCTTTAGGGACCTTATTGTGCGTGACAAGACAACAGCGGTATGAAGAAACCAAAATGATGGTGTCCATAAAGTGAGAGAAAGCAAGAAAATCAAACAAGGACAATTTGTCATCACACCATACAGTTTATATCTTTGTTGCACTGTGGTTTCGACGCCTTAAATTCAACCACATGTTGTTGTTATTGTATGTGTGACTCATCTTAGATGAAATACATCATGATTGAATTACATATGCATGCATGTGTAGGCTACGAGATGACTACAACATCTTTAAATTGCATGGAAGTAGCCATTTTCACTTCCTTCTAAAATTCAAACACTTTGACCTACACTGAATTGACTTTTTCCTTCCAAATTATAGCCTAACTCATGAATGGTTGTACCTAGATTTTAATTTATCCTGTTTGAAGCTAGATAATTCATACTTGGCTATTCGCAGTGCAAAACTATTATAATTAATTGTTTACACATTTTTATAGATTTCAATTGATCAGTAATGATAACGTATCTTGAATGTGAAAGGGACACCTTAATGAAAATTAAACAGATGTCATTTTTTAACAACCTCACTCGATAGGAGACCTTAGTTTATTTAGTCAAGTTTCAGGATCACTGTGTCTGTAAGCAGAGCTGAGACTCAAAATTCAAAATAAACCTTGTGTTTTTCTCCCCACAAGCCCCAAATGAAGGTCCAATCCTGCAGTTGGAAAACACTTTTGGACAGAAGAAAATGGAGGGAGGGAAAGAACAGGTCCAATGAGGTAAGAGATAAAAAAACAGGAGGTAGCCTGATATTGAGGAGGGAGGGGGAAAAACAGATTGTATCAGAAACGAGGGAGGAGAGCGATAGAAAGTGGAAAAGGAGGGGGGTAAATTCAGATGTTGTGGCCGATAATGCTGCCTTACATCCTAATGAAAAACCCCAGATCCTATCTGGCCCCTGGATGGTTTCATCCTCTCCCTGTGGTAGCAGAGATTGTAGGGCTGCTGTGTGCTCCTCCCGACGGGGTTGGCTGAGTAATCACAGTGGAGGATTAGCTAACTCTTCTCCTTAGTCTTCTTAGTCTCCTGTTCGCCTAAGAAACTGACTGGGCTCCTCTGCGCTTCAGTCCTTACCCCACAGCACTGCAATCAGAGGTGCTTGCTGTTCTGTCCACAGGTTTACAGTTATATGTTCTGCTTTTAAAGAAGAAGGGGTGGTGTGATAATTAGCGATTGGGGGTTTGGGGAAATCTGATTACAGAGCTTTCTGAACTAATAAGCAGGCGCTTTTTAGTGGAAAATGTGTCTTGTCACACTAAAGGAGTCATTTGTTCCCAAAATTGGTGATTGACTAGCCTGGACAATCCATTTGTGTTGTCTTGTCAACTCCTATGGTCTTTGTCACGCCAGGCTAGTGATTGACAGCATCTTAGGCATCATTTGCATTCTTGCTGGAGAAGTCATTATGGGTGATCAATCACGTATACAGTACTGTAAAACACACTACAGGTTTGACTATAGCAGTTACATTTGTCTATAACATATAATGGAATAGTAAATTATGAAAATTACATTATTCAAGATTATGCTAATGGTCGCATCACACTTATAACTGTATGGGATTGGAAAACACCAAGAGGGCCAACAGAAATGTACCTGTCCAGCTGTCTCTCAACCCACAGCACCTCTATTTACCCTCTATCCCTTCACAACCCTGTTTCTCTTTAGAAGGCGTCATTTTATTTTCAGTTTTTTTTTCTCTCCTTTCCTCTGAGGAGTCATATGATTTCACAGGATATTAAGTGGATGGGATCTGTGGGAGGGGGGTTGATCTGGCCTAATTGTAGACGTTGGTGACTTTCCCTGCGAGTGTGAAGGGCAAAGGGAGTGTTTCTCAAATCATAATCCCCCTGACTTTTGCAGAAAAAGGATTAACCGAGCGCTACCCTGAGCGACCGTGCACAGGCTCCCACTGCCTCTTGCGTCCATTTAAAGGGATACTTCTGGATTTTGGCAATGAGGCCCTTTATCTATTTCCCCAGAGTCGGATGTCTCCACGAGCATTTTTAAGGAAGTTGCTAACTAGTGCTAGTGCAATTGTTAACTAGCTTTAGAGCAATGACTAGAAGTCTATGGGTATCTGCTAGCATGCTAGCAGATATCCATAGACTTCCAGTCATTGTGCTAACGCTAGTTAGCATTGGCTCGCAAAACTACCAACGTCCAGAAGTATCCCTTTAACCCTATTTCTACTCAGATTTAGACTCTGAAAGAGTCAATGGGCTCCCGAGTGGTGCAGCGGTCTAAAGCACTGCATCTCAGTGCAAGAGGTGTCTATCACTACAGTCCCTGGTTCCATTCCAGGCTGTATCACATCCAGCCATGATTGGGAGTCCCATAGGGTGGCGCACAGTTGGCTCAGCGTCGTCTGGGTTTGGCTGGGGTAGGCGGTCGTTGTAAATAAGAATTTGTTCTTAACTGACTTGCCCAGTTTAATTTTTTTTTTTTATCGTAAAATAAGCTTTCGATATCCTCTGTCTTTGTGGCCGAAAATACATTTCCATACGGCAAAGAGCCTGTACTGTACCATCCTTTTTTTAAACTTTTTTTATTTCACCTTTATTTCACCTTTAATATTCTATAATGCAATTTAGTATCATCTCCTTTGTATGGGACCAAATGGCATTGTGCCCCCTGTTGTATACAGTAGGGCTTTACACATACCATATCAATACAGTAGGGCTTTACACATACCACATCAATACAGTAGGGCTTTACACATACCATATCAATACAGTAGGGCTTTACACATACCATATCAATATAGTAGGGCTTTACACATACCATATCAATACAGTAGGGCTTTACACAAACCATATCAATACAGTAAGGGTTTACACATACCATATCAATATAGTAGGGCTTTACACATACCATATCAATACAGTAGGGCTTTACACATACCATATCAATACAGTAGGGCTTTACACATACCATATCAATACAGTAGGGCTTTACACATACCATATCAATACAGTAGGGCTTTACACATACCATATCAATACAGTAGGGCTTTACACATACCATATCAATACAGTAGGGCTTTACACATACCATATCAATACAGTAAGGGTTTACACATACCATATCAATACAGTAGGGGTTTACACATACCATATCAATACAATAGGGGTTTACACATACCATATCAATACAATAGGGGTTTACACATACCATATCAATACAGTAAGGGTTTACACATACCATATCAATACAGTAGGGCTTTACACATACCATATCAATACAGTAGGGGTTTACACATACCATATCAATACAGTAGGGCTTTACACATACCATATCAATACAGTAGGGGTTTACACATACCATATCAATACAGTAGGGCTTTACACATACCATATCAATACAGTAGGGGTTTACACATACCATATCAATACAGTAGGGCTTTACACATACCATATCAATACAGTAGGGCTTTACACATACCATATCAATACAGTAGGGGTTTACATATACCATATCAATACAGTAGGGCTTAACACATACCATATCAATATAGTAGGGCTTTACACATACCATATCAATATAGTAGGGCTTTACACATACCATATCAATACAGTAGGGCTTTACACATACCATATCAATACAATAGGGGTTTACACATACCATATCAATACAGTAGGGCTTTACACATACCATATCAATACAGTAGGGCTTTACACATACCATATCAATACAGTAGGGCTTTATACATACCATATCAATACAGTAGGGCTTTACACATACCATATCAATACAGTAGGGGTTTACACATACCATATCAATACAGTAGGGCTTTACACATACCATATCAATACAGTAAGGGTTTACACATACCATATCAATACAGTAGGGGTTTACACATACCATATCAATACAATAGGGGTTTACACATACCATATCAATACAATAGGGGTTTACACATACCATATCAATACAGTAAGGGTTTACACATACCATATCAATACAGTAGGGCTTTACACATACCATATCAATACAGTAGGGGTTTACACATACCATATCAATACAGTAGGGCTTTACACATACCATATCAATACAGTAAGGGTTTACACATACCATATCATTACAGTAGGGGTTTACACATACCATATCAATACAATAGGGGTTTACACATACCATATCATAGGAGGTGACCCTATGTGTTCTTAATGGCTCTGACCCAAGGTGAGTGAAGACAAGACCAGCCAGCCGTACACAAATAGTGATGGGAAGTTTGGTTCTTTCTAATGATCTTTTATTGAGATCATTTTGATCTGAGTAAACAACACTTATACAACACCATTCACATGACTGAGTAAACAACACTTATACAACACCATTCAAATGACTGAGTAAACAACACTTATACAACACCATTCAAATGACTGAGTAAACAACACTTATACAACACCATTCAAATGACTGAGTAAACAACACTTATACAACACCATTCAAATGACGAATGGCAGTTTACGTCTGCATCACCTCTGTGGAGGTAAAGGGGAGGTATGAGGGGAATCCAGCCCATGCCCACCGTGGCGTATTGGGCAGGGCATGAGAGTTTGGCGGTGTTGCCGAACTGATGGTTGATTGATGGCGCACCATGACAACCTCTCGTCAGGGGTCACAGTGCACAAGGGTGATGCTCCGCGCGATGACGGGTGACTATGAAACACCACATAAAAATCGAACCCGGTATAAAAGACATTCCTCAGTCTTTTCTTAATCGTAATGTATGTGAAAGAAATTTGTTTCACTATCCATTCCGCATGGACAGTGATGGATGCGAGAGGGGGAGAGGGAGATGGAGAGAGGGAGGGAGTTTTCTCATTGTGTGTGGATGACAGACTGTGGGAATGTGAGTGAGAAAGGAGTCCCCTGTCGATTTACGCTGGTTGCCAGCATCTCTGTCACCTCTCTCTCTCTCTCTCGCTCTCTCTCTCACTCTCTTTCTCATACTATCTTTCTCTCTCTCTCATACTCTCACTCTCTCTCTCTGTCTCTCTCGCTCTCTCTTCACTCTATAATACTCTCTCTCATACTCTCTCTCACACTTTCTCTCTCTCTCATACGCTCTCATTATCTCTCTCTGTCTCTCTCGCTCTCACTCACTCTATAATACTCTCTCTCTCACACACTCTCTCTCTCTCACACAGACTCTATCTTTCACATACACACACTAAGAGGTGTTATGAAATGCCTGCTCACAGTCACGACATGTGCTCTATCACTGTGTCTCTAGGAAAGAAGCTCCAATACTGTTCATGCAATGACTGATGGTTCATGGTATGGCACCACACCGACGGTTCATGGTATGGCACCACACCGATGGTTCATGGTATGGCACCACACCGACGGTTCATGGTATGGCACCACACCGACGGTTCATGGTATGGCACCACACTGACGGTTCATGGTATGGCACCACACCGATGGTTCATGGTATGGCACCACACTGACGGTTCATGGTATGGCACCACACTGACGGTTCATGGTATGGCACCACACTGACGGTTCATGGTATGGCACCACACTGACGGTTCATGGTATGGCACCACACTGACGGTTCATGGTATGGCACCACACCGACGGTTCATGGTATGGCACCACACCGATGGTTCATGGTATGGCACCACACTGACGGTTCATGGTATGGCACCACACTGACGGTTCATGGTATGGCACCACACTGACGGTTCATGGTATGGCACCACACCGACGGTTCATGGTATGGCACCACACCGACGGTTCATGGTATGGCACCACACTGACGGTTCATGGTATGGCACCACACTGACGGTTCATGGTATGGCACCACACCGACGGTTCATGGTATGGCACCACACTGACGGTTCATGGTATGGCACCACACCGACGGTTCATGGTATGGCACCACACCGACGGTTCATGGTATGGCACCACACCGACGGTTCATGGTATGGCACCACACCGACGGTTCATGGTATGGCACCACACCGACGGTTCATGGTATGGCACCACACCGACGGTTCATGGTATGGCACCACACTGATGGTTCATGGTATGGCACCACACCGATGGTTCATGGTATGGCACCACACTGACGGTTCATGGTATGGCACCACACTGACGGTTCATGGTATGGCACCACACCGACGGTTCATGGTATGGCACCACACCGACGGTTCATGGTATGGCACCACACCGACGGTTCATGGTATGGCACCACACCGACGGTTCATGGTATGGCACCACACTGACGGTTCATGGTATGGCACCACACTGACGGTTCATGGTATGGCACCACACCGATGGTTCATGGTATGGCACCACACCGATGGTTCATGGTATGGCACCACACTGATGGTTCATGGTATGGCACCACACCGACGGTTCATGGTATGGCACCACACCGACGGTTCATGGTATGGCACCACACCGAAGGTTCATGGTATGGCACCACACCGACGGTTCATGGTATGCCTGTATGTTACTTACAGCATTACTGGTATTCAGTGTTCTGCTCAAGGTATCAGCAACATTATGCCCATTGAGTGTAAATCCTAAAGATGAGGGATATTTATTACATGCAATTTATGCAAATAAAAATACATTTAAATCAAAACTGCCACATGCTCAGACCCAAGCATGCACACACACAGTCAGATACACACATACCATCCCTAGAGTATTGTTAGCCTATCAAATTGATTTGTTGTCAGGAATATCCCAGCAGCTAATAAATATTACATAGGAAGCGGATAAAGCCTCAACCGAGGGAGGCTCCGCAGTAAGCAGGAAGGCAGGTGGTGTTGCACACTCAGCAGTGAAGTGCTGCCCACAGAGAGATTCCCCGCCAGTTAAGTATTCCCTCACCATGTGTTGCATGATGGGTGGCTGTCATGTGGCTGAAAGAAAGATGTATTCATCTGTATCTCCATGAAACCTCCCATTGGATTTAACAGCAATTGCCTTCTCATCATGAACTGCACAGGATTGTATTGCAAAGTCTCGACCGCAAAGAGGGATTTCAGGGCTTACAATTGTACTTCTGTGAGACGAGAGAAGGAAGCTGTGCATCAAAGATTCGGAGTGTGTGTGTGTGTGTGTGTTTGGGTGTGTCTAAAAGAGGACGGGAAAGAAATGCTGAGCATACATTTGACATGCAAGTACTCAAATAGCATCTCTCCAGACCTTTAATAGAAATGTAGAAAAGGGAGCAAAAGCCTTGTTTGGGGTGTTCCCATTCCTTAAGTTTTGTCTTCATGGGCAGAATCCTAATTTCAGCACATCATGCGTAAATCCGATTTAGCCATAAATCCTGCAATGATGTCAGTGGGAAATTTGTGGGAAATTTGAGTTATACATGTTTAACTGAAGTTAGCATTCTGCCCCATGAGAAGAGCGCGACCCTTTGTCGTAGGGAAATGTATTCATCTCCACTATGTCTATCCATTGTACTGCATTATCATTACAGGGTTACAGAGTTTTTCAGGCGTTTCAGTACCTCAAAAGTCCAACTGAGTCCATATTCCACGCCATCTGTTGTGTAGATTCCGTTAAATGCACAGGGAGAAATTTGCAGTCCTCATTTCCAAATAATGGGAAAGATTGGCACCTTCTAATTAGCATAATGTAGGCTAGCAGAATCTACACAACAGATGGCACAGAGTATGGACTCAGCTTGCCCATAGACCACAGTGAAGGTATGAAAGCCTGCCAAACTCTGATTTGGGGGTGAACTATCCCTTTAATGCACCAAAACTATCCCTTTAATAGACCATTGATATTCATATGATAGGTTCACGTAGTAGGACATAGACAAGGCATGACCAGAACTAATGTTAACAGTTTCTCAGTGAACAGAGATACATTTCTTTTTATATCATACTTACAGTCAAACTGTATTGTAAAAAAAAAAATATATATATATGGTATTCCCACAAAGCTAAAGGGAGAAGCATGTAAATCAATGGAACTTGAAACTAACTACCTTGATCTGACAGCTGGCTAATTAGATTACCTGCTTCTGGTAATGAGCTGGCTGAGAGAGGCGGGAAATGCATTAACTGATAAGCTGGGCCTTGCTGCACTAGCCTGCGTTTAGTATACGTGCCACCCATTATCTGCAGGCATGCATTAGCATAGTGTCAGGCCCCAGACAGAGACCCAGACCCTGGCTCCTACTACGACACCACAGCAGCAGCTCCTCCTGCATTGTGTATTGATGAGTGCGGCTGGATAAGGTGACAGTGTTAAGTGAAACCAGAGGCCCCGTGGTATCAGGGTGTGTGATTTAACATATTAACGGGCTCCCTTAACAAGGCAGGCCTGTCTCTACTACCAAAGCCTGGGAGAGGAGAGACCCTACAGCTTCTCACTCGCTCGTCGGCATCCACCACCACTGCAGAAAGAGAGAGAGAACAGCAACAAGATTTGTGACCTGTTGCCACAAGAAACGAGTGAAGAACAAACACCATTGTAAATACAACCTATATTTATGTTTATTTATTTTCTCTTTTGAACTTTAACTATTTGCACATAATATGACATTTGAAATGTCTTTATTCTTTTGGAACTTTCGTGAGTGTAATGTTTACTGTTAATGTTGTTATTGTTTATTTCACTTTTGTTTATTATCGATTTAACTTGCTTTGGCAATGTAGACATGTGTTTCCCATGCCAATAAAGCCCTTAAAATGAATTGAATTTAAATTGAATTGAGAGAGAGAGAGGCAGAGAGGGCACCCCCATTGGAGTCTTAATTATTCCTAGCAGCCAGAGCGAGCAAGAGAGAGAGAGAGCAGATGAGCAAATGAGCTCCCGCATTTTTCAGCATGTTTTTGCAAAAAGATAGATAAACTTGTATTTTTCGGCAAGGACATATACAGCATACACCATAACCTTCACTCCAAATCCAAACTCCAAACCTACAAACTGATGTTGGACAAAATGACCTGGAAGGATTCCTACTACCAAAGATTCTTATTTCCAAGCTATAGAGCAAACGATCTGGCAGACAAACAACAGTAACCTGAAAACACCATCCAACCTGGAACCGAGTGAGTCATGTTTAGTCTGAAGCTACTTTTAAAGCCAAGAAGAAAAATACATGACAATGATATATTTTACTTTATGAGGACTGAATGCTAGGTTAAGGCTACCAAGCTTGCTAGGAAAAAACATACACTACCAGTCAAAAGTTTTAGAACACCTACTCATTTAAGGGGTTTTCTTTATTTTTACTATTTTCTACATTGTAGAATAATAGTGAAGACATCAAAACTATGAAATAACACATATGGAATCATGTAGTAACCAAAAAAAGTGTTAAACAAATCAAAATATATTTTAGATTTGAGGTTCTTCAAAGTAGGCACCCTTTGCCTTGATGACAGCTTTGCACACTCTTGGCATTCTCTCAACCAGCTTCACCTGGAATGCTTTTCCAACAGTCTTGAAGGAGTTCCCACATATGCTGAGCACTTGTTGGCTGCTTTTCCTTCACTCTGCGGTCCGACTCATCCCAAACCATCTCAATTTGGTTGAGGTCAGAGAATGGTGAAGGCCAGGACATCTGATGCAGCACTCCATCACTCTCCTTCTTGGTCAAATAGCCATTACACAGCCTGGAGGTGTATTGGGTCATTGTCCTGTTGAAAAACAAATGATAGTCCCACTAAGCGCAAAGCTGATGGGATAGCGTATCACTGCAGAATGCTGTGGTAGCCATGCTGGTTAAGTGTGCCTTGAATTCTAAATAAATCACAGACAGTGTCACCAGCAAAGCACCCCACACCATAACACCGTGGGAAACACGGTGGGAAATACACATGCCGAGATCATCCGTTTATCCACACAGTTTCTCACAAAGACACACTCTTGTGTCTTTGTTGGAACCAAAAATCTCCAATTTGGACTCCAGACCAAAGGACAGATTTCCACCGGTCTAATGTCCATTGCTTGTGTTTCTTGGCCCAAGCAAGTCTCTTCTGTTTATTGGTGTCCTTTATTAGTGGTTTCTTTGCAGCAGTTCTACCATGAAGGCCTGATTCACACAGTCTCCTCTGAACAGTTGATGTTGAGATGTGTCTGTTACTTGAACTCCGTGAAGCATTTATTTGGGCTGCAATTTCTGAGGCTGGTGACTCTAATGAACTTTTCCTCTGCAGCAGAGGTAACTCTGGGTCTTCCTTTCCTGTGGCGGTCCTCATGAGAGCCAGTTTGATCATAGCGCTTTAGGGTTTTTGTGACTGAACTTGAAGAAACTTTCAAAGTTCTTGACATTTTCAGTATTTACTGACATTCATGTCTTAAAGTAATGATGGACTGTCATTTCTCTTTGCTTATTTTAGCTGTTTTTGCCATTATATGGACTTGGTCTTTTACCAAATAGAGTTATCTTCTGTATACCTTGTCACAACACAGCTGATTGGCTCAAACGCATTAAGAAGGAAAGAAATTCCACAAATTCCCTTTTAAGAAGTCTCACCTGTTAATTGAAATGCATTCCAGGTGGCTACCTCATGAAGCTGGTTGAGAGAATGCCAAGAGTGTGCAAAGCTGTCATCAAGGCAAATGGTGGCTATTTGAAGAATCTCAAATATAATAAATATTTATGGTTACTAAATGATACCAAATGTGTTATTTCATAGTTGTGATGTCTTCACTATTATTCTACAATGTAGAAAATAGTAAAAATAAAGAAAAACCCTTTTGACCGGTAGGGTCAACTTCAATTAGCACCGAGGTGTGAAGTGAGAGGTGTCAAAGCCCTTGAGCCAAACAATGGCAGAAGAGTTTCACAGCCTACCCTACCCAAATGCAGAAGCCTTTGAAGGGCCCTCCCGCTGTTCAGAGGTCATTACAATACAGTATCCTCTGGATGTAAAAAATTATAAGGTACAAAAAGAGTACAAAAATATGCTCCTTTTGGAAAATCAAGAGACCATTTTTGCTGACTATTATAAAAATTGAAACATAAGCAACTTAATCTTCCACACAGACCATCCCCTGGCATGGCACAGTGCTATATTAACACACTACCCCTCTGTTAAGAGGGGGGGTGTTAGTGATGGGTGGAAACTCAGGATGTTAGACAACGAGGACTCTGAGTCAGCCAATGTTAACCTGTACAAGTCTGGAACAGTAATGGTACAAGGGCAACCCCAAACATTTCAGCTAGACTTTCACATAATCAAAGAGATAGCTCAGCAGGATAAGTTCTCTCTTGAGAAAGATACCCCCACCCCGAGCGTGCCAGACCAGACCTCTTCATTATACAACCCCACAGACGAGCAACCCCAAGCGGAAAGTCAACCTCCCAGCACAGAGTACTACTCCCTCACTGAAATGAAGGATACATTTACCCAGCTGGAGGTAAGGCAGGTGGAGCTGGAACAGCAGGTGATTACACTCCAGTCAGCACAAAAAATAGTCCAGCTCATCAACACCCCCTCAACCAGACCTGGAGAGCTGGAGGTGGGGAGAGACATATCTGCACTCTGGACTGTGGTGAGACAACATCAACAGGAGAAAGAGCAGGAGCAGGAGAAGAACTGAGCACTAGAGGAGAGGATCAGAGTGCTGAACGAGAGGGTGAGGGAGATGGCGTGTGACAGAGAACAACCATTAGAGAGCTGGCCACCCCTGCTGAGAAGCCAGCAGAACAGTCCACCCCAGACCCTGACCATAGCCTCGACATCACAGCAGGACAGACACATTAAGAACCCCAAGCCCAGGGGATCCCACTCCCTCTGAGCACCCCCCCCCCCCTGTCAAATGTTTACCTGGCCTACCACTCAACCCTGGACTTGAACAGCCTTTACAACCAGGTCCACCTATACAAAGCAGCAGTGTCCACCTTCACCCGAACCCTAAAGGAATTCGCCCTCAATCACAGCCCCAACACCTCACACAGGAGCAACAGATCAATAGACACCCCGCTCAGAACAGCGAGACAACATAACCAACAAAAATGGGTCACAACTCCTGCAGCTCTGTCGCACGCTGGGAATGTAAATAGTCAATGGTAGGCTTCGAGGGGACTCCTATGGTACAGTTGTAGTGGGAAGTTTACATACACCTTAGCTAAATATATTTAAACTCAGTTCACAATTCCTGACATTTAATCCAAATAAAAAATCCCTGTTTTAGGTCAGTTAGGATCACCACTTTATTTTAAGAATGTGAAATGTCAGAATAATAGTAGAAAGAGTGATTTATTTCAGCTTTAATTTCTTTAATCACATTCCCAGTGGGTCAGAAGTTTACATACACTCAAATAGTATTTGGTAGCATTGCCTTCACATTGTTTAACTTGGGTCAAACGTTTTGGGTAGCCTTCCACAAGCTTCCCACAATAAGTTGGGTGAATTTTGGCCCATTCCTCCTGACAAAGCTGGTGTAACTGAGTCAGGTTTGTAGGCCTCCTTGCTTCACACACTTTTTCAGTTCTATAGGATTCTATAGGATTGAGGTCAGTGCGTTGTGATTGCCACTCCAATACCTTGACTTTGTCCTTAAGCCATTTTTGCCACAACTTTGGAAGTATGCTTTGGGTCATCGTCCATTTGGAAGACCCATTTGCAACCAAGCTTTAACTTCCTGACTGATATCTTGAGATGTTCCATCAATATATCCACATAATTTTCCATCCTCATGATGCCATCTATTTTGTGAAGTGCACCAGTCCCTCCTGCAGCAAAGCACCCCCACAACATGATGCTGCCACCCCCGTGCTTCACGGTTGGGATGGTGTTCTTCAGCTTGCAAGCATCCCTCTTTTTCTTCCAAACATAACGATGGTCATTATGGCCAAACAGTTCTATTTTTGTTTCATCAGACCAGAGGACATTTCTCCAAAAAGTACGATCTTTGTCCCCATGTGCAGATGCAAACCGTAGTCTGGCTTTTTTATGGCGGTTTTGGAGCAGTGGCTTCTTCTTTGCTGAGCGGCCTTTCAGGTTATGTCGTTATAGGACTCGTTTTACTGTGGATATAGATACTTTTGTACCGGTTTCCTCCAGCATCTTCACAAGGTCCTTTACTGTTGTTCTTGGATTGATGTGCACTTTTCGCACCAAAGTACGTTCATCTCTAGGAGACAGAATGAATCTCCTTCCTGAGCGGTATGACGACTGCGTGGTCCCATGGTGTTTATACTTCCGTACTATTGTCTGTACAGATCTGCGATCTACTATTGTCTGTACAGATCTGTACAGAGTGGTACCTTCAGGCGTTTGGAAATTGCTCCCAAGGATGAACCAGACTTGTGGAGGTCCACAATTTTTTTTCTGAGGTCTTGGCTGATTTCTTTAGATTTTCCCATGATGTCAAGCAAAGAGGCACTGAGTTTTAAGGTAGGCCTTGAAATGCATCCACAGGTAAACCTCCAATTGACTCAAATGATGTCAATTAGCCTATCAGAAGCTTCTAAAGCCATGACATCATTTTATGGAATTTTCCAAGCTGTTTAAAGGCACAGTCAACTTAGTGCATGTAAACTTCTGACCCACTGGAATTGTGATACAGTGAATTATAAGTGAAATAATCTGTCTTTAAACAATTGTTGGAAAAATTACTTGTGTCATGCACAAAGTAGATGTCCTAACCGACTTGCCAAAACTATAGTTTGTTAACAAGAAATTTGTGGAGTGGTTAGAAAAACAAGTTTTAATGACTCCAACCTAAGTGTATGTAAACTTCCGACTTCAACTGTATATCAACGAATTGGCGAGGGCACTAGAAGAGTCTGCAGCACCCAGCCTCACCCTACTAGAATCTGAAGTTAAATGTCTACTGCTGTCTGTCCCCAACCAAGAAGGGCCTACAGCAGCATCTAGATCTTCCACACAGATTCTGTTAGACCTGGGCCCTGACAGTAAATCTCAGTAAGACAAAAATAATGGTGTTGCAAAAAAGTTCCAGTTGCCAGAACCACAAATACAAATTCCATCTAGACACCGTTGCCCTAGAGCACACAAAAAAACTATACATACCTCGGCTTGAACATCAGCGCCACAGGTAACTTCCACAAAGCTGTGAACGATCTGAGAGACAAGGCAAGAAGGGCCTTCTATGCCATCAAAAGGAACATAAAATTCGACATACCAATTAGGATCTGGTTAGAAATACTTGAATCAGTTATAGAACCCATTGCCCTTTATGGTTGTGAGGTCTGGTGTCTGCTCACCAACCAATAATTCAAAAATGGGACAAACAAATTGAGACAGGCTAAAGTTCTCTGTACGCAGAATTCTGTAAAAAAATATCCTCTTTGTACAACGTAAAACACCAAATAATGCATGCAGAGCAGAATTAGGCCGATACCCGCTAATTATCAAAATCCAGAAAATCCAGAAAAGACAACCACCTAAAAAGAAGCGATTCCCAAACATTCCACTACAAAGCCATCACCTACAGAGAGATGAACCTGGAGAAGAGTCCCCTAAGCAAGCTGGTCCTGGAGCTCTGTTCACAAACAGACCCACACAGAGCCCCAGGACATAGCTCAGGCAGTGGGAAGCTCTCTCATCCATTTATATGCAGATGATACAGTCTTATACTCAGCTGGTCCCTCCCTGGATTTTGTGTTAAATGCTCTACAACAAAGCTTTCTTAGTGTCCAACAAGCTTTCTTTACCCTTAACCTTGTTCTGAATGCCCCTCTCCACACTGGTGTGATTACTCCTCTGAGGGTTTAGAGCTTGAGGTAGTCACCTCATACAAGTACTTGGGAGTATGGCTAGACGGTACACTGTAATTCTCTCAGCACATATCAAAGCTGCAGGCTAAAGTTAAATCTAGACTTGGTTTCCTCTATCGTAATCGCTCCTCTTTCACCCCAGCTGCCAAACTAACCCTGATTCAGATGACCATCTTACCCATGCTAGATTACGGGGACATCATTTATAGATCGGCAGGTAAGGGTACTCTCGAGCGGCTAGATGTTCTTTACCATTCAGCAATCAGATTTGCTACCAATGCTCCTTATAGGACACATCACTGCACTCTATACTCCTCTGTAAATTGGTCATCTCTGTATACCCGTCGCAAGACCCACTTGGTTGATGCTTATTTATAAAACCCTGTTTGGCCTCACTCCCCCCTATCTGAGATACCTACTGCATCCCTCATCCTCCACATACAACAACCGTTCTGCCAGTCACATTCTGTTAAAGGTCCCCAAAGCACACACATCCCTGGGTCGCTCGTCTTTTCAGTTCGCTGCAGCTAGCGACTGGAACGAGCTGCAACAAACACTCAAACTGGACAATTTTATCTCAATCTCTTCATTCAAAGACTTAGTCATGGACACTCTTATTGACAGTTGTGGCTGCTTTGTGTGATGCATTGTTGTCTCTACCTTCTTGCCCTTTGTGCTGTTGTCTGTGCCCAATAATGTTTGTACCATGTTTTGTGCTGCTACCATGTTGTGTTGCTACCATGTTGTCATGTTGTGTTGCTACCATGCTATGTTGTTGTCTTAGGTCTCTCTTTATGTAGTGTTGTGTTGTCTCTTGTCGTGATGTGTGTTTTGTCCTATATCTATATTTTATAGATTTTTTTTATTTTTAATCCCAGCCCCATCCCCGCAGGAGGCCTTTTGCCTTTTGGTAGGCCGTCATTGTAAATAAGAATTTGTTCTTAACTGACTTGCCTAGTTAAATAAAGGTTAAATAACATATAAAATAAAGGACAGCAACACAATTAGACCCAACCAAATCATGAGAAAACAAAAAGAGAATTACAGAGCAAACTAGAATGCTATTTGGTCCTTAACAGAGAGTACACAGTGGCAGAATACCTGACCACTGTGACTGACCCAAACTTAAGGAAAGCTTTGACTATGTACATTCTCAGTGAGCATAGCCTTGCTATTGAGAAAGGCCACCGTAGGCAGACCTGGATCTCAAAAGTAGACAGGCTATGTGCACACTGCCCACTAAATGAGGTGGAAACTGAGCTGCACTTCATAACCTGCTGCCAAATGTATTAGAGACATATTTCCTACAGATTACACAGATACACAAAGAATTTGAAAACAAACCCAATTCTGATAAACTCATATCTATTGGGTGAAATACCACAGTGTGCCATCACAGCAGTAAGATGTGTGACCTATTGCCACAAGAAAAGGGCAAACAGTGAAGAACAAACACCATTGTAAATACAATCCATGTTTATTTATTTTCCCTTTTGTATTTGAACTATTTGCACATAATATGACATTTGAAATGTCTTTATTCTTTTGGGAGTGTAATGTTTACTATATTTTTTTCCTTCTATTGTTTATTTCACTTTTGTTTATTATCTATTTCACTTGCTTTGGCAATGTAAACATACGTTTCCCATGCCAATAAAGCCCTTAAATTGAACTGAATTGAGAGAGCGAGAGAGAACCACCAATGGAGTCTTAATTATTCATAGTAGCCGGAGCGAGCAAGCGAGAGAGAAAGAGCACCCACCCATGCAGGAGGATGAGGGGGCGGTACATTAACGATGGGGGGGCAACTTTAGACCTTAAACTTGTAAATTATTTAACGCAGCACTTAAAGGGGCGATCCTTATTTCTTTTTTAAGGAGCTGCATTCTGTCTCTGAACTCTCCCACAGCGCTGTTGTGCCATTGAACTGGTAAAGTTACACAAGGAGGTGCTGGTTAAATGGCAGGTATTGAATGGACTGCTCATGTTTTAAAGGCTCCTGCTGAGGTGGAAGGAGACGATAAGACTGACAAGGATATCAAAGGGGCTGCTGAATGATAAAGCTCTCAGACCAGAGCCCATGGACATTATACTGGATGTGGCCATACATAGAGAATATACTGGATGTGGCCATACATAGAGAATATACTGGATGTGTATAAGGGCACAAGGCGAGACCCATATGCAGACGCAGGAGGCAGATGGTTGAGCTCCGATATTTATTATAACACAAGCGATAGGCAAAAGGCAGGTCGGGTACAGGCAAGAGTTCATAAACCAGGTCAGAGTCCAAACAGGACAAGGCGTTAGGCAGGCTCGAGGTCAGGGCAGGAAGAATGGTCAGGCAGGCGGGTTCAGTGTCAGGACAGGCAAGGGTCAAAACCAGGAGGACTAGGAAAAACAGACTGGGAAAAATAGGAGCTAAACGCTGGTTGACTTGGCAAACAAGACGAACTGGCTCAGAGAGACAGAAAACACAGGGAAAGTACACCGGGGATGATGAGTGACACCTGGAGGGGGTGGAGACAAGCACAAGGACAGGTGAAACAGATCAGGGCGTGACAGTACCCCCCCTCTCCCTCTGGGGCGACACCCGGCGTCCTACCTGGGCGCATACCTGGTTGACCGGGGTGTTGGCGGTGGAAGTCGGCGATGAGGGCTGGATCCAGGATGTCTCTAGCAGGAACCCAGCACCTCTCCTCTGGGCCGTAACCCTCCCAGTCAACCAGGTACTGGAAACCCCTGCCCCGTGGTCGAACACCCAGGAGCCGTTTTACCGTGTATGCCGGATGGCCATCGATGACACGGGGAGGAGGGGTGGGCCTGGAAACAGAAGACAAAGGGCTGTGAGACACGAGCTTAATCCTAGACACATGGAAAGTAGGGTGAATACGGAGGTTACGGGGTAACAAAAGACGGACAGCAGTGGAACTAAGGACTCTAGAGATGGGGAAAGGACCAATGAAACGGGGGGACAGTTTGCAGAACTCCACCCGGAGGGGCAGGTCCCGTGTGGAAAGCCATACCTTCTGCCCAATGCGGTAAAGCTGGAGCTGGAATCCGGTGGCGGTCTGCTTATCGACTATACCTGGAGTTGGTCTTGAGAAGTGCCACCCGAGCTCTTCTCCAGGTTCGTCGACAGCGGCGGACGAACATCTGGGCTGAGGGTACGTTGACTTCCTGCTCTTGTTCTGGGAAGAGCGGAGGCTGATTCCCCTTTGAGTGCTCCATGGGGTGAGTCCCATGGCCGAACAGGGAAGGGTGTTCCGGGCATACTCCACCCAGACGAGTTGTCTGCTCCAGGTAGTGGGGTTGGTTGAGACAAGTCATCTTAGGGTGGTTTCCAGGTCCTGGTTAGCTTGCTCCGACTGGCTGTTGGATTGGGGATGGAATCCGGACGAGAACTGTGGACCCTGGTTGGAGACCATGTCCAACGGGAGTCCATGGATCCGGAAGACATGCTGCACCATGAGCTGGGCCGTCTCTTTGGCAGAGGGTAGTTTGGGGAGAGGGATGAAATGGGCGGCCTTGGAAAAATGATCCACTACCGTCAGAATGACGGTGTTGCCATCAGATGGAGGGAGCCCAGTGACAAAGTCCAGAGAGATATGGGACCAGGGACGATGAGGGACAGGTAGTGGCTGAAGGAGGCCAGAAGGAGCTTGCCAGAGAGTCTTGTTCTGAGCACATACAGTGCACGCGGCGACGAAGGCAGAGACGTCAGGAACCATTGTCGACCACCAGAAACGTTGTCGGAGGAAGGCTAGGGTTCGACGGGAACCAGGATGACAGGTCAGCCTGGAGGAATGATCCCATTCCAGGACTGGACTGAATTAGGGACAAACAACCGGTTAGCCCGGCCCCCTTCAGGTTCAGGCTGGGAACGTTGTGCATGCGGACCAGGGTTTCAATACCTCAACCCACTGAATCCGCAAAGCATGAGGTAGGGAGAATGGTCTCAGAGACAGAGGAACTGTATAGGTGGGAGAGGGTGTCAGGCTTCACATTTTTGGACCCTGGGCAGTAGGAAATGGTGAAGTTGAATCTGGTAAATAACAAAGCTCACCGAGCCTGCCTGGAGGAGTTAAGGTGCTTGGCTGTACAGAGATATTCCAAATTTTTATGGTCAGTCCAAACCAAAAATGGTTCTGTTCCTTCCAGCCAGTGCCTCCTCTCCTCCAGCGCATCTTGACCGCCAGAAGTTCTCGGTTTCCTATGTCGTAGTTCCTTTCTGCAGGATTGAGACTATGGGACTGGAAGGCACAGGGATGGAGCTTTTGGTCCTGGGCAGATCGCTGGGACAGGATGGCCCCCACTCCAACATCAGAAGCGTCGACCTCTACCACAAATTTACGGGACGGGTCTGGATGGACGAGGATGGGTGCGGTGGTGAACCGATGCTTCAGGTCCACAAAGGCTCTGTCAACAGCTGGGGAGCATGTGAACGGTACTTTAGGAGAGGTGAGTGCAGAGAGGGGGGCCGCCAGGGTGCTGTAGCCCTGAATAAAACGGCGGTAGAAGTTAGCGAACCCCAGGAAACGTTGTAACTGCGCTGAAGGACTTATCTGACGTGGAGAACGTGTTCTTGGGCAGAACGGGGAAAAAAACAGGATGTCGTTAAGGTAGACGAACACAAAAATATTTTGCATGTCCCGGAGCGCATCGTTTACCAGGACCTGGAAGACAGCGTGAGGTGAGTCCAAATGGAATGATCAGGTACTTATAATGTCCGCTGGCTGTGTTGAATGCTGTCTTCCACTCAACTCCTTTGTGTATCCGAACAAGGTAGTAGGCATTCCGAAGGTCCAGCTTGGGAAAATGGTGGCCCCCTGGAGAGGTTCGAAAGCTGAGGAGAGGAGTGGTAGGAGGTAACGATTCTTGATCATTATGTCATTAAGACCCCGGTAGTCAATGCAGAGACACAGGGTCTTGTCTTTCTTCTCCACAAATAAAAACCCTGCGCCGGCAGGAGATGCAGACGGACAGATTCCTCCAGTAGCCAGAGAATCCTCAATGTACTCCTCCATGGCCTTGGTCTCCGGGCCGGATAGAGAATATAGCCGACCACGAGGTGGTGTGGTGCCGGGGAGGAGATCAATAGCACAATCATAAGGACGATTCGGGGGAAGAGAAGTAGCATGTGCCTTACTGAAGACCTCCAGGAGGTCATGGTACTCTGTGGGAACGGCAGTGACAGAGGACATCTCGGAGAAGACGGAGCCCCTTTAAAGCAATGGGAATGACAAAACGGGATCCAACCCAGGATGGAACTCATGGTCCAGTCAATAACAGGGTTGTGTTTTTGGGGCCAAGAAAATCCCAAAATAGGAACATGGGGGGATTCGTGAGGAAGAACTGTATTGTTTCACTGTGATTTGCTGAAACTTGTAGGTGAATGGGAACTGTGCCATGGGTGACTCTTCCAATTGAGCGGCCGTCCAGTGCACTCGCATCCATGGGAACAGAGAAGTTGAGTGGGAATACCTAATTCAGAAACTACGGTAGCATCCATAAAATTTGGATCAGCCCCAGAGTCAATGAGCGTCCAGAGAGACTTAGACTGGTCTCCCCACAGCATAATAACAAAAAAAGGTGTGCGGGAGATGGGAATTAGAGGACTCCCAGTTTGGCTCACCAGAGTACTTGTACCCACTAGAGAAAAAGGTTTCTAAACAGGGCAGGTGGCTATATAATATCCCGCACCCCCACAGTACAGACAACAGTTAGAACTCAGCCTACGTGAGCGTTCCCCAAATGATAATCTAGCTCTTCCCAGTTGCATAGGCTCAGGAGCAGCAAAAATTTCCTCAGAAATACAAACTTCGGGGATTTCCGGATTCCTTAGGACATGCACCAGCATCAGCAGATGATCGAGTGTTCCCGAGGCCCGACCTCCTCTCACACTAGCGTTCTCGTAGTTGTAACAGTATAACTTTGGACCGTCCCCTCGCCCCGACCCGGGCGCGAACCAGGGACCTTCTGCACACATCAACAACAGTCACCCACGAAGCGTCGTTACCCATCGCTCCACAAAAGCCGCGGCCCTTGCATAGCAAGGGGCAACAGTACATCTAGGTTTCAGAGCAAGTGACGTAACTGATTGAAACGCTACTAGCGCGTACCCGCTAACTATCTAGCCATTTCACATCCGTTACATAGGCGCCCATCAATCCTAATCGAAAGGCCGATGAGGGAATCAAGGTCCAATGGTATTTCCCGAGCTGTGAGCTCGTCCTTTATCCCCTCCGACAGTCCGTGAAGGAAGGTGTCGAACAGAGCCTCCGGATTCCAGGAACTCGCACGCCAATGTGCAAAAATTTACTGTGTAGTCTGCCACACTACGGGAGTTCTGATGTACCTGCAGTAGTTTGAGCCGCCTCCCTCCCGGGCACCGGAGAATCGAAAATCTTCCTCACCTCTGTCATAAATTCCTCCAGGCTATGGCACACAGCGGATTGCTGCTCCCACACAGCCGTCGCTCAGGAGAGTGCCCTTCTGGACATTAGTGTAATTAAATACGCTATCTTTGACCGGTCCGATGGGAATGAAGAGGGCTGAAGTTTGAAAATGAGGGAGCACTGGGAAAGGAACGCCCGGCAAGTTCCAGGATCGCCAGCATAACGTTCCGGAGGAGGTAAGCGGGGTTCTCTGGGAGCCGGGGTAGGTTGAACAAATCCACCACTAGTAGAGAGGTTACTGAGTGGTTGGGAGGTCTCATATGCGACGTGCTGCCTATGAGCTAATTCAATGATTTGTTATGTTACCGCCTTGAACCCTTGGTCGTGGCGTTCTGCCAGAGAACGAAGCCCTTCCAAAAGGTCCCGAAGTAGCTCCTCATGCTTCCCAATGATGGCTCCCTGCAGGGAGACAGCGTGACGGAGCTGGTCCAAGTCTGCTGGGTCTGTCATAGCCAGTTCGTACTATAAGGGCACAAGGCGAGACCCAAATGCAGACACAGGAGACAGATGGTTGAGCTCCGATATTTATTATACCACAAGGGGTAGGCAAAAGGTAAAGGTAAACCAGGTCAGAGTCCAAACAGGACAAGGCGTTAGGTAGGCTCGAGGTCAGGGCAGGAAGAATGTTCAGGCAGGAGGGTTTGGTGTCAGTACAGGCAAGGGTCAAAACCAGGATTACTAGGAAAAACAGAGACTGGGAAAAATCGGCGCTAGGAGATAAACGCTGGTTGACTTGGCAAACAAGACGAACTGGCACAGAGAGACAGAAAACACAGGGATAAATACACCGGGGATGATGAGCGACACCTGGAGGGGGTGAAGACAAGCACAAGGACAGGTGAAACAGATCAGGGCGTGACAATGTGGCCATATATAGAGAATATACTGGATATGTCCATATATAGAGAATATACTGGATATGTCCATATATAGAGAATATACTGGATATGTCCATATATAGAGAATATACTGGATATGTCCATATATAGAGAACATACTGGATATGGCCAAATATAGAGAATATAATGGATATGGCCATATATAGAGAATATACTGGATATGTCCATATATAGAGAATATACTGGATATGACCAAATATAGAGAATATAATGGATATGGCCATATATAGAGAATATACTGGATATGTCCATATATAGAGAATATACTGGATATTACCAAATATAGAGAATATACTGGATATGTCCATATACAGAGAATATACTGGATATGGCCATATATAGAGAATATACTGGATGTGACCATTGAGGAGTGGAAAACCATTGCCTGGAACATGACAGTGAGTTCATTTAACTTGAATGGCCTGCACAGTCCCCAGACCTCAACCCAATAGAGCATCTTTGGGTTGAGATGGAATGGGCTGTTAGCAGCATTAATGGACCACCGTCCAATCTGCAGCAACTGCATGATGCCATCGCGTCAGCACGGACCAACATCCTGTGGAACGTTTCCGACACCTTGTAGAATGCCTCGAATAATTCAGGTTGTTCTGGAGGCAAAGAGGGGTCCAACCTGGTACTAGATGAGTGTACAGTTGAAGTCGGAAGTTTACATACACTTAGGTTGGAGTCATTAAAACAGATTTTTCAACAACTCCACAAATTTCTTGTTAACAAACTATAGTTTTGGCAAGTCGGTTAGGACATCTACTTTGCATGACACAAGTCATTTTGACTGTGCCTTTAAACAGCTTGGAAAATTCCATAAAATTATGTCATGGCTTTAGAAGCTTCTGATAGGCTAATTGATATCAGTTGAGTCAATTGGAGGGGTGTACCTGTGGATGTATTTCAAGGCCTACCTTCAAACTCAGTGCCTCTTTGCTTGACATCATGGGAAAATCTAAAGAAATCAGCCAAGACCAGCCAAGACCTTCACAAGTCTGGTTCATCCTTGGGAGCAATTTCCAAACGCCTGAAGGTACCACATTCATCTGTACAAACAATAGTACGCAAGTATAAACACCATGGAACCCCGCAGCCGTCATACCGCTCAGGGAGGAGATGCCTTCTGTCTCCGAGAGATGAACGTACTTTAGTGCGAAAAGTGCAAATCAAACCCAGAACAACAGCAAAGGACCTTGTGAAGATGCTGGAGGAAACCGGTACAAAAGTATCTATATCCACAGTAAAACAAGTCTTATATCGACATAACCTGAAAGGCCGCTCAGCAAGGAAGAAGCCACTGCTCCAAAACCACCATAAAAAGCCAGACTACGGTTTGCAACTGCACATGGGGACAAAGATCGTACTTTTGGAGAAATGTCCTCTGGTCTGATGAAACAAAAATAGAACAGTTTGGCCATAATGACCATCATTATGTTTGGAGGAAAAAGGGGGAGGCTTGCAAGCCGAAGAACACCATCCCAACCGCGAACCATGGGGGTGGCAGCATTATGTTGTGGGGGTGCTTTGCTGCAGGAGGGACTGGTGCATTTCACAAAATAGATGGCATCATGAGGCTGGAAAATAATGTTTATATATTGAAGCAACATCTCAAGACATCAGTCAGGAAGTTAAAGCTTGCAAATGGACAATGACCCAAAGCATACTTCCAAAGTTGTGGCAAAATGGCTTAAGGACAACAAAGTCAAGGTATTGGAGTGGCCATCACAAAGCCATGACCTCAATCCCATAGAAGATTTGTGGGCAGAACTGAAAAAGCGTGTGCGAGCAAGGAGGCCTACAAACATGACTCAGTTACACCAGCTCTGTCAGGAGGAATGGGCCAAAATTCCCCTAACTTATTGTGGGAACCTTGTGGAAGGTTACCCGAAACATTTGACCCAAGTTAAACAATTCAAAGGCAATGCTACCAAATACTATTTGAGTGTATGTAAACTTCTGACCCACTGGGAATGTGATGAAAGAAATAAAAGCTGAAATAAATCATTCTCTCTACTATTATTCTGACATTTCACATTCTTAAAATAAAGTGGTGATCATAACTTTGACATAAAACAGGAAATTTTCACTAGGATTAAATGTCAGGAATTGTGAAAAACTGAGTTTAAATGTATTTAGCTAAGGTGTATGTAAACTTCCCACTTCAACTGTACCTAATATTTGTAATAAGAGTGGATTTGTTGTTATTTCAGGTATGATTATCAAAAGAAGAATGAGACTAAAAATAGAAAACTTACATCAACTAAGTGTTTGAAGATTTGCATTCAAATTACAGAAAGCGACAGAAAGCGACAGACAGATCAAATTAATAGCAAACAGCACCAGATAAGCACAAGCATTCAGGAGTATTTTGTCAACATCCAATTGGCAGTAAACAGCTCAGTCACAGGCTGGATAGAGGGATGGAGGGATGGAGGTGCAGTGGTGCGATGGGGAGCAGCTGTGACAGAGCAGCTGGGATAATCGTGTCTAGGGCCTTGCCCGTTCTCCCTCCCGCTCTCCCTCGCTCTTATCCCCCCCTATCTCTCTCTCACCCCTCTCTCTCATCCCCCTCTCTCACCCCTCTCTCTCACCCCTCTCTCTCACCCCTCTCTCATCATTCCCTCTTTCACTCTCTCTCTCACTCATACACATACCCCCTCTCCTCCTCTCTCTATCTCTCTCTAAGTCTATGGCAGGTCACATTGTCTAGCGAGAGGTGGAGGCATTTTCCTGGCACGGGTGCCCGCCGCAGCATTCCAGGGCAGACTTGGGCACAGCTGAGTCTGGGTGCCCGCTCCAATCAGTATCAACAGTAGGCCCCTCGGAGAAGACACCCGCCACAGCATCGAACATTAGAACGAGCACAGGGACAGATAGTAATTGCATCATATTAAGAGCTGGCGCTGCCAAGTGAAATGGCATCATGTCGGAGTTATCTCAGCATACGGAGCGATAGCATCGGCGTAGAGTAAACAGAGACAGAGAGCGAGAGACAGACAGACAGACAGACAGACAGACAGACAGACAGACAGACAGACAGACAGACAGACAGACAGACAGACAGACAGAGGGAGAGAGACCATTGCGTCAGAGTTAGAATATAGAAACAAGGTAATAGTAGCACCCTGTTAAACATGTTAGAGAGAGCAGAGAATAGTAATGGCATCAGCCACATCACCTCACAACCAACACACTATAATGTTCCATTACACAAAGAATACCCTTCACTCAGTCCCCCCTACCTTACTGGCACAGAAGGATAAGAAGACTGGAAGGATTCCGCGACATTGCTGTTACCTGTCAGGTAGTTTGCAAGTGCTGTTATTGTGAAATGGAAACGTCTAGGAGAAACAACGGCTCAGCCACAAAGTGGTTGTAAGGGGTGCGTACTGGCGGCAGGGAAGTCAGGTGCAGGAGAGCAAAAACTGAGTTTACAACGGAGCAGTTTAATACATAAAACCACCGGCATCCAGAACAAACAATCAATGGGTACAAAACCCGTCGCACACCAGATAAACGTGCACATGCACTTAAAATAAACAGTTCCGGACAAGGACATGGTGGGAACAGAGGGTTAAATACACAACATGTAATGAGGGAATTGAAACCAGGTGTGTGGGAAGACAAGACAAAACAAATGGAAAATGAAAAGTGGATCGATGATGGCTAAAAGACCGGTGAAGCCGACCGCCGAACGCCGCCCAAACAAGGAGAGGAACCGACTTTGGCGGAAGTCGTGACAGTGGTATCCCACACAAGCACACAGAATGGGACCGGCGAGTGCTGAAGTGCGTGGTATGTGAAAAATCATCTGTCCTCGGTTGCAACACTCACTACCGCGTTCCAAACTGCCTCTGGAAGCAACATCCGCACAATAACTGTTTGTCGGGAGCTTCATGAATTGGGTTTCCATAGCCGAGCAGCCGCACACAAGCCTAAGATCACCATGCGCAATGCCACGTGTTGGCTGGAGTGGTGTAAAGCTTGCCGCCATTGGACTCTGGAGCTGTGGAAGCATGTTCTCTGGAGTGATGAATTACGCTTCACCACCTGGCAGTCCGACGGACGATTCTGGGTTTGGCGGATCCCAGGAAAACGTTACCTGCCGGAATGCATAGTGCCAACTGTAAAGTTTGGTGGAGGAGGAATAATGGTCTGGGGCTGTTTTTCATAGTTCGGTCTAGGCCCTTTAGTTCCAGTGAAGGGAATTCTTAACACTACAGCATACAATGACATTCTAGACGATTCTGTGCTTCCAACTTTGTGGCAACAGTTTGGGGAAGGACATTTCCTGTTTCAGCATGGTTTGTCGAGATTGGTGTGGAAGAACTTGACTGGCCTGCACAGAGCCCTTACCTCAACCCCATCGAAACCTTTGGGATGAAGTGGAACTCCAACTTCGAGCCAGGCCTAATCGCCCAACATCAGTGTCCGACCTCACTAATGCTTGTGTATGAATGGAAGCAAGTCCCTGCAGCAATGTTCCAACATGTAGTGGAAAGCCTTCCCAGAAGAGTGGAGGCTGTTATAGAAGCAAATGGGGGACCAATTCAATATTAATGCCGATGATTTTGGAATGAGATGTTCGCTGAGCAGGTGTCCACATACTTTTGATCATGTAGTGTATATGTGTGTTTTGGCACGGTATTGACCTGACTACGCCAATATAATGACTTGCATGTGGATGAACATACTATAGGGCCAGGAGGGATTAGGGGAATGCATTTCATTAATTGACTGTCGTTTATAGTGTAGTAGTGGTAGTGGTGGTAGTAGTAGTAATGGTGGTGGTAGGGGTAGTAGTAGTAATGGTGGTGGTAGTAGTAGTGGTAGTAACGGTAGTGGTAATAGTAATGGTAGTGGTAGTAGTACTGGTAGTGGTGGTAGTAGTAGGTGACATGGTAGTGGTAGTAGTAATGGTGGTGGTAGGGGTAGTAGTAATGGTAGTGGAAATCCTAGTGGTAGTAGTAATGGTAGTAGTAATGCTAGTGGTAGTAGTAGTGGTGGTAGTAGTAGAAATGGTAATGGTAGTAGTAATGGTAGTAGTAGTAGTAGTAGTAGTAATGGTAGCAGTTGCAGTAGTAATAATGGTAGTGGTAATGGTAGTAGGGGTAGTGGTAGCAGTAGTAGTAGTATCAAATAAAATAAAATTTATAAAGCCCTTCTTACATCAGCTGATATCTCAAAGAGCTGTACAGAAACCCAGCCTAGTAGTAATGGTGGTAGTGGTAGTGGTAGTGGTAGTGGTAATAGTAGTAGTGATAGTGGTAGTGGTAGTAGTAACGGTAACTGTAATGGTAGTAGTAATGGTAGTAGTAGTGGTAGCAGTAATGGTAGTGGTAGTAGTTGTAGTGGTAGTGGTAGTAGTAGAAGTGGTGGTAATAATAGTATTAGTAAGTAGTGGTAGCAGTAGAGGTAGTGGTAATAGTAATAGTAGTAGTAGTAGTTGTAGTGGTAATATAAGTAATAGTGGTAGTAGTAGTAGTAGTATCAGTAGTATCAGTAATGTTAATGTTAACAGTAATGGTAGTGTTAGTGGTAGTATTAACGGTAGTCGTAGAAGTAATGCTAGTGGTAGTAGTAGTAGTGGTAGTAGTAATGGTGCTGACAGAGAGGGCTGCCTCGCTTCTTTGCAGTATTTCGTTTTTTTATGTATTATTTCTTACATTGTTAGCCCAGAAAATCTTAAATGTTATTACATACAGCCGGGAAGAACTATTGGATATGAGAGCGACGTCAATTTAACAGCACTGCGACCAGGAATATGACTTTCCCGAAGCAGATCCTTTGTCCGAACCACCCAGGGTATTTGAAGTGATTCCAAAGGCTGACCCAAAACAATGCAGTCGGAGAAGAGGCAGACGGAGCGGTCTTCTGGTCAGACTTCGGAGGCACACACACCACCCACCGCTTCGGAGTATATTACTTGCTAATGTCCAGTCTCTAGATAACAAGGTAGACGAAATTAGAGCAAGGGTTGCTTTCCAGAGAGACACAAGGGATTGTAACATACTCTGTTTCACGGAAACATGGCTCTCTCGGGATATGCTGTCGGAGTCAGTACAACCACCTGGATTCTTTGTGCGTCACGCCGACAGGAATAAACATCTCTCCGGGAAGAAGAAGGGCGGGGGTGTATGTTTCAGGATTAACGTATCATCGTGTAAATGTAACAACATACAGGAACTCAAGTCCTTTTGTTCACCTGACTTAGAATTCCTCACAATCAAATGCCGACCGTATTATCTCCCAAGGGAATTCTCCTCGGTTATTATCACAGCCATGTATATCCCCCCTCAAGCCGATACCACGACGGCCCTCAAGGAACTTCACTGGACTTTATGCAAACTGGAAACCATCCTGAGGCTGCATTTATTGTAGCTGGGCATTTTAACAAAGCAAATTTGAGAACAAGGCTACCTAAATTATATCAGCATACTGACTGTAGCACTCACGCTGGTAAAACACTGGATCACTGCTACTCTAACTTCCGCGATGCTCCCCCGCCCTCCTTTCGGCAAATCTGACCACAACTCCGTTTTGCTCCTCCCTTCCTATAGGCAGAAACTCAAGCAGGATGTACCCGTGCTAAGGACTATTCAACGCTGGTCTGACCAATCGGAACCCACACTTAAAAGATTGTTTTGATCACACGGACTGGGACATGTTCTGGGTAGCCTCAGAGAATAATATCGAAGTATACCCTGATTCGGTGAGTGAATTTATAAGGAAGTGTATTGGAGATTGTACCTACTGTGGCTATTAAAACCTACCCTAACCAGAAACCGTGGATAGATGGCGGCATTCGCCCAAATCTGAAAGCATGAACAACAGCATTTAACCATGGAAAGGTGACTGGGAATATGGCCGAATACAAACAGTGTAGTTATTCCCTCCACAAGGCAATCAAACAAAGGAAATTTCAATATAGAGACAACGTGGAGTCGCAATTCAACGGCTCAGACACGAGATGTATGTGGCAGGGTCTACAGACAGTTATGGACTACAAAAGGAAAACCAGCCACGTCACCGACACTGACGTCTTGCTTCCAGACAAACTAAACACCTTCTTTGCCCGCTTTGAGGAAAATACAGTGCCACCGATGCGGCCCACTACCAAGGACTGTGGACTCCTTCTCCGTGACTGACGTGAGTAAGACATTTAAAAGTGTTAACCCTTGCTAGGATGCCGGCCCAGACGGCATCCCTAGCCGCGCCCTCAGAGCATGCGCAGACCAGCTGGCTGGTGTGTTTACGGACATATTCAATCTCTCCCTATCCCAGTCTGCTGTCCCCACATGCTTCAAGATGGCCACCATTGTTCCTGTACCTTAAAAGGCAAAGGGAACTGAACTAAATGACTCACTTCTGTCATCATGAAGTGCTTTGAGAGACTAGTCAAGGATCATATCACCTCCACTTTACATGTCACCCAAGACCGACTTCAATTTGCTTACCACCCCAATCGGTCCACAGACGATGCAATCGCCATCACACTGCACACTGCCCTATCCCGTCTGGACAAGAGAAATACCTATGTAAGAATGCTGTTCATTGACTATAGCTCAGCATTCAACACCATAGTACCCTCCAAGCTCATCATTAAGCTTGAGGCCCTGGGTCTCAACCCGGCCTGTGCAATTGGGTCCTGGACTTCCTGATGGGCCGCCCCCAGGTGGTGAAGGTAGGAAACAACACCTCCACTTCTCTGATCCTCAACACTGGGGACCCATAAGGGTGCGTGCTCAGCCCCCTCCTGTACTGCCTGTTCACCCATGACTGTGTGGCCATGCACGCCTCCAACTCAATCATCAAGTTTGCAGACGACACAACAGTAGTGGGCTTGATTATCAACAACGACGAGACAGCCTACAGGGAGGAGGTGAGGGCACTCGGAGTGTGGTGTCAGGAAAACAACCTCTCACTCAATGTCAACAAAACAAAGATGATCGTGGACTTTATGACACAGCACAGGGAGCACCCCCGTATCCACATCGACGGGACAGCAGTGGAGAAGGTGGAAAATGTTAAGTTCCTCGGCGTACACATCACGGACAAACTGAAATGGTCCACCCACACAGACAGTGCGGTGAAGAAGGCGCAACACATATTTAGGTAGGCATTTCCCCATTTGTGTATGTGGGATCTTGTCTTGTCTACACACCAGTAGCTTCACGTTTCGTTCAGTATTTTGTTGTTTTTGTTCGGTGTTCATTTAAATAAAAGAAAATGTACGCCTACCACGCTGCACCTTGGTCCAATCCTTACGATGATCGTGACATATACATACACTTAGGTTGGAGTCAATTAAACTCATTTTTCAACAACTCCACAGATTTCTTGTTAACAAACTACAGTTTTGGCAAGTCGGTTAGGACATCTACTTTGTGCATGACACAAGTCATTTTTCCAACAATTGTTTACAGGGGTCAGAAGTTTACATACACTAAGTTGACTGTGCCTTTAAACAGCTTGGAAAATTCCAGAAAATGATGTCATGGCTTTAGAAGTTTCTGATAGGCTAATTGACATAATTTGAGTCAATTGGAGGTGTACCTGTGGATGCATTTCAAGGCCTACCTTCAAACTCAGTGCCTCTTTGCTTGACATCATGGGAAAATCAAAAGAAATCAGCCAAGACCTCAGAAAATAAATTGTAGACCTCCACAAGTATGGTTCATCCGTGAGAGCAATTTCCAAATGCCTGAAGGTACCACATTCATCT